>NC_072437.2:31665000-32334375 GCF_028878055.3 Symphalangus syndactylus | reverse complement strand
ATTTTCAGCTGCTAAAAATATCACTTTCTTTTCAGGGTAAAGCCTAGCAATTTTTTTGTAGAAAGGACTTATAAATGTTATGTGAATAGGACCAGGGTCAAAAAGGGTCTGTAGCGTGTATATTTCATAAAATAACTTTAATATTGATTTGAGTGATGAGAATATACGTTATTTTAAGATGTTTGCTAGGTAAGAAGAAGAAAAGTTAGGCTAAAGTAGCCAGTCTAATATGCTTCTTAACAAATATCAATAAAACAAAATGAACAAGGAAAAGCAAGAAGCAACACAAGCACAATTTCAAAACTTAAACACTAAAAAAAATTAGAAATTAGATCTCAGAATAATAACATATAATCCCTAAGGAAAAATATCTTTATGTCAGTGTTGTTGGATATTAATACTGTATTAATAAGCACTCTTAGTTCACGCATGGAATTTATTTTTAAAACAAATCATAACAGATTTTTTGAAATGACTACTAAGTTAAATATAAATACAGAAATGCATTTTGTTTTTATTTGTATTGAATTAATTTTCTCTAGTTTTCTTTCATAATCTACACAACAAAGAAAAGTCTAACGTATTTATATTTAAAAAAATAATAAGACTGCAGAAATAATGGGCTAGTTATAGAATTGACCTGTGGAAATCTAGAATTCCACTACTTATTAAGATTAAGACAGAGGCACTTTGCAATGTGTCTCCATCTGTTGAGAATTCATTATGCAGGACATGATATTAATACTTGTACAAGTAATTTATTCAACTATTCCTATCTCCTTACACAAAGTTTTAAACATAATACAAAATATACTTATTCCTTCAGTCTAATTTACATATTCTTCTCATGTGTAACCTAATCTTCCCTATATCAAATTGATTATTTTATACTTGTCTATTACTCCCACTATATTGAAAGCTATATAGTCCAGAAAAAAAATGTTCTCTATTAGGCCAGGCATCATTGCCTACACCAGTAATCCCAGCACTTTGGGAGGCCAAGGCGAGGTGATTGTTTGAGCCCAGGAGTTTGAGACCAGTCTGGGCAACATGGCAAAACTCAGTTTCTATAAAAATTAGCTGGGCATGGTGGCATGCAACTGTGGTCCCAACTATACAAGAGGCTGAGGTGGGAGGATTGCTTGGCAGGTTGAGGCTGCAGTGAGCTGTAATCACACCACTGCCTCCAGCCTGGTCGACACAGCTAGATTCCATTTTAAAAAAATAATTCTCTATTAGGGTTTTATTTTTTAACACTCAGCCAAGAAAACTGCTGCTAGACAAATATGATTTAGTTTAATTAAAAGTTTGATTAATTTAAACTTGATTTTCAACTTCTGCTACTTGCAGTTAACTTGACTTTTTATTGTATAATAATGTATATAAAAATTATATCAATGTGCTACTGTCAGAAAATAGTCATTCGTATATCCAATTTTGTTACAATGCTGTTATATTATAAAATCTTGATTCACTATTATGTGGACAATTAAAGATAATAAATAAAATATTCATAAAGGTTAATAAAAGGATTAAAATAATTAAATATAGGCAAGTAAAATACTCCCAAATAAAGAATATAATTTTAGAAACACACTATTAACAGAAGAAAAGAATGCTACTCCAAATATATAATAATATTACTTTGAAATCAATTTATATTTTAATTGGATAGTTTTTACATTTTTACTCATATATTACTAGCTTGCTATAAATCACAAAACTGCATATCCATGTATAAAAATAAGTCAATATATTACAGAAAAATTTGTTATCCCCCTTCAAATAACACACCCATTCTTGAAAAACGTATAGATCTATAGCTATGTTTCTAAATATATGAGTAAAATTTAAAAAATTATATAATTAAAATAGAAATTGATTTCAAAGTAAAATTATATGTTTGGAGTAGCATTTTTTCTTCTGTTAATAATGTGTTTATGATTATAATCTATATATATCTATATCTATAGAGATTTATAGATATATACGTTTTTCAAGAATGGATGTGTTACTTGAAGGGGGAAATAAATTATATATAGATAGATATATCTATAGATACATCTATAAACCCACGATAGGGGCTAAAACCACAATGTTATTGTCATGTTAATGACATTATAGTAAGCTGGGTTAAGTTAAGGACACTTAGGTTCATCTATAAGTAGATGTATCTATAGATATCCATAGATAGGTGTATATGTATATATCTATATATGTATCTATATAGGTGTATCTGTAGATATCTATATCAATAAGATACAGATCTACATAGACCTATGTATCTATATAAGTATATATATACTTATACATAGATATACTTATGTGTATCTCTTATGTGTATATATATTGAGAGAGAGAGAATGTATATACATCATATGCATGTGTTTGATTGTGTGTATTTCATTTGCTCCCTTTTTTAAAAGTTGTACAATATGAACCCCAATTAAAATGTGAAAAGTAATGGTTGTATGATACAAATTCCAGACTAAATATTAAAAACAATGCAAAGACAAATAGATTGAAAGCTAATAAAAAATTTTAAAGGAATTTCTGATGACATAGGAAAAGAGATATGTAAGAATAAAAACATAAGGGACAAAACGATTTTTTAAGTATAACTAAATCCAATTATATGAATAAATACAGTAAATATCACTGTTATAGTCTACTTAGTCCCTAGTTTACCTAGGTCCAAGTTCTTGTCCCACAACCAAGAAAAATACAGCACGTGGACACTGGAGAGTGAGTAGAGTAGGATTTATTAAGCAAAAGGAAAATTCTCAGCAAATAGAAGGGGCCTGAAGGCAGGTTGCCAGAAATGGGACTGATTTCTGGGTCTTTTATATGGCAAAAGCCAGTTAGTTTTCTGTGGGTTTTGCCAGAATGAGAGGGACAAATTCCCTCCTTGGGGTGTTGTATTTGTGCAAGCCAGGAGTTGGCCAGAATGATTACATCTTGGTTATTTTGCCTAAGCAAAACCCATGGTGGGGGCTAAAACCACAATGTTATTGTCATGTTAATGACATAATAAGCTGGGTTAATTTAAGGACATTTAGGTTCATTTATTGTGCCTGTGGCTAAGTTGGGACAATCTCTTCTGAGGAACGTCCTGGCACAAGAGGAAGGTAGGTACTGTAGGTACTGTCCCATGGTTGTTCCTGTGAACATTGCCCATCTCTGTCTTTTCCCGAGACCCTCCTTCTCAATCTACCTAACCAGCCCCCAATTGCCTCCTGTCTCATTACTACATTATACACTGGAATAAAAAGTTTGATGTTATCTGAATGGATAAAATAGTGAAACTCAACTATACGCTGTCAATGAAAGATGCTATTTAATATAAAGAGACATTTGAAAAATAACTAGTTAGAAAAAGATAAAACATGCAAACAATAAATATTAGAAAGGTAGAGTAGAATATTAATATCAAAAAAGTATTATCAGAAATAAAGAAGGACATTTTACAATGATACCAAAGTAAATTTAAGAAAAAGACAACTATAAATGAGTATGCTCCTAATAATAATGTTTCAAAATATATTAAGCAAAAATTGACTGAAAAACTAGTTAGTCATCAAGTCAAAGAGAAACTGCAAAAAAGTAGAGGTAGATGATTTGAGTGATAAATAGAACTATATTGAAATAAATGCTAATTGAAATATAACATAAAAATTGTGGTATGCAACAAGAGAATTGTATAAAGGAAAAAGTACAGCTTTAAATGCCTGTTTTAGAAATAATGATATATCTAAATTTCGATGATCCTAGCTTTCACTTTAAAAGGTATGAAAAGAAACAGCAAAGTAAGTTAAAGAAAGGTAAAGTATAACATAAAAGGGAAAATCAACAAAATATTTAAAAAAGCAAATAATCTATAAACAACAAAAACAATTTTTATAGTAATTAACTAAAAAATAAATAGAAAGCAAACAACATAATTATCAATATTGGAAATGAAAGAAGGGTTATCATTACAGATTCTACAGAAGTTTAAAGTGATAGAATATTATGAATAAATTTATGATAGCAATCTAGCAAATTAGATGACATACATACTTTTAAAAATATATAATTTATCAAAAACCATGCAAGAAGAAAAAAACAATCTCTATACAAATAGTCCTCAGCTTATGATGTTGCTACTTATCCATAAACCCATTCTAAATTATAAATATCACAAGTTGAAAATGTATTTAATATTCCTAACCTACTGTACTAGTCTCTTCTCATGTTGCTATGAATAAATACCAAAGACTGGGTAATTTATAAAGGAAGGAGGTTTAGTTGACTCACACTTCTGCATGGCTGGGGAGGCCTCAGGAAACTTACAGTCATGGTAGAAGGAGAAACAAACATGTCCTTCTTCACATGGCAGGAGAGAAGTGCAGAGTGAAGAGGGGAAAGGCCCCTTATAAAACTATCAGATCTCATGAGAACTCACTCACTAGCACTAGAACAGCATGGGAGAAACACCTCGATAATCTAATCACCTCCCACAAGGTTCCTCCCCTAACACATGGTGATTACAATTCAGATTACAAATTCAAAATGAGATTTGGGTAGGGACACAGAGCCAGACTGTATCAATCACCTACCAAACATCATAGCTTAGCCTAGCCTACCTTAACATGGTTAGAACACTTATACTAGCCTACAGATGGGTAAAATTATCTACCACAAAACCTATCTTATAATAAAGTGCTGAATATCTTATGTAACTTATTAAATACTATACTGAAAGTGAAAAACAGGATGGTCATATAGGAGGTAAAGTACAATTTCTACTAAATGCATATTGCTTTCTCACCATCAAAAAGTTGAGAAATCAGAAGTCATACCCTTGTAAGTCATGGACCATCTGTATAGCCACACGTATGCATAAATGTGCACACCCATAAGCACACCATTCCTACAAATATACACATTATATAAATTAAATTTGTTATCAAAATTTTTTTCTAAAAAAAATTACTTCAGAACTACATGGCTTTCTACTTAAATTCTGTCAGACCATTAATAGAGAATTGTCATAATTCTTATACAACTCCTTTTAGAAAATACAGAAATAATATCTTATATAAAACTTTTCAGGAAATAGAAGAATAACTTTGTAACTTGTGTTATTAGTTCATCATAACCCTAGTAACAAAATCTGATAGAGACAACAATGCAGAGCAATGTCACTTGTGAATACAGATTCAGAAATACTGAACAGGATATTAGCAAATCAAACCCAGATACACATAAAAAGAACCCTATATTAAAACATAGTAAGGTTTTTCTTAGAAATTCGGATCAACTCGACAAACGAAATGGAATCAGAGCATTTCACCATGATACCAAAATAAAGTATAACCCATACAATCATTTTAATAGATGCATGCAAATAATTTGAAAACAATATCATCCATTCATGATTTTTGAAAATATCAGCAAGCTAGGAATAGAAGAGAACTTTCTTTATCTAGCAAGATCTATGAACAATTTATAGCACATAGTCAACAATAAACGGTTCACTTCTTTCCCTCTCAGATCAAGCACAAGATATTGGCAGGCTCTCACCAATTCTGTTCAGGTTTGTTCTGCAGTTTCTAGTCAGGAACATAAAAATAAAAATAATAAATAAATAAAGTATGTAAACATCAAAGAGGAAGAAGGAAAACTCTCTGTATTTGCAAATAACATGATTCCATCCATACAAAATCTTAAAAAATTTGCAAAACAGTTATAGAACTAATAAGTTAATTGGACAAAATAATGGACTATGAGATTCATATACAGGCCTAAATTTCATAGTTACTTACTAGCAGAAAACAATTGAAAATAAAAATAAAAATCAATTACAATAACATCAAGTATCACTTTAAAATACTTAGAAATTAATTTAACAAAATATGGCCAGGATCACCACACTGAAAACTATAAAATGTTGATGCAAGAAACAAAGACAGTCTTAAAAATGAAGATATATACAATGATCATGGATTGAAAGATCCAATATTGTTAAATAGTTAATTTTACAAATGTAATCTAATAACTCAATGTTATCCTAATAATATGATTTAGAAAGTAACATCTGGCCAGGTAGGGTGGCTCATGCCTGTAATCCCAGCACTTTGGGAGGCCAAGGCATGTGGATCACTTGAGGTCAGGAGTTCAAGACCAGCCTGGCCAACATGGTGAAACCCCATCTCTGCCAAAATACAGAAATATATATCTATATATATATATAGATATATAGATATATATAGATACATAGATATATAGATATATAGATTATATATAGATATATAGATATATATAGATATATAGATATATACATATATACATATATAGATATAGATATATAGATAGATATAGATAGATAAAATACAGATATATATGTAAAATATATATAAATACAGATAAAATACAGATATATACATAGATATACATACATGTGTATATATACATATATACATACATGTGTATATATACATATATACATACATGTGTATATATACATATATACATACATGTGTATATATACATATATACATACATGTGTATATATACATATATACATACATGTGTATATATACATATATACATACATGTGTATATATACATATATACATACATGTGTATATATACATATATACATACATGTGTATATATACGTATATACATACATGTGTATATATACATATATACACATATACACATACATGCATATACATATATACACATACATGCATATACATATATGTACACATACATGTATATACATATATACACATATACATTATACACATATGTGTATAATGTATATACATACACATGTGTGTATATATATAATATATGTATATACACATGTGTGTGTGTATATATATATATATATATATATATATATATAAAATATAGCCAGGCATGGTGGTATACACCTATAACCCCAGCTACTGGGGAAGCTGAGGCAGGAGAATCACTTGAACCCGGTAGGTGGAGGTTGCATTAGCCAAGATCACACCACTGTACTCCAGCCTGGGCAACAGAGTAAGACTCTCTCAAAAAAAAAAAAAAAAAACTGACATCTAAATAAATAAGTGAATAATAAAGTCCTAATAAGTAAGTGAATAAATAAGGCCCTAACAGTCAACTTAAAGCCCAGTTGTTACAGGTAGCTAGATAGGCATGAGCAGGGTAAGAGAGGGCTCTCCCCCGACTCAGTAGGAATGTCAGGTGATTGTTTGACAATTATCACACTGCCTGTCTAAAAATGATAATTCAGCAGCCCACCCAGAGTGCCAGGGAGAGGCTGTCTCCTGATAATTAACAGCTATTAACATTAAAAGTATTAATAGAATGCAGATGCCAGGGAGAAGAAACTGAGCATGTGCACTAAGAGACAAAATGGTGAAATATGAGCTTCTGGGTACACTTCACCAAAAAAAGGGAAGAAAACCTCAAATGGATATGCATAAACATCCTAAACACACTGAGCGCGCTCATTTCCCAAGGCTAAGGAAGTCACTGCGCATGCGGGAAGCCCACCATAAGGGAAGAATCATGGGAAACAGGCAAGCCTATAAAGCCCCATGATCAATGTTAAACACCCTTTTGTTTCTCTCTTTGACCTTCAGGCGCCCTCTTGGATATCTTCCAAGTGATGTCTCCTTTCTTTCCTGTTCTGAAGCCTTTTTAAATAAACTTCCACTCCTGCTATGAAACTCGTCTTGGTCTCTTTTTCTGCTTAATGCACCTCAGTCAAACTCTTCCTTCTGAGGAGACAAGGACTAAAGTTTGCTGCAGACCCATGCAGATATGCCGCTGGTAACTCAGAGTAACTCTGATCTCTCCCACAGGTAACACAGTCATATATAGTTTTTAAATTTTAATATTTTAATTCTGGATATCTAGAAGCTAATTATGTTGTTACCCCTTCTTCAAGTCAATGTTTTCTTATTTCTTTGACACATGGCTCATTACTTTTAAAAGCCAAAGGTGTATGGAAATTGTAAACCAAAAATGAAGTTCTAAGCGCCCCCACCCCACCCCAACCATCTGAATGGACTTTCTCCTCTTGGCCAGGGCACTCTTTTAAAATCTAACCTGAGAGACTTTGAGGTCATGAGAGGAAGTGGGGGGTCAGATATGCCTCATTACACCTCTCCAGCACTAACATCAACACAGACCTTTAAGAAGCATTAACAAACATTTACAATCTATTCTCTCTGAAGCCTGCTCTCTGGAGGTGTCATCTGCATGATTAAAATTTCTCTATAATCTCTTATCTTAACACAGACATTTCTTTCTATTAATCCCATGTCTTTTGATAAACTCAACCAATTGTCAACCAGAAAATTTTTAGAACTGCTTGTAAGCTGGAGTACCTATAAGCCCACTTCAAGTTGTCCCACCTTTCTGGACTTAACCAATGTATCCCTTGTATGTATTTGATTGAAGTCTCATGTGTCCCTAAAATGTATAAAACCAAGCTGCACCCAGACCACCTTGGGCACACATTCTCAGAGTCTCCTGAGGGCGGTGTCACAGGCCATGATCACTCACATTTCACTCAGAATAAATCTTTTCAAATATTTTACAGAGTTTGTCTCTTCATCGACAAATCAAAATTGTGACCTTGAAACAAATAAAAATGTTCCTCTTGGTTGATTTAATTACTTTCAGAATGACAGGTAAATTTTCACTACTACAAAATTTTCCTTTTATTTTTGTATATTGTAGATAAAGTAGTATTTCTATCACTCAGATATCCCTCAACACTAGACTATATTAGAGTGCATTTAAATTGTAACAGTTTTCCAAATGTTTTGCCTGTGTATAAGGGAAAATACTTGATCTTATTATTTCATGTGATTCTGATGAGTAATTTAGTATCACTCTAGTATTAAAACAAAGGATCTTATTTTGACCATTGCATGCAAAAAGTACTCATTTAATTGGTTATTTTCAAGATATCATAATTTATTTAACCTATTACAAAGTAGTAATGAAAGAAGAGTAAATACTGAAATGATATTTAGCCATGGAATTCAGAAGCGTGATTACCGCTTGAACAGGAGTAAAACTAAGGAAAAAACAGACACCAAAGATGCTAAAATAAATAATATTACTTTACTATTTAACATGGCATTGTTTCTCAGTCCAACCCAGAACTGTAGGAACTCAGTCAGCACCATCAGAAAGGCTCTCTAATCCCAGTGGGCTTGGCTGGTCTAAAACCACAGCAGACACTGGGGCCTTCTTTGCCAACCTTTGCCCTCCCACTCTCCATTGCCAACCTTTGCCCTCCCGCTCTCCGTTGCCAGTGCTCAAATGTGAGTCTCTGATGCAACAAAAGGCCAAATCAAAGCAAACTTGCCAACATCAGAAGAAAAAAAGGTAAGAGAATCAGCAGCTGACTGATTATTTTTATCGATTCCTAGGGCACAAGAACCCATTAAAGGTTGCTTCTTGTTTCTTGTGTTCTCATTCTAGAGTAGTAGCTATAACGAGAGTAGTGGGCCCCATTGCATTTAACAGGACAAAATGAAGAAAAAAAGGTTAGGGAGCTGATTCGAGTTTATTCTGGCTGAAAAGTCCGAAATAAACCTTTCTATAACAAAAGTTTTAGGCAGAAAAATAAACAGCACAGTTGTTTTCATGTTTATTATTTGGATGGTTGGTTCTGATACTTCTTCTCTATCAAAAGTTTTCCCACTGAAGAATTAGCCAATTATTGTTTTTGCACGTAAGCAACACTCCTTACATGTGAACATAGTGTCTTTTATTTTTCACAGCTTGGGTTGATTAAGTCATTAGTTGTTAAAAAGAGACAATAGAAACACTACATTAATGTGTCAATACATATAAAACTAGTTTGGAGTTTCACTGTTAATCCAGAATTATGTGCTAATAATTCAGTAAGTAAACTAATCAATTACAAGATTGTATACAACAGGATTTGTGCATTAAAATGTATTCATGAAAAAAATACATGTTCCTTATGAAGGGGAAAAAAACGCTTTTACTGTATGTGCAATCATTAGTGCGATATGTTGTAAATAAGTCTATACTAAACTCTGAAGGCCCAATTTTCTCCTTTGGCCTTGATTAAACTTTGTTATTATTTTAATTTTCTGTGGTATCATCAAGGTGAAATTATTTGCCTATATTTCTTGACCACTACTATGAACTTGCTAATGCTTCAATTCTTTATAAATTATGAATGTGCTAATTAAAGCTGAAATCCTTTGAGGTATTCAAGATACAATGTATTGATTGACTTTGACCTGCACCACAGGATACGGTCAGAATCCAATAATGAGTATTATACAGGAATCATTCCTGCTATCTGATGATCGGATACCAAAGGGAAAAAACAAATAGAAAAATCAAGACAATGCAGAGAAAACTGAGACACTTGCACTGCTACAGTATTTCAGCCATATCACTATTGACATTTATGAAAACAATCGGCTCATACAGGAAGTGAGCAAACCATAGAAACCAGCCTGTTATGATTTCGAGGATTACTTTAAGATTGCTGCATACAAAAATACTATGGTTTCCATTCTATATCAGGCTATTAAGCTTTTACTTCTTAAACTTTTTACATTAAATTTTGCAATATTTTCTCCATTATTATCTGTATTCGTTAACAAGTTTTTAATAGATTGGCATGGAGTCTTATATTAAAGCAGATTAAAATTATAATTAAAACTATTTCTTTAATCATAATGAAAGACAGCAGAGGAAGGGGTGCAGTCAAGAGAAATATTAGAAGTAGGAACAGAACAATTATTGAAAATTAGTTTAACAGAACCTGCAATAAGCTGCTTGTTGCATTTTTATGCACAATTATATGCAAAAGCTCTATGGAACTATTATGATCATCTGAGATATATTAAGACTTCAGGGGTTTAAACTGGATATTCTCTCACCTCTATTCAATAACACACGTTTTTGCCTATAATTTGCATATAAGTTATGTGGAATAAAAATTAAGTATTCAATAATAAATGCCCTTGCATTTGCACTTATTTGTTTGCTTTAAATTAATAAGAATCAGCTTAATACTCATTTAAAATTAGAATATTCTACCATTGTGCAGAATTTGAAATTATACGTCCATAACTACTAAATTAGAGTAGGGGTAGTAACAGCAGAACATGAATGAAAAACTCTCAAATCAGACTTCCTCAGTTTTCATCTTAACTCTGGCACTTACTAGCTCTGTGGGTTTGGGAAAGTTATATGACCTTTTTTAAAAATCGTTTTTATGACCTCTTTTAAAAATCGTTTTACATATTGTTACAAAGGTGACACTATTAGTGTCTAATTCTTAGAGTTGTTATGAAGATTATATAATATTAGCCAACCAGGATGTCATTATCAAATAGCTGCGGCAGCAGCAGCAGCATTGCCTTCACAATTTTCTATGCTTTCCTTTGTTTAGCATTAAATATGTGCTGAGCATGTCCCTTTTGCTACCTAGTTAATTCTCTCCCAAACCCTCTAAACTGGGTCAGGAATAGAACATAGATGACTACAATAACCCGGCACCTGGATGAAGAGGACAGGGGAAGTAATATAGAATGTTGGAAAAGTTTCAAAGTTGAATCTTCTGTAAAGCAAGCAGGCATTAGCTTCAGGGGATTCCTGTCATGCTGGCCCAATTTTGTCAAAATTTCTTTCTTTTCAGTAAAGCCAGTAATCTGTATTTGGGATTAAAATCTACTTCTGCTTAATGTTAGAAAAAAATTAAATAATTTAAGACACTTATGAGGCCAACATCATCGGACACATTTTTGTTGGCTACCTGTTTGCTGCCTCATAAATGGGCGTTAGTACTCAATTTTTCAGTGGAGCAAGAGGAAACACAGAACTTGCCTAAAGTCAAGAAGCATGTAAGTGCTTGAGCTAGTATTTTAGAGAAATATCATCTAATTCCATATTCCCTTTTAACTATGTTGCATGGCCTCATATCTTAATGTATGATCTCTAGGTAAATATGCAGGATTTATATCCACTTAACTACATTATCACCTTCACCACATCTCAGAGGATGTTGCTCTCAAACAATAAAAATTAGCTTTAAAACTTTAAGTGTATTTTTCTCACATTATTAATTTCAATAGCATGAGGTATCACTTAGTATGATTCCATGTTTGCTGCATACGTAGAAAATCATCCTTCCTATTTCACCTTCCTGCGCAAGTACCACATCCCATCTCTATTCAGGACCAGTTATGTAATGTGTAGTGCACAGTGCAAAAGCAAAACGTGGGGCTCCTTGTTCAAATCCAACAAGAATGTCAAGATAGTGACAGCAGAGCTTTAAATCAAGCATGCGGCGCTGCTGAGCATGGAACCCAGGGCAACTGCACAGGCTGGACGCTTTTGAGGCCATCTTTGCCTCAGTGACACACACGGTGAGATGGCCTCTCCTAATTGAGCAAGTCCCCAGATGATCTCAATATGGGGTTCAGGACTTTCTAAACTTGAGATTCAAATCTAAGTATTTCTGCAGACCTCTTTAGACATCCCAAACCCTTGCAATATTATTGTCCCCTTTTATTTTTTTTTGATTATATAAACTCTGCCTTTAATGAGCACAGTCTAGTGAGCACATTATATTATTAAATCTTAGGTTTATACATACACATATGTTAATGTATCCCAAATAAAAATATAATGATAATTTCTAAATGAAGCTCTCAGATAACAAATGCATTTATAAACCTTATTGGCTTTAGATATTTAAAAATAATATCTGCATGCTGTAACATTTTAAGAACACAGACGCTTATAAAACAATTAACATAGAAGCCTTCTTTTCCTCAATCTCACTCCTCAGGTGGCTACAGGTTATAACTGTTTGGTGTGTGCTCTTCCTAAATTTTTGTTTTCCTGTAAAACATAAAAACAAGGAAGATATGTGGTAGATATATTTGTAAGCCATCATCTCATTCTTTCAAATGACTTCCTATTATTCCATATCATGGATGACTTCCTATTATCCCATGTCGTGGATATACTAGAATTTATTTAGCAATTCCTTATTGGTGGGCACTTAGGCTACTGTCAGGTTGTGTGTGTTTTGTACTACATTTTAAACTGATTCTGAGTAAGTAAGAACTTGTTGTAGCAGGGATACTAGCAATATAAATGATACAGAAGCAATGTTCAGTACTTGACCATTGAAGCTTTTGATGGAGAGACAGTATGATCAAAGGTGTATGTTAGAATAATGCAAGGTGGAAGCTGAATTGGAATGTGACTCTAAGCAGAGAAGACCAGTAGGCTATTTCTACAATCATCTAGATATGAGAATCTGAAGATTTTAATAGGGGCTATGATAGTAAGAAAGGAGATAAAAGATTCTAGAATTACCATTCATATTCCATTAACTGGGAGAAATTGGTAGTGACAAAGATGTCATTAATTCCTAAATACAACTAAATCAAATCTAACGTCAGCTTTTGATTTTCTAATGGTGGGACACAGAAGAGAGCTGGGACATGCTTCTGGTTAGTGGATGAATGCTGATCATTCACTTTGGGAATGGGTCAAGCCTTGGGAGTATTTGTGACTTGGGGTGGAGGCAGGAGGCTGAGAGTTCTGATTTCTCTGCTTACATCAAAGGCAGCTCTTCTGCTTCCTGGGTTCTTGCTTCTCCGCTTGACAGTTGGCCAGTAAATGCTCTCAGCTGGAGAGGTAAAGGGGTCCCAGCTCGCTGCTCAGCCTCAACCACGTAAATTCAGCCTCAAATAACCAAAATGTAAGCCTTTTTGGGAAATAGAACTGACAGGAGATGATGGCTGATTAGATATAGGAATAAAGAAGAGTTAAAGACGGCTATGAGATTTCAAACCTGAATGAATGGGATAACATTAATTGAAAGAACTTGGCAAAGGGATAATTTTTTTTTCTTTTTAGTTGAATCAGGAGAGAAAGGAATGTATTTAAATTTTTAAAATGCAAGATAGAGAACATACAATTAGAAACTGAAAATTTTGTCCTGGAACTCTATAGAGAATTCAGTTGGAGTCATCATCACGTGGCTAAGGTTTGGCCCTATGAAAGACAGAATTTGTCAAGAAAGTTAGAGAAAGCACCGTGGTGAACAGCAGCATTTGATGATGGGAAGAACAGAGAGTGGTCTTAGAGTTATCCTAGAAGCCAGAAGAGGAGGGTGCAATTTCAGAAAAGTGAGGTTCACATCATTAAATACCACGCATGGACTGGGAGGACACATGCCAAGAAGGACTTGCCAGATCTGCTAACTGAGGAGAGTTAGGTGCCCACTGGGCCAGGGCCAGGGCCAGGGCCAGGGCCAGATGGCAGCCTGGGGCAAGTCTGCGTGGGGAACACACAAATCCATGACTCTGGCTTAGGCAGAGCAGGCAAGAAGGAAAATGAATAAGAGGAGAGAAAGGGAGAGTAGGAATTCCTGCACCCATGTTTAGGGGATTCTCCTTTCCTTTCCAGGTTTCAGTATCACTCTGAACCACAAGGGGACGTTGTCTTTTTGTTCTTTCCCATCATCAGTAAAGAACTCCAATTTTCCATTTTTGATATAGAACTAAAATTTGTTACACATTATGATGGGGATAAAAATGTTCATTCCTTCAACTGAAGGAATTTTCCTTCTGACTGTATTTAAGTTTTTGGTTCTCTCATCCTTAGGCTGTTTATAGCAAGGAAAACCTGGAATGACCTAAATGTCCAACAACTGGCTGACTGCTTAATTAGATATGTTCAATAATTCAACATTAGTTTCATTTTCTCCTTGCTATCTAAATACTCTCTTTTCAGGTGTAATGAATCATAAAATTTGACAAGAGGAACTTCATGCGGGCTGATAATTAACTTAGGTTTACACTCTCTGTTATCAGAGAAGTCCTCACCTAAAGAGTACACTTCTTTCTCGAGGATTTGGCAGTAAGGTTAGCATATTTTTCTTTATTTAGAACAGTATCAATAAGAAACATTGTACAGGCATTCTGTTTCCACCTCCCCTCAAGGTCCTGACCAACTCTCCCACCTTGCACAGATGCACCACCTCAAAAGCCTGTATCCAGATCCATTCTAATGCTCAGGCTCTTTACTGAATATGAAGCCCCGTCTGCTATTGCCCAATCCAGTGTAATCAACCCACATCTGCACAACAGGCTAAGGTCAATTCCAGATTGGAGACATCTGGTCGTCTCATCCTCTGAAAAGTCATTATTTTGATGACAGATGTTTTTGCATTCTGTTGAATCTTGTGCCTTAAACTTTGCACCTTAGTGGTCTCATCTTGTCCAAGCCCTGATTCCTCTATTCTGATCTTAGTTTACATTTATTTTTACCTAGGGATTTTGGCAAAAGACATATGTGAGTTGCAAATTACACTCAGGTTATACACAAATCTCTCAGTAGTTATGGCTAATTTAATCATTTAACAGTGTTATCTACTCTCTTTCATATTTCAAACATCTAAAAGCATGACACATCTAAAGATTAAATATGAGACTCAAATGATGGGTGTAACATACAGAACTGATGTACAGAAATGTATACATAACTAAGTGTATATGAGTATCTACAAATTTTTTTAAATCCTTGGATTTAATTTATTCACTTATATAATTATAAAAACTGGTAGGCAGATCACAAGGTCAGGAGATCAAGACCATCCTGGACAACATGGTGAAACCCCGTCTCCACTAAAATACAAAAAATTAGCTGGGCATGGTGGTGTGCACCTGTAGTCCCAGCTACTCAGGAGGCTGAGGCTGGGGAATTGCTTGAACCCAGGAGGTGGAGTTTGCAGTGAGCTGAGATTGCACCCTTGCACTCCAGCCTGGTGATAGAGCAAGACTCCACTTAAAAAAAAAAACTATATTTCTCAAATAGCGTGAGTTTACTCTCAATGAAAAAAGTCACCAGAATTTATTTGTACACTATAATACTTCAAATGAGATTTTAAAAAATCACTATCAGTTTCAGTGGGGAAATTATATACTGTAGAATAATACCATTCTGTCAATAAAACTTTTAAATTTTTGATACCCAACCTAGTTTCATTTCATTGGATCTTTTATCCACTACTGGAACACTAAAAAAAGAAAATATATAAGGTATTTTTGAATGTATGGCATGAAAATTCAAGAAGCAGCAATAGCCATTAATGCTTAGATTCAATAGGGTATTCCATAAAGTATATTTCTACAACAATATAAAATTGTCCTGCCTTTTTCTAATATAGTGAATGTCTGGTGTAGTTTTTGCAAATTGCCTTGGCCTATATAAAACGTACTTATTGCTGAATACCAGAAAAGTACACAATTAAAATAAATATTGGACTCCGTATCCCTCTGTTATTTTTTTTCAAAAGAAAAAAGAATAAAATAATAGTTTTGTTAACTACCACACTGTTATAATACACTTTAAACATGCATTAAGGTAGCCTTTAAATCTGAGATGGTCTTCAGAATAACAAATGAATGGAATTCCAAATTTTTGCAATAGGTGAACTGCTGCAGTTATAGGTATACATTTAAGAAAATTGTATAGCTCTTCCAAGACCAGCAATGTAACTTTATTTTGTACATTTTATTAATTGAAAATATACACTAATTTAAAAATAAAAAGAAAATACAGCATAATAAAAAATACGTTCTCAATTAAATGTACTGGATACATATAAATCTTAAGGGAAGAAGCAAAAAAGGAAAATGATTGATATTTAAGTGCAGACTGACTACCTGGACAGAAGAAAAAAAAAAAGAAGACTTAAAAAAATGATAAAACCTTTAGTTTTTCTATGACTAATATCTGTATGGTTGGAGTATCATCACTATGGAAGTTACGTTTGCATACGTTATACTTTACTGGTAATTTACATGATGGCTTTTAAGGCGCTGGCAGACATATGGTTTTTGAAAACAAGATTGGATAAAAATCACTGCTAAGGTGCAATACCCCTTATTGCTTTGGTCTTCCAATATTCAAGAAAAGGGATAATTCACTATAACATTTTCTTACCATCCGAATGCCTCAAGCTATACATTTTAAACTTTCTTAAACATTGGTTATGTTGCCCAATTTTGTTATTGAAATAATATTAACAAGACATTGTTTTGGCAAATTAAATCTTAAACATGGCCTTTCAACAGGATTTAAAAGGTGACTATCCCTAGAGTTCCATGTTAAAATATAGTTTTCAAAATCTTACCAGAGTAATGCTTACTATTTGTACATAGTTAACCTAATTAAAATAATTAGCTTTAAAATGACAAACTGATAAGCTAAGTAAAACTTACACTATGTAACATTTGTCTGGACACTTGATTTGTCAGTTATGCATAATAAAAATTCCAGTCATCAAGAAAATTACAAAACTTTTATCATAACATGATTTCTTTCACCCACCAGCTTTATCTCACAATAGATAAATACTAACGTTCTCATTTTTACACCAAACCACACAGGATTGACGCATTTAGTTAGACTACCATTCACATTGTTAAATTCAATTTTCTCTTTATATAACATGGTAAAATTTCATTTCTTCTAGATTCCAAAAGTATCTACAAAACCCATGCAATTTTACCATTTTAATATACTATGGAATATCATACAAAATAAGGCATTTCACTGTCGCATATAACCAAGTTACTGTCAATCCCAAAATTTTTGCACATCAATACAAAGATATCTAAGAACTTAGGAACAATATTCTTCTCAGTACTGTATAAAAATAACCACAATGAATATGTATTTGTGTAATACGTACTCCATTGTCTCATTTCCAGAAACTGTGACAAGCTGTAAAGGTATTTCAGTGTTGGTAAGGATATCTTGATTGCTGGTGGCAAAGGTATTAACAGTTCCTATTCCTGAAACAGAAGCTTGCAAATTGAATATTTGCAAGGATAAGTGTTGCTCCTCCTGCAGTAATCAAAGTATCATCTCGCACAGCTTCCACAGATACCAGCACTGCACAGCTAGAGTGAATACCTTTTTTATTCTGCTGCGTTTTCTTATGTTTGACAAGATGGCCACTTCTCACAAAGCATTTGGAACATTCTGAACAAACAAATTTCTTCTCACCTGTATGTGTTCTTCTGTGCCTCTGTAATTCATCACGTCGAGTAAATCTTTTACCCCAATACATCCAGTTACAATCAAAAGGGCGTTCTCCAGAATGCCAGTGCAGATGAGTTCTCAGATGTGAGGCCTTCCCGTAGACTTTACCAAACCCTGGTATAAAACAAATGTGTTGCTTCTTTTTCCCAAGATTGGTACCTCTCCTACAACCTTCTTTACAGTTGGGGCAGGTGCAAGCTACCCTCTGAAGTCCTTTTCCTTCTTGATGTTGTTGGTCCCCTTCTTCATCTGCCACGTGTACATCTTAACTGTGGTCACAACACAGTTGTGCCACTCTTCAGGATCAAGTTCTTCTTCCTTGATCCTAGTATCTACAGGACTGTCAGCATTCTCTCCTGGATGTAGCTGTATACCAGTAGAATCTATAGAGTTTATTGTAACTGTAGATTTGACAACTGACCAGTGCTTAGACTAACTGGAGTTGAAGTGAAGGCCCCACCTGCCACAAATTGACCAAGAGTGAGTGTTTGAACAGGCATCAAAGTTAGTTGTTGGGCAGCAGTTATCTGTATTTGCAAATTCTGCAAGTTCTGGACCCCTTGTATTTGAAAGGTTAGCCAAGTTATCTGTCCAGAAGGGGTCACTGTCTGTGCCTGAATTAAAAAGTTTCCAGGATTTAGTTGCAACTGAAGATTTTGCGAAGCCTGTTGTGATGTATTTTGACCACTGGCTTGCACACTATGGATTGTCTGTGGTGTAATACCTTGCACAATTTGGGCTTCACTGGTTGGCGGCAGAGACTCTTGAAGTTGTAGATGTTGTACAACCGGCTGTGCTGGAGAAACCTGAATATTCTGTGTCTGTGTCTCTTCAGAAACAGGTAACTGGATATAATTTCCCTGAAGATGTTTAGAATGAACTTGCCCACTAGAAGTAGTCAAGCTATTTGTGTTTTGTTGTAATATACCTATACTATGTATCCTAACAGCCAACTGTGATGAAGATGTTGGCACAAATAAATCTGTGTCAGTATTAGTTTAATTAGTATCAGGAGAAACTCTCTCACCAGTCTTTTCTGAATTGTCTGAACTATCCGTACCTTGTCCTGTGTTTATCGAATGTCCATAGGCATTAATGCCTGCAGTCATTGTCTGAGAACTGCCCGAGAGTCCCAAAGAATCTAGATCGACACTATTAATTTGTACAAACGTAATATTTCCTGGCAGACCAAGAGGCACATTAGCAACTACTTGGGTTGGGCCAGCAAAAGATGAACCACCAATTGCAACTCCCTGAACCTGGACTTGACCAGTACGTGGTAGGAGATTCTGGATGTTAGCAGGTTTTCCAGAGGCAAGTAAGGTTTGATTAGAGCCAGGAATGACCTGAATTTGACTGTCTTTTTGATTTATACCCCCATTATCTGAAGAGCCTGTGTAACCAATTTGAACCTGCTGACCATCTGTTGATGGGACTATGTACCATTTGATGAATCTGATCCTGGTGCGTCTGAAAATGTTTGCTGATCCTGCAGATTCTGAAGGGGGAGAACATAGTGCCCACTTGAAATAGCAGCACTTGGAATCTGTACTAGATTACCAGCATCATATTTATAGTTGTAGGTATGGCTGACAAAACCTCCCATCGGTTTGGTGCTCCTCCTAACTGTGCAGAAGCCAAAGCACCTGTCGCTCCAGCAACGGCGGGGGCCCCGGCTCCGGTGGCCACCACCTCCTTGTCGTCGCCAGGCGATGGTGGCCCTATCTTGCTGCAGGTAGCGTCCAGCAGAGCAGGCGGTGACTGCTGAGTGTCCTACCCACGCGGGCGGGTTCACAGAGGGAGACAAGGGGAGCGGTGGCGGTTAGCGCTGGGCCGCCGCTCACACAGGAAGTGCGACTGGGTGCCCGCCGGCTGCGCCCCAGCAAACGCCGACCCGCGCTCTCCGCCTCCTCGTCCCGCCGCCGGCCCCGCCTGGCGTCCCCCGCTCGCAGACACCCCTGCTCCCCTGTCCGCGGGCAGGTGGGCGCCGGCTACCCATCCCCGGGAGGACGCCTCTGTTGTTTTCAATTAATTTAACAAACCAATATGGAAGAGAGAAAGAAAAATTACGTAAATGATTAATCATGAAGTAATAGTAAACATTTGGGGATATTTATAAAATTGAACGGCCGGGCACGGTGGCTCACGCCTGTAATCCCAGCACTTTGGGAGGTCGAGGAGGGCGGATCACGAGGTCAAGAGTTCGAGACCGCCCTGGCCAACACTGTGAACCCTCGTCTCTAGTAAAAATACAAAAATTAGCCGAACGTGGTGGCGGGCGCCTGTAATCCCAGCTACTCGGGAGGCTGAGGCAGGAGACTCGCTTGAACCCGGGAGGCAGAGTTTGCAGTGAGCCGAGATGGAGCCACTGCACTCCAGCCTGGCGACAGAACAAGACTTCGTCTTAAAAAAAAAAAAAAAAAAAAAAAGCATTGTATCATTTTTAAACTAAAACTAAGGCAAATGATAGCTTTAATTTTCTCAAACATTAAAATTGCTAATGTGAGTTTTGGGGAAGAATGTGTATATATTCTTTTTATATATTTATTTATTTTATGTATATAATTAGTTGTAACATATATTAAATATTTTAAATTATTGTCAAAATAAATTAGTCAATGTATAATGGCCTATAGAGGAAAATAAGTAATCATCGAACAATTTCTTAAAAAGTAATCCATTATTCATTACACTCTGAAGGTCATTTTTTAGAGTGAAATAAAAAAGAAGAAGTTGCCGGGCACGGTGGCTCACGCTTGTAATCCCAGCACTTTGGGAGGCCGAGGCGGGTGGATCACGAGGTCAGGAGATCGAGACCACGGTGAAACCCCGTCTCTACTAAAAATACAAAAAGTTAGCCGGGCGTGGTGGCGGGAGCCTGTAATCCCAGCTACTCGGAGAGGCTGAGGCAGGAGAATGGCGTGAACCCGGGAGGCGGAGCTTGCAGTGAGCCGAGATTGCGCCACTGCACTCCGGCCTGGGCAACAGAGCGAGACTCAGTCTCAAAAAAACAAAAACAAAAAAAAAAAAAAAAAGAAGAAGTTGAACCCATGTAATTCTTTTATACAGGAACTATAAATTAAATTTGTTGACAAATTTGAGAAGATAATGTTTTCTGAAATATATTATTTATTTTCATTGAGAAATTAAATATATATAATTTCACTATAGCATCTTCTTTGAGGAAATTGTTTTTTGTTTTTTGTTTTTTGTGATGGAGTCTCACTCTGTCGCCCAGGCTGGAGTGCAGTGGCGCAATCTTGGCTCACTGCAACCTCCACCTCCCGGATTCATGCCATTCTCCTGCCTCAGCCTCCCGAGTAGCTGGGACTACAGGCGCCCGCCACCACGCCTGGCTAATTTTTTTTGTATTTTTAGTAGAGACGGGGTTTCACCGTGTTGGCCAGGATGGTCTCAATCTCCTGACCTTGTGATCCGCCTGCCTTGGCCTCCCAAAGTGCTGGGATTACAGGCGTGAGCCACCGCGCCTGGCGGGGAAATTGGTTTTTTAGTTGTTGTTTTAATTTGGAGAGTGGTAAAGATTATCATACCTTAAATATAAATTTTTTTTTCACATTTGGCTCATATTAAACATTTCTATTAAGCTAAAATTGAGTATGAATTGGTTGTTAAGTAGATAATATAAAAATGGATAAAAAGATACAATTTGCCTCTCAGCTAACTGACATTCAGGCTTTTACATGTAAATTTTCTCATCAGGGTTAGACAAGGATCTCAACGTTGCCTGGTACTCAGAAATTCTTGCAAGCCATTGTGGGTTTGAGGTATTACTATGGAGTACTAGGAATAAGCAAAGATATTAAAACTACTACCAAAGAAGAGTGGTCACTCAGCATTTCTTTTTGAAATAGATTTATAGTTCTGAATAATAAGTAGAGAAGAGTGAAAGATAAGAATTCTTTGTAACTTGATACCTTGCAATAGCGTAAGTGAACTACTCATACAAGCCTCAGTTTTTCCTTTCATACATTACTATCATATCACAAAAATAGGATAGGAGGCAGCTCAAGAGTTTGACGAGGTGTGAACTTGCCTTTCTAATTGTTTTCATAGATATCACATGAGAGGCAGTATCTCACAACATGGGATTTCAGCCAGACAGATGTGTTCAAAGCACCACTAGTAGGTAGTAACCACCTACTAGTTGCTGGAAAATATTGCCAAAGTTATTCTACATGCCTGTCGTTTTCCAACTTATAAAATTAGGATACTTATATGTTAGGCGAAAGGCTAAGCTGCTGTACCAAAAAAAAAAAAAAAAAAAAGGCAGAGATTAAATCAAAATGTATTTCTCTTGCATGTATCATTTCATCTGATATTGATCAAATTATTAATCAGAATCAGTGTATCTTGAAAATGTCAGTAATTTGTTTCCATAAATAATAAAAAGTAGAGGACAGGGAGGAATGGAGGAAAAAAGAAAGATGATACAGTAGACAAAAGAAATATTTATCTGCATGTTTCAAGATAGTAAGATAAATGCTGCTTAGTATTTTGTTTGGCAAAACAATAATGGCTATGATTCAACCATATTTTATGCATTCTTCCGGTAAGCTATGCTATTTGCCCAGTTACTGGAGATTGTCGATGATCACATTCTTACAGAACTTCACTTAATGAAAATAACAAGGCAGGTTATCATGAACATAAGCTGTCCCAACTTGTTAGTAGCATTGAAACTATGCATAATGTTCTTTATGAAAATTTAGATTTTAATGGAAAATTAGAGGAATAACAAACAAGGAAAGCATTTATTAAAGTGAGAGTTAATTAACATTATTAAATATTAATTAATATAACATTAATTATATTAAACATTTTAACTTGCAGGTTGAACACTTAGAGCAAAAAAGCATAGAGGAAAAGCTTACACACATACAAAGACACAAATACACACGGAGATAGTCAATATCTTTAATTAAACACAAACCACATTTTTAGATCTCTTATATTAATATAAATATATGAAACTAATGTTCGTGCACTGCTCTTTTCAGATAATAGATTAGCATTTTGAAATATTTTAAAGTGATTGAAATGATCATTTATTTTATATATTAATGCCATTATTATTTAATTGGATTGAAATGATATTTTCTGAATTGATACACTATCCTTAATATGCAATGGAAATACTTTTAAAAGATTAGTTGAAAATATGAGTTGAAAAGCATGTATTCTATATTTACATAGAACTCCACCAAACCATAAATGAACAGTCAACGAATAGATGTTTCTGCATACTTACTATGTGCTTAGAATTACATTTTTTTACATTTTTTAAAATGTAAAAAAAATTTACATAAAATAACATTCTAAATTTTTTCAGAATATACATTTTGTTTTAATGCTTGCAATGTAATTTTTATCTAGTAGATGATTTATCTTTCCACAAATATTTCACAAAACCTACTTTTCAGAGTTTGTGTGGAGAACCAGCTGCTATGTGCACTACTTTATTTTTATTTATTCATTTATTTTTTTGAGACAGGTTCTCACTCTGTTGCCCAGGCTGGAGCACAGTGGTGCAATCATGGCTCACTGCAGACTCAACTTCCCAGGCTCAAATATCCTCCCACCTCAACCTCCCAAGGAGCTGGGACTACAGGGGAACAGCACCACTCCTGGCTTTTTTTTTTGTAGAGATGAGGTTTCGCCATGTTGCCCAGGCTGGTCTCTAACTCCTGAGCTCAAATGATCCACCCACTTTGGCCTCCCAAATGCTGGAATTACAGGCATGAGCCACTATGCCTTGCCTGTGTGCACTATTTTAAATTTAAAAATTGACACAAAAGAGAATATTTTGTATTAACAGTTAACAAGATAAAATGCAAATGGATTTTTGTTTTACAATATAATTGGCCCAAATTAGTAATATTAAAGTAAAAAAATGTTTTTGCAGTGCTATCACATCTTTTGTTTTAATGCATCTGTATATTCCACAAGCACAGAGCTGATCTAAAATACAATATTGTATATGCTACTACATGGGTATTCATCTCAATTTCTCCTTCCTTACAATGCGTAATTCTCAAAGTCAATAGCTGAAATATCAACTGGTGGTACAAACTTGTGAGTTTTGATGATACAAGTTTATTGTTAAAAAATAGGTATTGGTGAGTGATGTGATTTGGATCTATGTCCTTGCCAAATTTCATGTTGAAAATGTAATCTGCAGTGTTGGAGGTGGGGCCTTGTGGGAGGTGTTTGGATTATGGAGGTGTATCCCTCATGAATGGCTAACCTCCACCCCCTTCGTGATGAGTGAGTTCACCTGAGATCCAGTTGCTTAAAAGTGTGTGTCACCTCCCTCACAACTCCCTCTTGCTCCTGCCTTTGCCAAGTGATGTGTAAGCTCCAACTCTGCTTTCTTCCATGAGTAAAACCTTCCTGAGGCCTCCCCAGAACCCAAGCAGATGTCAGTGTCATGCTTCCTGTGCAACCTGCAAAACTGTGGGCCAGTTAAAACTCTTTGTTTATAAATTACCCAGCCTCAGATATTTCTTTACAGCAATGCAAGAACAGCCTAACACAATGAGTTAGAAAGAAATAACACCAGAGATATGATCTTAAGGATGAAAAGAACCAAACTAACATAGACATACAAACACATGCGTGTGTTGTGATGCATAGTAAATTTACATAGAGAGTGTGCAAAGTATAATGACAAAAATAAGATTTTTCCATTGTACCAGGAAAAAAACTAACTTGGGGTAGCGGTTAAAGAAAGTTGAGCTAACAATTGTTCCAATACTTTTTGAAAAATGTAATATACTTTTTAACAATGTAATATAAATGTAAAAAATATCTCCACAGACAAATCCACATATACAATAAACTTTGCAAATGATTTTTGGGAGACCACAATTCCCATTAAATTGATCTATAAGACCTCCAAGTGTCCATATGCCAGTTAAGCACAAATACCCATCATGAATTGTTTTCAATAAACAGTTTTGCATTTAAACTAGTTGAATTTATAATTTATTAAACAAAGTAGAATAGATATACATATGAAACTGGAAAACATAAAATAATATTTTATTGTATTAGTCCATTTTCATGCTCCTGATAAAGACATACCCAAGACTGGGAAATTTACAAATGAAAGTTTATTGGACTTACAGTTCCACGTGGCTGGGGAAGCCTCACAATCATGGGAGAAGACAAGGAGGAGCAAATCATATCTTACATGGATGGCAGCAGGTAAAGAGAGAGATTGGGCAGGAAAACTTCTGTTTTTATAACCATCAGATCTTGTAAGTCTCATTCACTATCATAAGACCAGTGCAGGAAAGACCTGCCCTCATAATTCAATCATTTCCCACTGGGTTCCTCCCACAGTAAGTGGGAAATATGGGAGTTACAATTAAGGTGATATATGGGTGGGGACACAGCCAAACCATATCATCTAGGTAAGGAATTATCAGATCTATGTATTACTTGTCAAATGTCTATAAATACTGTTGTCATTAACAAAAATAATATAAAATGTTAATTGATAAAAACTTTGGGAACATATCATTTTTTTTTTAATTTTTTATTTATTTATTTTTTAATTTTTATTATACTTTAGGGTTTTAGGGTACATGTGCACAATGTGCAGGTTTGTTACATATGTATCCATGTGCCATGTTGATTTCCTGCACCCATTAACTCGTCATTTAGCATTAGGCGTATCTCCTAATGCTATCCCTCCCCCCTCCCCCAACCCCACAACAGTCCCCGGAGTGTGGTGTTCCCCTTCCTGTATCCATGAGTTCTCATTGTTCAATTCCCACCTATGAGTGAGAACATGCGGTGTTTGGTTTTTTGTCCTTGCGATAGTTTACTGAGAATGATGTTTTCCAATTTCATCCATGTCCCTACAAAGGACATGAACTCATCAGTTTTTATGGCTGCATAGTATTCCATGGTGTATATGTGCCACATTTTCTTAATCCAGTCTATTGTTGGACATTTGGGTTGGTTCCAACTCTTTGCTATTGTGAATAGTGCCGCAATAAACATACGTGTGCATGTGTCTTTATAGCAGCATGATTTATAGTCCTTTGGGTATATACCCAGTAATGGGATGGCTGGGTCAAATGGTATTTCTAGTTCTAGATCCCTGAGGAATCACCACACTGACTTCCACAATGGTTGAACTAGTTTACAGTCCCACCAACAGTGTAAAAGTGTTCCTATTTCTCCACATCCTCTCCAGCACCTGTTGTTTCCTGATTTTTTAATGATGGCCATTCTAACTGGTGTGAGATGGTATCTCACTGTGGTTTTGATTTGCATTTCTCTGATGGCCAGTGATGAGGAGCATTTCTTCATGTGTTTTTTGGCTGCATAAATGTCTTCTTTTGAGAAGTGTCTGTTCATGTCCTCTGCCCACTTTTTGATGGGGTTGTTTGTTTTTTTCTTGTAAATTTGTTTGAGTTCATTGTAGATTCTGGATATTAGCCCTTTGTCAGATGAGTAGGTTGCAGAAATTTTCTCCCATTGTGTAGGTTGCCTGTTCACTCTGATGATAGTTTCTTTTGCTGTGCAGAAGCTCTTTAGTTTAATGAGATCCCATTTGTCGATTTTGGCTTTTGTTGCCATTGCTTTTGGTGTTTTAGACATGAAGTCCTTGCCCACGCCTATGTCCTGAATGGTATTGCCTAGGTTTTCTTGTAGGATTTTAATGGTTTTAGGTCTAACATATAAGTCTTTAATCCATCTTGAATTAATTTTTGTATAAGGTGTAAGGAAGGGATCCAGTTGCAGCTTTCTACATATGGCTAGCCAGTTTTCCCAGCACCATTTATTAAATAGGGAATCCTTTCCCCATTTCTTGTTTTTGTCAGGTTTGTCAAAGATCAGATAGTTGTAGCTATGCGGCATCATTTCTGAGGGCTCTGTTCTGTCAAGGAGAACTACAAACCACTGCTCAATGAAATAAAAGAGGATACAAACAAATGGAAGAACATTCCATGCTCATGGGTTGGAAGAATCAATATCGTGAAAATGGCCATACTGGCCAAGGTAATTTATAGATTCAATGCCATCCCCATCAAGCTACCAATGACTTTCTTCACAGAATTGGAAAGAACTACTTTAAAGTTCATATGGAACCAAAAAAGAGCCCGCATCGCCTAGTCAATCCTAAGCCAAAAGAACAAAGCTGGAGGCATCACGCTACCTGACTTTAAACTATACTACAAGGCTACAGTAACCAAAACAGCATGGTACTGGTACCACAACAGAGACATAGATCAATGGAACATATCATTTTTATGTATGTTAAAACTTATGGGCCAGGCGCGGTGGCTCACGCTTGTAATCCCAGCACTTTGGGAGGCCGAGGCGGGCGGATCACGAGGTCAGGAGATCGAGACCACGGTGAAACCCCGTCTCTATTAAAAATACAAAAAAAAATTAGCCGGGCGTGGTGGTGGGCGCCTGTAGTCCCAGCTACTCAGAGAGGCTGAGGCAGGAGAATGGCGTGAACCCGGGAGGCGGAGCTTGCAGTGAGCCGAGATTGCGCCACTGCACTCCTGCCTGGGTGACAGAGCTAGACTCCGTCTCAAAAAAAAAAAAAAAAAAAATGAAATTCTACACCAAAAAATAAAACACTTGAAATTAAAAAACAAAAAAATCACTGGGCATGCCTAGTAGTAGAATGGACATGACTGAAGAAAGTTAACTTCCAGATAAGTCAACAGAAAACATCCAATATAAAGAAAACGGAGAAACGTGATTGAAGAAAAATAAGCAACAGAACCTCAAAGATGGATGAAATAATTTCAAAATATCTAACATCCATGGAATTTGAGTTTCAGAGGGGAAGAAAGAGAATGGGGCAGAAAAAAAACACATGTAAGGAATAATAGCTGAAATTTTTCCATATTTAGTGAGGGACTTACATTTATAGATTCAAGAACCTTAGGGAATCTGAAACAGGGTAAATTCAGAGGTAAGTATGGTCAGGTGTATGATAGCCCACAGGCTTCAAACTAAAGCTTAAGAGTTTATCTTGAAAGAAACAAGATAAAAATAAATAATGTGATTTCCCTGGACTCTTCCCATGCCTTCCTCAAGCTAGCAATATAAACATTTTTTCTCGATATTTAACGTTCAAAGTAAATGAAATTTAAAAAGAATAACTTCACAAATGCTATGAAGCTACCGTATACACCCGCTTTTACTCAGGAAAGGATTCAGAGGATACAAATTGAATGGAAGAATATTATTATATGATATTTCTGTGGATTAGGGGAAAATTCTAGCTTTTCCCATTCTTTAAAACTCAAAATATTGAAGAAGGGAGAGATGAGAGCATTTTCTATATTCAATGTAATTCCTGGCATAGATTATTAAATTATGAAAGATGGGACTTTAGCAAGTAGTTACTGAAATGCATATGAGGGTAGAAATATGTCTTTGGGATTTGGAAAGACTGAGAGATTGAGAATACAGCTCTAAGTAATTCAAAAGAAGGATTTTAAGCTTTTGCAGTATTGTCATTTTCTGTGAGATAAAACAGGGGTGATTGGAGGTGATGAAAAAAAGAATATAGACATAGTCATTTGGGAGACAGACTTTTATTGTTACTGCATTTCACTAATATTATTAAAATTATTTTAATAATATTTCCTTCTAATTATCATTCTCCCCTAGTGACAAGCAGCTTAAAGTAAGGTAAAGTTGGGTTAAATCTCGAATAATAAGTTTTTACACATTTTTAAAGTAATTTATGTTTTACTATTACTTGCTATTTCACAACATAGCATCATTGTTATAGTTCTATATTTATTCTAAGTAGTGGTAGAACTTTTTTTGGTAAACCTACAATATAATACTCAGGCATAAGTTTAACTTATATTTAATTTCAATAATTATAATAATTAGTAACTTTAATATTTATAAAATGAACTAGTAAATGTTCAGGTCCATATTTAAAATTTTTAATTTTGGGATTTTTGTTTAAAACATAAAATAGACTTATCTCTCATGCTGATATTTCAGAGTTTTGTTTTGTTTTGTTTTGTTTTTGAGACGGAGTCCTGCTCTGTAGCCCCAGGCTGGAGTGCCGTGGGGAGATCTCTGCTCACTGCAAGCTCCGCCTCCTGGGTTCACTATATTCGCCTGCCTCAGCCTCCTGCGTAGCTGTGACTACAGGCACCCGCCACCACGCCCGGCTAATTTTTTTGTATTTTTAGTAAAGATGGGGTTTCACTGTTTTAGCCAGGATGGCCTCGATCTCCTGATCTCGTGATCCGCCCGCCTCGGCTTCCCAAAGTGCTAGGATTACAAGCGTGAGTCACTGCCCATGGCCGATATTTCAGTTTTATTATCAGTTGTCTTTGATTTGAATAATTTAATCGATTTTCAATTATTTAGATTTAACATGAAACTTCAGCTTTATTTTTCTTCTAAAATTATGTAAGTATACTAAATTTTCCTGCACTTCTGTGACATGTTATCAATATTTCTTCATTTAACTTTATAAATAGAATAGCTGGTCCAATGGTCAGTTATCATATTGATCAATTTTGTTGTATTTTAGAACTTTAATCCATTAATTGCATAGCCAATTTGCCACCCACACAAGACTTAGATTTTATGCTATTATATTTGATCCATTACTATATTGCCAATGTAATAAAACTGGGTTGAATTCTACTTTTTTGGATATGTACATATAACTTTCAATTAAGTCAAGCCAATATTTATAATATCAAACAGCATTGCCAGATCTAAACTTTGCTCATTGAATTTGCCCTAATAAAATACTAAGTGAAATGTGGTAACATTAAAACTGATTTCATGGTGACCAGGAATAAACATTCTTTTTTAAAAAAGTATGCAAACACATACACACACATATAATTTATTATATACATTTAAATATTATATATAATTATATGTAAACCTTTTAGAACATAAAGCATGTTCTACTTAAACCATTTTTTTTTTTTTTTTTAACGTGGTTTGGCATGGCCCAGTTCACAGAGCTTCTTGGACCTGGGCATCATTGCAATATCAGATGTGATTTAAAGCCTCAAAACAACATTGTGAGCTTAGAAATACATGCCTTGAAGATTAAATACTATTATACTTAATTTTATTTTACATTTGGGGTAATTAATTATTCAAATTGAATGTAGTCTAAGCAAATGTTTTTTGAATGCTTCTGAATTTAAAGCAGTCACAAAGATTTCTCAGGGAACAATTTTAAATTTTCAGAATAAAACTTCCCAAATCACTGCTGAACATTACCTATGGTTCAATTACAAGAAGAACATATATAAAGCTAAAATCAAGCCTAGGAAGGAAAGAGAAGATCCAAATTATTCCAATGTTACATTCTTTTCTTCTCTAGCATGTTATTCTGAAGTTGTAGGTGGCCGCTGTAGATTATACACACATTCCAATGGCCTACTCTAAAGGTTAGAGCGGGGAAAAAAGCATCCAGTAACTCAGGAGCTTGCCTATTGTTACTTTCGAAGTCCACTGCTACAATTCAGAGAGGTCCTTAGAGAATAAGAACTTTCTCTGACAGCATTTTTGCCCGGTATCAAATTCATTTTGAGGAAAAATTGCCACTCTGCAGTTGATCAGGGGTCACAGGTGGAAACAGAGACCACAGAGCATCATGATCATTCCCCACAGGTGAAGGTCCAGCTTGAGTGCAAATGGCAATGGTAACAAGACAAAGAGCTTCCCACTAAAATTCCATCAGGAAAGCTATTACAGTGTTTGGCTTTATGGATTCTGTCTAAGAGAAATGACTTTAGCTGCTGCATACTGCTAGCTGTAACCCCTGCCAAGTTCTGTATAGGGGCCAGTAGAACAGCTTGTTGAAATTTCAGGAGAGGCTGACTTAGGGGAAAAAAGAATAGTAGTATCATGTAATGTTCATCTAAGCTGCATCATGACTTTCAGAGAATCCAATATAGTCTGTATTTATTTCCCAGTATCAAACCAATCTGAGAAATACCCAACTGTATAGTTCTCCCAGGCATATGGCTTGATATAGCTTCACCATCTTGTAAAACCTGCCTAGTAAGTAAATATTTAAATTTAAAAAGAAATGGTTTTAACTGGGATAAGTTGTGAGGATTTTCCCCCCATTTAATTAGCAGTTATTCTTTCAGAGAAAATAGAAAGTAGTCGCTTAGGCTCTTTGTGTGAAATTTGGAGGAAAAGTTCCTTGTTAATTTGAAATAGATACAAAAGCATTGCAAGTTCTATCAGAATTGAACATAAAGGGATTAATATTTAAGTATTCCTTAAGGAAATCAATAAAGTAACAGCTGAGTATAAATTTACAAGGAAGAAGTAAGCCATCAGTCATATAGATAATTTATGATCTCAAACACAAGATGTTGACTGTTTAAAATGGGCATTTATCCAAATATCCATTTTTGAAATACTGTTCTTGAAACTTTTTTAGGCCATTATAGAAGAGGCAGTTTAAATTTTGTTAAGATTATCAGAGAATACATGACTATGTAGCTCAGTGAATTAAATAAATTAAATAAAATGTATTTTCTGAAACTTACTACGTCTTTGTCCTTGATTTTATCTTCAAATTGCAAACCTTTATGAAGTGAACACAATTAAATCTCATGCTGTACTATAGAAAAGTAATATAATTCTATTCCATTTTACCAAGAAGCCCAAATACTCTTATTTTACAGGCTTGTATTATATTAGTCAACATAATCAAAAGTAGGAAAATAAATTATACATCTTCTTTAAAAAGTCCTGATAATAGCTCACCATCTTCTCAAGAAAGTTTTGAGGCCAGTTAAAAAAAAAAGTATAAAAATCCAAATACCCTTTACTACTGCTATGGAGTTCTTTAAATAAAAGTAGCAAATATACATTTAATTAACACTGTATGATTTAAAGCACTCTATAAGGAAAGCTGTTCACCAAAGCTAAACTTCTTTCTTTATATTTGAAACAACAGACAAAGATATTAACATGTTTCTAGGAGATAATGAAATAGATCTTTTTGTTGTTGTAAGAATATATCAATTCATGTGTCTTTTGACATTATAAGAGAAAATATAAAAAGAAAAAATCTTCATTATCTATATTTCAGTTATATGTTATTGATATTTATATCAATTGAGGCTTATGCTATAAAAATTCAGATTGTAGCTTTACATTCCATCAGACTGAAATGGAGCAGGTATTGCAGAAAGCTGGGGCAGATATTAGTTCACTGGCTTTCAATGCACTTTAAGAGAATAATGTACCAATAATAATAACTGCTGGGTACTTGACATAGGAATTAAAATTATATTTTCCAAATTATTTAAAAAGTGAAATATAAAAAAGTACATTAAGGACAACTGCAATTAGGCTTTTACTTAAGAAAGAATTGGCTCTGTAACCTTCCTGTAGTTAGATATGTCTTTCAGGTCTCTCTGGGTCAGAAATGAATCTATAGCTTTGTGTGACAGTTGATCCATGGTAATCTTTCACATTTTTTTGTATCAAGGGGAAATAAAAAATAAATTAAGGAGTATTAGGGCTATGTGGCCAAATCTATGCCTCCAGCTTACCTGATAGAACAAATGATGGACATTTGATTCAGAGTCAAGATGTAAAATTCCTCATTCTTTAGTATTTGTACTGAGACACAGCAATGACTGCTGATAGAAAATGACTATTCAAGGGAAACAATGATTATGTAAAGTCAGGATGGGGACAATATTGGGCAATATACAAGGCTAATGAAGATAGAAAAAAGAAAATAAGAGAAACCACTTAGACACTGAAAGTTGGAGTCACTCAGTTCCTACTTTCCAGTTCTAATCTCTGAGACCTGTACTTTGAAGTTCAGGAGATGAGTTTTCATATACATCAAATCTTTCTTTTTTTAAGAAAGATTTCAGTGGGTTTCCATTTATATCAACCAACATACCCAACCAGAATATTCTTTAATATATTTTTCTAATTTTATAAATTAAATTATTTTAGTTAATAAATCACAATACCATTTCAACTAAATCTGAACATGAAAATTACAAAAATCTTGGACACACAATAAAAAAGTTTAGTTCTTTGCAGGTTAACAGTTGAGCCCATTGTTTTATATTTTAAAAGTTCTCCCACTGAAAAAGTGTCTGGAGGGTAAAAGAAAAATACTGACTTTATTAGTTGAATGTGTAACTAAGATAATGTTTAAAAATAAGCTTATCATATTGTCTTAGTAAGCTCCTGCAGCTATAACAAAGTAACTATAGACTGGGTGGCTTATGAACAACAGAAATTTATTTCTTACATTCTAGAGGCTGGAAGTTGGAGATCAGGGCACCAGCATGGTCATGATCTAGTAAGGACCTTCTTCCAAGATGCCAGCTGGTGCATTCTTGTTGTGTCCTCACAAGGCCAAAAAAACAAAACAACAACAAAAAAACAAACAAAAAAAAAGAGCTAGAGAGAACCCTGGGCCCTGTTGTATAAGAACTACTAATCCCATTCATGAGAGTTCCATACTCATCATCTAATTACCTCCCAAATGCCCTACCTCCTAATACCATCACAGCAGGAGTTAGGATTTCAACCAATGAATTTGGCAGAAACCTATTTAGTCCATTGTGGGTTATTCTTGACTTTACAAAAACTCAGCCATTTTGTCCATTTATTAGTTGACTAATGATAGTGACAGGAGACAGACAAATTCCTAGGCAGACAGGGACGGGTCCAGAAACTTGACCTTCAGGCCAAAGATGAAAGCCTGAAAGCCAAGCTGCTAGTTTCAGATAAAGTCCATGACCAGAGTGAGAACTTTCATACTTGTCTTAATCACTCTCTTTCAGTTGGTTCCTTCTGAATGATGCCTTTTAACCAGTTAAATGATGCCTTATCCAAGCCCACCCATGGACCAATCAGCACACATTCCCCCGTCCCAAGCCCATCAAAATCCTGGACTCAGCCTCACAGACGACAATCCACTTTTGGGCCTCCTCTCGCTGCTGAGAGCTTTCTTTCTGTCACTCAATAAAATTCTACTCTGCCTTACTCACTCTCTGGTGCCCACGTACCTTATTCCTACTGGTTGCAGGACAAGAACCTGGAACTTGCCAAACTGCAAGAGTAAAAGAGCTGTAATGCTCTCACTCACTGAGCTGCAGGCGGTGGGAGTAAAAGAGCTGTAACACTCTTGTCCACTCGCCAAGCTACAGGAGTGAAGAAACTGCTGGGCACCAGTCCCTCCCACTTGCCGAATTATGGAAACGAAAAAGCCTCAACACTAACATTCTATGCTTAGCAGACTATGGATACTTTGTGGAAAACAGATCACATCAAAATGAAGACATTTTATTGAATTTAGCATTTAGATTTTAAAGAAAACCTAAGACTATAATCTACCTTGCAATTCCTTTAATTATTGACTCTATCATGAATAATATGACTTAATTAGAGTGTGCATTTTAAACTTCCTCTGAATTTCTTCTTAGCAAAGAATTTTAGTGCAAAATACACACTAAATGCCAACTGTTGTATGAAACAGCAAAGACAACCAACAACAAATATAAAATACTTCCATATCTATAATTAATGATAAATGAGACCAAAAAATTCCAGGCAAATTGTGAAGACACTGCTGCTTGTGAAAGCCTTACTCCTTTAATGTTCCTCTCTTTTTCTGTCTCCATCTTTTGTGTATGTGAAGAAAGAATCTAAATGAATCTGGTAGAAGGAAAATTTGCGCGAATATTCTAGTCAACTTCTCATCTTTCTTTGAGAATATTTGTATTTAAACCTTTTCATCTAGATTTGAGTAAAGAACAATGCTGCATTGCTAAGTGGGAAGGCCATGATTAGTTAGTGCCATTTCAAGTCAAGAAAGATATTCTCCACGGTCATCTACAAAGTTAAGCCAACCTCAGTCCTCCACCCACATCCACATTTATCCTTCTTTTTGTGTACTCATCCTCTGGTTTCTAAGTATTTTGCTACTAATTGTCTCTATCCTTCTCTCTGGATTACCCATTAACTACTAACCTGCTGTGCCTGCAAGTACAAGGAGCAGGAAGTACCTGAGGTTGGGACTTTGCCAAACCACAAATTTGCTCAGCTATTTCTTATTTTCTGTCCTATTTCCTTCACCACCTTATCAGTTTTGCCTCCAGCAGTTTCTTAAGAAGTCCTTTAAAGGCAAATTCTTATTTGGGACATGCTTTTGGAGAACTCAACCTAAGAGGCTTCTTCATTTCACAAGCAATCATGGGCACATGCATGCATGCATACACACACATAGCAGTACAATGTGATATAGCTTGAATATGTGCCCCTGCCAAATCTCATGTTGCATTGTAATTTCTAATGTTGGAGGTGGGACCTGGAGGGAGGTGTTTGGGTCATGAGGGCAGATTTCCCATGGCTTGGTGCTGTACTCGTGATAGTGAGTTCTTTCAAGATCTGGTTGTTTAAAAGAGTGTGGCATCTTCCCCTCCCTTGATTCCACTCTCGATGTATGAGATGCCAGCTCCCCATTCACCTTTTGCCATGACTGTAAGCAGCTGAAGGCCTCACCAGAAGCTGAGTACATGCCGGAGCTATGCTACCTGTGTAGCCTTCAGAACTGTGATGCAATTAAACCATTTTTTTAAAAATAAATTACCCAGCTTTAGATATTTCTTCATAGCAATGCATAGCAGAGTCTAATACACAATTCTAAGAGTAAGTACAGCAATATACTTATGACAAAACCATTTTCTGAAATTTTTTATTTATTTATTTTAGCAATAATTATTTCCAGGTGAAGCAATATTTCCAAGGCACTTTTACTAGTATTATTTCATTTGATTTAAGAAAAAGGAAAGAAAATATGTTAATTTAAAGATTAGAAACCTCAGATATTAGCTGGTTGTAGGACTAGTTCATTTGACTCTACATTTTACGGCCTGAGACTAGGCCTTAAGAATTGAAAATTCAGTAAGTATAGTTATGACTGGTAAATAGAAAAGTGAATGTGTCTTTCCTTATTGACAACGGAGCTAGTGCAAAATTTAGTAAATGATAAGCACTATATAGATGGAATAATTAGAAGAGAGAGTTAGATTTTGTTTGTTTGCTTTTTTGGTTTGGTTTGTTATTTGTAAGACATCTTTTTAAATACATGTGGTTATGGATCAAATTCTGTCCCCTCAAAATTCACATGCTGAAGACCTAAGCCCCAATACAATTGTATTTGGAGACAGAACTATTAAACAGATAATTATTAAGTTGGTGCAAACATAACTGTGGTTTTGTCATTACCTTTAATGGCCAAAACCACAATTATTTTGCACCAACCTAATAGGTTTAAGTGGTGTCATAAGGGTGAAATTCTAAATTAATATCACTGATATCACTCTAAGACGATCAAGAAACACCAGGGCTGCTCTCACACAGAGGAAAGGCATCGTAAGAACACAGCAAGCAGGCGGACATATGCAAGCCAAGAAAAGAGATCCTAAGAGAAACCTAACCTGAAGACAGTTGTGATCTTGGATACTCAGCATCCAGAACTGTGATAAAATAAATGTCTGTTGTCTAAGCCACCTGATCTGTGGTATTTTGTTATAACAGGTTTAGCAGACTAATATGCACTGAAGCACCTCAAAAAGATTTGGTTCATAGAATATTGGATTTGGAGCACTCTGCTAATTATTAAAGCTTGCAGATTGCTAATTATTAAAGCTTGCAGATTGCTAATTATTAAAGCTTGCAGATTAATATAATATAATCAGTTGAATAACAGGGAAGAGTTTATATAAGCTGATTTCATAGGTCTAGCATGAGATCTAGGAACCTGTATGTTATTTATACAGCCAAGATGAATTAGCATCAGGAAGCACTGTATTAGCCTCTCTTTGCCACAGCCCTAGTCCTCTATTTCTTTCTTGCTTTCTGAACAAAGTGCAAGCTTCTGTTACTAAGTCATCACTTCCATTCTATCCCTTTTAAACTTTATGGAAATTTATGCTTTAGACCAAGGTAGTTCAGTAGAAATATTAAACAAGAAACAATTATAATTTAGCACACTATAGTGGCCATATTTAAAAGAAGCACAAATAAACATGCAAAATTAATTTTATAATATAGTTTAAGTAGTAAATAAATATAACATTTTTCTTTTAATTTACTTATCTACCTATTTTTATTTTTTAATTGACAAATATTATGCCTATGTATGGGGTACAATGTGATGTTTGGATCTATGTATACACTGTAGAAAGATTCACTTATGACAACTTGCATATCTATCACTCCATCAAATTATTTGTATGTGGTGAGAAAGTTAAAAATATATTCTTTTTGCAATTTTGAAATATACAAACTATTATTATTAATGGTGATCACCATGCAGTGCAATAGATCAGTAGAACTTATTCCTCCAGTATAACTGAAACTTTGCCCCCTTTGAACAACATATCCCCTTTCCCCATTTCTTCCCCTGCCCCACCCCAACCTCTGGTAACCATCTTTCTACTCTTTGGTTTTATGAGGTTGACTTTATTTAGATCCCACATATAAGTAAAATCATATGGTATTTGTCTTTCTGTGCCTGGCATATTTCATTTAATTTAATGTCTTTCAGTTTTATCTATATTGTCGTGAATGACAGATTTTCTTACATTTTAAGACTATATAGAATTTTATCATGTGTATGTATATATATATATATATATCATTTTTTTCATTCATTTATTCATTGCTGGACATGAATACATGAAAGAAATGAAGGACACTCTGGTGGGTTCCATGTATTCGTGTTGTGAATAATGCTAAAATAAACATGAGAGTACATATACATATATATATATATATATATATATATATATTTTTTTTTTTTTTTTTTTTTTTTTTTTTTTTTTGAGAAAGGGTCTCACTCACTCTTTTGCCCAGGCTGGAGAGCAGTGGCATGATCACAGCTCACAGCAACCTCAAACTCCTGGGCTCAAGTGATCTTCCTACAACAGCTTCTCAAGCATCTGGGACTCCAGTCACGCACCGCCACACTTGGCTAGAGAGTGCAGATTTCTCTTCAACATACTGACTTCAGTTCATTTGAATATATATCCAGAAGTGGGATTGCTGAATCATATAGTAATTCTATTTCTAGTTTTTTGAAGAACTTCTATGCTATTTTCCAAAATAAATTAATTTTCATTCTCACCAACAGTATACAAAAGTTCTCTTTCTCCACATCCTCACCAATGTGTCACTATTCCTTTTTTATCATAGCCATTCTAACAGGTATGAGGCAATATTTCATTTTGTTTTAATTTACATTTGCTTTATGATTAGAAGTGTTGAGGATTTTTCAAATATCCATTGGCTATTCATATCTCCTCTTTTGAGAAATGTCTGTTCAAATCCTTTGCCCATTTTTAATAGGGTTATTTGTTTTCTTTCTACTGAGTTGAAATTTCTTATACATTTTGGATATTAGCTCATTAACAGAATCATGGTTTGTCAATATTTTCTCCCTATCTGTAGGTTGTCTCTTCAGTCTTTTGTTTCCTTTTCTGTGCGGAAGCTTTTTGGTTTGATGCACTCTTATTTGTTTATTTTTGCTTTTGTTGCCTGTACTTTTGGAGTTCTATTCAAGAAATCAACGCCCAGACCAATGTTGTGAACTTTTCCTCTATGTTTCCTACCAGCTTTAAAGTTTCAAGTATTACATTTAAGTGTTTTCTTAGTCAATTTGTGTTGCTATAAAGGAATATCTGAAACTGGGTAATTTATAAACAAAAGATGTTTATTTGGCTCATAGTTCTGCAGGCTGTACAAGAAGAATGGCACCAGCATCTGCTCCTGGTGAGAATTTCAGGCTGCTTCCACTTGGCAGAAGGCAAAGGGGAGCCAAAGTGTGCAGAGTTCTTATGGTAAAAGAGCTGGCAAGAGAGCAAGGGCAGAGCTGCCAGGCTTTTTTTAACAACAAGCTCTCACAGGAACTAAAAGATCAAGAACTCATTCATTATCAAGAGGACTGCACCAAGCCATTCATGAGGGATCCATCTCCGTGACCCAAATACTTTCCATTAGGTCCCACCTCCAAAATTGGGGATCAAATTTCTTTTTAAAAATGATTTGTGTTAGTGAAGGCAACATGCTATTAAAAAAAATAAAATGTACCATCTTTGCCATTTTTAAGTGTACAGTTCAGTGTTAATAAGTCAAATTTCAATATGAGGTTTAAGGAGGATAAACATTCAAACTATCACAAGTATTTTATCCATTTTTATTTGATTTTTGTCTATGGCATAAGATAAATGTCCCGGCTGGGCAAGGTGGCTCTCGCCTGTAATCCCAGCACTTTGGGAGGCCAAGGTAGACAGCAGATCCAATGAGGTTAGGAGTTCAAGACCAGCCTGGCCAACATGGTGAAACCCTGCCTCCACTAAACACACACACACACACACACACACACACACACACAAATTACGTGAGCATGGTTGTGGGTGCCTGTAATCCCAGCTACTCAGGAGGCTGAGGTAGGAGAATCTCTTGAATCTGGGAGGTGGAGATTGAAATGAACCAAGATCACACCACTGCACTGCAGCATGGGTAACAAAGTGAGAGTTTGTCTCAAAAAAAAAAAAAAAAGATAAAGGTCCAATTATTTTTCCTGTGCATATCCAGTTTTCCCAACATCACTTATTGAAGAGACTGTCATTTTGCCAGTCAGTGTTTCTGATATCTTTGTTGAAAATCAATTGATAGAAGATACCTAGGTTTATTTCTGGGCTTTCTATTCCATTTCATTGGTTGATGTGTCTCTTGTTAATGCTAGTACCATGCTGTTTCTATTACATTAGCTTTATAATATATTTTGACATCAGCGAATGTGATACCTCCAGCTTTCTTCTTTTTGCTCAAGATTGCATTTGCTACTTGGGGTCTTTTCTGGTTTCATACAAACTGTAGGATTGTTTTTTCTATTATTGTGTAAAATTACATTGGATTTTTTTAGGGACCACAGTTAATCTATAGATCATTTTGGCTTATATGAACATTCAGCAATATTAATTATTTTATTAACTATTCAGGTCTCTGTTCTTCACATCAGCTTCTTCATGTGTCACTGAAACTGGTTTCTCTCAGGGCAAGCAACTCAAGAAAATTTAAGAGTGCCAAAGACAGAATCCACAGTCTTTTGATAATCTAATCTTAAGAGTGACACTCATCATTTCTGCCTTATTTTATTTGTTAGACAGAGGCATAGAATCCAGGGCTCTCAAAGGCATGAATACTAGGAGGCAATGATCATAGGGCTGTGTTAGAAGCTACCTACCATAGTCATCCCTCTAACTCCAAATGACACATTCCTTCCACAAAGAAACTATACACTCCTCTACTTCAGGTCCCCCAAAACCTCTTCTCGTTATACCATCATCTCAAAGCTCAGAATCTTTCCATCCATCAGATCCCAGTGTGAATAATTTGCCTCTATTCTAGTTCCTGAATTATAACACGGTAAATACAGATCCTTTTAGTCTGTACTTGTAAAACTAAGGAGTACATTACCTGCCTCTAGACATCAAAAATATAGTGGTGAGACAGGCTGGCTTCCTGCATGTAGCATTATGGGGTCCAAAGACCTTTCCTTATTCCACACTGACTGTTATTCTTCAGCCCGAACTGGGAATGTACCTGAATATGTAGTACTTTTAAGCACTAAGTTTCTTGAACATGAGCTTGGGATTCCACCCATTATACAAAATCCTGCTTCCCCATCCTCCAAATCTCTTCAAGGTAAACCATTCTCAAGTTTCATGTTTTGAGAAGATCCTGAGGCACAAGATTCCACCTGTAATCATTTTGAGGTATTTGAAAAAAAGTAGAATTGCACTTACACACTTAGCTAGTTTGCTTGCCTCTCTTTCTTTCTTTCTCTTTCTTTCTTTCTTTTTTCTTTCTTTCTGTCTTTCTTTTTTTTTGAGACAGGGTCTCTTTCAGGCTAGAGAGCTGTGGTGCAATCATAGCTCACAGCAGTCTCAACTTCTGGGCTGAAGAGATCCTCCCATCTTAGCCTCCCCAGTAGCTAGGGCTACAGGTATGCATCACAACATCTGGCTAATTTAAAAGAAAAAAGAATTTGTAGAGACAGTATCTTGTTTTGTTGCCCAGGCTGGTCTGGTACTCCTGGCCTCAAGCAATCCTCTTGCCTCGGCCTCCCAAAGTGCTGAGATTACAGACATAAGCTGCCACACCTAGATGTAGATTTCTTTTTAAACCACATACTCCTGGCAATATTCTGGATTTGATCTTTGTTCTAAAGCCATTACTTAATTTTAGCATAATTCGTTCTCTGAGGAGGATAGAATTCTCAAAACCATTAAGTTCTGGCTCCTTTTTGTTTCAGTTCCTTTCTTCATTTTATCTCCTTCCACACAGATATATCTGTACTTCACGACCTTTATTTTATCTTGAGTACATATTATGAAGCATAAAATAGATAAGAAATCCTGAAATAAGTAGTTAGGTAAATCAAGGGTTTCTGAAAACATGGCCAATAACATCAACTTTTGGCTTTGATTAGTCATGCTCCTTTACTTGGAGCTAGTGAGTTATCTTCTTACTACTTCCTTCTCTCCCTTGCCCTGTCAGAGTAAATCAACTCTCTCCAATCTATAAGGCATAGTGGGATTCAAGGGTAAATATCGTAAAACAGATTGTCAAGAATGCCGTTAATTTAGGCAAAGTTATTTATTTCAACTTTTAACAACCAGCTGGACTCATAAAGCACAAAATCAAATACAGATTTGTAGAACTGTTGAGCTATTAATATTGAGTGGTTTTGCCTGAAGTCCAGCAGGAAAGGTAGTGTTAGCATAGCCATGTTGGGTTCAGGGCAGCTAGCCAGTCAGCTACCTGACAACAATCTATACATCACTTGGATAATTTACATATAGTATGCCAGTAAATTTAGGTTTTCATAAATTCTAATTATAGGAAAATTAAATAATGCTCCTTCAACCAAATAGACTATGCCTTATAGTGCAAATTAAACCAACATTTTCAGCAAGCGAAAGCTTATTTCTGCTAAGTAATTTTTCAACTTGCACATGTAATAACAAGGTACACTGTGTACCAGCCAGTCTATAGTGAACTGAATTCAGCAGAATGTGTGAAGCTGATTACCAAGGATAAATTACTAATATTGTCTGGGCTTCCAGCATTTTGACATGCCTACCTAGAAGCTGTGTGGTCTGTATTATCACAATATAAAAATGAAAAGAGAATAAGAACTAAGAAAGAGTGATAAACATCTTAAATTGCCATAAATCAGCCCTAGAGCATACTGTTTTAAAATGACTGTTCATTTATTTCCACATAGATTTTATCTTCTGTGTGAATGCATTTGACACTTTCTAGTTACCAGTAAAAGAAAATAGAGAAATTAAAAATAAACAGAAAATCAGTTACTTTCGCTATGCATGGTTATTATCTTGTACTCAACATCAAGAAATAAAATAATTATTAATAGAAAATCAGTTTTATTTCTAGACATTGAGTTCTCTAAGTTTTAAATTTGAAAACTATAAATACACAGAGTTCTAAATTTTGTACTGTATGTATTATTTTAAATTGCATTGTTTCCTGGAAACCATTATCCCTTGCTCCTATTTTTTCTGGTGCTATGTGGCCAGCTCGTTAGCAACATTTACTTTAAAAATTCAGAATAATGCTTTAAATTTGTTTAAATCCATTATATCTAGCACTTCATTTTATTTTGCAGAAAAGGAAGCCTTTTAAAAGTGGATGGCATATGTGAGGCAAGTTCAGGCAGGACAGTCATAATTGGTCTTGTTTAAGACCACATAACACAAATGAATTTATAGGCCTGTTGGGCAGAATGAAGCAAGGAGGAACTGGTTTTATTGGGGACATTTTTGGAAGAAGATCAAGCTCGCCTTAAACTAGATAGAGCACTGACATGAAGGCTTTTGAACTCGTGAATAGTATTGAATTTGTTCTTCCAGGGACACTTCCAATTTATCATGTTTCTCATCTGGAGCTGAGTGACTAGCATATTAATCCAGATGAAAGAATCATTCCTACATGGAGCAGGAAAGCTGGTGGCAGAAAGGGATACTTGTGTTTGCCGTATTTAAAAACTGCGAAAAGTAGAGGACACTTGGATGTGCATAGAGAGATAATATATTATTTTTCACTGGGATTCTGAAAAAGAAACTTGGATAGCACCGTTACTAGCCAATCCTTGCAGCTAATTAATCTAGAGATCTGGTGGCAATTAAAAAAAACTACAAAGACAAAAGAATGGCAGTACAGAAGCATAAACATTGCTCACTTGATTGTTTGGTTATCGTTTTTTTTTTTAATCCTCTAGAGTTCTGTTTGGAAGAAACCTTGAGTGATATACTGGATAAGCACATATTCAATTTAGGATTGTATTACTAAGAAAAGAAGATGAATGGAAAAAGAACCAGAAGTTTCAAATATAGAAAATGTACACTAAAGAAGAGAGTGTCCATTCAGAAATGTCTAATATTTAGAAGTGACAAGCCTAAAATGTTCAAAATATGCAGAAAACGGAACACTTAAATGCCACATTCAAAAAGAAAAAAAGGTTTACATAATAGCTTCTTGTGTCAAGGTACTGCAACTTAGTATAAAAACTAACCTTTAAAATTGTTCTTAAAATATTTTCTTGTTATTAAGTAGTAACAGTTCATTTTCAGAGAATTAAAAATTAATCTCATGATAGAAGAGTTTTCTCAGTTAAATTTTAATTTCACAGGTTGTGGAGTTTAGACAGTTGTCATGCTTCAGGCAACAGCCTATCAAAGCCAAAACTATTAACCCTTACTCAGTTCAGGTTATATGAACTTTTGGGACATCTCCCAACACAGCTCTATTAAATTATCTATTAGTTTCCTATTGGCAGTGGAAACGTAGCGCTTGAGAAAACTTAGAAAATCAGAGATCCTAGTTCTCAGTTTAACAGACTTACAACTCTACCGCCATCTCAGAGAAAGAGCAAGGAAGCAAGGCCTCTGTTTTGATGGGTTAATGTCTCCTGAGGGATATCAAAATCCCACTCCACAGTTTCTTTTAACTATTAAGAGTTAGATTAGACCCATTCACAGTAGATCAGAATCCACAGGCCATAAATGAATGTAAATATTCCTTTGAGATTGATTGTACACTTGGAAAGCATGACAGGAAAAAATACATCACTTTGGCAATTAATAATGATTTATTATTAAAAATTATTAAACATACTAATAAAGCTTCTAAAACCATGCCACGACATATAATACTCTTTTTAAAAATGAAATAAAAATTTAAAAGTCATCTCTGAAGATCAGCTAACATTAAAATAAGTAAAGAAATTAATTAGTTAAAAAACACTAGAATTTGATGAAAGTTAGTCAAAAGCAAAATCATGAAGTAACATATTGATCACATTTGATAAGATTTCACTTTTGGTAATGTTGGACTATGTTCTTTTTGAAAACCCCACTAAACTGAGGACAATAGGCTTAAATGAATAAAATGTGTCTCTTTGTGTGTATGCACTTTTTAAAAGTTATTGGAAAGGATACCAAGGCAGAGAGAACTGGCAGGGCTCAGATTTAGAAGTGAAGGTATAACAATAGTAAGGAACCGAGAAATCATTGCATTTTTCACTCTATAGTACTATGTATTTAAAAAATTGTTTTATAAAAATTCATTTGGCTTTTATCAATTTCAAAGAACTAAGAAAATTAAAAAATAAAAAAACCTGACGTTCACAGGATTTAAGAAAAGTAAGGAATTGGTAAGAATCCATGATTTTGGTTAGAACCTTAAAGGGGTAAAGCCTACTAATAAAGTGAACTGTAAATAACCTAGCTTAAAACACTCAATCATTTATTGATTTAAAGCAAGCTCATCCAACCTGCAGCCTGCGGGCCACATGTGGATCAGGAAGCCTTTGAATGTGGCCCAACACAAATCTGTAAACTTTCTTAAAGCACTTATGAGATTTTTTTTTGCAACTTTTTTTTAAGCTCATAAACTGTCATTAGTGTTAGTGTATTTTATATGTGGCCCAAGACAATTCTTCTTCCAATGTGGCCCAGGAAAGCCAAAAGACTGAACACCCCTGAAGTGAACGAACTGGAGCCCAGCTTCCTGCCCAAAACAAAAATCCTTTCTGAAGGGAGATGGCATTATTCAGAGTTTTAAAATATCTTCATAATGTGTCAGATTGTATATCTGGTACTGCTTTAAAAATAAGGAGAATTGTGTAATGACAAGGTATAATTGAAAAAGAAACAAGAACACATACCAAACAATAGAAGATATACATGTAAAAGCAGATAATACAGGTATTAAATATAAATATTTGGCAGGCGCCGTGGCTCACGCCTGTAATCCCAGCATTTTGGGAGATCGAGGCGGCAGGATCATGAGATCAAGAGATGGAGACCATCCAGCCTAACATGGTGAAACCCTGTCTCTACTAAAAATACAAAAAATTAGCCAGGTGCGGTGGCACTCACCTCTATTCCCAGCTACTGTGGAGGGTGAGACAGGAGAATCGCTTGAATTCGGGAGATGGAGGTTGCAGTGAGCTGAGATCGCGCCACTGCACTCAAGCATGGACAACAGAGTGAGACTCCATCTCAAAAAAAATATTTATATATATATAAAATATATAAAAATCATTATATTTCTAATTGATAGGGTCAAAAAATTAACTGTTAGGGGAGTATTTTGGAAAGATGACAATTAGAGTGAAGAATCACATAAATTTTGGAACTGAAAAATATAATAAGCAAATGAAGAAAAAATAAAAACTGGAATAAGAGATTAAACAATGGAAGAGATGATTAGTGACTTGGAAGATAGGCTGGAAGGAATATTCACAATGAAGCTTGCATGTTCAAAACTGGTGTATACTACAGTTAAATTTAAAATATCTGTAACTGCGTTGCCATAATGAAACCTGAGAGACAATGGGACAGTGTCTCGACTTTTTGAAACAAAAAGAGTAGCTGAAAATATTTTAAAATACACTGAAGATAATCGAGAATCAAGAGTAACCATAAATCCGAAACAAATTAAAGAAAAAAATCACACCTTGGCATATCAAATTATAAGCACACAAAAACAAAGAGAATATAAAGTGTTAAGATTAGCCAAATAGAAAACATATAATGCCTTCACAGGATCAATGGTCTACCTACGGCCTGTAATAAGAACAACGTCTGATCTGATCTCTCAGCAGAAACAATGGAAGCTGGAAGACCATATAATGAAAATTTTTCAATGCTGAATGAAAATAACCACTAACAGAATGCAATATATTGAGAAAATATGCTTAAAAAGACAAGGAGATGAAATAAATAAAAGACATTTCCACACAGATAAGAGCAATAACTTTTTCTTCAATAGATCTATGCTGAAGGAAATTTCAAAGCGTTTTTTTATTTTTTAATCAGAAGGAAAATAATCCAGGTAGAATTTTAGGTGTGAGATAAAGGGATGTAGAGCAAGAGGAAATATAAATGTGTGGGTATATCTAAATAAAAATTGTATCAGTGACAACAAAAACGTGTAATAATTGAAACAATAATATGTTTTGGGTTATAACACACAGAAAATATGTGTTAGAAGAAGTACCTAAGTTGAGGGGTTGTAAAAAAAAAAAAATAGAGAAGTGGCAAAAGTACTAATTATATTTTAATATATAAAGCAAGTAAATAGTATCAATTAAATAGTCATGAAACAAAAAACTATGAAGGATAGATGGAATAAAAAATAATGAAATCAGGAAAGGTAAGAAATAAAAGTACACAGGACATAAAGAAATAAATATACTGAAATAATAGATTTGAATATAAATATGTCAGAAATACAAATCATGCATAAGTATTAAGTATTCAAGGACAAAGGCTTTCATCTTACATTAAAAATTTTCACTTACAAGAAACATATTTTACATGCAAGAATGTCAAAAATTTTATTGATAAATTGAAAAGTATGGCACACCCACACTGACTAAAGTTGATGTAGATATCATAATATATGAGAAAGCTTTAAAGCAAGAAATATTGCTAGAAAAAATCATTTAATAAAATACATCTAATAAATGTGCAAAACCTTTGTAGTATACTTACACAAAATACAGAATCTAATTCCTTTATTAAGAAAAATACATAGATTTTCTACATTAATTATTTGAAAGACACAATACTATAAAGACATCAATCTTCCTCAAATTGACCTAGAGTGTCAATTTAATCTCAAAGAAAATCTGAATATATCAACGAATATACACATTGTTTCTGAAACATAGAATGCAAAGTATAAGCCAGCCAGCAAGAGCCATGAGAGTTATGAAGAACAACAGTTGGAAATTTTATTCTAATTTTCAAATAAAAGGGTTTTTTTTTCTCAAATAAAAGTTAAAGATAGAATATTAATAAAAGTCCAAGGAAATATAGCAATGGAACAATAAAGATATTTGAGATGTAGTTCCTCACATAAATGAACAACTGATTTATGACAAAAATTACATTACAGGACATTGAAAAAATGAATGATAGAATGGAAACTAATGAATTCAATTCAATGGTTAGAGTGAATAGAAATAGTAAATGGAAATATTTTGGCTTTGTTAAATGGGAGAATACAGTTAGGCCGAGTTTTTACAAGTGTTTAGGGGTACTCAACATAGGAGAAAAGTGGCAGTTACGCCATTTTCAAGAACATGGAGAAGTTGGAACCTGTGGAATATTCTGGCTTTGCAGCAGGTGATGAGATGAGAATAAAATACAGAGAGACAAATGAATGTGTCCTAATATGGTAAGGGATATACACTGTATCATAGAGTAAGAAATACTAACACATTTTAAGAAAGTGATTTTTTTCACATTAAGGTTTTAATTTTAAAATGTTAGTAAGATCATTAATTCTGCAATGTGCTATGTGAAATTTTACCTGCTGATATAAGAAGAGAGGAAGGGGACAAGAAACTTCTGCCCATTTTTCACATTTGCCTTGGCAGTAACGTAGCAGGACTTTGATGTTTCTCCACATTCCAATTGAAATAAGCACTATGGCAAACACTATCATGCAGAAAAAAAAAAGAGGGGTGGCTAATCTTTATTACCACTAACGATTGTTGGAGAGATTGGTGTACGTGGCCACCAATTTGAAAATCAATGCGAATTGTACTCATTACCCATCTTAAAGCCTACCTGCACCATAGTTCATGCTTTACTATTTTAACTAATTATTTTCTTCAAGTTGTGAATTACTGTACAGTTAACATCTCAGTAACTGTATTTATCACTTTGCTATGTGACACCTTCCATAGAAATAAAAGGCAGATTTAAGAGAGCACATCAACCACAAAGAACATTAAATCATTTTAGCTGAGCGCTTTAAAGGAAAAAAAATAATTCCACATTTTCTGAAATACCTCATGTTTTTAGATATATTTTCACTTTTCAGAAAAATAACATGCTCCTGAAATTTTGGGTATTAACAGGTAGGACTAGAGAATCCTGAATGCCAAATAATTTGCTGTGAATCCTGACAATCTGGCACCATTTTGTCAATAAGATATAAAACGAAACGAAGAAAGGTATAAACACATGGTTGAGTGGACCTATTTATCCTGCTATTACAATAATTCAGACTAAACCCGTTAGCAGGCATCCCTTGGTAGCAACAGATTTAAGGCCACTCATTTTATAATCAGCCCTTATAAAAATGCAAAACTCACTCAGCAGGAACAGGAGTCTGGAACAAGAATATCATCAGCAGGAAATATCTCTGAGAAGAGTATTTGATTCAACACAGGATTTGAAGTTGAAAACACACTTACCCACTTAAGAAAGAGCTGATGCATAACAAGAATATTTTCCCTGTGATCTCTATTTTTCACTCCTCTTTTTTCTGCCCTGGCTCTCTTTACTCTTCTTTGATGATTTCCCCCTGATTCTCACCCCTGTGTCTTATCTCTTGTCCTCTCAAAAAGACTGAAATTGGCAGGCTTACTGGGGAAGACATAATCTACCTTAGGTTGCCATTTAAAAGCTACAAAATTCCAGGGTTTAAATTGTATACAGAAAAGCAATCACACACATCAACTGGAAACCACCCCTCCCTGTAGTGAATAAACCAATGTAAACAGCATGCTCCACTTACTTGATCGGCAAGGGCTGTGAAGGCAGAGGCGATGCTGAAATTGCCTGTTTTGTGTCCCTTGAAATGGTGCTTGCTCCTATATAGAAAAATATTTTATGTATATATTCTTTGGTGTAGAAGCTTAGAGAATTGTTAAGCGCTTTCTCACCCTCAAAACAATACTAATTGTTAAAGGATAGAGAAGCAAACTGAATGTCTGAAAGTTTCAGTGCTTTTTTTTCACATCATGAGAGCTACTCAACCTAATTGGAAATATTGAACTTCATTGTAAACAGACCACATTGGGATAATCATTAACTTGATTTCAAAGTAATTCAGTAAATTATATAGTCCTTATTTATTATACAACTACATGAGTAGACTATATAACACAAATAAGTTTCTTTTCATGTCCTATCGTGTAACCAACAAAGAGCTACAGAGATTTTTTCCCAGATTTAGAGAGTCCGTTTCACATTATCTGCCTTAAAATGCAGTATTTGAAATACAGGTCCATGAGAATAGTGAAAATTATTAGTTTCTGCTTTAAGGAAGCATTTTTATTGAATTATAGTATGTATATGTTTGTTTGAAGTGTAAAATATATGCAAAATAATGCACAAGTAAACTGTAATTGGAAAACTTCAGAAGTATTTTATGTAAACAGAAAGATCAAGAATATTTCCAAACATAACAGAAGCCCAGCTCCTCAGTTATTAAGGCTTCGGAGCTAGTTAATAAACTGATTTGTTACCACACATTAGTTTTGGCTACATTTAACACAACGTAAGCTGAATTAGAGCAATTTGAGTGTGCTTTTGTGTTTCATTCACCTTTATCATTTGCATGATTCATCCAATTGTTATGTATAGCATCAGTATATTAATTCCCATTTCTTTCTACAATTCATTGCAAGAACACACCACAACAGGCCAGGCACGGTGGCTCATGCCTGTAATCTGAGCACTTTGGGAGGCTGAGGTGGGTGGATTACCTGAGGTGAGGAGTACAAGACCAGCCTGGCCAACATGGTGAAACCTCGTGTCTACTTAAAATACAAAAATTAGCTGGGCGTGGTTGCAGGCGCCTGTAATCCCAGCTAATTGGGAGGCTGAGGCAGGAGAATTGCTTGAACCTGGGAGGTGGGAGTTGCAGTGAGCTGAGATTGTGCCTTTGTATTCCAGCCTGGGTGACAAGAGTGAAACTCTGCCTCAGAAAAAAAAAAAAAAAAAGAAAAGAAAACAAAGAAAGAAAAGAAAGAAAAAAAAGAATACACTACAACATATTAATGTAGCCTTAATGGCCATTTGGTCTTTGTTTCCGCTAATGGTTATGAGAAGCATATAGTAAGGTGGTTATGAACATATTTCTATATATCTTTGTTTTCCTAATACTTTTTTCTGTTTAACTTTTGTAGCATCGTAAGTTACTTATTTATAGTAATGATTTTCAGTCTTTCTTCTTTTCTGTGATAGGCATTCAAGACAAAAATTTTCCTCTAATAATTAATTAACAAATTTTAAAACACTGGATTTTCTTTATTTTTCAATTCAAAATATTATCTCTCCTATTGCGGTTTCTTTGCCACTTAGTATATTTTGAAGTATATTGCTTTACTCTAATCATTGATGATTTTTTATGTTGTTTGCCTGTTTTGATGAACAGGCTAATTCCACTGTGGATGGATATTTTCTAATCGATTACCATATTTCGTAATTTGCTGAGATTTACTTTCTATGCCCTGTCATGCTCATACTTTTTTAAAAAAGCAATTAGTGGGTATATAATAGATGTATACATTTATGGCATGCATGAGATATTTTGATACAGAAATACAACATGAAATAATAGCACTAGTGTAAATGGGGAATCCATTCCCTCAAGCATTTATCCTTTCCTTGTGTTACAAACAATCCAATTATACTCTTTTAGTTTTAAAATGTACAATAAGTTATTGTTGACTATAGTTGCCCTGTTGTGTTCTGAAATACTAGATCCTAATCATTGTATCTAACTACATTTTTGTGCCCATAAACCATACCCATCCCTCCCACTCCCACCAACCACCCTTCCCAGCATCTGGTAATCATCCTTCTACTCTATATCCATGAGTTCAATTGTTTTGATTTTTACATCCCACAAATAAGTGAGAACATGTGAAGTTTGTCTTTCTGTGTCTGCTTTATTTCACTTAACATAATGACTTCCAGTTCCATCCATGTTTTTGCAAAAGACGGGATATCATTTTTTTTATGGCTGAATAGTAAAAAATGTATATATGTACCACATTTTCTTTATCCATTTGTCTGTTGATGGACATTTAGGTTGCTTCCAAACCTTGGCTGTTGTGAACAGTGCTGTAATACACGTGGGAGTATAGATCTCTCTTCCATATACTGATTGTCTTTCTTTTGGGTATGTACCTAACAGTGAGATTGCTGTATTATATAGTTGTTCTAGTTTTAGTTTTTTTGAAGACAATCGTTTTCTAAATTGTTCTCCATAGTGGTTATACTAACATTCTCACCAACAGTGTATGAAGTTCCCCTTTTCTCCACATTTCACCAGCATTTGTTATTGCCTGTATTTTGAGCGAAAGCCATTTTAACTGGGATGACATGATAGCTCATTGTAGTCTTGATTTGCATTTCTCTGATTATCAATGATGTCGAATACCTTTTCATATACCTGTATGCCACTGGTATGTCTTCCTTTGAGAAATGTCTATTCAGAACTTTTGCCTATTACTAAATTGGATTATTTGCCTATTTCTAATTGGATTTTTTTCCTATTGAGTTGTGTGTGCTCTTTATATATTCTGGTTACTAATCTCTTGTCAGATGAATAGTTAGCAAATATTTTCTCCTGTTCTGTAGGTTGTCTCTTTACATTAATGATTGTGTCATTTGCTGTGCAGAAGCTTTTAAACTTGATGTATCCCACTTGTCTATTTTTGCTTAGGTTGCCTGTGTCTGTGGGGAATTTTTGCCCAGACCAATGTCCTGGAGAGTTTCCCATCATTTTGTTTTAGTAGTTTTATAGCTTGAGGTCTTAGGTTTAAGCTTTAATCCATTTGATTTTATTGTTTTACATGACAAGAGATAGGGATCTAGTTTCATTATTCTTCATGTGGATATCCAGTTTTCACAGCACCACTTATTAAAGAGACTGTCCTTTCCCCAGTGTAGGTTTTTGTCACCTTTATTGAAAATTAATTCCCTATAGATATCTGTATTTATTTCTGGGCTCTCTATTCTGTTCCATTGGTCTACATATCTGTTTTTATGCCAGTACCATGCTATTTTGATTACTAAAGCTCTGTAGTATAATTTGAGGTCAGATATTGTGATTGCTACAGTTTTGTTCTTTTTGCCTAGGATAGCTTTGGCCATTCTGGGTCTTTTTTGCTTGCATATACATTTAATTTTTTGTTCTATTTCTGTGAAGTATGTCATTGCTATTTTGATAGGAATTGCATTGATTCTGTAGATTGTTTTTGGTCTTATGGACATTTTAACAATATTGATTCTTCCAATCCATGAACATGGAATATCTTTTCATTTTTTGGTATGTTCTTCAATTTCTTGCATCAATATTTTATAGTTTTTATTGTAGAGATCTTTTACATCTTTGGTTGTTAATTCCCATATATTTAATTTTATTTGTAGCTATTGCAAATAGCTGTTTGCTGTTGGCATCAAAAAATTCTACTAAATTTTGTATGTTAATTTTGGACTTTGCAATTTTACTGAATTTGTTTATCAGTTCTAACAGTTTGTTGGTATAGTCTTTAGTTGTTTTCAAATATAAGATTGTATCATCTACATAAAAGGATAATTTGAATTCTACATTTCCAACCGGGATCCTCTTTATTTCTTTCTCTTATCTGATTACTCTAGCTAGGACTTCCTCATACTGATATTTATAAATTGTCTAGGTAAACTTGAAACAGTGTATACTTTTTCATTTGCTGTAGTGTTGACTTTGTGTCAATCAGGAAAATTTATTGATTGAATCTAACAGTTGTTATTAATTGAATCATTCAGATCTATATTTCCATTGATCTTTTGTCAGCTTGATCAATCGACGATTGACAGAGATACTTAAATTTTGCCAATGTGGTTGTAAATACATGTATTTCTATTTTTATTTTTGCTAAACTTTGTTTCATATATATTGAAGTTATCAGTACAATTTTCTGGTTGAATTACTTTTTTTTATCATTATGAAATATCCCTCTATGTTTCTAGCCTTGGTCAGTGTGCCACATATGATATTTAAAAAGATATTTCAGCTTTCTTTTCTTTAGTGTTTAATGATATTAATTACACTTTTTAGTTTTCTTCTATTCCAAGGTCTCCTTTATAAAGTGTATATAATTAATCTCTTCAAAAAAATGACAGTATTTCATTTTTTGCAACATAACATTAGTAGTTTGGATTCAATCTTCCACCTTGCTATTTAGCATCTATTTTGTTTATCTCCTTCTTTTCTTTACTTTTGTTCCTCTTTTATTCTTTATTTTCATTGCCATTAATTTAACTTTTTTGTATCACACTAATAAAATTGACTTTTTGGTATAGAGTTCTATACATTTTACAAATCAATAGATTTGTGTAACGACTGCCACAATTAGAATAGAGAACAATTTTATTACTCCACAAACCACCCCCATGTCTCATGTCACCCTTTTATAGTAACACCCCTCCTCATCCCTAATCCCCAGAAATAGCCACTGCTCTTTTCTCGATCACCCTGGTTTTATCTTCTGGGGAAGATTGAGAATGTCACACATATGGAATCATACAAATTATAACCCTTTTCTACTGACATATTTTACGCTGTCTAATATCTTTATGATGCATTTAAGTTATTGTGTGTATCAACCATTCATTCCTTATTATTGCTGAACAGTATTGCATTAAATGTATTGGATTAAATGGATGACCACGTTTGTTTTTGATTTGTTTCCAGTTTGGTGAGATTATGAAGAAATGTTTTCTTTTAAATATTTTAGTATAGGTTGTTGATTAACATAAATTTGTGTTTCTCTAGGGTAAACAATCAGGAGTGGAAGTTTTAGACTAGACGGTAATTTTAATTATATATTTAATTTGTAAGGAAATGTCAAACTGTTTTATGAGTAGTTGCACATTTTTATGTTCATGCCAGCAATACATGAGAAATTCAGTTGCACCACACTGTTGCCATAATTTAGCATGGTCATTATTTTGATTTTAGCCATGCTGATAGATATGTAGTAGTATCTCATGATTTTAATTTGCATATGTCATATGACTAATGTTGAAAAATCTTTTACACACTTATTTACTATACATGTACTTTCTTTAATGAAGCTTCTGTTTCTTTTGCCCATTTTCAGTTTTGTTGTTTTTTTCTCTTACTGCAGAGACTGCAGTATTCTTTATATACAGTATGCATTCCATTTCTTGTTACAACTTGATCTAAAATATTTTTCTCCTATTCTGAGTCTTATCTTTTCATTTTCATAATAAACAAGAATTTATGAAAGCTACTTATCTATTGAGGTTTGTTTTTTTAGTTCTTTGTTTTGGTTTTTCTCTAGCTGGATGTCATACCCTTAAAAATTCAGCAATTGCCTTTAGGGAAAAAAAATCACTGAATATGGAAATCTATGGAAATCTATTTTCAATTATTCTGTGGTAGATTCTTTGTTATGCTGATTCTCTATCTCCCTCTCTATTTTTTATTTATCTGTGTGTGTATGCATACAAATAAGTTTCTAATATCAATGTGTGGAAGACACAATTTTGAATCTTGATTTGAAAATATTTTTACTCTCTCGTTGAATTGATATATAAACTGGGTATAGATCTCCAGCTTGAAAGTCAAGTTCACGAGGAACTCCAGGGTCATTTTAAATTGTTTTCTAGTTCCTAGTGTTCTTGCTCTTATTCTTATTATTGAGTAAGAATTAATATTGCATTTGGCAAAAAAAATATCAGGATCTCTACCATTTGTTGCTAAAATTATACTGTGTTAGTTGCAAGGCAAGAGCTCTAGAAAGCAGACTGTAACAGCAGAATTTATTTGCATAAAGTATATTGAGGAATGCTTTCTGGATTAACACATTGTGGGGAGCAAATGAAAGAGAAAAAAATGGAAAAATACTACCTTCAAGGCAATTAGACCTGCACAGTGTTTTCCAACTGTGACAAGAGGAAAAATTCTTTATAACTTCTGTATTGACCAGCATTAAGTGAGCGCTGTCTCCAGGAAGCAGGGTGGGATGGAGGTAGTGGACATTTCAGTAAGGTGGCCCCTTTGGCCAAAGGTAATTGTCAGATATTGGAATTCCACAAGCTGTGAGCTGTCAAGGCACATAGCCACTGGGAGAAATGTCCAATTCAGTCTTGAAGAGATTGCTGACCTGGGCAATGCCCCATTACATACCTTATTTCATGTCTATTTTCTTTCAATATGCTGGAAACTCGGTGTATCAGTTGAGTTCTGAAACTCATGTCTTCACCTAAGAAAAATATTTTTAATTGACTTATCTGAATGATACATTACTCTGAATTTTCTGTTCTCTATTTTGTAAACTTTCTGAATAAATTCTCTACTTTTCTTTTGTATACCCTTCTAGCCTTCTAGCTTTTTTGACATTTTGGTCTAGTTTCTAGGAGAAAGAAATTTTCCGGACTTCCTTTTGACCCTCATTTTAATCATTTTTTTTTTTCCATTATCCAAATGTCATTCTAGCATTGCCTTAAAAAAATAACAAAAATAGGCATATGCTCTTGTTTTATATATGCACCTTCTCTCGTATCTCTGGTATACCGATAAAACTGTTAAAGGTGTTTTTGGATTGTTTGTTTTGTTGGCTTCCTGAATTGTCTATGTTTATGCCAAATTTCTGTTTCATTTATTTTGGTCTTTTTTTCATGTGTTAATCTTTACTCTAACATTCGATGTTTCTCTGCTGCTGGCAGACATTCAAGGAAATTCATTAAAAAGAAATTGGAGTGTACTGCATAATATTGAGAATTATAGAGTGGTGTGACTCAGCAAAATGACTGGGCAGAAAATTGCTTTCATTAAGGAAAATTCCCAAATGACAATAGATATAGGTCTTTTTTCATGGGCAATTCTGATTCTCTGAGGGAGGTGAGTGAGGGGAATGCCAATTTGTTTATTCCCAAATGTGTGTACATGCATAAATGCTTATGTAAACTCAACTGCCAGAATTCCAGATTGCAGTGGAATACAGAATGAGATGGAGGATTTCCATGAAGCAACATGCAGTTCACCCACTTTCTCTGCTACATACACTGTATGTAGGTGGAAGGCTCTTTAAGTTGCTCATGACACATACTCTTTTATCTCCAGTATAAGGATGGAGAAGGAACATGAGGATCCAAGCTGCTCATCATACAGCATTAACTCTATTCCTATCCAAACTTTAAAATCATGATTTATGCTTCCTTGGGCTTCCTAGCCATGAAAGTTACAGGGTTCTAGATTTTGTGGGGTGATTTGCTTCCCTTCCTTATTTTCATCCTTCAAAAAGTGGTCAGTATCACTAGTCCATCATTGTTTTTTCTTCACTGTGTCTCTATATGTCCTTGTACATATTTTTTCCTATCCCTTAATACAACTTTAGTGGGTTTCTAGAAGGTATGAAAATACACACATGGGTTCAAATGTTTAACATGAAACTTTATTATTATTTTACAAAGCTCGACTGGTAATTTTTATGCACCTCTGTACCATTATTAGTGTTTTCTCTAAATCTCACATACACACATTTTTAATATGTTGACTGATGAAGATCCTGTGTAGCAGTGTTCGTTTCTCTTGAAGGTGAGGAACGAAGTATCATCAGGTTATCAGGATTTGGAAATGGTGATATCTGGAGAATTATTTATGTGAAACTTGAACAAAATTTGAAAGTGTGTTACATTGCTATTGATATGATTTGGATGTGTGTTCCTGCCCAAATCTCATGTTGAATTGTAATCCCCAGTGTTGGAGGAGGGGCCTGGTGAGAGGTGATTGGATCATAGGGGTGGACTTTGCCCTTGCTGCTCTCATGATAGTAAATGAGTTCTCAGGAGATCTGGTTGTTTAAAAATGTGTAACATCTCCCCCTTCTCTCTCCTGCTGTGGCCATGTGAAAATGTGACAGCTTCCCCATCACCTTCCACCATGATTGTAAGTTTCCTGAGGTCTCTCCACCCATGCTTCCTGTAACTGTGGCACCATGAGTCAATTACACCTCTTTTCTTTATAAATTACTTAGTTTCAGGTATTTATTTATAGCAGTATGAGAATGGATTAATACAGCTATGGCTTAAATACTTAAAACTAGAATTTTATTTTTTAATACATTAATATTACAATTCATTATTCTTCTTGAGGTGAGAATCATATGGGAAATTATAATAGAAATACTCTTCTGAATGACTCTATAAGTGGAATTTATTCAGTAGAGCCAATTTCCATTTAAAGACTTCTATTTGCTTGCTCTATTATAAAGGTACATTTGTTGACATTGTGAATTGAAATATATATACACACATATATATATACCATTTGAAATGTCAATGGTATAATATTTGAAATGTCAAATTGTAAAATTTTGTTATAAAATTGGATGCTGATGATATTAAGCATTATCAACAAAGTTGAATTATTAAAAAGTATTTTCTCCATAAATAAAAAATATAATTACTTACAATATGTTTTTCACTCTGTGTGCTTGTCATTTTATTCAGTCTATATAAACAGTGACAGAATCACATAAAATATATTTAATATATGTGATAATATACTTAATATAGTCTGAAATATTTTAGAGGCAAATTATTAAAATATTTCTAAATGATGGGATGACTGAATTATCTGCCATTTTATATCTTTAAAATGATATTGTCCTTTGTACCCTGATTAATGTGACCAGGAAAAATGCATTTCAATTTTTTGTCATGTGTCTTCTGTCACAACTTAGGTAAATTTAGTTAAAGAGTCTCAATGACTAACCTGTGTGCATAATCCAAATTGTACATTTTCTGATTTTATAAATACAAAAACACAGCTTAACACAGTTAAAAAAAAAATCCATGTGCATATTTTTTGTACTGTAAGTGTTTAGAAAAACTAAGTAAATAATAAGATGAAAGGAAAAGGTTTGTAAGATATAATTGAAACTCCCTGCTGCTACTTGGAGCATTTTTTAAAAACAATTATTAAATAAATGAATCCTGCAAGAGGAATAATCTTAACCTGGATCAGAGTGCATGAATTCGTTCTTGTTGCCTCATTCCAACATTGATCAATGCCTAAAGGTTTGCTGGTACAGCTTTTAACAAACTAATTTCTGACAAAAAAGATCTAGAAAGTATAAAAACATGTTTAAAAATATGTATATCTATTTGAAGGTGTAGAGATATGTTAAGATAGTCAGAACATTAGAGGCCAAGATCATGTAGAGAAAAGACACAGGAGAGAGCATCTCAGTTGGGTTTTCACTCAGGACATTTAGTTTTTCTTGGTGTAAATAAAAGTAGTGAGCTGTTAATCAAGGGTCAAAGAAGTCAATAAAGCTTTAGTAAATGTCATGAGGTTGGGGAGACAAACAATTAGAAACGAGGGTAATCAAAGAAGACAGAGGGGCCAAAAATATGGAGAGAAGGAAAGTATTTAGATCTCGATATTTTCTGAGCCACATACAAAACACCAAAAATCAAAATATGGTAAAATTTCTTAACATCACAAGCTAGAAGATAACTCAAATGTGCTAAAATTCTTGGATGAAAATGATTTTTATGTTAGTAATCTATGCTAAGTATACAGAGTAGTAATCTTTATCCACAGTTTCCATTTCTGCGGTTTCAGTTACCCTTGGTCAACTGTGGTCTGAAAATATTAAATGAAAAAATCCAGAAATAAACAATTCATACATTTTAAATTGCCTGTTGTTTTGAATAGCATGATAAATCTCACATCGTTTTGCTTCCTTTCACCCAGGATAGGAATCATCCTTTTGTCCAGCGTATTAACCCTGTTAGTCATTGAGTGGCCACGTTGGTTCTCAGATTGTCACAGTATGCAGTGCTGGTGTTCAGGTGACTTTTATTTTACTTAATAGTGGCTTAAAGCAGCAAGAGTAGTAATGCTGACAATTCATTTAGGCCAAAGAGAAGCCATCAAGTGCTTATTTTAACTGAAAAGGGGAAAGTTCTCTACTTAAGAAAGAAAAAAAATATGCTGAGTTTGCCAAGATCTACAGTAAGAATGAAACTTATATCCATTAATTTGTGAACAAGAGAAAAATAAATTCATGCCAGTTTTTCTATCATATCTCAAACTGCAAAAATTATGGCTATGGTGTATGATAAGTGCTTAGTTAAGACAGAAAAGACATTAAATTTGTAGACGGAAGACATAAACAGAAGCATGTTCCCATTGATGAAAATCAATTTGTAGTTTCAGGCATCCACTGGGGGTTTTGGAATAAATTCATTTCAAATACAGCAGGGACTACCGTATAATAAGTGTAAGAGGAGAATGAAAATATTGTTGAATTAGCATGCAAAAAACTGTGCCTTGCAAACACCCTTAGTTAGGAAGTTATTGCAGATATTATATTCACATGTATTCAAGAAAGATAAATAAGTGATCAACAAAGCAGAGAATAGGTCAATGAAAAGCAGGAAAGTGAAATCCCAGGACAACTTTTGCATAAAAGAATAAGAGGGAGAACAATCTGCAGGACAGGGAAACCTAAAGGCTCCACAGTGTATTTTCACTGGAGAATCACACAACTAATGTGTGTGAATATGAAAATATTTGTATTACCTTACAATTAAATGTTGGTGCATTTGAGAAAATGAGTAAAAATTGAATACAAAACTAGAAAAAATGTAAACCTAATAATTATTAACTTCAGGAAAAATAAAACATTACTCATGAAGGCTCTCAGATCATAGTTGACTGCTCAGCCTAAATAATGTGAAGTCTGACTATTTAATAAAATATTTTTGGGGGAGGGGATAGGGAGGAAGTAGAGAGTAGGGATTTCAGAAGTAAATTTTCAACTTTCATTGGAGATATTCCTTAGAAAATAATCTAAAATTTATAAACCAATAAATGCTTTTGCAAGTTTATATATTTATAAATAAAGAAGAGTTTAATTTGTCTCTGGCAAATGTTTGAATGATATGAGGGAGGAGTAGATGGGAATCAAATTTTTATTAATGCCTTTAGTTATATTTGGTATCTTATCTATATATGTAAATTGAGAAAAACTTAATTTTTAACCTAAATTTAAAATTCAAGAACAGGTATTATTTTACTACCCTCCAACACTTTGCTTTTAAAAGTTGCATACTACTCCGTAAGATTAATTTGGTTTTATTAGTGAATACTTTCGCTGTGCAAAGAAAAGATGCCTTTCCAAAGATCACACCTTCTGTTTCTGAGGGTCTTATTGTAACAATTAGGAATATAGTTAGAAATAAATAATATGGTAAATTTCCTATTATATGTATTTTGTCATGATAAAAAAGCAAACAAGAATATAATTAGAAAAAAACTAACAAAAATATACAAGTGGTTTTATATATATCCATTTATATATATTTCACTCGCGTCCACGTGAAGAGACCACCAAACAGGCTTTGTGTGAGCAACAAGGCTGTTTATTTCACCTGGGTGCAGGCGGGCTGAGTCCAAAAAGAGAGTCAGCGAAGGGAGATAGGGGTGGGGCCGTCTTATAAGATTTGGGTAGGTAAAGGAAAATTACAGTCAAAGGGGAGTTGTTCTCTGGTGGGCAGGAGTGGGGGAGCTTTTCTGAGCCAGGATGAGACAGGAAAAGGAATTTCACAAGGTAATGTCATCAGTTAAGGCAAGGACCAGCCATTTTCACTTCTTTTGTAGTGGAATGTCATCAGTCAAGGCAGGAACAGGCCATTTCACTTCTTTTGTGATTCTTCAGTGACTTCAGGCCATCTGGGCGTATACATGCAGGTCACAGGGGATGCCATGGCTTAGCTTAGGCTCAGAGGCCTGACTATATATATATAGAGAGAGATATATATATATATATATATGGAGATACATATGGAGATATATATATGGACATATATATGTAGATATATATATATGGACATATACATGTAGATATATATATATATGGAGATATATACGGAGATATATATATATATGGACATATATATGTAGATAGATAGATATATATATGGAGATATATATAGATAGATAGATATACCCTTTGAACTTATTTTCACAGGTGAATATTTTTTATCCAAATCAGAACAAGGAAGTATTGTTTGACTTTGGATTGAGTATTCACCAAAAAGTATATATCTTTATACACTGTCTATCTCTAAATCTAGTGCCGAATAAAAGCGGCAATATTAATCTGCTTAAGTAATTCAACTATCAGGTACTTAGGGCCTATGCAGTGGCCTTATCAGCAATTAAAAATCAGTGTTTTCACTGGGCAGATAGAACGCACACGCACATATATACACACAGAAACATATATACATACATATAAATTAATAATATATAGACATTGAAATTGGGGACAGAGATAGAAAAAAACATTTTTTTAAACCATTGCCTTTGTAATTCAGATTATTCAGAAAATGTGATCATTCTAATGTCTTCAAATATGAATGTATTTGGAAGGGTGCTTGCTAGAAACACAGCTGGAAAACTGGAAAGAAAGCACTCCCTCGTTACTTCAGTTATCCTCTGTGGCAAGAGAAGAAAGGGTCAGTTACACAAAATGTGACTTATTTATTTTGTCCCACCTTAGAGCTATCTACAATCTTCAGGGAAAAGCAGGGGTTGAAAGGTGACACTATCATACAAAACTTCCTAACATAATCTTTTCTGACTTTAAAATAAAAACATATAACTTTATATTTCAAAGCAATATTTCTTTCTTTTTCCATCCGCCCTAAGAGCCGCTGCTGTTTCACCAATTAATGAAGCAAATAGGTTCTTATCTGACTGACTACAGGCAGAGAATCTCGGCAGTTATTGACCACTGTGCCCTACGAGATGACAACGGCCTCTGTGTTATTAGAGAAAATTAGAGGTAGGAAGCATCTTGAAACACTCCCTGCTGAACTTTGGACTTCAGAAGTTATAATGCTTCCACTCTATTTAATGGGTTTGAAGTTTCAATCCAGCAGAGATGTAGCAGCATCCTGTGGTCAGTTGAATGGACTCATGCTGTGTATTTTGTGCTAGAAATCTTTTCATTTCTTTGAAGTATTATGTCTCCACAGACGGGGAAACAATCAAAACTGGAGAAACCAGTTTCTATTTGAGAACATTAACAGATAAGATGAACATGTGTACAGTTTTGCCCATTTTATTTTATTTTTATGTAATCTGAAACAGGAAAAGAGGTTCTTGTTTTGTTTAAATAGAGTATTTCTTTAAATAGGAAGCTTGTGAGCAAAACAATTAGACTATATATTCTTTTTGTGTGGAGATGTTACTTACACTTTATTTGAAATAATTTGTTTGAAGTATCTCCAGATATGAATATGAAGACTTACGAAAGATACTTAGACAACATGTAAATGTGCTGGCTCTTCTGAATTAGGATGTATTATCCCTTTTGTTAGAAAATGGGGTGGGAAGAATATGTAAAAAGATAGATTTGTGAAACTTTACTTTCTGACCATAGGAGTTTGGGGGTCCAAAGTATTTTTTTTTTTATACTTGTTTAGGGCTTTGGGTTAAATAACATTTATTTATTCATACTTGGTTGTATTAGACCCAAAATTGTGCACACTCTTACAAATTTCAGTAAGTTAAAATTGGTCAGTCAAATAAATATTATATTAGGTCAGTTAATAGCACATTCTGCTTCCATATCTGTGCTTTGATTTGTTAATTAACATGGTCAAAAAAGAAGAATACTCTTTAAAAATGTTTCTTTTCAGAATATGAACTTCTTTATATTTCGGCATGGTAATGGCATAGGCATTCCCAGCTCATTTCTTATTTATTTAAGCTTATACCACCTCAGATGCCTTCATATCTCCATCAAGCACGCATGCATTGATTTATTCAGCAAATCTTTATTGACTATTTGCCTCCAAAGTAGCAGGCACATTAGTCTCTATACTTAGGTAAGGATTCATATCTAATGTCACCTTTACCACATTCATATTATATCAATTAATTGTAAGCAATCTATGTATATTTTCAAAATATGCATTTTTGGTTTTAATTCATTGAACCTCAGAGAATGTGATATCTGCTATTTTGAACTGTTAGAATTTATTGAAATGTTTATTGTGGTATAAAATAAGGATAATTAGATGAATAATATGTGGCCACTTGAAAATAAAGAAAGGAAAACTCTCTCAACAGAAAGATGGAAACTGTTTCACTCTTTCCAACATAGACTTGCAAGTCACACCATGTCAGTTCTGCTACCTGCCATCGGGTAAAGTGAGTCACTAGGCCAGCTTATTTTCAAGGGGAGATAAACCCCATCTTGAGAGAAAGAACATCAGTAGATTTACCAATTATTTTTAAACAATCACAGTTTGCTTTATGACCACAAATTATTTACATTTATCCACATGCTTAATAGACTCAGACCCTCCCAAGATCCTCAGAAGTATTATCTATTACATCATTGGTATAATGTAATAGATAATTTATTGTCTATTACATCATTAATCTTAGGTTTGAGCTTCAGGATCCTGTCATGTATTTCAGATTTAGGGACAGATGATGCTTCTTGGGTACTATTTTTGGGATACTGTTTCTCGAATGTCATTTTTCTTCATTGGAAGTCCTGTCAAGGTATCTACTGCTGGTGATCTCAACATCCAATAATGCCATCAATATAAAGAAACCACCTCGGACCCTAGCATTCTAAAACGGGGAAAAGAGGCACAAAGCAGTCACTGTCTGGTAGCAATTCTGAAAGCCAGCTGGGCACGTGTTGGCAATCTCTTAATTTGTACTCACTCTTTTCTGGGGATGTTCTCCTTTAATCTTTACTCTACTCTCTGGGCTTTGGGTTCTAGCCTTTAAATTCACCTTCCTTTAACATAAAATGTGCCCATGTTTTCAGCCAAATAATTTTCTCAGCTTCCTTCCTGCAAGTAGTAGTTGGGGGTCCAAAGCATTTTTTATGTTGTGCTATCTCTTCCTTTGTAGTCCAAGTAATTGTGTTCCCAGTAATACAAATTTCTTAAACATTCTGAGTTTTCTGTAGGTCTTATTGAAGTTCATTCCATTATGGAGTTATTAGAAACTTTATGCTTATGAATTAGTGGAGATATATGAGGTGCACCTTTACTGACTTTACAGGCCTCTTGTCTGTTTGAATGGTGCTATGGTTTGGATGTTTGTCCCCTCCGGAACTCATGTTGAAACTTAATCTCCCTTGTGGCAGTATTGGGAGGTGGGCCTTTAAGAGGTGATTGGGTTATTAGAACTCTGCCTTGATGAGTCGATTATTCTTTAATGGATTAATATATCAATGGGTTAATGAATTAATAGGTTATCATGGGAGGGAGACTAGCGGCTTTATAAGAAGTCAGGAAGAGAGACCTGAGCTATCACAGTCAGCCTCCTCACATGTGATGCCCTGAGCTGCCTTGGGACTCTGCAGAAAGTCCCCATCCCACCAGAGCAAGAAGTCTCTGGCCAGATGTGGACCGTTGACCTTGGACTTCCCAGTCTCCATAATTGTAAGAAATAAATTTATTTTCTTAATAAATTACTCAGTCTCAGGTATTCTGTAAAAGCAAAAGAAAAAAAAACTAAAAAAAAAAAAAAGTTTATGAGACACCACCATATATAACTAGGAACTTTCTAGCGGAGTAGACCAAATAAAAAAACTGTATACTTTTTTTTAAATTTTTTTTTCATTTTTTCCGCTACAAAAGCTTTCCACTTGCCTTCCCTTGGCAGAGGTCCTAAACCACTTCCAGTTCAAAGCTGCTCAATTCATGAATTGCTACTTGTTCAAATCAACTTTTTAAAATTTTTATTGTACCTCAGTTTACCTTTTTGAAGTAAATTTTACATGTGAAGGCACAGGAGCTGGGGCTGTCAGCTGATTCCACTCCACACAGCAGCTTTTTTTCTGCAAGAGAGATCTGAGCAGTGTACTTCCGGGTCTCTGCCACAATGCATTTCAGAAATCCTTCAAATGTTACAGATTGTTGACATGACTTTCAGGCAGAGCTAATTATTTAATATTTTATAATTTTCTTCTATTACTCTTTTAACAGGAAAACAGTAAACAGTAAACTTGATGTATCAATTGTATCAAAATAAAAAAGTGGTAGATATATTAAGTTAATTTGATATTAATTTCCATGAAACAAATGATATACAACCAGCTATTTGGAATTCTAACTTAATTAATGCCAATGGTTTCTTTCTCCTTGTTAAACCTGGTGTTTATACGTGGAATCTAACCACATAAAAATATTGAAAGCACAGAAAATATTTTATAATGTCTCTAATAGGAGAAAAATGGAACATTTGAAGTTTGTAGTGTGGTAATGATTTTTTTAAGGAGATGGTAATTAAAATGAACACTGATGAAAACCATAGTTCCATCTCCATAATTTTAATTTGAGCACTGAACACACATTTCTATCCTATATTTTCTCTCACTGATTACTCACAGAATACACAATTACCTACTTTGAACCAGTATGTACACATTGCAAAAACACAGATAAAAGTGTTTAAATGATTTCTAAATTAAGGTGTAGAATTATTTTCTATTTACTTCCTCTTCAGGAAAATTTTTATTCTCCTTTCTGCATTTTCAAAAAAAAATCTGGTGTCAATTTAAGAAGCTTAGCTGCTGGCAGGAAGCAAAATAGAGTAGTTGTACTTTGGAGGGGAGTGAGGGGGATATTTTTTAAATCACTGAAATTTAACTGTTGAAATTGCATTTTGCCCTACTACTTTTTTTTTTACTGTCCTACTTAGCATTTGAATTGCTTGACCTAGGTATAAAATTTACATTTACAATTCCAAAATTATAGCTCCCTGTTCAAATTAATATAAAATCTGTCTAGCTTCATTTCTCTCTGCATATGCACTAAAGCTCTACATTATAAAACAAAGTTCAAAACTACATAGATAAGTATAGTCATATGACATTAATGTATTTAAATGGCATCAATTCAACAAGAATATTAACAATTCTGAGACTATTTGCTTTCAAAACATAGTTTAAAATTGTACAAAGCAAAATTCAACAGAATTAAGGAATAAAAATACAAATTCACAATCCTAGTTTAATCATTCACATATCAGTAAAATAGCTAAAAAATTACAAACAATAAGTAAGCATGTAGAGAATCTTAAAAATACAATGAAATTTTTGATAAGATGCTGAAATTCATGTCAATAAGGAAATGCAAACTAAAAATCACAATTAAATATTACTACTCTAGGGGTGCTGTGATGCTCTATTGAAATATCCTAAGAGCTTAAATACCCACCTATCAGCTTCTGGAGATGGTGGTGAACAATAACTTTTTCATGCACAGATGCAAAGGAATCGCCCCCTTTCTCAATTTGGGTCACATTTTCTCAGTTAAGAAAAGGGCCTATTTCTTTGCATCTCTGCAGAGTTATCTTAAGCTCTGAGTCTTAAGATCCCATTCATCTTTATTAAATATCTGATGCTGATGAGGATGAAACCACCTTTGCAAAAATGATAACACGAAGAAAATTATGACAGTGTAAGAGATTTGACCTAACCAACCCCATCTTGCTTTTAACCTCCAAACTGCCCTTAGTCATTCCTGGGTATGGGCCAAGCTAATTTCGAGTGAAATGTAGTTTATAGTTTAAATGATAATAGCCCTTCCACAAAACTATACCAGTCTTGAAAAACTAGTGAAATGCCACCAGGTTACGAGAATGAGAAGGGCCTGAATTCTACTAAGATGCAGGCATAGTTAAATGATTACCAGCCGCTATTCTGGAGGTCACAAGATCTGCAACTTCCCCAATTACTCCTATAGATAACGTCACTATTGTAAAAACAAAGATTGGCCTTTGAGATGTCTTTCCAGGCTTTTTCAGTTCTGACAATTGGTGGCCCCACCGAGACCTGTGATTCAACCAGTCTTGTCAATCCCACCCAAGAACAGATTCAGTGCAGAAGGACCATTTTCCACCCCTAAGATTGCATCCTCAACCAATCCTCAGCACTCATATCCTATCTCCCTGCTCAGAAAACTGTCTTTGAAAAACCCCTAACCTTTGAGCCTTCCATGAGATTGATCTGAGGCTTAACTCCCTCTCTTGCATGGCTTGGACAGCCTCTTGTCAATTAAACTCTTTCTTTACTGCAATGTCATGGCCTTGATGGACTGATTTTGTCTGAGCTGTGGGCAGGATAGAATTCAACTTTTCATTTGCCTCTCCATGTGTCTGAGAACCAATGGAGTGGGAGTAGAAATAGGATTAATCATGCACCATCCTTCTGGTGACCCATTGAGGATTGTACTTTCCATTCCCCAAGCTTAAAGCAATATACTTCTAGTTGTCCTACTTCCCAAAGGGGAAATGCTTTTAATGGGAGGTATAGTGATGTTACCAGTGGCAAGTCTGTACGGGTCTGCAGCAGCTCGATTCTTGCCTCCTAGAAGGAGTGAATTTGGCCAAGGAGCATAAGACAGAGTGAGAGACCGAGGCAGGATTTAGAGCAGGAGTGAAAGTTTATTTAAAAGTTTTAGAGCAGGAACAAAAGGAAGTAAAATACATTTGGAAGAGGGCCAAACAGGCAAATTGAAAGATCCAGGTGCTCTGTCTGACCTTTGATTTGGGGTTTTATACATTGGCATCATTCTGAAGTTTTCATTTCTTTTCCCTTGATTTTTTCTTGGGGCAGCTTGTCCGCATGCGCAGTGGTCTTCCAGCATGTAGGAAGGGCTGCATGTGCAGTGTGTTTATTGAAATTGTGCGCATGTTTATTTAAGGTGATTTTCCCTTACAAGTCGAGTGTTCCTAGAGGAAGATCATATATCAGTTAAACTCCGACATTTTGTCTCTTAGTGCACATGCTTGAGCCCGCTCACCCAACTCTTGAGATCTGATCAAGAAGCTGCTGATCACCAGCTTCAGGTGTTTTCTATCTTTTGGGAGACTGTCTTTCCTTGGCATCAGCTGCAACCAATCATTATTTTAAAGGCACAGTTTAACAAACGCCAGACCATCACCTGATGCCTGACATTCTTTGGCTGGGGCCTCTCCCACCCTGCTCATGTCTGCCTAGCTACCTACTCTAACAGAGTCACCATAACAGGAAGGGTAAGTGTTTCTCCTCACTAGGGAAAGCAGGGCTGCTGCTACACAGCAGGGGAAGGGAGGAATGTTATGGGTGCTCAGGTGATCTACTAGGGCATATTTTGAGTTCACGTGGCCAATTTTAACTGTGAATTCACACAGAAATGCAGTCATCATGGCATGAGGAAATGAAGGTAGCCAGAGGCTGAATCCTTAAGGATATGTGCCTGAATCCTGTCACAAAGCATTCCACCTAGACCATATAAGTGCTAGCCAAGAGGGAGAGAAATCTAAAATAGATGATGGAATAAGGGGATAGTAAATTGTAATTATTACCTTGAAATCAATTGCAATATTGGCTATGGTTTTTCCCATAAACTGTTTCCTTGTAAGTTTCGCAGTAACAAGACCAACTAGAATTTTATTCAAAGATAAGAATAAACAAATGGGTGTGAGTGGGACAAAGTGGAGAATATAGTACATAATGTCGGGTTCTGTCCAGATCTCTTCCTCTGGGCTGTCTTAGTTGCTGGGCGTATTAGCTGCCAGTACTTCACAGCTGCATCTATCTCAGAGAATTGCTCTTGTCTGCAGGCAATTGTCTCAATCAAGGTTGAACTTGGTCTCAGGTGTCCTGAATCCAATGATTATCTAACCTGTGATACAAAGACTAACCACCTTGCCTCAATCTTGAAAACCCGGAAGTGCTGCTATTTTAGTTTCAGAGCTTCTCACAGGAAGGCTTAAGATCTAAGAAGCTGAGGTAAGAGAATATTTGAATGATTTATATGTAATTTATAGTAATTGATGGTGATGAGAGGGTGCTATTTTTCTCGAGAGTTCAGTAAGCTGGTTCTAAAATTACATTATGAAAATTACATAAATACACATTTTAGCCTTACAACACATGAATATCAAGATGAATACCAATGTACTATATGGAAGAAAAATTAATATTTACTAAAATATAAGAGTGGATATTCCTAGAGTATATAACTTTAAATGTTTTTGCTATCTTCTTTAAAAACCTAACGTTAATGATGATGCCCATTTTACATACTATTAGGTTTGCTTTATACACATTTAAGTTCACTTATCAAAAAATGTATATGTTAAGCAAAGCAAATTCTGTAGCTGTTTTCTACACTCAGTTACTTAACCTATGCTGTGGAAACTGTAAAAATCCCAGCTGAGCTATAGTCAAGAAACTTCTTGCCTTATCAGCAGGAGTATAACACTGCAGCTTCTGCGAGCTTTCCTTTTCTCCTATTTGAGCAACCTCAATCTGAAACAGCACAAATTTGTGCATAAGTAAAGTGTGTAGACAAAGCAGATGCTATAATTATCCTCTCCTATAGAAAAAGGAGGAATTATTGCACTCTAAGGCAAGGATACTATGGTAATTAGCCATAGGGCATGTACTAACACAGGAAAACATTAGCAAGATCTCTAGACTTCTATTTGGCTTCATGTGACTTAATTGCCTTCTATCGATGATCCTTACACATAGCCCTGTGCTTCTTATGCTCAGAGGTCATGCTGGCTGAAAGTCCAAAAATAAAAGTGATACCTAACCTCCAAATTACACATCCACATCGCCTTAACACCGACCAGTGATCAAATAAGTCCCTAACCTATGTTCTTCGTTTTCAATAAATAAAATCATGAAATTAGAAATTAGACCCTGTGCTAAATACAATGCCTAAGTTTTATTAAGATTCTAGCTCTCATGAATTGAAAAAAAATCAGTAACTCGGAAAAGCAGCTGATGTTAGCTATTGTTTAAATTGCATATATATATATATATGAATGTATGTGCACTGTCTATAATGTGGCACTTGCTCAATACGTATTTTATTAGTAATGTTTTTATTTAGTTGTAAGTACTCAGGGATTATTTGTCTTATACATAGTTATACTTATTGCATTAAAGAAATATAAGTAATGCTACATATTTGAGATGAAAACAACCAAATTAAAGTCAGTCACCTTAGTTCTTAATCTCAGCTAAATCTATTTAATATGTGATTTGGGGCAGATTTCAGTGGTTCTTGACCTCATTTTCAACACTTCTAAAGTAAGATATATTATTTAAAATCACTTTCAACATTTAAAAAGATAATTGAAATTTAGAATATGCTCTATTTGTGAGGTTATTATGAAGTAGAAGGACGGTTTCCTGAAACTCTAAAGATGTACATACATACAAAGAAGACACTCATTCTTCTTTCATAGAAAACACTTTCTTGGTTGTCTTGTCTGAGCATTGTGGATCTTGTTTTTAGCAGTACTCAAACAATTTCTTTAATGTGGAATATTATCTAGAGCAACAAAACTGTAAGTTACAAAATGATATAAACACTGACAGCCAGTTGACAGTTTACTTAAGGAGAATTTCCTACAGCAAATTACCAGTAATTCTGAAGCTCAATTCTGGTCCTGTTCTGAGGCTAACTAGCTCATTTTACTATGATCTACTGATTGAAATGTACATAAAATCTTTGATCTGGATCCGTGGCAGACATATGTTCATTAAGAAAAAGCTGTAATTTGATTTTTTTCAGCACTCAATAGGCTTCTATGTTCCACATATTGAGTTGGCTTATAAAGGTGAATATGTCACAAATCCTTCTCTCAAAGATTCCAGATATTAGTTGAAAACGTGAATAATTATAACACACCAACTACTTTAGGTCCTGTAGAAGCAAAAAAGATGGAGGATCCACTCAGCTAAGGTTTGGAAATATTAACAGATGAAGTTATGTTAGGGCTTCATCTAGTTCACCAGGTGATCAATGTTATTCTCAGTTGGGACAAATTAAGTGCAAATTATCAGATGCAAAAATTACAAGTAGTTTTGAAGTTGCTCAGCAAAGGCGAGCTCACGACTAGGTTACAAAATCAATTTCCACCTACCTTTGACCTTTGCCTCTGCATTCTATGTTATATAGTCTCTTTCCAACCAATAGAGTTGTGGCTTCTTAGAAATGCCCCTTTGGCATTCCCCATCCTTTTGTTTTTTGACCACTTCCTTGATTTTTGGCCCTAGAAGATGTTCCAGGCTCATCTTGTATTTTTCCTGTTCCAGCTCTAAAATCAGTTGTTTCTCCAAGAAGGTTGAATTCCTTTAATGAGAGAATAGTATTTGCAACCAAGATCAGGGCATAGGAAATACTCACTGCTACTGGAATAGCATTGCCTCTAGGACCTGTTGGCAGACTGAGTTAGAAAAAATTTTTTCTATGATAGATAAAGTATAATCCAACTTTGGTGAAGGAAGTAGCAGTATATGTGGGCAACAGTCATTTTTAACATACTTTTAAATTTGATATTTATTAGACACAATGGCAAGAGTTAAATATTATGCTTAGTTCTGCTGTTATGATTTTTCTGAAGTTATGGTTTACTTGTGTTGTACAAGCTGGTTAATAAAGTTCGATGTTACTAAGACAGCAAGAAAAATGAGAATAGGGAGATTTAGGGATGCCATATATGCTGGTATCCGGAGGGTACAATCAATCTGGGGACTACTTCAGGTATTGGAGACACATCTTTATAGGTAACATAAAAATACGTTGTTTTGTGATCACCTCATGGATATAGGATGGAGCCCCTCCCACTTAGTAGGTTGGATTTGAGCCCAGTGACAATACATCCTCTCCAAGAAAGTAAGAAAAATTGGTATGACTCCTATCATGAAATGTCCTGGAAAGAACAGGGCAACATCCCACAAGGTCTAAAATGATTGGAGAGACCCAGGGAGAACAACTGGCTTTTTTTGCAGTTACAGAATAGGGCAGGAAGAGTGTTCCTCCACTGGCCAGATTTGTGTGGGTTGAACTTCCTGCGCTGTCAAAGGAAAGAGAAACAGACTTACTGACTGTCCCAAATGCGAGGAAGACGGAGAACAGGGAGAGAGGCTCTAAATCTGTCCGCAGACATCAGAAATGGAGTCAGACTTTTCTACCCCACCCATACGTTAAAACAAGCAGTGTAAATAACGGAAAGACTTTCACTGCAATGTATAAAAGGGTTCTTAGTTATAGATTAATTTTATGGGTTAGTCAAATGCAAACAGATACTATGATTGAATAGATTTCTAAGTACAAGTTACTACAGAAAGAAGTGCAGTTACTAATTTAATCTACCTTACAGTTTGAAACATTTTACTGAGAAAAACAAATGCACCAAGTACAGCATTGCAATCCTCACCCAATTTATTCTGAGTTTTCTTTACCTTTTTGATGATCACCATTTCAATATATGTTTCCATAAGAACAAATCACTCATGAAATAACTTATTTCCAATTTTCTGATCTTTATTGCTTGTCAACTTCTGAATATATTTTAGGAAAGGATAGAACCAAATAGAATGTTACCTATGAGACAACCATTATTACAAAAATGATATTTTCTATAAAATATCAATAAGTGACAAGAAAGGGGAAATTTCAAGCAGAGACCCTTGTTCTATATGCAGATAATTCATTTTTTGAATATTATATTGAAAACAAATTCTAAAAATTTTCTCCTAATCTATATTAAACATAGTTGTATGTTCATATATATTTTACATATTTTAATTCAGTGATGATTTAAAAATTAGCAACACAAAACTTTCTAAATATTTGCTATGGTGCTGCACATATTTTAACTTTGTTAAAAATTTATTAGTTTTTTTAATGCCCTTAAATGTGTAGGAAAACATTCAAACCATTAACATGTTATGTTTATATGTTAATGCAAGTAGTTAGAAGATAAATATTAATTAATCCTATATTTTTATGTCTTTACACTAGAAGAAATATTTATTTTTAATTTATTTTAATCATGTCATCTCTGTTCTCAGAAAAACACACTTTGGTCCATTTGGAATGAACCAAATGCATTTGGAGTATTCAAAAAGAACGTTGAAATAAAAGGTTAACCTTAAAGAGAATGAATTTTGCTATGTACTAGGGAGAGTAGATTAGATTGCAGTAACAAACAATGAGATGGTATAAACACTAGGCATAGTGAAGTATATTTCCACTCTATCGATAATCCTGTTACAGGATAGCTGGTTAGTCTTTTCCATGGGTGGTTCAGGTACTGAGGCTCTTTCTGTCCAATGTCTCTGCCAACCACTTTGACTTTGTACTGGTATTCATCTGTTCAATACACGTGTAAAATAAGAAGAGAAAATATGGAGGAGGCATAGCTTCTTGGGTGTTGGCCTGGAAATTTAATATAATGCATGTTATTTCATAGCATGTCCAAAAATAACTGTCAATAGGACCATGTGCCAAGATAAAGGAGGTGTATATGGATTGTGTTAAATAAGCATCCACTGCAGGCTGCTAATCATTAGTCATATGGGAACCAATGCTTATTCCAAAGGTGGAGCACAGAGTAACAGCAGGACTAAGCTGTAGGCTTTTTGAATTTGCAGTGATAAACTTTCTAAAGTAAAAACCTGTCTCAGACAGGAACAGCACAGAAATTGTACTAGACAGAGGCTGCAAGTAAAGTGTCTCAGTAATGACAACCAGGTATAACTTAGCACGGGAGAGATCAGAGTTAGTGATATTTTATTAACAATTATTAGTGTTTATGATACATAATTAATATTATAAGGAGGTTCATCTTGTGTATAATCTATGAAAGAATTAAACCAAGGATTTTTTTCATTTTTCATTATTTTTCTTATGTTCTTTTATTTATTCTAGAAAACTATGTGATAAAAATAAATTACTGTTCTGAATAGCTGGTGAAAATTTACACAGAAAAATAATATATTTTTAAAATAATCCATTAATATATAGTAACAAACCCCTTTTTATTCTGAGGTTAATCCCCATGCGAAATGATTAGACCAGGCACTGCAACTCTAATTCCCCATGCTTGTGCATTAAGCTGCCATTTGTTACATCTGTTTGCATTAGTCATTTTGACTCCTAGTGCACAGTAAAATCAAGACTAACTACAGATAAAGCAGAAAATTTAGTGGGAAAGTGTGATGAATCCTTAAATTATTTTTATTATTCCATCTGGATGGCAATTATATTGCTTTGTGGGGCTTTTATAAGATCACAGTAAATATAACAATCTTCTCAGGAGATTAAGCTATTGGTGAGGAGTCATTTTAATAAATAAATATTTACACAACTTGGAAATTGTGTAAATGTAAAATGTAATGACATTTATGACCTTAAAAACTTCATTATTGAAATGTACAAATTTAAACAACAATGTTAAGATTGCCAGACATAATGCTCTAATTTAATGAAGTAGCTAGTAATTTTTAAGCAAGACTTTTTTTTAACCTGTGTCATAATTAATCACGTATCTAGAAAATATCTTGTAGCTAATCATATAAAACAAATTCCTGGCTGTTATAGCCTTAGAATTAGCACTAACTAAAACTCTAGTAACGATTTTCTTTACTAGTATTTATTAATTGCTTTGGTTTTCTGGCAGAAATGGGACGAGTCAATGAAAATCTGTCTTATATTATTCTAAAGAATTCGAAATTCCAATTCTTAGCTCAGAATGCAGTAATGCACAATGCTTCGTCCCGTCTACAGACACTGTTCAATCTTAGTGTGATGCTGGCCAATGGAATATAAACAAAAGTGGGGACTGCAACTTCCAGGAGTTGCCAATAAAAAGAAAGTGTGTGACTTTCTCCTCCCTATTCTTCCTCCTGTTTGGAATATTAATAAGGAAATCTGGAATTGGAGTAGTTACCGTGGACCCTGAAGTGAAACTGAGAATGGAGGTTAAACATGGTGGAGGAACCTACTTCTGCCATTTTATACAAAAGATATTTTATTTATCATTTGATTATCTCATTATCAGCTCAAATAAGGCTTAATTGATATAATGCGTATCATTGCTTGATAAGGCAGAGCTATTAGACCCAACAGAAAAACTTTACTAATTATTTGTTTCATCATATATGACTCAGTCGTTAAAACAGTGTGTGAAGCCTGTCATATTAGTTATTGAGGGAATGAGAGAGAGAAAGAGTGAGAAAGGGAGACATATGTAAATCAATAATTTTACTTTTACAATTAGTAACTTTGAATAAATTGACAAAGTATGGAAGAGTTGTTAAATAGTTTTACTAGGCATGAATTAACTACACATTAGGACCCAGACAGACAACGATATATTAATTAAAAAGAAATTGTTAATTTCTTTCAAGTCTTCAACAAAATACATCAGTTCATGTTATTATTCATGAGTCTAAGCCTATAAGCAATCTTAACCTGTACTTTTTCTTCATTGACCAAGGAATGTGAAATAAAGCAATGTAAAAATTTTATCAAAAGTAGTTTTTCACTAGGGAGTCTTATTATTAAAACTCTGACTCTTCCTCAGTTGCAAAATGTTGATTGCAATCAACTTACACTTACAAATGTCCATGTCTTTTTATTTTTTTTTATTATTATCATCAATTGTAGGCTACTTGTTAGTTACCACACACATTTTGGAGTCACAGTATATGCATAAGCAGAAGAGTTACATGCAACTTCAAGTTAAAAAATAAAAGTAGAGATTCAGATCCACAACATTAATTTTTTTATTTTTAGACATTTGATGCCATGCCTTGTAAATTTTGAAATTCAACATGATAATCATTTTTTTTATTTTTAAACATGCACATTTTCTAATACTTAGCTATTATAGTAGCACTTTCCTGAAGAAGCAAGAATTTAAGAAAAGAAAGAGAATAATCCACTTTTAAATATGGCAAAGGCATGGATACAGATACATGTCTACACATGTTTGAATGTGTGTATATCTCTGCTGTCACAAAATTTTAGAACAGCTTACAGCAAAAATGTGTAAGACTAAATATTGTCAATATATGTATAAGAATTAAAACACAGATCTGGGAAAATAATACTTCACGTAAAAAGTAAATAAGTTTGAAAATAACTATAGTCTATTTATTGAAGACATAACTTAATTATTAATAAAATTAATTGATTAAAACTCATCTATTAATATTTTAAGTGTAATAACAAATCATTGCTTCATTTTGCTATTGCCAGATTTCAGAATCTGCCTTATCTGACATAAAACAGGTGGTGTCATACAACATAAGAACTAGAAATAAAATCTTGATGAACATTGGCATAGATGCAGAAAAAGTACCATCATTAAAAGATATTTTTGGGAGGCCGAGGCGGGTGGAACACCTTAGGTCAGGAGTTCGAGACCAGCCTGGCCAACATGGTAAAACCCTGTCTCTACTAAAATACAAAATTAGCCAGGCATGGTGGCAGGCACCTCCAATCCCAGCTACTCGGGAAGCTGAGTCGGGAGAATCGCTTGAACCCAGAAGGTAAAAGTTGCAGTGAGCTGAGATGGCACCACTGCACTGCAGCCTGGGCAACAGAGTGAGACTCTACCTCAACAATAAATGAATAAATAATATTTACATATTTATGGAATGCATTAACAGTAACAAAAAAAACAAAAATGGATGGATAAGCAGAATATATCAGAAACCTAGAATGAATTGCAATCAACATTATCCTCTTGAGGAGGAGTCAGAGTGTTTAATAATAAAATTCCCTAATACAAGACTGCTTTTGATAACATTTTTAACTTTTTTTTCAAGGAAATCCCCTTCTTGTGTCTTTCCACTAAATAGGAAGTTACTCATCCATCCTTTGTAGATAAGCATCACAGGCTTTTTGAAAGGCAAAATTTTCTATTAACCTCTGTGTGCTTTGGTTTTCTCATAAGTAAAAATAGATGGTAATATGTAACTCCAAAGTTTGTTGTGAAAAAAAGAATTGAGGTGATGTATGAAAAAAAACTAGAAGATTTTGCCACACAGGGGGTGTTCAGTCGGTGTTAGATACCCTTGTTCTTCCCTTAATATATATTAAAAAAAATCTAGTTTAGGTTCACATAAGGACAAAGCATCAAAATAGAGTGTCTTACAATTGGTACTAACAATGTTTTTTAACTCAAAGATTTGCATTTTATATATAAGAAACAACAGGACTACTGATAAATAACAAAAGCTCTTAATGCAGACAACCTACACTTAAGTCTGGGCTTGATCACAAACTAGCATTTTGGTGCTAAAATATGTTATTTGGTCTTCCCGAGCCCATTTCCATATTTAAAATTGGGGATGAGAAATTCACTGATATATTATTAAGATTTAAATGAGACAATTCCTGAGAAGGAATCTGAATCATTCCAAAATATAGGTGTTATTAGCTAATATGAGTAATAATAATTATTAGTAATTATTATTACATAATATATAGTAGTAATATTGTAGCATAAGGAAATACTATCTGCAAAAGAAGGAAAATAAAGATTATCTTCATGATAATTATTTAAAAGCTACCAGGCATAGGCGGAACAACAATGAAATGATAGTTATTACTTTTTTTTTTTTTTTGAGACAGTCTTGCTCTTGTCGCCCAGGCTGGAGTGCAGTGGCACACTCTTAGCTCTTTGCAACCTCCGTCTCCTGGGTTCAAGTGATCCTCCTGCCTCAGCCTCCCAAGTAGCTGGGATTACAGTTGCCCACCACCACACTCAGCTAATTTTTGTATTTTTAGTAGAGACGGGGTTTCACCATGTTGGCCAGGCTGGTCTCCTGACCTCAGGTGATCTGCCCTCCTCGGCCTCCCAAGATAGTTATTAATTTTGATGTTCAGGCTAAAATCCATTCTATCTGAAAATCTGCAACCTGAAAAGAGGAGCAGATACTCATTTCTTTGGAATCACAGGACACTGAGTTTTACTACCTTCAATAGCATCCCCTTTTTCATTGAGAACTGATCGTCTCCTGGATTGCGTACCGTTACGTAATGACAAAGCATCTTCGGGACCTCTCCTCTAATGCACTGCTAGCACAAAGGTGACTGTGCTGCTCCTCTGTCAGGATTGGCAGACACAAAGGCAGCAATAAGTGAAAATGACAGAGTTTAAGAAAGTTTTTTTTAACCAAAATATTGGTACTTCCATATTTCCTATTGAAACATACCATCTAAGTCCAATAAACCACCTTTTCAGATATGAGTATATGCAACCTTAGCAAAATCAATTCCTTTAGAGAGAAAAAATAAATTACTTTTGAAGATGAAATGTATCATATTTTATCATTTAAAAACAACAATATGTATAAAAATTCGGGCTGAGAAGTGAAGATTTGCTCAGGTATTATCTACTTTTTATTGAAACCTTTTACTTAGAATATCCCATCCAGAAAAACAAAACACAACTAGAAAAAAGCAGAAAACAAAACAGCAGCCCTAGCTGAGCTTTGTTCATGTATGCATCAGTTCCCCTAGAATGTAATTTACCTGACTTAACAACTTCGTGTTTCACCGAAAACACCTTGGTGTTTTACCCTTTTGGATTTAGTGAACTGGCTCAACACCAAGCACTGATACAGGCACACCCTTCAAAATAACGTAGAGCTCAGGAACATCAGAAGAGAAGCCAGAAGTCATAAAAGAGAAGTAAGAGGATGAAGCCAGTGGAGAGAATACCGTGATAGAAAGATGAGAACAGGAATTGTGAGAAATAGACTGAATTATACAGAATAAGGCATAATTTCTGAAAAAAAAATAGAGGCACTAAATTTTACATACATCATTAGTATGTCATTATTCATCACCATACAGTTATTTGCAAAGATGATGAGTAGTGACTTTTTTTTTGAGGTGTAGTCTCACTCTCTTGCTCTGTCACCTAGGCTGGAGTGCAATTGCATTGTCATGGCTCACTGTGGCTTTGACCTCCCAGGCTCAAGCAATCCTCCCACCTCAGCCTCTCTAGTAGCTAGGACTACAGGCACAAGTCACCACACCTAGCTAGCTGCTTCTTCTTCTTCTTATTATTATTATTCAGAGACAGTGTCTTGCTGTGTTGCCTGTTACTCAGGCTGGTCTCAAACCCCTGGGCTCAAATGATCCTCCTGCTTCAGCCTCCCAAAATGCTGGGACTACAGGCATGAGCCACCATGCTCAGTAAGTCGTCTTGAAAACATAGCCATAGATATAATATGCAAAGTACAGACTTACCCTTAAATTGTATGACTCAGGAGACTTTAAAAATAGTATCATTTTAGGACAAGTAAGGCAGGACATTTGAAATCTATTCATGTCCTGATCTTTTTATTTCTTTCCTCCCTCTCTTGTAGCTAGCAATTGGGTATTCAATCTTTCCCTCAGCCACACATGAAAACTAAACTAAAACTGCTCTGGGTTCTGAACTAGTCATTTGCTGTTGGGAATTCAGTGCTGTAAAAGTTTACCATTTTGTTCCATGTAAGAGGGGAATGAGGGCTTGAAGCCAGAAGTTGGGGTGTTAAAGGGTTTCTTCTTTCTTAAGCTCATGGAAAAAAAGTAAAAATAGAAAAAGGAATTAGGCATAAAGAAAAATACAAATAGTAAAAAGTAGTTTTGCTGACCACCATAGACTTATAAAAAGTTGCAAGAACAGGGAGACATTTGGAGAAATAATCAAACATTCGTTAAAGATTGAATAAATTTTACACATTCCTTAGAGACCTCTCTCCACTGGGGAGCTCTGCTAAACTCCTTGGCAGGAGTGAGGTGATCTTCTGACTGATTACAATATGTATTTAGGATAGTAAGATCTTCTTGTTGAATTGAACCCTTTGCCATTATGTAATCCCCTTCTTTGTCTTTTTTGATCTTTGTTGGTTTAAAGTCTGTTTTGTCAAACTAGGATTGTAACCCCTGCTTTTTTCTGTTTTCCATTTGCTTGGCAAATTTTCTTCTATCCCTTTATTCTGAGTCTATGTGTGCCTTTGCATATGAGATGGGTCTCTTGAAGAGAAAAGGCCAGTGGGTCTTGGCTCTTTATCCAGCTTGCCATTCTGTGTCTTTTAACTGGGGCATTTAGCCCATTTACATTTAAGGTTAGTACGGATGTGTGTGAATTAGATCCTGCCGTCGTCATGATGCTAACTGGCTATTTTGCAGACTTGTTTATGTGGTTGCTTCATAGTGTCACTCATCTGTGTACTTCAGCATGTTTTTGTAGTGGCTGGTAACAGTTTTTCCTTTCAATATTTAGTGCTTCTTTCAAAATCTCTTGCAAAACAGGCCTATGGTGATGAACTCCCTCAACATTTGCTTGTCTGAAAAGAATCTTAGTTCTCTTTCTCTTATGAAGCTTAGTTTGGCCGGATATGCAATTCTGTGTTGGAAATTATTTTCTTTAAGAATGTTGAATATTAGCTGCCAGTCTCTTCTGGCTTACAGGGTTTCCACTGAGAGGTTCACTGTTAGTATGATAGGCTTCTTTGTAGGTTACCTGGCCTTTCTCTCTGGCTACCTTAACATTTTTCCTTTCATTTCAACTTTGAAGGATCTGATGATTATGTATCTTCGGTTGATTTTCTTGTGGAGTGTCTTACTGGGGAGTATCTTCAGTAAGATACTAGGAAATATCTTTTCTGCATTTCCTGAATTTGAATGTTAGCTTGTCTTGCTGGGGTGAGGAAGTTCCCCTGGATGATATCCTGAAGTATGTTTTCCAACTTATTTCCATTCTCACATCTCTTTCAGGTACTTCAGTCAGTCATAGGTTCAATCTTTTTACATAATTCCATATTTTTTGGAGGTTTTGTGCATTCCTTTTCACTCATTTTTTTTCTATTCTTATCTGCCTGTCTTTATTCAGAAAGATAATCTTCAGGCTCTGATATTCTTTCCTCCACTTGATCCATTCTTCTATTTGTACTTGCGATTACATTGTGAAGTTCTCATGTGTTTTCAGCTCCATCAGGTCAGTTATGTTCCTCTCTAAACTGCCCATTCTGCATACCATCTCCTGTATTGTTTTATCATGATTCTTGGCTTCTTTGCATTGGGTTGCAACATGCTCCCTTAGCTCAGTGAAGTTAGTTATTACTCCCCATCAGAAGCCTACTTCTGTCAATTTAGCCATCTCAGCCTCAGCCCATTTCTGTGCCCTTGCTGAAGAGGTGTTGCCATCACTTGGGGAAGAAGAGGCTCTCTGGCTTTTTGAGTTTTCAGTATTTTTGCGTTGTTTTTTTCTCATGTTTGTGGGCTTATCTGCCTTCAATCTTTGAGGTTGCTGACCTTTGAATTGTGTTTTTGTGGGATCTTTTTTGTTCATGTTATTGTTTTCTGTTTTTTTTTCTTTTAACATTTAGGCCACTGACTGTTAGCAACCACAGGGCTGCTATGATTTGCTGAGGGTCTGCTCCAGGCTCTAGTTGCCTTGTTTTCTCCCATACCTGGAGGTATCACCAATGAAGGCTGTGAAACAGTAAAGATGGTGGCCTGCTCCTTCCTCTAGAAGCTCCATCCCAGGGAGGCACTGCCATAGTGCCGGCCCAAACACTTCTGTAGGAAGTATCTTTAGACTCCTTTTTGGAGTTCTCGCTCAGTCAGGAGGAACAGGATCAGGGACCTGCTTATGGAAGCACTCTGGCTACTTTATGGTAGGGCAGGTGTGCCGCATTGGTGGGGCCCTTCTTCATTTGGACCACCGAGACTCTCCAGAGCTGGCAGGCTGGAACAGCTGAGTTGACAAACTTCAGAGATGGTGGCCACCACTCCCACTCAGGAGCTCCATCCTGGGGGAGAGATCAGAATTCTGTCCATATAAGCCTGGCTGGAGTGACTGAAGTCCCCCCGCTGAGAGGTCCTGCCCAGTGAGGGGGAATGTATCAAGGTCCTGTTTAAAAATAAGCAGTCTGGCCTGGGCGTGGTAGCTTACGCCTGTAATCCTAGCACTTTGGGAGGCCGAGGCAGTCGGATTGCCTGGGCTCAGGAGTTCCAGTCCAGCCTGGGCAACACGGTGAAACTCCGTCTCTAGTAAAATACAAAAAAAAAAAAAAAAAAAAAAAATAGCCAGGTGTAGCGACGGGTGCCTGCAGTCCCAGCTACTTGGGAGGCTGAGGCAGGAGAATTGCTTGAACTGGGGAGACGGAGGTTGCAGTGAGCTGAGATCACGCCACTGCACTCCAGCCTTGGGACAGAGTAAGGCTCTGCCTCCAAAAAAAAAAAAAAATTGTGGCCATAATCTGGCAAAGCAGGTGTGCTGCACTGGGGGGGGCACCCCAACTTATCCGACTCATCCGAACCACCTGGACTCTCCAGAGCCAATAGGCCTGGAATGCTGAGTTGACCCAACCACAGAAATGGCGGCCACCCCTTCCCCCCGGGGAATGCCCTCCCATCTCAGGCAGACTCACCCAATTGCTGTTGGCTGGCTGGAGTTCCAAGCCAGTGGATCTTAACTTTTGAGGTGCTATGGAAATGGGGCCCACAGAACAATGCTGCTTGGCTCTCTGGATTCAGCCACCTTCCTAGGGAAATGTACAGACAGACCTCTGGCCCTGCTAGGGATCCTGGGGCCAGAGTGTGTAAAACTCCTGAGTCTCTGTGTGTGCCTAAGTGGCTGCTCTGCTGAGACTCCACACGGCTCTGCATGTCAGACCCAAGGCCCTGGTAGCGTGGGCTCACAAGAGGATCTCCTGGTCCATGGGTTGCAAGGATCCGTGGGAGAAGTGTGGTTTCCCGGGCAGGGTCGCACAATCACTCACCGCTTCCCTTGGCTAGGGGTGGGAGTTCTTTAGCTCCATGCCACTCCCAGCTGGGCTGTCAGGCCATCCTGCTTTTTGTTGTTCTCCACGTGTTGAGTTGTCTGCCTAATCAGTCCCAATGTGAGAACCTGGATATTTCAGTCTAAGGTGCTGAATTCACTCGCTGCTTTCATTCCTCTCTGTTAGTGGCACAGACCGCAGCTGCTTCTCATCAGCCATCTTGGCCCCTCCCACCCTCTGTATCCACAGAGTACTTAAGTTTGAATATTTGAAATATTCAAAAAATACTAGATTTTTTTTTGCTGTGGGAATCATATATACTCCAATATAAGAAACTTCAATACATTTCAAAGTAAAACTTTTATTAACAAATAGAAATACTATTGTTTTCAATATACTTTCTTAAAACCATACAAGCTCAATTTAGAAAAATTATATTTTGCCAAGAATGTGGCAGTTGCTTTCCATCTACATACACGTTGGTCTTTCTTCCAAATAGAAATTTTATCTTTAATGAAATTATTGCTTCTGCTCAACTTGTTCTGTCTGCAACTTTTCAAGAAAACAAATTTGGGGTTTTTGTTTTTTATTATCTATTATCTTTACTAATATCTTCAGTCTAAGGTTCTTTATGCTTTTGTATTTCCCTTTGAATAATTAAATCTGTTGTCTATTTCACTGAATCAATGTTATACAACACATTTAGTTTCATTAGAAACCTGCCATACCTCATCCATTTCCACTTAATTTTAATTTTATTTTAAATTGCACTTTCTTATTTTCCTATTTTGTTATCTAAACTTTGTTCTGATGGCTATATGCTCCTGTTTCATAGGGACCAATTGTTTCTCAAACTCTAGTTGATGCTAAAAATTTGTGGAATTCTCTTATGTATCGGTCAATAAATCTTTTTAGATTTCTGCTTTACTTTTGTTTATCTTCATGTTTCTGTCTTTCCTTTATTTGCCTTTCCTTTGAAATGTGTTGGATTCAACTGGCATTATGTCTTATGTTTGATTTTTTTTAACCAACATTTACCACCTTTAATATCATTCAGACTTCTAGGTTTGTCTAATGACTTTTTGAAATGAATTACCCTGCCCTGCTGCTCCATGTGGTTTGTATTTTAGGGTCCCAGTTGAAGCGGAGATGAGATTGATGTCTAATACTTCATTTAAACTCCCACTTTCCAGAGGACATTACCCAGTGTACTGTCCTTGGGGGAAAAAAAAAAAAAAAAGGTAATGGCTTCTTAGACTCCCACTGTATTTTTATCTAGCAGTTTGAACTGAAGACAAACATGAACAAAAAATCTACAGCAAGTTCTGCTGAAAGATTTTCCCTTTCTTTGCTCATTACTGCCTCTATTTTTCATAGCGATTACGTCTTCCTGGATAGAAGTCACAGCTAACATGGCTATCTCCCTATTTCCTTTACTCTTTTTCTCTTTTGAATATTGGGTGATATTTTGAGAGGAACTAGGTTCAATTTTCTAATATAAAACCTGTCTTTGAGTACACAGATTTGGTTGGAAAGATATGAGATGTTTTTCTGACTTTTCTCTGATCCACGTTTTTGAATTTTGACATCATAATAGCATTAGACAAAATATGGTAATTATTTTCTTTATTTTGTGTTGGTGTGTCTTTTATTAATCCTGTTTAGTATACATTGAGGTTACTAGGGCTTTTTCTCAGTTTCTTATTTTAGTTTATGGTCTATTTTATTGTTTTCTCATATGTATTTCTCCTGCCATCTTCAGTATTTTTAGGAGATAGTATAATGTGATTAAAGTTTCTATGTTGATGTCATTCTTAACGAGTTGTCCTCAATTTATAATCCAAAGCATTTTCACATAGGTGACAATCACTTTGTTTACTTATATTTATACATTTTTAGGTTTAACTCTTTAGAGGTAAAATGTGTTATGTTGGGGGTTGAGAAGACCTGCTTTAATCTTTCAAGTATGAATGAAAGAAGTAAGGACATTTTAGAATTGTTATGTTTCCACTATCACCAACTGGAGATCTGAAAACATTCAGGAAAAGTGATGCAAGTACAGTCAGATGCACCTTAGAGGAAAAGCACAACCTTTTTTTTTTTTTTTTTTTTTTTTTTTTGATGGAGTCTCACTCTGTCACCCAGGCTGGAGTGCAGTGGCACAATCTTGGATCACTGCAATCTTCGCCTCTGGGGTTCAAATGATTCCCTTGACTCAGCCTCCTGAGTAGCTGGGATTATAGGTATTACAGGAAGGTGAAACAATGCCCGGCTGTTTTTTGTATTTTTAGTAGAGATGGGGTTTCACTATGTTGGCCAGGCTGGTCTGGAACTTCTAACCTCAAGTGATCTGCCCACCTTGCCCTCCCAAAGTGCTAGAATTACAGGTGTGAGCCACCGTGCCCAGCCTACTATTCATTTTTTATGTTTGTTACTGAAGTATAAATGTTGAATGTTAGGTTTTTTATTTGTTTGTTTGTTCATTTGTTTTCAGAGTTTTGCTCTTGCTGCCCAGGCTGAAGTGCAATGGTGTAATCTTGTCTCACTGCAACCTCCCCATCATGGGTTCAAGAGGTTCTCCTGCTTCAGCCTCCTGAGTAGCTGGGATTACAGGCACCTGCCACCACACCCAGCTAATTTTTGTATTTTCAGTAGAGACAGGGTATCACCATGTTGGCCAGGCTGATCTCAAACTCCTGACCTCTGGTGATCCACCCACCTCAGCCTCCAAAAGTGCTGGGACTACAGGCATGAGCCACCGCGCCCAGCCCAGACGTTAGTCCATTTTTGACTAGCTAGATTTCCATCAATAGAAAGCCAAAATACCAGCAACCTCACTTTACTTAACATACTCTCAACACCCAAAGTCAACTTGGCATCAGTAAGGAATCCCAATACTGTGTGTTCTCTGGTAAACAACGACCAAAGGACAATAGCAAGATTAGGATTAGCACCCTTTGCCAAATAACCTCATATTCTTCAATTATCCAACAGATGATTCTATCAGCATGAGACTGTTGATAGCATTCACCAGAAAAAAACATAGAAAGCTAATCTGTAACATTATGTCCCCAGAAAACTCCTGTATCAATTGCAGTGGATCATTTGAGTGAAGTTTAACAATGATGTCTAGGATGGTAGCCACTAATAGATATTCAAATTCAGGCTTAAATTTTTTTTTAAAATTAAATAAGGTGAAAATTCAGTTCCTCGCATTAGCCACATATCAAGTGGCATATGGCTAGGGGACAACTATGTATTAGACAACAAAAATGTCACAGGCAATTATGTTAAATGGCTTCTGATCTAGAGCTTTGTGTGAAGCCAGGATATGGAATCAGACATACCTTGGCTCAACTTTTGAATCTTCTACTTATAAGACATATCATATGTACTCATTATTTAATTGCCCCCAGCCTCAGTTTTTCTGTTGGCAAAATGTGTATAGCATATCTACCAAGTGAAATTTTTGTAAGAGTAAATTTTTAAAAATGCTTGGAAATGATTCTGTTATTTAATAAGTCTTCAATAAAATTAGCTAACACTATTTTTAAAAATAATAATAGTTTAGTTAAATGCAAAGTCACAATTTCAAGAGAGGTATTTTAAGAAAACAGCTTGTCAATATACCTGCATCTCTATCTATCCTGCCAGTGCTGATATATTTGTTGCATTTAACATATACTTTGAACATGGTATTTTTAGATAGATGATGTTTTTATAATTTTAATTTTGTCTTTTTAACTTCAGCCAGTTCTTGTATAAACGGATAAAATTCATAAATCATAAATTTCCTAATAAATATTTAATAAGAAAAATATCGAATTTCCTACTTCACATCTTTGGATATACCTAGAATGAAAAAGAGATATTTTATGCAAGTTATAAATGGAAACAAAATGGAAAGTTTAAGAACCATGTAAAAGCTTTTCTTTATGAAATTCATCAGTATTTTGTCACTTTTTTATAACAATACTTTGAAATTATTGAATATACACACTAATTCTTATTTAAATAATAGAAAAGCAGTATTTTTATGTTCAAAAATTCTATGGAGGAAAAAGAGTAATAGAGCGAATTGTGTAGTATGACAAACCCAATATAAACAGACTTATGAAAATTGACATATATTAGTTTTCTTAATTAGAGTAAATAGGGAAACAGAAGGTTATCTACATATATGCCAGACACAGCAACTATGTACTAAGAATACAAACATAAACTTTTCCTGAGCCATGTACTTTGAAAGGTTAAATATAGAGAAAGGAGACAAACAAGTGAACTCAACTTCCAGAATGAAAAGTGGTAATTTAGCCGGTGGTGAAGGAAGTACTGTGGAAGAAAAAAAAAAGAAAAGAGGAAAAAATATAAATTAAACTGAAATGTGTTGGAAAGACTCAACTACATTTTTCAGCCAATGGTATGCTTAAATTATTAAGGAACAATAAGCATTTCAACAGGAATCAAAGATGAGGCATGAACCAATCAAAAGACTTTTTCAGGAAGAAGAACTGCAAACAGTGCAATACAGAGATTTAAAGTACTGTGTCAAAGTATGACAAGAATGTCTAAACAGGTAAAATGAGGTCAGATCTTAAAGGAACTTATGTGTGAAGCTGAGGGCAAATGTTATAATGAAAGTTATTTCAAGTCTTTGAAGATTTTTGACTATGGACATGACTTAATCATACCAGACTTCAAAAAAAAAAAAATTACACTGGCAGAAGTGTGGTAGATTGGAGAGTGGAAACAACACAGGCAGAAATTCTGTTAGGTCATATAGTATTAATCCAGAAAATGAAGACCAGGACCAAAATGGTGGCTGTGAGAAATGGAAGGAGAAAATGCAATAGTAATTTGTAAAATATTGTGATTAATTGAATATGGGAAATTAAAGAGATATTCATAACATGTTTTTTGTTGTTTTTTTTTGTTTGTTTGTTTTGTTTTTTTTTGTTTGAGACAGAGTCTCGCTCTGTCGCCCAGGCTGGAGTGCAGTGGCATGATCTCGGCTCACTGCAGGCTCCGCCCCCCAGGGTTCACGCCATTCTCTTGCCTCAGCCTCCCGAGTAGCTGGGACTACAGGCGCCCGCCATCTCGCCCGGCTAATTTGTTGTATTTTTAGTAGAGACGGGGTTTCACTGTGTTAGCCAGGATGGTCTCGATCTCTGACCTCGTGATCCGCCCGCCTCGGCCTCCCAAAGTGCTGGGATTACAGGCGTGAGCCACCGCGCCCGGCCCATAACATGTTTTTTTAAATTCTAAATGATACATGTGGAATCAAATCATAAAATTCTATATTAAATGTCATTATTTGACTCTTCAGTCATTATTTTTAGGACAAACCTATTCATGAACATACTATCAAAAGCATATTTAGAATGCTATGAAATTCATAACATTATATAAAAAAATAGTCCAAAGACTTATGAAGTGCATAAATTGCACCATGGTTACTCTGGGTGACAGATCATGGAAAGTAAACATATGTGGATATTCAAGGAACAGACCAAATTCTGGTAACAGATTCTTTAATTATTTTTATAAAGACAAAGGGGCATATTTTGAGAGTTACATAATCATTTATTAACAAAATTATCAGTGATTTAGAGAATCTTTTAGAATATACATTATTCAAGTAATAAAGTATAACTTTGTCCCAAATTTTACTTTTATAATGTATTTTAATATTGTCCATAATATAGTTTTTCAAAATATTTTTCAACTTAAAATAATAATATTAGTTATTTGGTTGTGAAATATTGCTGATTGTATATTACTTAACAAATTATTAGTTGGTATTGGCAGATTATTAACCATGGCCTAATTTCTATCATGTCTAAAATAAATCCCATGTTTGGTGAAGATAGAAAATGAATGAGAGTTTGTGTGTGTGTTTGTGTGTGTGTGTGCGTGTATGTGTATGTTTATGTATGTGATGAGATTATTTCCTTAAGTCCCCAGTCTAATAGTTTTTCAGAATGTATAGGAATTACACTTCTAAAATATTCACCACAACCACATCATGCCTAGCACAATATTGTTGGAATTTAAGGAGACTCAAGTAACAAGACCTCCCCCACCATCACCCCAACACCCCACACACAATATCTGGTATGTTTGGAATATTTCTTCTGTCTTCTTCACTTTTGCATGGAAAGGAGCTTCCATTAGAATACTGTCCTGGTCGTTGTCCTACCTCCTCGCTGACCTCTATTAGGCGTCTTAGTCTGTTTCTGTTAAAACAAAATACCTGAGACTGGGTAATTTATAAAATAAAGGTTTATTTGGCACAGGGTTCCCGAAGCTAGTAAATCCAAGATCAGGCGGCTGCATCTGGTGAGGGCCCCATGCTGCATCCTAACGTGGTGGATGGCATCACTTGGAAGGATTGCATGCAAAAAAGACAAAACACAAAGGGCAACTGTTTTCTAACCCAATCTTGTGGTATCTAAGCCAGTTCCATAAGCTAGAGAACTCACACACTCCCAGAAGATGGCACTATCCCCTTCATGATGGAGCATCCCTCATGACCTAAATGCCTCTTTTTTTTTTTTTTAGACAGAGTTTCAGAGTTTTGCTCTTTTTACCCAGGTTGGAGTACAATGGCATGATCTCGGTTCACTGAAACCTCTGCCTCCCAGGTTCAAGCAATATTCCTGCTTCAGCCTCCCAAGTAGCTGGGACTACAGGCGTGTACCACCATGCCCAGCTAATTTTGTATTTTTAGTAGAGACAGGGATTCTCCGTGTTGGTCAGGCTGGTCTCGAACTCCCGACCTCAGGTGATCCACCCACCTCGGCATCTCAAAGTTCTGCGATTATAGGCTTGAGCCACCACACTTGGCCCCCAAATGCCTCTTAAAGTTCTCAGCACCTCTTAACACCATTACTTTGAGGACCAAGCTCCAATGTCAATTTTGGCAGGGAAAAGTCATATTCAAGCCATTGCAAATGGGAAACAAACAAACTATCTGACAGATATATTCGGTAAGATTAACAGAGAATTAGTGTTCAAGCCTTCCTGATTCCCTTTGTGATCTGTCTACTAAAAACAATTCTGTAATTCTACACTTCAGTTTTTGCAAATTATGCTCAACAAATGGGATTAGCTAGTGACTGGGGATATAACTGTAATTTGTGTATATCCACAGACCTAAGCCACAATTTAAAAGTATTGTTATTATCATGAAGTGCTTTCATTTCTAACTGTTCCTTTTATTTATCCTTCAGTTTCAAATCTAGACAGAGGAAAAGGAAGATGGGCATTATTTATAAAACCCTCAAAATTCCAACACATAGCATTTAATTTTAGAGCAGAAAATCTGTTTTGTTTTGATTTTCCCATAATCTCTTCTATTCTAAGAATGCACAACTAGTAAGTATATTGGAAAATATAAGAGATGTAAACACCTGAGTTCTAGTGTAGGATCTGTCATCATGTAACGTTGACAATTGGCATATATAATTTATGGTTTTTGATTAGTATGTTTCATAAGAACTTTATCTGGAAAATGATAGGGTCAGACCAGATAGCCATAGGGTTTCTTTTTAATTCTGAAGTCCTTTACAAATGTCAATGAAATTCTTTCTTGTAACTATTAACTAAATGAATACAACTAATAAAAATAAAAATAACAGATCCCATTTTAATAGACAATAAAGACAGCGTTTTTGTTATCTAAAATTGTATGGACCGAATTAATGAAAAAGTCTATTGTGTACCTTTTATCCACGCAATGTAAATTCGCTTTTCAGAGCTGTGGTGATATCCATCCAAGATGTGATCATTAGTAAATAAGATTGAATTTCTAACAACTAAAAGGAATTTATTCCATAGCCAAGTAAATGATCCTTAAAATCGCTTTACACCAATGGCTTCTAATTGAAATTTAGGACAGTAAGCTTAATTTCACCAGCTGTTCTTATTGGAATAGAAAACCTCTTGAAAAACACAAAGCTGCATACATAACAATAAAATAACAAGCTTTCTGTATTGAAGGCAAAGTTTTTTTTTCTTGTTTTACTACATATTACTACTCTGAGTCAGAAGAGATTTTTTAAAACAGTAAGATTTTGTGTGCACAAAGATTTGTAAAATAATATTTAGAGGTTTATTAAGAATATAGTTCAAAGTAGCATATTGTATTATTTATTATCATATTACTTCTATTCTGACTCTTTATGAACCATGAATCAGATGCTACAATAATCTTAATCAAAAATTATATTTACATATTTTTCTAGTTACTTGTATCTATTCCAAATATAGGAAAATGTTACTATGCTTAAATATTTAAGAAATTTATTTAATGTTTTCTGTTCTCCCTTGACTTAAGCATATTTCCTAAGCAAGAGTCAGGATATACTAGAAAGCAATATAATAAAAATAAGTTTAGAAAATTAAAAAGCTTTTAGTGTACAATTGATAAATCATAGTCAATAACTTTTCCCAAATGCTTTGAGATACAAATAGGCCCTGAACACGTCCGAGTGTCTTATTGAGTTTCCTTAATAAACTCATATTCATTTACCTGCATGCACTATCTCCTGCATCTTATATTTTTATCACATCCACTAATATGCTTTCTCATTTGCTCTTCCTTTCAGAAAATGAACTATCTTATTATTCATTGAGAAGTTATGGCAGTTTGAAAACTGTGTATGTAGCCATCATTAAATATCTATACATTCCTATATTATTTTATCCTAATTCCCTCCTGGTAAAACAGGAAAATGTTCTCTCCTGCCAAAGGCTTGTACTTCCAGTGCTAGAGATTAGACTTTTTTCTGTCTTCTCACATATGTGACGCCTTCAGTAAACACTTCCTCTCATGCATTTTAAACTCTCTCTACTGAATTAGTTCTACAATCATGTATGCCATCATTTTTAAAATAAGTCAACTCACCTTAAAAACTCACCTTCCTTCATTCGAACTATGATCCTATTCCTGGGGTGTCTTCATATGATCATTTAGAGAGCTGTCTACATATGATGCATGCATTCTCACTTGTCTTTCACTCCCCATGTTACCCCCAAATCATCTCCTTTCATGCTTGTCAAAAGACCTTCAAACAATAATGTTTCTTTCCAACAAAAATACTGATTTCCATGTTGCCAAAGTCAATTGCTATAGTTCAGTCTTCATATTGTTAACCTTTATTTCTTATTTTTCACATGAATTCCTCATACTTTTGTGGCCTCTGAAACTCCATAATCATCATGCCCCATCAACAACTCTCATTGCTTTTTGTCAGTGTTTTTTGCTACCTTTCTTCTCTGAAGGAATGATGTCACAGAAGTCCAGTTAAAACAGCATTAAATGAAATTCAGCATCTCATAACATTATATAAAAAGTCCATGTGTCAATCAAAATCACTTGTCATACTCAAACCAAATGAAAAACAACAACCAATAGATGTAAAATCCAAGATGGCAGAGATTCTAGAATTAAAACTGTCGTGTTAAAAATGTTTCAATGAACAATTATGAACCTAACCTGAAACAACAAAAATTTGAAAGTATCAGCAAAGAAATATGCAGTATAAAGAAGAAGCAAACAGGAAGTTTTGAACTGAAAAATACAATTATCAAAATAATAATCATAAAAATAAATAAGATGAACAGGAAATCATAAGGGATATTGGAAAGAACAAGTGAATGTGAAGATAATAAAAGAGAAATGACTCAATATGGACAACATGGAGAAAATAGAATAGAAATAATGAACAGAGCCTTGAGAACTTGTGACAATAGGTCCAACTTTTCTGTCATTGTAATACCAGAACGGGAAAAGAAAGTGTAAGCTTGAAAAAGTACTTTAAAATTTATGGCAGTCGAGGTGGGCGGATCACGAGGTCAGAAGATCAAGACCATCCCAGCTAACACGGTGAAACCCCATCTCTATTAAAAATACAAAAATTAGCCGGGCGTGGTGGTGGGCTCCTGTAATCCCAGCTACTCTGGAGGCTGAGGCAGGAGAATGGCATGAACCCGGGAGGCAGAGCTTGCAGTGAGCTGAGATCACGCCACTGCACTCCAGCCTGGGTGACAGAGCGAGACTCCATCTCAAAAAAAAAAAAAAGAAAAAAAGAAGAAAACTATGGCTAAAAACTTCCAAAATTTTGCACTGTTATAAACCTACAATTATAGGAAACTGGAAGAATACTAATTTAAAAAAAAACACACGCACACACAAGAAATTACATCATCAAGATTCATATTAGTCTAGTTTTTGAAGTCTGAAGACAAAAATATGTGAAAGGTAGCCAGACTTTGACAACTTATCTATAAGGGAAAAACATTTTGAAAGACAACAGATTTATCATCAAAAACCAAGGATACCAGAAGGAGTTGGAACAGCATTTTTTAAGGAGGATGACAGGACTGTTAACTCAGAATCTTATACTCAGAAAAAATAAAAGTACTCCAGAAATAAAGGAGAAATCAACATATCTGAAGATGAAGTATTTAACACCAGTTACCAGTTTGACCTATCCTAAAAGAATGGCTTAAGGAAGTTCTCTAAACAGAAAGAATATTTTTTTTTAAAAAAAAGGTCTATTGGAATCTCACGATGGAAGACAGAACATGGTAAGCAAAAATATGAATAAATACAGTAGGCTTTTCTTACAGTAGGTTGCTGATTTGAAACAATTTTAACACTGTCTGATGCAGTTAAGCTAATTATATTCTAAAAGGAGGATAGTGAAGAAATGTAACATAAAAGTCTGTGTAGCTTACTCACACAAGTAAAATAACCCCACCAGTAAACTGTGATATACAATATCTACAGTGACCACATACACACACACAAATTATTATAGCTAAATAAAAACAAAATGCCAAATATTTAAAGTAACTCACTGGAAGGCAGAAAAATGAAAGCAGAGAGCAAAAAAAAGTGAGAAGAACCAACAGAAACTAGAAAATAAAAGTAAAGACTTAAGCCCTAAGAGATTATTAAATGTATTAAATGTAAATGGCTAAATGCAAAAATTAAAAGACAAATTGGCAGAGGCAATTAAGAATTATGATCCAACTATATGCTGCATATAAGAAACTCATTTCAAATATGATATAGGAAGTTTAAAAATAAAACCATGGAAAAAGATACATCACAAAAATATTAATTAAAAGAAAACAGGAATGGCTATATCATATCAGATGAAGTAGACCACAGTGCAAATAAACATACTAGATGCAGATTAGGAAATCTGGTAATAATAAAAGGGTCAATATACCAAGAAAACATAGAAATATGCATCAAAAATCTATTAAAAAATTAAAAATATAAAATCATATTTTATAATATTAAAAGTATTTTTAAAATAGACATGTCTTATACCAAATGCAAAAATGAACACAAATTAGATCATGGACTTAAATACTAAATGTAAAACAACATGTTTTAAAAACCAATATAGGACAAAATCTACAGAGTTCCAGGGATAGGCAAGGAATTCAGAGATGACATCAAAAATACTATTGGAGAAGAAAAAATTCATAAAGTGGACTTAATCAAAATTTAATATTTTGTTATGTAAAAAATTATACTAAGAGGATGGAAAGACAAACTACAGAGTGGGAGAAAATATTTGCCAACCACACATCCAGTAACAGACTTGTATCTAAAACATGTAAGGAATCCTCAAAACTCAATAGAAAAAATAATTCAATTTTAAAATGGGGAACAGACAGGAATTTTTCTGAATAGGATAAACAGGTGGCAAATAAGCTTATGGAAAGATATTCTATATCATTAGCCATTAGGAGAGTTCAAATTAGAACCACAATGAGATAATAAACCTATTTGTATGCCAAAAAAGAATGATACTACCAGTTGATGTTGAGGGTATGGAGAAACTGGATCACTCCTCTATTGCTGTTGTGAAGGCAAAAGCATACAACTCCCCCAGAAACAATTTGATAGGTTTGTTTATTGTTTGCTTTTTAAATTAAACATATACTTACCGGAGCGCCTAACAATTGCATTACTGGACATTTATCAAAGAAGAGTGAAGACTTAGGTTCACTCAAAAACCTTCATGCAAATGTTTGTAGCTGTTTGCTTATAACGGCAAAAACTTGTTAAAGACTCTGGTGTACTTAAACAGGTTAACAGTTAAATAAAGTGCTATATTTATAGCAATGAGTAAAAAATTTTTTTTTTTTTGAGACAGATTCTCACTCTGTCGCCCAGGCTGGAGGGCAATGGCATGATCTCAGCTCACTGCAATCTCTGCCTCCCGGGTTCAAGCGATTCTCCTGCCTCAGACTCCCAAGTAGTTTGGATTACAGGAGTGCGCCACCACGCCCAGCTAATTTTTGTATTTTTAGTAGAGACAGGGTTTCACTATATTGGTCAGGCTGGTCTTGAACTCCTGACCACGTGATCTGCCCGCCTCAGCCTCCCAAAGTGCTGGGATTACAGGTGTGAGCCATCGCACCCAGCCACGATGTGTACTATTTAACAGTAAAAAGCAATGGAATTTTTTTCTTTTTTTTTTTTTCTCTTTTTTCTTTTTTTTTTGAGACAGGGTCTCACTCAGTCACCAGGCTGGAGTGCAGTGGCGCGATCTCGGCTCACCGCAACTTACTGTTCCCTGGTTCAAGCGATTCTTCTGCCTCAGCCTCCTGAGTAGCTGGGATTACAGGCACATGCCACCACACCCAGCTAATTTTTGTATTTTTTTTTTTTTTTTTTAGCAGAGGCATGGTTTCACCATGTTGGCCAGAATGGTCTCGATCTCCTGACCTTGTGATCCACCCGCTTAGGCCTCCCAAAGTGCTGGGATTACAGGCATGAGCCACCACACCCGATGCAATGTACTATTTATACATGTGTCAACCTGTAAACATCTCCAAGGAACTATGCTAAGCAATTATTTTTAAAGTCCCTGATAGATAGATGGATGGATGGATAGATAGATAGATAGATAGATAGATAGATAGATAGATAGATAGATAGATAGACAGACAGACACATAGATGAGATAGATAGATAATGCTCTTAAAATGACAAATTATAGAAATGCAGAACAAACTAGTAGTCAGGAATTAAGTTGGAGTGTAGGAAGAGAAGTATATGTGGCTATAAAAGGGCAAATGAAAAATTTTTGTAGTGATGAAAATGTTCTCTAACTTGATTATTTCAATGTCATACTTTGATTGTGATACTGTACTTCAATTTACTAAGATGTTACCATTATAGGAACCTGGAAAAAGGGTACACAGGATCTCTCTGTGTTATGTGTAACAACTGCATTACTAAATTATTTTTAAAAATATCTGTACCTTAATGATTTTTAAAGAAAAAGCAAAGGAACAAATAAAATAAAAGAGTGAGAAATAAAAGAAGCAAGGAAATACAAACTGCTACGCTTCTCTGAAAAGCTTGTTGATTTTGAGCATTTGGATTAAACCTACAAATCAATTGCCCAAAGGTACTTCCATAGCCACTTAATTTATTACATATCCTTCTATCTACATACCCTCATAACACTGTTGTTGTCTTCCCTTATATTTGAAAAAATTATTCTTACATATTTCTATATATCTAGCTTCTCCATTAGACTGTAAGTTGTTTGAATGCAGGCACATATTGATTTTATACTATCTCTTCTGGTGTCTAGAATGATATCTAGTTACAAGATAGATCAAAGTTGCCCTATAGAAGTAAAATATAAGCCATACATAAATTTTAAGTTTTCTAAAATGCATATATTTTTAAAAGTAGAATAAAAACAGATGAAAATAATTTTAATACTACATGTTTTAATCCAATATATCCAGAATATGAATAGTTAAAAGTATTATTTTTTTTTTTTTATTATACTTTAGGGTTTTAGGGTACATGTGCACAATGTGCAGGTTTGTTACATATGTATCCATGTGCCATGTTGATTTCCTGCACCCGTTAAGTTAAAAGTATTAATATTCTATTTCATTCTATTTTTCATATGTCTTTGAAATGCAGTGTGTATATTAGATTTATGACAGCTTGCAATCTGGATAAGCCACACTTGATGGGCTCAGTAGACATAAGTGGCTAGTAGGTACTGTATTGGAGTGTATGGAAATAGATGTTTTGTGAATACTTACTGGAGAGAGAGATAGAGAGTGGGAAGGGAAGTGAACGGGAGGATGAAAGAAAGAAAAAGAATATTTAGAAAAATGAAAGAGATGGCAGAGATAAGAATTTAATACATCTGGCTAAAAATACTGATCAAAAGGATCAATTATATGGCCTTTCAGAGACAAAAGATCTCAGTATTAAGTCAATTGCTTATGTGAATTTCAATTATGATTTATATAATAATGTAAATAATGTTAAATTTTCATTGTTGCATGAAGAGCATTTACAAAGAACCTAGCATAAGCATTAATAATATAATGACCTCTAAATTGACATTGACCATTATATATGAAAATAATATTATATATATATTTACAATAATTTATTGCATTTTCTTTGCCTTTCTATTAGAATGGGCAGATATTGCCTATATTTTGTTCTATGACAAAAAGGAACATATGTCAAGGAAAAAGAATATGTTGTGGATTTACCCCGCACAAATTCACAGTCGTTTCTTCATATGGCCCACATTCCCAGTATCCAATTTTAAATTTACTGAGTTTTGTTATTATCCATAGGTTTAATACCTAGAAAACATCTTTCTCTCAATATCTTCTAAATAAAAACTTTATGCTTTTCTGCTGTTCAATAAGCCAGACTGTGTGTTTATTTTGGATCAAACTTACCTGTTTGAATTATGCGTCAAAATGTACCAGCTCTATTTTTCTCAATGTACTTCATCTCATTATCTCAGCTTTCCTAATAAAAGATAGTAACAATACCAATGCAAAAACAACACTAGCAAGATTCACAATCTAGCAGCAACATAAAAATTGATAGTTATTGTAAATTGCATAATTGTTTTTCACATATCAATCTTAATTGCACTGCTCTATTATTCCATTGCTCTGTGTTCTTACAGTCTTCATGATGGATTCTTCCAATGCTGTGTGAGTGTGTGTGTGTGTGTGTGTGCACGTGCACGTGCGCACGTGTGTGCATGTTTGCGTGTGTGTGTATAAGAGAGGAAGACAGTGAAGAAGAGTGAGAAAAAAATAGAGGTTTTCTGCTTTTATCTAGATATATAAAGTATATTTCTGCCTTCTAAAGTTAAATGTATTTTAAAATTTCTGCTAGCATTTCCCTCTCATCACCATGCACATTTTTGATGGACATATTACTTATCACTCTTTGTTCATATTTATAAAATAAACAAAGTGTGGTTCATGAATATAGACTTTCTGAGACTGTCATAAATTGGTATAGGAACTAATAGGATTCATTGATGAAAGGAATACAAAAGCTTAGATTAAGTAAAAATCCTAGTACTTTAGGGTTCAGTAATCAATTTACAAGAGAGTGAGGGTATGTGACTTTTTTCAGTTTATAAAATGTGTTTATTAATGTCAGCAGTGATGCTCCCATTCAAAGGTAAAAGAAGGTGGGAGCTTAAGTCCTGTGGTGCTTTGAGTTAGAGTAAGTAGTCCAGGCACATCAAATCTTGCTTTTCACCAAACATGCCGAGTGCCCGCATCCAGAAAAAATTAAAGGTTCAAATTATTTATGATACAACTTGAGCAAGTTCCATTTTGCTGCATTTGCTATTTGGCTGTGTTTGCCACAGGCTTTATATTGGCTGTTTTAATTAACTTTGTATCTCTTTATTGCCCTTCCTGCCTGTTGTTCTTAGAAGTATATGTTATTTTGCATATTTAATGAGCAGGTTTTATAAGTTCATTAGAAAATCACAATATTCAGTAGCTTTTAATTTTCAGAATCAAAACGTTTCCTTATCTTCTACAAAATAAATTTTTAAAAATTATTTGCAAACTGGTACATATATGAAGTTTAATATTTTACAATGCACATACACTCAGATACACTCACATACATGTAATAGGAAACATTCTAGTTCTCATGATACCGTTTAATATTCTGCTACATGTTTCAGAACTACTTTAATATATTTGTTTTCTATTGCTTTAGTTGTAATTAATATTTCAGTTATCACAGACAAATAAAAAATAAAACAGAGATAAATAATATATACTGTTTTATGCAATCTAATTGAAAAACAAGTAACTTCATAATAAGCTGTCCAAAGGCTTACAGAAATTTCAGTAGAGAAATGGGGTTGAAGAATTAATTCCGAAAATAATACAGAAATGTAGAGGCACACTCCAGTAATCTCTGCCATATATAAAATATTGCAATTATTTTGCAAGCTATATATATATATATATATATATATATATATACCCTGTACTGTAAAATATATTTATATATTATATAAAATTATATACAATTATATTCTATATTATGTAATAAAATATATGTACATTACATATTTATATGTAAATATTGTTATGTAAAAATTGTACATATTATACATATATTTTTGATATATAATATACATATTTACATATGTATATTATATATTTAAAATATATAAAATATATGATAAAATTATATAATTATATATAAAAATTGTGTATATATAATATTTTTTTGAGACAGAGTCCTGCTTTGTTGCCCAGGCTGGACTGCAGTGGCATGATCTTGACTCACTGCAACCTCCGCCTCCCAGGTTCAAGCAATTCTCCCAACTCAGCTTCCCGAGTAGCTGGGACTACAGATGCACACCACCATGTTCAGCTAATTGATATTTTTAAAATAATGATATATTACTTCACGTTAGTGTTCTTAATTGGTTTTTATAAATGGTTTTATATTTGTTAATATTTAAGTTACAATACACTAAAAAATAATGGCCAACATTGAAGATTGGCTACCTCCCTGTGGTTTTAACTTGCTTGTCCCGTAGTCCTGGTCAAGGTGAGACATATCTAGCCAGCAGTGGATGCAAGTAAAAGGAGGTCAGAAATATGGAATCATTATTCTAAGATGGAGAAGAAAATATTTATTGTTTAAAATATAATATCTGAAGAAATTTGCAGATACAAGGAGTTAATTGAGAGACTTTCAGAACTGATATTCTTGATTTTTCTTCAAAAGATAGATGACCAAGTGACAAAGGCAGAATATAGTCTAAATCAGGAGTGGGCAAACTTTTTTTAGTCGAGAAGCAGACAATAAATATTTCAGTTATTGTGGGCCGTAGATAGTATTTTGTCTTTTACTTCCACTGTTTTAAAAATGTAAAAAATAATTCTTAGCTTAAGGACCATATGAAAAGCTGGTGGGCCAAGTTTGGCCTGAGGACTATATTATGCCTTCCCCAGATTCTAGACATACACAGTACAATAAATGTTTGGAACAGTTACTGAGGAGTAAGATTACAAATCTGTGATAATTTAACAAAAGGATTAATGGGGAGTAAGATTTTAACAGCATGAACTTGTGAGGATAGGTTAATTCCTGAAGCAAGAGGCCTCAAGATTTGTAATTCACCAGTTTAATTTTAATCGTGTTTTACGCTATAGTAAACTCTATCTTAAATGCTTTCTTTTTTAAAAAAATCACTTTTTAAAATTTGCGTAAAATCAGGACATGTCAAAAAAGGTAACTTTCAAAAAATAAGATTCACTTTTAATGTAAATATTGACTTATCTGTATATAATAATTACAGTTGATATTTGACTTGTGTGTGATTCATATTTAAAAGAAATTATGTTTCATTTTTATTAACTATTAATATATAAATTATTTTATTGGAAAGATGCATTATCAGTTATTTGGATGAGCAATAAATATGGAGAATAGATCAAAATTAATAAGAATTCACATTAAAATAAAGCCTATAGGGAATTTGACTATCTACACAATCAAATCAGTATTAGATGTGCTCTCTTTTTTATATATTTAAATGTAAAAAAAAAAGCAATTTTTTAACTCATAAGAATAATGTACATATAAACAAATCTGTGTACTACATAAGTAGTACATTCTACATCAGTAGAAATGCAGTAAATAATCTGGATGGGTAAATTGGGTGTTAAAGAATGTCTTTAATTCTACAACTGTCACTGATCTTAGGTAGGTTTAGTTCTTTTCCTGGCCAAAAAAAAAAAAAAGAAAAAGAAAAAAACGATTGGATCTTCTGTCTTAAATAAATTCAGGGACATGAGTTCTGTTGTATAAATTCATTTTAGCTTCTGTTGCATTCTTTCTGATTCTGCCCCTTCCTATTTTCATTTCTATCACTTTGTTTGAAGGCATGTTTATACCTGTACCAGGCAAAACCTGATGGTGTATGTTAGAATACAGGTTATTCTATTGCCTTTCCTACCAAAATGTTCCATTTCCCCAATGAACAAATAAACAACCAGACCCCACAACTCTTACTAAGTTTGTTTTATTTTTAAGTCATTAATCAGAAACCGAAAAGGAATTTACCAGAAATCTCCACAAATTTTCAGTTTTAAAAGAAATGAAAATATAAAAATTAACATGCTCTGCAGTCTAAGTAAACATTAATGAAAAGATCATATATCTAGTTTATGTCCTCACATATCTAGAATCACTCATTTCTGTAAAGATAGCTCTATGGTTTTTTTTTTTTTTTTTTTTGCACTCAATTTACAATGCAATGAATTTTTAGCATTTTCTTACCATAATAGAAATATAAGTCCTATCATGCTTTGAAAATCCCTTCCTCCTTTACGATGTAGCAGTCATTTGGCATAGTTCTTAAACGATGCTACGTAACAGGAGAGATGTGAAATCTTGAGCATTCTTTCCTCAATTTTTCTGTCATTAGACAAGTGGCCTTGGCTTCAGATGTTTTTGAACCCTTCCATTTCCCTCGCCACGATCTCCTCACCTGTCGCAGGATCTCTGCCTCTGACATGCAGTGACTCCTGAATATCAGGTGCTGAGGAAGCCTAGCGTGCCTTCAGTTTTGACTATCAGCAACCATGTTAAGGAAAGAAAACAGTGACAGTATAGCAAACAAACCAGCAGTTTTTTTTTTTTTTTTTTTTTTTTTTTTCATATGCTTCCATAGGGAAGTTGTTAAATTTGTGTCAGTCGGAATGTCATCACTCCTCACAGAAGAAGTCCATGTCGAAATGGGTGTGAACAGATTAAATAACTAATGTGAAAACATCTGCATCGCTCTTCACGAGAGTGTGAACATTTAACTCACCCTGTGGCATATACTTAGGTGTATCTGATGGTTAATAACGTTTTCCTGTGGGAAGAAATCATTTATGGGAATGCTTCATTTCTGTACGATTTTCTGAGCAGTGGCTGTGTATCTTCTGCAGATCCTCATTTAGTATCAGTTCACAGATTTTGAGCACGTGATGTAGGGCAGGATGTTATTGTCCAGTCTGGGCATTAGTTTCTTTTCTAAGCTTCTCTAATGAGAACTGAAAGAGACTGAGTTGAATAGATGGATGACTAAAGAAACAGACTTGTCTACTCCTTACTTAAGTTGAGCCCAGAGTGGCAGTTTCACCCAAGTAACCCCTTCCTCCACACTACATGAGCACACACTACACCCATAATGTTGATGAGAATCAAAAAATTAAATGAAGAATATTGTACATTAAGGAATTTATTTCACATTATGAAGATGAGATCTCTTTGAGATGTGTTTATAACTCTCTTCATTTCAAGCTTTTAATTTTACTGAAATTCTGAAACTGATTTCAACAAGGCGATTTCTTATACCAATTGTTATTCTTAGAATTCAGAATTACATATATGTATATATAAAATAAATTAACATTTGATTATAATATACGTTAATCTATCTATCTTTTCTGGAAGCTATTGAAATCTTGCCTGGCAAACTGTTAATCTATTATGTTAATGTCGTCAATAATATTACCTTGTCTACAAAATTAAATATGCATCCCTCTAGACTCCTCAGCGAAAACTACGATCCCAGCAGTCTTTCCAGTCCCTTTTTCAATACTCTCCTACGTATTTAGACGTCTCTACAGAACTGGACTATTTGCTATTCTCCAAATATGCTTGGAGGTACAATCTCTCTTGAAACTTTGCTTATGCTCTTTACTCTGTCCATGCTGTGTTTATTTTGTTGTTGTTGTTGTTGTTTTGAGACAGTCTTACTCTGCTGACCAGGCTGGAGTGCAGTGGTGCAATCTCGGCTCACTGCCACCTCCGCCTCCCGGGTTCGAGAGATTTTTCCTGGCTCAGCCTCCCGAATAGCTGGGATTACAGGTGCCCGCCACCACGTCCGGCTAAGTTTTTGTATTTTTAGTAGAGATGGGGTTTCACCGTGTTAGCCAGGATGGTGTCGATCTCCTGACCTCATGATCTGCCTGCCTCAGCCTCCCAAAGTTCTGGGATTACATGCGTGAGCCACCGTGCCCGGCCTGCCCATGCTGTGTTTTACATGCTTCTGTTTTACTCCAGTTCTGAACTTATTTAAAATTTATTTTTCTGAAAATCTTTTAGAAACATGACTTCTGGAATTGTGGCTTGAGGACCCTTCCCAGTAAAACAACAATAACTGGTGAAAATGAGAAAAATCAATCAACCAGCCCCTGTCTCTACATCAAGCTCTAGAGTAGCGGCTTAGAGATTTTTCTTAGGGAGAAGGAGGCCGTAACAGACAGAGATCTAAAGTTGTCCCACAGCCACCTGATTTTATTTGAAACAAAGCAAAGAAAATTCCAGCCTAAGTTTGCTCTCAAAACAATAGAGATTTTGGTGACAAGCAGTTAAGAGGAGGCAAGCAGGTAGCTTCATGTAACAGCAAGGTACAATGTGGGCCTGTTAATGTAACAGGGAGAAGCTGGGGGAAAGACTAGTAAGAATAGGTTTCTTCAGGTCAGAACAAATCTGAAAGATTGGCCTTAACAACTACCAATTTTGTACATATTAGGTAATCGACAACTCATGTTCACAAGTCCTAGGGAAAATAACTAAGTATTTTAACAAATTTAAGCCTCATCTTCTAAAATTATACTTATGCAATTGTCATTTCCTTAGAATCATAGACTTTAAACTTAGTCCTCTAATTGTATTTTCTTCTGACAATATAACACAGATTGTTTGTGTGTACAAAAGCCAACAAAAAGACAGTCATTTGCAGCTATATGTTAGATATGATAACAATATACAAAACGATTTTAAATGTTTTAGGAAATAACTTAAAAAACGAAAACCCATAAATCCAAAATAAAGAATTTTCTTGAGTTTAAACATGAAATATAATAAAATCATTTAGGTTGAAAGTACATGTATAAATTATACTTGTTATGTGTAATTAAATTATATTTGTTTTTAATTTATATAAATGAAAGTTTCCTCTATTTTTAGTTGAAGGTTTATAAATTGAAATGATGACGCATAGGTGTTTTATTTTTCTAGTTGGTTTATATTTTTAACACTAGAGGAAATATTTTCGAGGAGAAGTGATTATAATCACATAGATGTGCTATATTTAGCAAGACATTATATGATGGTTTTTATCTGACAAAAACATCTGAAGACACAAATCAGAAAAACTTTTAGTTTATTACTTTAGATGATTATATACAAATCTTAATTCATACACCTTCAGCTTATTATGGGACAGAAAAAAATAAACTACACGGATAACGAGATGTGCATTTGGAAAAGAGATACTGAGGTAAGGATATTTTCAGGGCTCTTTAAACGTATTTAGAGATACATTAAAGATACCCATTCTTTGAATTTAACATTTCTGTTACTTAAAAAATATATGTAAAAATCAAATGCGAAAAAACACAGATAACATATGGAAATATAACACAATAGACATATATTTTAATTTGAAAATAAGTAGTAAGACGCATTAACTATTTTCCCCTGAAATATTCTATTCAAAATCAATGATTACATTTATAAGTTTCTTGGTTCCTCTTCTGTTACTGATCTCAAACTCCACTTTACTTAGACGTGAATATTCTTGTATCTCATAGGTAAAGACTGGGATATTCACCATAAGATAAGATGGTAACACCTGGGAAACAAAAGCTAATAACACCTTTTCTACCATAGTGCAAAGCAGTGGTATGAGAAGACAAAAATATCCCATCAATTGTGGTAGGAGTGGGATTAAGTAATAACCAGTCATCTGTTGAGTAAAGTCATAGTGAAAACAGACCCTTACTAGTGGGATTATGCACACTATCCTTGTGGGCTGTTAACTACACGAGTCCACCTCTGTACTTGCTCCCTGCTATTAAGGAGCATTGCTGCTTCTTAATGCATATTTCTTACTATGTTACTTAGATGTGAATATTCTTGTATCTCATGGGTGAAGAGTGAGATATTCATCATAGCCTAAGATGGCAGCACCTTGGAGACAAAGTTAACGACATCTTTCTGTCGAAGTGCAAAACATTGATAATAGAAGACAAAAATATCCTATCCATTGTGGTAAGAGTGGGAATAAGTGAATAATGAGCCTTCTACTGTGTAGAGTCATAGTGATGACACTTATTTGTGGGACTATGCACAGTCTCTCCTTGTAGGCTGTTACGTACACCAGCCCACCTCCAGATCTATACTTACTCCCTGCTCTTAGGGAGCATTGCCACTTCTCAATGCATACAGGAGTCTCAGGAGCAAACTGTGAGACAAAGTAGGAAACATAAGAATCCATGTTTGCTCATTGCTGCTTCCCAGCATAATCACATAAAGCCCCTTACTCTGAAGGTGTGTAACTCTCTGGAAAGATACTTTGAAGTCAAAACAGGATAGAGAACTACACCCCCCACGTCTCTTGCCTGAATTACTATATTCCTTAAAAGACAATGACACTGGCCCTTGCCTTTCCCTGCACATAAGATAACATCTGACAGCGTTAGTGATTATGCTTCTGCAATCTGTATAACCAAATGTGCTTTAGTGATCTATAAGCAGATGTACTGTTATGCCCAAACTTTGATGTGATTTTGCACATACTGAATCTTCACCACCTGTATGTAAACTGTGAGCTCAAATACTTTGTTGGAGCAGTCATACAGAACTGTTCCTCGGGTCTAGGCCTTGGTCTTTCGTCCTCTGTAAGACTTCTGAATAAAAACTAGCTTTAATTTTTTAAAAGCTTGACTTTTTTTGTTAGTCAACAAGACAATGAATAGAACTTGGCCAATATAGCAATGAGCGCTGTGTAAGAGATAATTATCCTGTTTTGTGAAGGGCACTCCTGTAACTGTGGGTCACAATTGATGGGGTAGACAGTGGGAGAAAGGAATGCAGTGACTAGGATTATCTGAAAACCACTCAGACACTCATCCAGGTTTTCCTAGTCAATGACCTATCTGGCATGTGCTTTCTCCATCTCCCAGAGAGAAAACTTCACCTAACCCCAATTATTCACCAGAATGAGAAGTCCCTCCTCCATCGGGGAAAACTGCACCTTCTTATAGTTCTCAAGGTCCCAGACAAGTACCCTAAAATGCTGGCACACCAATTCTAGACAGCCTGGTGCCAAGCAGCCTGTACATTCACCACAGACAAGGCTTATCCTATTAAAAGAGAGAGAGAAAAAAAAAGGGGGGTTGCCAGGCACGGTGGCTCACACCTGTAACCTTAGCACTTTGGGAGGCTGAAGAGGGTGGATCACAATGTCAAGTGTTGGAGACCAGGCTGGCCAATATGGCGAAACCCTGTCTCTACTAAAAATACAAAAATTAGCCAAGTGTGATGGCGGGCACCTGTTGTCCCAGCTACTTGGGAGGCTGAGGCAGGAGAATCGCATGAACCCGGGAGGTGGAGGTTGCAGGAAGGCAGAGGTTGCAGAGAGGTAGGATCACGCCACTGCACTCTAGCCTGGGCAACAGAGCGAGACTCTGTCTCAAAAACAAAAAAAAGAAAAACGAAAACACAAAAAAACCAAAGGGGTCTCCCTATAGGAATTCAGACGTAGACTGCCCCAACAAAAGCCTGAACCCAGCATCCTTGTATTCATTTTCTATGCTACAGATTCACAAATTTAATGGCTTAATGCAACACCCATTTATTATCTCACAGTCTCCATTGGTCAAAAGACTGGGCACAGCTTAGCTGTGTTCTCTGCTTAAGGTCTCACAAGGTTGACACCAAGGTGTCCAAATAGGCTGCCTTCTCATTTGGAGGCTTGACTAGGGTAAGAGGTACTTCCAATCTCCCTGGAGACGCTGGCAGAATTCTTTTTCTTTGTGCTTTCAACCCTCTCCATAATAGTCCACAACATGCTGTTTGCTTCTTGAAGGCCACTATTAAAGTGCCTTTCCCTGCCATCTTTAAAGGGCTTTCTTCTGATTAAGTCAGGTAAACCCCAAGTTTACTTTTTATGAATCAAAAATCATCTGATTTGGGATCTTAATTACATGTGAAAATCCTGTCACCTTTATCCTATAACATAACCTAATCACTGGAGTAAAATTGTATTAACATTCATCATCCCCTGGCCCAGCAGCAAGCAGAGAGGATTATCCAGGTTGCGAGCAGAAGGGAATCTTAGGAGCCATCTTAAAGGTTGGCCTACCTCAATGCTTTCCTGTATATGATGGGTAGATTAGGAGCTCTTATGCCTTCTATTTTTTTAATGGTCTCTTGGTTTGTGTTTCTCCTTCTGCAATAAATCCTATTATTAACCTATTCATTTTAGAATTCAAACACATGTATGAATGCCAAATGGAGAGCCATATGGGGCTCATATGGTATGGCAAGTTGACAGATTGCCCAACTGGGAGGTTCACAGTATCTCCCCATTTTGTTTCAAGAGGGGAGTGTGTATGTATATATGTGTGTGCTAAGAAAAATAAGGTTTACAATAGTTTTCTCAACCCCGTCTGCCTTCTTTGTGTGTTGGAGAGGTATTAAAGTATAACAATGCAGACTGTAAATACTGGAATTGACTGCTTGTGTTTGACTGGTCACTCACTATTTACTAGTAGGGCAACTTACTTACATCCTTTTTTTTAATCATTATAGAGAAGATTCAGATGCAATACATCCCATTTACATATGGTTTCACTTCCAGGGCTTCAGTTATCCATGGTCAACTGTAGTGTGAAAATAGGTGAGTGCAGTACCATGAAATGCTTTGAGAGAGAGAGAGAGACCACATTTACATAACTTTTATTACAGTACATTGTTATCATTATTGTACTTTATTATGTTATGCTTTTAATATACTATTGTGCCTAACTGATAAAAACTATATTATAGGTATGTATATATAAGAGAAATTATAGTAAATATAGGGTTTGGTAGTATCTGCAGATTCAGGCATTCACTGGGGGACTTTGAACATATTCCCCATGGATAAGGGGGAACAACTGTCATACATTCCTCAGATGGTGCCACTGATGCAAAATTGATTGCTGTTTGTGTAAATGGAAGTTTTCATTTATTTCAGTGTTTCCATGGGTAGTCGATTAGAGAAATTGGGGGGAAAGGTTTCTAGGCTTGCTAACAGGGTAATTTGAAACAGGAAATCCCAGTTCTAAATACTTGAAAAAATAGCCTGGGCAACATAGCGAGACCTTGTTACTACCAAAAAAAAAAAAAAAAAAGGCATTTAAAAAGTTAACCAGGTATAGTGGTGTGCACCTGTAGTCCTAGCTACTCAAGAGGTTGAGGTGAAAGGGTCACTTGAGCCCAGGAATTCAATGCTACAGTGAGATATGATTACACTGCTGCACTCCAGCATGGGTGGCAAAGTAAGACACTGTCTCTAAAAAAAAGAGAAACTAAAACATTTTAGCTAAACTAAAATGATCACAAATGCAATTCTGTATTCCGTGCTTTATTTCAGTACATCAGAATTTTTGTTAACCCAGACTTTAATCTTTACTTAAAGTATCATTTTTCCATATTCCTTTATATCTCTTAAGTAAATTGTACTTTTTAAATAAATTATTGTATTATATAAAGCATGATTATATAATAGGCTTGTCTAGGAGAAACAAACTGCAACTGTACCAGCATCTTTAATCAGATAGCCTTGTGTATCAGTCTTTAATACAATTTTATGATATGGAAGAGAACTTTGTTTGAGATTAGCAGTGGTATATCTTCATTAAAGATTATTGAGGGCCGGGCGCGGTGGCTCACGCTTGTAATCCCAGCACTTTGGGAGGCCGAGGCGGGCGGATCACGAGGTCAGGAGATCGAGACCACAGTGAAACCCCGTCTCTACTAAAAATACAAAAAATATTAGCCGGGCGTGGTGGCGGGCGCCTGTAGTCCCAGCTACTCGGAGAGGCTGAGGCAGGAGAATGTCGTGAACCCGGGAGGCGGAGCTTGCAGTGAGCCGAGATTGTGCCACTGCACTCCAGCCTGGGTGACAGAGCGAGACTCCGTCTCAAAAAAAAAAAAAAAAAAAAAAAAAAAAAGATTATTGAGGAAAGTACGGTAATTTCAAATTTGTACACATATTGTTACACCAGAAAAAAAGCGGTAAGGCATATTAACTTGTTTTGTTAACGAGTGTATGAAACTGTTGTAATTAAAAGAAGAAAATAATGTTTGGCTTCTTTTCAATAGTTAAGAGAGTTAAATACAAAAGTAATTTTTATAACTCTTGTCTTTTAATTAGTGTCTGTGATATTACTAGAAAATTTTAATAACGTTTTTAAGATTAAAAGTGACTTTAATTAACTACTTTTCATAAAACCTACTCGATGTGTCTTTCAAAATGTTATCACAGTTTCTTTTAAATCTTTTGAATTTTATTTGGCAGGCCTTCCAGACTAATCAGATAGCAGTCATTTTTCATTCCAAAAAATGTTTACATATTTTACAGTCATAGTTTTCAAGCCATATTTTTTACTCACACGTTCATGGTATCAGTCATCAATTTCCCTTAGGCTAAAATTATCCTGAACCTGCTTGTATCCTTACCAATGCCACTGCTGCTATTACTATTACCAACAACAAAAAATAATGATTACAGTATTTTTTTGTTCTTACTCTGGCCATGATATATGCTCATGTGCATTTGACCTGTACTTTCATATTTCATATTTATAGTATGTTGTGTGCTAGATGTTTTTATTATTCATATTTTACCTGTGGGAAATTGTAACTGCCCATATTCACGCAGACAATAAGTGATTTAAAATCAGTAGTTGAATTTATATTTTCATGGAAATCACCTGTCTAGTGCTTATATATTTTCCTTTTTCAGTATTTGTATGGTTCCATTTTTAAAATTTAGATTCCTGGTCCATTTCAGATTTAGCTTTGTATACAGCATGACATATGAATCCAATTTTATCTTTTCTCCCAAAGAACTTTCCAGTTATCCCAATATCATATATTCTAGATCATTATTTCTCCACTAATTTGAGATGCTACTTTTATCTCACATGAAATTTCCATATGAAATGTTCCCACATCTACATTTTCTACCGTACTCCTGTGTCTATTCATACTCCCATAATTTACTTTTTAAAATATAGAAGTTTCATAATAACGTTCAATATCTGGAAGGTCTACATATCATATAGGTTTCAGAGAAGCAGGACATTTATGTTTAATATTACAAAGATTTGACTGCATATAACCATGAAAGATGGTTTAAAGGACCCTAAAAGTCTTTTTTTTCGTGCTAAACCTTGAAGTGTGATGGTCAGGCAATGAAGAAGAAAAAGTAGATAGTGGATATAAAATTGGTGAGAGCAAAGGCAGATTGTGATTAATTACATAAAGATTGGAAAACATGTTAGTCTCTCACCACTTCCAATTTTGATCATGTTTCTGTCCTCTGGGGAAAGTTGGAAAACTTCTTTATGAGCCTAAATATGCATTTAGTTCAATTGTTAGGGAGGGTGGAACAGCTCCTGGCAAGCTGCTGCACCACGCCAACAAGGTGAGTCAGCTGATGAGTATCAACATGTGTGAGCTGAAACAGCACCTGGTGCTTCTTCACCAGCCTTCTGCTTATAAAATTAAGGTGGGTGCTGCTTCATGCTCACATTCCAAATTTCACACAAAACTTATCTTATGGCTAACTTCAGCCAGAAACTATGGAAAAGGGAATTTTAGAAAACATAATTTAGAACTAAAATAAATATAATTTAGAGCTAAATTACACATGTACTCTTGAAAACCCAGTATATGTATTACATATGTAATATGTTGCTAAAATGCTAGGGGTTCCGTCTAGGCCCTGTTGCTCACAACACAGAAAGTCAATCACTGAGATAACAAATATTACCAGAGAAGAAGATGTTTTATTCTCAGCCGAGGAAAAGGAGAGATCAATCTCATATCTGTCTCCTTAACTGACTAAATTAGGGGGTTTATATAGTAGGGAAGGGATGTAGCTACATGCAGGAAAACAGGAATTAGAGAGGAGTAAGGAAGCAATCAGGATGAGTGAGCGATCTCATCTAAATACCAGTAAATAGTATTTTTATGGGGAAATTCAGCTGGTTTCATATATATGTATATATACACACACATATGTATATATGTGTGTATACATGTAGGTATATGTATATATGTGTGTGCATGTATATGTATATGTGTGTGCATATATATACCGTGTGTGTATATATACTATGTGTATGCATATGTGTATGAGGATATATGTGTGTGTGTGTGTATATATATATATATATATATGCCATGGTGTATATGCATACTTATACACATTACACTAACACACATATGTATGTGTGTTTGTGTGTGTGTGCACATACACATCATAGTATATATCTACACTCATGGTTTTCAAGAATACATATCTATATGTATGTATAATAAAGCCATCTCAGTACAGCTCTCATAAACTCTGCACCCAAACAGGACTCTAAAAACCATATGTAACTTCTAAATAGACACAGAGACAATGATGGAGTCATGTTTCCACCACACATGATGCAGCTACCGCACATGCAACTGAAAACAAGCTTACACTTTCCCTAAAAAAAGATAATAAATCCATTTTCTGCCTCCGGTTGATGTTCATTATTCTACCTGAGTCATATTACCCTCTTTGTAACTTAAATACTGAGATACAATGTTAACTACTATTAATGTGCTTTTTGTAATTGGTACTGGAAAAATAAAGGGGAAGTTCTGAAATATACATTCATACACAAGCAAAAATATTTATATTACAACAAGAAAAGAACTACTCATAACAAATGCAGTTTTTGTTTCTGTAGCTTTTCTCATAGTGGTAGATACTTGTAACTACCTCCTCTCACTGCCTATTCTCTATATCTTTGCCCTTAGAAAGCAGCTCAACTGGCTGTGGTTCATTGCCTGCTGAGATGGTCCAAGCATCTAGAGCAAGAGCCACATTCTCTCTAATTGAGTAATTGTAGATTTTCGTTGACTTCGGTCACAGAAAATGGGAGTTCTAAGTAGCACACTAAGAGATTTTCTACATTCCAGACATACTCCTCCTTACCCTACTGCTTGGCAATAACCCAAATTCTGCCTTAAATTTCAAAATCAGTCACCAATAGAGTAACCATTTCCTTTGTCCATTGATTTACTAACATGGATAACCCAAAGTGATAGCCTCAATATCTATATAAATGGATCCACTGCTGTGGACCATGGCGGAAATAAGAATTCCACAACAGCAGAGCCCAAAGTTTCAGGGATAGGAAACAAAAGTTTTTCCAATTGATTACTAAGGGTAATAGGGAGAAGAGGCACTCCAATTTTGACCCCTTGACTTCCAGACCCATGAATTGTGGCTATGAGAAGATTACAGTCTTATATTGGTCACTAATTTAAAGCATATATTCCATCTTGCAAAAAAATGACTCAACTTCCAAAGCTGTCACTTATTACTAAGTCTTCAAAGTGCCTTTTCATAATTCTATTGGGTAAGCCACTTCAGGATGATGGAGAACATGGTCAGACATGTGAATTCCATGAGTATGAGCCTATTTTCATAATTAATTTGCTGTGAAATGATCTCCATGGTCAGAAGCAATGCTGTATATAATATCATGATAAGGAATAAGTTAGTCTTTATGTCCAAAAATAGTCATTTTGACAGACACATTGCAGGTAAAGGAGGAAAATCCATATCCAAAGCATGTATTTCACATGTCTCAAAAACACGTCTAGAGTAGTTGCTACTGCCAGTTCATCAGATCCAATCAGCATCATTAGAAAATTGTGTTGACCCATGAGATAGAAAGGCGACCCATGAGATAGAAAGGCAACCCATGCCCTGTGGACTTGACTTTAACATAGGGCTAGATACTTGATAGAGCTGCAGACATATAACAGTGAAAGTATGTTGTTGGCCCTTTCAGATGCAAATTAGTTGCTTTTGATAGTCACTGCTAATAGATAAAATTTTAAAAAATGTATTTTCCCAATCACTGGTTGCATACCAGGTCCACTGGATATGGTGATGCATCCTGTCACCTCTGAAAATTCCGATACAATCATTCACAACCTAACAGTTAAAATAATCCATAAGTTTCCAAGATCTGTTTCAGCACAGGTCAAATAGGTGACTTAAACAGGTATATAATAGGAGTCATCATGCCTACATCTTCTAAGTTCTTGAGGCTGGCACTGATCCCTTGAATCCCTCTAAGAATCTCTCTAAGAATAATTGTTTTCTGTTTACTGTTTGAAAACTATCAGCAGTTCTAGTTGTTTCCATGTGGCTTTTGCTATTATAAAAAGCCATGAAACCCTCATTCCATGGCTCAAAAAAGCAATATGGATGCATTATGTATCTGAATACCTCCATCTGAATATATTTATCTAAACATATCCAACTATGCACTCTAAAACTGTGAAAAACCATGGGATAATTGGGGAACTGCTGGGCCAATCGTAACATAAACCGGCGCAAAAACTCCAGTGATTATTTCTGATCCTTCTCTGACCTGCAGACCACAAAGACATTTTGAGCCTTCAAGAATTAGTTCAGGTTATTGTATCCCTGTTATACAGTTTGAAGTTGGAAAACATGATGCCTTCAGCTTTGTTCTTTTTACTTTGCTGGCTTGGCTATTCAGGCTTTTTTTTGTTTGTTTCCATATACATTTTAAAATAGTTTTCTCTAGTTCTATGAAGAATTTCAATGGTAGTTTAATGGGGATAGCATTGAATCTATAAATTGCTTTGGGCAGTATGGCCATTTTAATAATATTGATTCTTCCTGTCCATGAGCATGGAATGTTTTTCCATTTATTTGTGTCATCTCTGATTTCTTTGAGCAGTGGTTTGTAGTTCTCCTTGTAGAGATCTATCACCTCCCTTGTTAGCTGTATTCCTAGGTATTTTATTCTTTTTGTACAATAACCAAAAAAGCATAGTATTGGTACAAGAACAGACACATAGACAAATAGAACAGAGTAGAGAACTCAGAAATAAGACCTCACACATACGACTATCTGATCTTTGACTAACCAGACAAAAACAAAAGCAAAAGGGAAAGGATTCCCTATTCAATAAATGGTGCTGGGATAACTGACTAGATATGCAGAAAATTGAAACTGGACCCCTTCCTTACACCACATAAAAAATTATCTCAAGATGGATTAAAGACTTAAATGTAAAACCCAGAACTAGAAAAATCCTGGAAGACAACCTAGGTGATACCATTCAGGACATAGGCATGGGGAAAGATTTCATAACGAAGGTGCCAAAAGCAATTAGCAATAAGAGTGAAAATTGACAAATGGGATCTATTTAAATTAAAGAGCTCTTTACTATAAAAAGGAAACTATCAACAGAGTAAAACAGACAGCCTACATAATGGCAGAAAAGAATTGAAAACTATGTATCTGACAAAGGTCTAATACCCAACATCCATAAGAAACCTAAGCAAATATACAAGAAAAATCAACCCTGTTAAAAGTGGGCACAGGACATGAACAGACACTTCACAGAAGACATACATGCAGCCAACAATCATATGAAAATTTCAACATCACTGATCATTAAAGAAATACAAATGAAAACCACAGTGAGATACCATTTCACACCAGTCAGAATGGCTATTAAAAAGTCAAAAATAGCAGCTGCTAGTGAGATAAAAGAATACTTATACACTGTCAATGGGACTGTAAATTAGTTCAACAATTGTGGAAGACTGTGTGGCAATTGCTCAGAGATCTAAAGACAGAAATACTATTCAACTCAGCAACCCCATTGCTGGGTATGTACTCAAAGGAATATAAATATTTCTATCATAAAGATACATGCATATGTATGTTCATTGCAACACTATTCACAATAGCAAAGACATGGAATTTACCTAAATGCCCATCAATGATAGTCTGGATTAAAAAAATGTGGTACATATATGCCATGGAATACTATCCAGGCATAGAAAAGAATGAGATAATATCTTTTGCAGGAACATGGATGGAGCTGGAGGCCATTATCCTTAGCAAACTAATGCAGGAAGAGAAAACCAAATATCACATGTTCTCACTTATAAGTGGGAGCTAAATGATGAGAACACATGGACACATAGAGGAGAACCACACACACTCGGACCTATTGAAGTTGTGAGATGGGAGGAGGGATAGGACCAGGAAAAATAACGGATACTAGGATTAATACCTGGGTGATGAAATAATCGGTATAACAAATCCTCATGACACACGTTTACCTGTGTAACAAAGCTGCACATCCTGCACATGTACCCCAAACTTAAAAGTTAAAAAAAAAAATTCAGAGTCAGTGCCCAGTTACCCATCCAAAGGCTGACTATTTACCTTTCTCTAATTGATTGTCATCCTTAACGAATGGCCGCAGGTCCCTTGCAAATGACTGGGAAGAATATTAGCAATATAAATATTTTACACTCTAGCAGGCTTCTTCTGCAAGAAGACTAAGCCTCCTCTTCATTCACGGAGCATAGAATTTGTGAACTGGCTGAAGTCAAGAAATTGACTGAGGAATCCTGACTCTCTAATAAAGTAATTTGATACATACTTGTGTTCACTGGACCCAGAAATTTTTCACTTATAAATGTCAAATAAGACTATGAGAAATAGTCATCTATTTCTGATCTAGGGATATATTAACTAGACAACACCAAAGTTCTCTATGAGTCTGATTACTCTGATTATGGCTTTGAAAGTGAAATCCATTACAAGGATGCTTACTTTTTGTTATCACTTGGCTCTGATATGCTGAATTGAGAGCCCAGTCCCATGGTAGCAATTCCCACTGACGTTCCTGACCTACAGGCAATGCAACCGTAAAACTCTTCAAGGATGTTTGGGCTTCCTTCTTGAATGTATGTCTCACAACAGTGGTGAAGTGAGTCTCATCTTGACCTTTCATCTTGACATAGTGAAGAGGTCTTACATGATAGATTTAATCTAATAATATAGTCTCCCTAGGCTGTTGGATACCTTCCTTTACAGTATTCTAGAAAGGTTTCAGCATAACAATTTCATTTAAAATAGACTATGTTTGGATTTAAATTTCAGTTAGCAAATGTTAAAACCATTTCCAGTCCAGACTGTTAGTTTCCAGTAAAAAACTAACACTTTGATTTTAGCATTTTGGCTTAGTGATTCCATATAAATAAATTTGGCCTGATGCAAATTCATATTCTTTCCACCTGATCCCTCACACGTTCCCCAGGTTTTTATAGATATAATTTATGAAAGTTCTATAGTATTTTGGTGTACATTACACAACCTCATGAGTCTCAGGTCTCAAAGCAATAAGTGGAAATAGGTCCTGAGAAGAATCAATAGTTCCTTAAAACTACTGTAGCTGAGAACATTATTACTGCTTCAAGTGAAAGGGGGAAAAGCCTTTATCAAATAAGGGTGGAAAAAATTCTTCTACTGGCAAGAAAAGATCTGCAGAAGTTAGAGGTTCAAGATCTTCACCTATTTAGAATCTTCTCATATGATCCTATCTTAAATTTTAGTGTGTCTTTTTTTCTAATCAATGCTGCTACTTTAATATTATTATAAATCCTAATAATATGGGAATTCAATTTGTACTGTAATTCTGCCATCTACGGATTTGATTTTCTGTTTGACTTACAGAAATCTTGGCACTGCACCTATAAGAGATAAGGTTTTATTTTAGGCAGTCATAGACTATTTCAGATCCCCTATGTGGACTTTAAGCTGGAATTTCAAGCCACGAACTCAGATTTTCATTGTCCCCAGCTCTACAGTGCACTGAGAGGCAGTTAACCCACACAATTTTACTTTATTTCATTGAAATGCTCTATAGAAAAGAATCTTGGTAGCCCTCCATAGACATTTTATTACAGCTAGATACATGTGATTATTTGCATAATTTTTTTTTTACTGTATGCTCCTTTAGGAACAGGGTCAATAATATCTTTAAATCTAGCAAAATCAGAGAAACAACTCCAGGTAACTAAGAACCGATTCACTGAAATTATCCATTAAGGTTTTGTTTTCTGGAAGCACTTTTAGTACCAAAATCTCTTACAGTTAGTCTTCTATCCAAAAAGTATAACCATTGGAAGGGAGGTGCTGAAAAATATTTTTAAAGATATTGTTTGTGTCTGATGCTGGAGTTTGAAATCTGTTAGAGCAGTAGTCTGTCAGGAAAGAAAACTGTACATTTCCTTTTTCTAAAAAGAAAACAACATCGAGATGGGGGCAAAGCTACATCTCTCTTTATCTTCTTAAATATCTACATGCAATTATTTTATATTCATTCTGTAAATTATTCAATTATTTTAATTTTACCTAGAATAAATCCATATCAAGATAGATTTAATTACTTGTTTGTTTTTAAAAAACTTATTTTTTATTTTCTTTTTCTTTTGTTATTTACCTTTTTTCTGCTCGATAAACTTATCTTGAGTTGAATTTATCTACCATCTTTGACTCTTTCCTCACCTTTCCAGGTTAGTTAGTTTTGAATATGCCTCCATGCAGATCCCATGGTTTGTAATACTGAAAAAAATTACTGTATTTATAACTCACAGCTCCTGTCCTATGGAAACATGGAGAACAGCACAGATCTAATCATCAACCCAGCAGATTTTCTTTGCTCCCTGCAGCATTCGTTGTTGTTGTGTTGTTGTTGTTTATGTGTTTTGGGGAAGGAGTGAAAGTTTCATTTTTATATAAGCATATTCCTATATGGGCAGAACATAGGTTGGAGAACTAAACCATCATCTCTTGTCTCTGGGAAGTAGTCAGCCTCCTGACTTGCCTTCTCTTTATACCTTTATTTGGGTTAAAGGTTATATCAGATTATAGTGTTTCTATATGTGTTAGGTTAAAAAAAAGTCATCACATACTTCAAAAATTTTGTAAAATTTGACTTCAAATTTAGCAAGCCATAGGTGAATTTTAAGGAAAGTTATATATGCAGAAATGACCTTGAATTGTTTATAAGGAATATTCAGAGCTGAAAATAATATAGAGTACCATTTCAAGAGGTTTGCTTATTGAGAAAAGCAAAAAGCTAGGGTGTTAGTGTAAGAAGGAAGAATGGCAAGAATATGGAGTTTATAAGACAGAAGGTGTCTAATAATACTATGCAGAGGAAAAGGGTGCAGTACATCTAGTAATAACCGTTTATTAAGCATTTACCAAATATCAGAACTTTATGTTAAATTACATCTTTGTCTGTTTTCATACTGCTATAAAGAACTGCCTGAGACTGGGTAATTTATAAAGGAAAGATGTTTAATTGACTCACAGTTCAGCATAGCTGGGGAGGCCTCAGGAAACTTACATTCAAGGAAGAAGGCAAAGAGGGAGCAAAGCACTTTCTTCATAAGGTTGCAGGAATTAGAAATGCGGAGCAAAGGGGGAAGAGCTGCTTATAAAACTATCAGATTTTGTGAGAACTCACTATCATGAGGACAGCATGGGGGAAACCACCCCCATGATTCAGTTACCTTTACCTGTTCTCTCCCTTGATAGGTGGGGATTATGGGGATTACAATTCAAGATGATATTTGGGTGAGGAGACAAAACCTAACCATATCAATTACTAATGTAAATTATTAATTCAATCTTCATTTTATAGAGTAAATGTGATGATGATTATTATTATATAATATGATATAATTATAATCACATTGAATTTATAAAATGAAATCTTCTAAATTTGACAAAATAAAGGATCAAGTTACATAACTTTTCAAAGACCACACAGCTAATAAATTAATATATAGGCCCTTTGGCAACAGAACACCTGGAATCTTAACTGCATCCAATAGAGAGAGAGATGAAAGAATATCATATGCTTGGTAGAGACACTCATTTTCATCACTCATATACATAGTGCATGCATAACGAAGCAGGCAGGTCAAAGATCCAGGCCAACTCAAGAAGCAGGACTGTGGGATGAGAAATTGAAGCAAGTTTATGAAAGTCTTGCATACAACAGCTCTGAGATAACCATGTCATTTTTTTCTTATTCTAATCTTCTATTATAACTTCTTGAAAATGTTTCAAGAAAAGACAAATGGCAAAACAAAAACAGGGAGCATAAAATAGATTCAAAAATAGTCTGTGAAAAAAATGACAAAAAAATTTTATCTTGCTTTCATTATAGTCCCTTTAGAACATATATCAAAATCCAAGTTTTCACATATATACCTATAACTGTATGTATGTGTGTATATATGTATATATGTATGAGTTATGATAATATCTTTATTAATGAATGAGTGTGAAGGATTGCCTCTAGATTGCTTTCTATTGTAGTCAATGCACTGGCATCAAAGATGCCCTTGAAACAGCTGAGCTGGGTTTGGTGTGGGAAAAGAATGAGTAATAGTACAAAACCACAGAAAGATGAAAGTGAGACTGAAGCAAGCAAGGAGCTTGAAGAAAAGTACTGAGGACTCAATGAAGCACAGTGGGAAGCACTGTAACATAACTCCCTGTTGATGAGAACTGAGACTATTCAACATCCCTTGCAGTCGTGCTGGTGTCTGAGATGGAGCAACTCAATATGAACAAAAACCCCATGCTGTAAGTGAGGAAAAGTAGTGTTGCCAAAAAAGACACTGTGAGCCATGATCAGAGTGGTTATTAAGCCTACTCTCACTGTCTCTTTCTCTCTTTCTGTGTATATGTGTGTGTATATATATATACATGCATACATATATTCTATATATAGAGAGAACAAAGAAAATGTCATATATGCTAGAAATTTCAGTTAAAATTAAGTATTTATAATTAATAAATATGTTAGGAAGGTATCATTAAAACAGGAAAACAGTCTCTTTAAGTTTTATTTTATTGTTCCTTTTCTCTAGTCTCACATATTCTGATGTCTATTTCTCACTGCCACTTTTGCTACTTTTTTCTTTACCAAAAATAATGTGTTTAAATGCATATATCCATTTGTGTGAATTCACTTTGTCACTTAAAATGCTTGATATATCTGTATATATAAGTATATATTAATATATATACACACACATATATATGTAAAGAGTAATTCCATAAAATCCAGTCTCATTTCACTTTTTACTAATTCATTTTGTGACTGCATCCTCTTTTTTGTTTTTTGCCTGTCTGCCTACTCCCTCATGCTCATGTTCTTCTCATCTTTTTGTATAAAAGTATTTCTATTTATTTAAATTTAATGCCATATTTATGTGACAGAATATTCCCCAACCCCTCAGGAGTATGTATAATGACTTATCAATCTCGTATTTGACTGGATCAATGATAAAGTCATCCTTTGCTTCCTCTGCTCTTTCACAGCCAGAGATTTTACCTGTACACTCCTCAGTGAGGCATGGATAATTAATAGCTCACTTTGAGGCCTCTCTTACTTGGTAGAAAAAATTTCACATTGCTTGGTATAAGCAGATAATAACGCTCCAGACACATGAATTTTCAGTGTTTCTTACGTAGGTTGACGCAAAAGTAATTGTGGTTTTTGCCCTATCTATCTATCTATCCATCCATCTATCCCGATATATGTTACCAAAACACCAGGGGTTTGGTCTAGGTCCTACTGCTCATAGCACAGAAAGCCAGTCACTGAGACAGTGAGTTTTGCCAAGGAAGAAGACTTAATTTGGGAGCTACAGCCCAGGAGATGAGAGATGTCACAATCTGTCTCCCAACCAACTAAAATTAGGAGCAGAAATTTAGCTACATGTGGGGAAAACAGGAATTTGGGAGGATTAAGGGAGAGGAATTAGTAAGCAGGAAGTAGGGAAGGGTAAGAAAATCACACCAGATGATGGGTCTGGCATCTCAATGTCTGGATACAATGATCTGATAAATTTCAGTTCCTTGTCTAAGGGTTGGTCTCCTAAGGAAGAAACTCAGAGAAGACAAATGTAAGTTTAAAGTTTTAAGACCAGAAGGGTCAATTTCTATGTTTAGTCAAAAAGCTGAAAACGGCAGTTCTATGGGACAATTGGGCCAGTTTCATATATATTGTGAACCCTGAAAATCTGAGACAGGTCTCCATTACTTTAGAAAGTTTATTTTGCCAAAATTGAGGGTGAGTGCCTGTGACGTAGCCTTGGGAGGTTCTGACATGTGCCCAAGGTAGTCAGAGCATAGTTTGGTTTTATACATTTTAGGGAGACATGAGACCTTAATCAACATATGTAAGATGAACATTGGTTCAGCCTGGAAAGGTGGGGCAATGAGAAGCAAAGGTGGGAAGATGAGAAGTGGAGAGGGGCTTCCAGGTCATAAGTAGATAAGAGACAAATGGTTGCATTTTGAGTTTCTGATTAGCCTCTCCAAAGGTGGCAATCAGATATGCATTTATCTCAGTGAGCAGAGGGATGACTTTGAATAAAATGCAAGGCAGGTTGGCCCTAGCCAGTTCCCGGCTTAATTTTTCCCTTTAGCTTAGTGATTTGGAGGCCCCAAGATTTATTTTCCTTTCACAATATATAAAAGTATGAAAGGAAACACACACACACACACACACACACACATATACACACACACACGCTATATATAGATATAATTTCAAACTTTCATACTTTGGAAGACTCGCTTTCATTCTTTGGAATCTGTGCTTCCTGAGTCAGCTCATCCTCAACTTTGCACTTCAATAAACTCTCTTTAAACTAGATTCTGACCCTTTTGATACTTTTAGGTTGACAGGAGAAGATTTAATATGACAATGATCATAGATGTATAACTATATCAAAATATACTTTTTCTATTTAGTTGGGGCTTTCTGAGCAAATTTTAGTGAAATTCGAGACCTGGCCTAAAAATTGAGCCTAGATGATATATTATGACTGCCCAAGGACTCCAGGGAGATTTACCTCCATAAAGGTATGTGTTTACGTTTTAAGGGAGATTAAGACCTGAGCCTATGAAGACATCCCTAACTTTTAAAGCTGGAAAAAGAAAAGGATTTAAAAGGATTTCCTCTTTCTGGAGGAAAGATTTATTTGCATTCCTAAGAGGAAAGGGTCTAGACCCTTCCCCTTTGGATCCCGCAGGATAATTTGTTTTCACTAGGGAACAAAAGATCTCTTTCTCAGGAGGAAAAAAAAAGGAATAGCTATTCCCTATATAATCATCTATCTTCTTTTTTTGTAAATTCCTCATCTATAGGAAATAGAGTCCATTATGTGCAAAATAATATCTGGTTCTTATAAATTGGGTAAAGGGCTCGCCTTGGGGCAAAGGGATGCTGGCATGGTGATTTCTATCTGTGAGTAATTATAATGTGCTCTATTCCAGAAAGTTTTGTTGACATTTAGGATAATATTAAAAAGTATAGATAGGAAACACCAGAATATATTAGTAAATGAAGACCTTATTTACCTTATGATCCTAGTTTCAGAGCTCTGGCTTATTACTTGTATTTAATCATAATTAACTTAGCAACCATAAACATAGTAATACAGATCAAAGGCTAAACTATTTAAGACTCCAGTAATATGTAAAGTCAGTTTAAATAAAATATACACTAGTGCCTATTTTTATTTTTTAAATAAACTTTACCAAGATGTAATTTATATAAAAAATGCATTTAACTCACAATTATATAAATGTAATTATACAGTATGCAGTGTTTTCTGTCTGACTTTTCTCATTTAGCATGCTTTTCAGATTCATCCTTTTTTGTGGTCTTTTATTGTTTCTTTTTAAATATCACTAATTTGGATATGTTATATATCAGTAATATATACTGTTCTTATTGCTGACAATTATTCCATTGTATGGATATATCACAATTTGCTTCTTCATTCATCTGTTGATTGGCATTTGTCTTGTTTCTAATTTGGGGCTCTTTTGAAGAAATCACTATGAGCATTCATGCAGAAGTATTCATGTGAGTCTGTGTCTTTGTTTTTCTTGAATGACTGCAGAAGTGTAGTATTGCTAGGTCAATTGTCAAGTTTATTTTCCATGTCATTAGATAATGACAAATACTTTTCCAAAATGATTGTACTATTTTACATATGTAGCTGCAATGTATGAGAATTTCAGTTGCTCAACATATTAGTTGTAGTCAGTCTAATTTTCACTTTTCTAATAGATATGATGCAATATGTCCTAGTATATTTAATTTGCATATCCATGATAACCAATTAACATTTTTAAATGTGGTTATTAGCCATGTATTAGGTTGGTGCAAAAGTAATTGTGGTTTTCAGTGAAAAAAAACTTTTGCACCAACCTAATACATTCTCTTTGGTAAAGGGTCTCTTTAAATTTTTTTTCCAGTTTTGGATTGAAATTCTTTTATTTTGCTTATTGAGTTACAAGTTTTATTTTTATATTTTATACAGTAATTTTTCAAATATATTGACTGGAAATATATTCTCGCCATCTGTAGTTTGCCTTTATATTTTCATAGTGATGCCTTCCAGTGAATTTGTAAGTTTGATGAAGTCCAGTCATTTCTTTTAATAGCTCATCTTTTCTCTGTTATAGCTAAGTAATCTTTGTCTACCCTAAGGTTACAAAGATATTCTACTACTTTTTTTAAAAATAAGTTTAATAGTTTTAATGCTATGTATAAATACATGATCCATCCACATGCTACTCTTTTCTAAATAGCTTTGTGAATGGTTTGCAGTTTAGAGATAGTTTTTTCCCATTTTTAAAGCATCGTTTCTTTAAAAGTTATCTTTTCTGTATAGAATCACATTGTCATTGATTTATCATATATGTGGGTCTATTTTGAAGCCTTCATTCTGTTTTGTCATTCTAAATATTTTTATAACTGGATTCATTATAAGTGTCAGAGCCCGCAGGTAATATAGTCCTGTAAAGATTTTAACTTTCAGAATTGTTTAGTCTCTCTTAATATCATCTTATCAATTTCATAAAAAGCAAAACTAACAGATTTGGATAAGGGTTGCCTTATTCAAGGGTTGCCTTGAGTGTATAAATCAATCTGGTGAGAATTTTCACAATGTTAAAACTGACAGTTCATGAACATACTCTCTTCATTTATTTAAATCTTTAATTTTTCTCAGCAATGTAACATAGTTTTGAATGCATAGACTTTGCACTTATTTTGTTAAGTTTGTAATGTTTATTTCATGTTTTATACTGATACTGGAAATAAAATAGTTTCTCAATTCATTTTCTAAGTATTCCTTAACAGTTTATAGAAATCCATTTTATTTTTATATAGACTTTTCTCATATGGCCTAGTAAATTCACTTGAAGTATTTTTCGTCCTCTGAACATTTATTAGAATTTTCAGTGTAGAGTATTGTGATGTGTTTCTTTCAAACTATGTGGCTTTTAATATTCTTTCTAGCCAGAATCTTAAGTATAATAATGAATAGAAGTAAATATTAAGTAGAAGTAAATATTAAATAGCAGCATACATAATTTGTTAGGATAAGCATACTATGTTATCATAAAAGTAAATTTCATTTGCCTATAACAGATTCTCAAATACTTTTAGTTAAATAATATTAAAGTTACTTGAGTATAAGTTTTAATCTAAAAGTAGAGATATGCAAATATATATTCGAAATTGTCTTTTCTGCGCATAGTTGCATCTGTAATAGTACAGACTTTGGTTTTCAAACACTATATCCAATAATGAATAAGCAATATGACCCTGGAAAGCCTGTTTCTGTGTACATATATTTATTAGTTATAAATGTGCTTATACTAGTTGAAGAATATGTAATTAAAAGTATTTTACAGTTTAAAAAAGTGTTATCTAAGGACATTTATCCAAAAGTGTTCACTACTTTTTGAAAAAATCTGAAAGCAGGTAATTTAACTATGTTCTCCCAAACAGCTGAAGTTTGAAAATGTTCAAGTTAATAGCATCTATGTAATTAAAGTATGAGATTGAATAAAAATACCTTGTAATCTCTCATTTTGTAAATGAATAAAAAATAAGGGACAATACATATTATGTCTGTCATTTTGCAAAATAAGTTTTTTGTAGTTTGTGTTTTTATATTAAGAATTGACTTCTTCTTATGCACAGAATTTTCAGATTTACTTTAGATGCCTAAGAAACTGCAAGAATAGCTTCATAATTTCATATATTTTTACAAAAATATTTATATATTACTAGTATCTACTGAAACTTTTACAGATGACTGAATCTGTCAGTACGTGGTATAAAAATAAAGCAAAATGATTAATAACACAGTGTTTCTTACTTTGAAAAGGATACATGAAAATCCTATTTTCTAGTCATAAAATTGAAGTATTACATTCTTATCTCTTCTCAATCATAATCATTAATAAAAAACTAGGTATCAAATTTTTGAATGCAATATGTTTATTTTTATTTGTTTAACTTTTATTTTAAGTTCAGGGGTACTTGTGAAGTCTTGTTACATAAGTAAACTTGTGTCACGGGGGCTTATTGTACAGGTTATTTCATCACCCAGTTATTAAACCTAGTATCTGTAAGTTATTTTTCCTGTTCTTCTCTCTCCTGCCACCTTTCACCTTCTGATAAGGCCCACTGTCTGTCTGTTGTTCCCTTCTATGTGTTCTCATCATTTAGCTTCTAATTATGAGTGAGAACATTAGGTATTTGTTTGATAAGGATGATGACCTTTAGCTCCATCCATGTTCCTGCAAAGGACATGATCTCATTATTTTCTGTGGCTGTATAGTATTCCATGGTATATATGTACCACATTCTCTTTATCCATTCTATCACTAATGGGCATTTAGGTTGATTCTGTATCTTTGCTATTGTGAATAGTGCTGCAATGAGCATACACATGCATGTGTCTTTGCGGAAGAATGATTTAAATTCCTCTGTGTATGTACCTAGTATTGAGATTGCTGGGTCAAATGGTATTTCTGTTTTTAAGTCTTTGAGCAATTGCCACACTGTCTTCCACAATGGTTGAACTAATGTACACTCCCACCAACAGTGTATAAGCATTCCTTTTTCTCTGCAACCTTGCCAGCATCTGTTATTTTTTGACTTTTTAATGATAACTGTTCTGACTGGTGTGAGATGGTATCTCATGGTGGTTTTGATTTGCATTTTTCTAATGTTCAGTGATGTTGAGTTTTTTTTTAATATGATTATTGGCTGTATGTATGTCTTCTTTTGAAAAGCATCTGTTCATGTCCTTTCCCCACTTTTAATGGAGTTGATTTATCTTGTAAATTTGTTTAAGTTCCTTATAGATGCTGGATATTAGACCTTTGTTGATGCAGTTTTCAAGTATTTTCTCCCATTCTGTAAGTTGTCTGTTTTCTCTGTTGATAGTTTTATTGTTGTTATTTGTTTGTCTTCATTTTTGTTTTTGTTTTCACTGTGCAAAAGCTCTTTATTTTAATTAGAATCCATTTGTCAACTTTTGCTTTTGGCGACTACACTATGAAATCTTTGCCAGTTCCTATGTCCTAAATAGTATTGCTTACGTTGTCTTCCAGGGTTTTTCTATTTTGGGTTTCACATTTAAGTAATTAATCCATCACAAGTTAATTTTTTATATGGTGTAAGGAAGGGGTCCAGTTTTCAGCTTCTGCATATGGCTAGTCAGTTAGCCCTGCACTATTATTGAATAGGAAATCCTTTCCTCATTGCTTGTCTTTGTCAGGTTTGTTGAAGATTGGATAGTTGTAGGCGTGCAGCCTCATTTCTGGGTTCTCTATTCTATTCCATTGGTCTGTGTGTCTGTTTTCGTACCAGTAACATGCTGTTGTGGTTACTGTAAACCTGTAGTATAGTTCGAAGTCAGGTAGTGTGATGCTTCCAGTTTTGTTCTTTTTGCTTAGGATAGATTGCCATGGCTATTCGAGCTCTGATCTTTTTTTTGTTTCATATGAATTTTGAAATAATATTTTCTAGTTCTGTGAAGAATCGCAGTAGTAGTTTAATAGGATTAGCATTGAAGCTATAAATTGCTATGAGCAGTGTTGCCATTTTTATGATATTGATTTCTCCTATCTATGAGCATGGAATGTTATTCATTTGTTTGTGTTATCTCTGATTTCTTTGTGTAGTGGTTTGTAGTTCTCCTTTTAAAGATCTTTCACCTCCTTGGTTAGCTGTATTCCCAGGTATTTTATTCTCTTTGTGGCAATTGTGAATGAGATTGTCTTTCTGACTTGTTTCTCACCTTAACTGTTGATGGTGTATAGGGATGTTTGATTTTTGTATGTTATTTTGTATTCAAAGACTTTTCTGATATTGTTTATCAGCTTAAGAAGATTTTTGGCTCACTATGGAGTGTCCTAGATATAGTATTATTGTCTGCAAACAGGGATAGTTTGACTTCCTCTCTTCCTATTTGGATTCCCTTTATTTATTTCTCTTTTCAATTGCTCTGACCAGGACTTCCAAGACTGTTTAATAGGAGTGGTGAGAGAAAACACCTTGTCTTGTGCTGGTTTTCAAGGGCAATAGTGCCAGCTTTTCGACATTCAGTATGATGTTGGTTGTGGGTTTGTTATATAAGGCTCTCATTACTTTGAGATATGTTCCTTCAACACTTATTAATTGAGAATTTTTAACATGAAGTAGTGTTGAATTTTTTTCAAAAGCCTTTTCTGCATCTATTGAGATAATTATGTGATTTATGTCTTTAGTTCTGTTATGTGATGAATCATATTTATTGATTTGCGTTTGTTGAATCAACATTGCATCCCAGGGCAAACCCTACTTGGTTCTGTCGAATAAGATATTTGATGTGCTGCTGGATTCAATCCACCCATATTTCATTGAGGATTTTTGTGCATTTATGTTCATCAAGGATATTGGCCTGAAGTTGACTATTTTTGTTGTTTCTCTGCCAGGTTTTAGTGTCAGGATGATGCTGGCCTCATAGAATAAGTTAGGCAGGAATCCCTCCTCCTGAATTTTTTAGAGTAGTTTCAGCAGGAATGGTACTAGCTCTTCTTTGAACATCTGGAAGAATTTAATTGTAAATCCATCTGGTCCTGGGTTTTTTTTGTTTTTTTTTTTTTTTTTTTGGTTGGTAGGTTATTTATAGCTACCTTAATTTCAGAGCTCAATATTGGTCTTTTAAAAGATTCAATTTCTTCCTGATTCTGCCTTAGCAGGATGTATTTGTCCAGGAATTTATCCATTTGTTCTAGATTTTTTAGTTTATGTGCATAGAGGTGTTCATAATATTCTCTGATGGTTGTTTGTATTACTATAAGGTCAGTGGTAATATCCTCCTTGTTGTTTCTAGTTGTGTGTATTTTAATTTTCTCTCTTTTCTTCTTTATTAATCTAACTAATGGTCCATTTTATTATTTTTTTTCAAAAAACAAGCTCCTGGATTTGTTGATCTTTTGAATTTTTTTTGTGTCTTAATCTCTTTCAGTTCAGCTCTGATTTTGGCTATTTCTTGTCTTCTGCTAGCTTTGGGATTTGTTTGCTCCTGCTTCTCTAGTCCTTTTCATTGTGATGTTAGGTTGTTAACTTGAGATCTTTCTAACTTTTGATGTGGGCATTTAGTGCTATAAAGTTCCCTCTTAACACTGTGTTACCTGTGTCCCAGAGATTCTGGTACATTGTATCTCTCTTCTCAGTAGTTTCAAATAAGTTCTTGATTTCTGCCTTAATTTCATTATTTATCCAAAATTCACTCAGGAGCAGATTGTTCAATTTCTATGTCATTGTATGTTTTTCAATACATTTCTTAATTTGGTTTCTAATTTGACTGTCCTGTGGTCTGAGACATTGTTTGTTACGATTTTCAATTCTTTTGCATTTGTTGAAGGGTATTTTACTTCTGATTCTGTGATGAATTTTAGATTATGTGCCATGTAGCAGTGAGAAAAATGTGTATTCTGTTGTTTTTGGGTGGAGAGTTTTGTTGATATCCATGAGGTTCATTTGATTCAGTGCTGAGTTCAGGTTCTAAATGTCTTTGCTAATTTTCTGTCTCAATAATCTGTCTAATATTGTCAGTGGTGTGTTAAACTCTCCCACTATTATTGTGTGGGAATCTGAATCTCTTTGAAGGTCTCTAAGAACTTGCTTTATGAATCTGGGTGCTCCTGGATGCATATATATTTAAGATAGTTAGATCTTTTTACTGAATTGAACCTTTACCATTATGTAATGCCCCTGTCTTTTTTGATCTTTGTTTGTTTAAATTCTGTTTTGTCAGAAACTATAATTTCAACCTCTGTTTTTTTTCTGTTTTCTATTTCCTTGGTAAGATTTTTTTATCTCTTTATTTTGAGCCTATGTGTGTCATTGTCTGTGAGATGGGTCTCCTGAAGACAGCATACCAGTGGGTCTTGGTTCTTTATCCATTTTGTCACTCTGTGTATTTTAATTGGGGCATTTAGCCCATTTACATTAAAGGTTAGTATTGTTATGCGTAGATTTGACCCTGTCATCATGGTCTTAGCTGGTTATTTTACAGACTTGTTTATATGAGTGCTTTATAGTGTCACTTGTCTATGTACTTCAGCGTGTTTTTGTAGTGGCTGGTAACGATTTTTCCTTTCCATATTTAGCACTTCCTTCAGGAGCTCTTTTAAGGGAAGTCTGTCTGGTGGTAATGAATTCCCTCAGCCTTTGCTTGTCTGAAAATAATTTTATTTTTCCTTTGCTTAAGAAGCTTAGTTTGGCCAGATATAAAATTATGAGTTAGAGTTTCTTTTCTTTAAGAATGTAGACTATTGGCCCCGAATCTCTTCTGGTTTGAAGGGTTTCTGCTGAGAGGTTCACTGTTAGTCTAATGGGCTTTTTTTTTATATATACATATAAGTGACCTGACCTTTCTCTCTAGCTGTCTTTAACATTTTTTCTTTCATTTTGACCTTGAAAAATATGATTATGTGTCTTGGAGATGATTTTCTTGTGAAGTGTATTACTGGAGTTTTCTACATTTCCTGAATTTGAATGTTTGCCTCTCTAGGAGGTTGGGGAAAGTTATCATTGATGATGTCCTGAAATATGTTTTCCAAGTTGGTTCCACTCTCCCCATCCTTTTCAGGGACACTAATAAGTCATATATTTGGTCTCTTTACATAAACCTCTATTTCTCAGATATTTTCTTCATTCATTTTTATTATTTTTTCTCTGTTCTTGACAGACTGTCTTATTTCAGAAAGGCAGTCTGAAAGCTCTGAGATTCTTTCTTCCTCTTGGTTAAATCTGCTATTAATATTTGTGATTGCATTATGAAATTCTTGTAGTGTGTTTTTCAGTTCTATTGGGATGACTACATTATTTTCTGTACTGGCTGTGTTGCCTGTCAGCTCCTACATTGTTTTATGAAGATTTTTAGCTTCCTTGCATTGAGTTTCAACATGTAGCTCAATGACCTTTGTTCATCCATATTCTGATTTTTTTTCTGTCATTTCAGCCACCTCAGCCTGGTTCAGAAGCCTTGCTGGAAAGACGATTGCTGGAGAGGTGATGCAATCATTTGGAAAATACAAGGTATTGTGGCTTTTAAAGTTTTTCAAGTTTTTTGTGCTGATTCTCATATTTGTGGGTTTATCTACCTTCAATCTTTTAGATTGCTGACATTTGGATGTTTTTTATGTTTTTATCCTATTTGACGACTGTGAGGGATTGATTATGGTATAATGTGGTTTCAGCAGACTGGCTTAATTTCTGGAACACATTAGGGGGCCAGCACTCAATTCCTGATTCCTGTACTGTGTGCTCTAATTCTGAAGGACACATCATGCCCCAGCTTTTCTCTCTGGCTCCTCAAGGTTTGGAATTTACTGTGCTGGGGGTGTTGAGGTTTGTCAGTTGTGGCAGTCTCCTGCAGACTTGCACCACAGTGGCACAGGCAACACAGTTGGGGCTTCAGTGGGCCCCTACTGGAGACTGTGTGCATGGTTGCAATTGAGGTGGAGTTGGTTTGGGGATAAGATGCTGGCAAGCACAGGTCTGGGTGTCTCCTCTGTGCCCTGCAAGCAGGAGAGATCACTCAGGGTGGGCCCAGAAGAAGCTGCAGTTTGGGGAGGGAGTAGGTGGGCTTATGTATGGCCATAGAGCCACCTGACTGGAGCTCTCCATTAGTTAGGCACAGTCGGCAAGTGTAAAAGTCATAGTGTGGGTCTCTCGGGCACCCAGGACTTCCTTGCAAACAGGCATGCCCAAGCTGAGGCCCCAGGAGAAGCCTGCAGACCAAGGGTTACTCAGATCAGACCAGCCCTATCTGATGCGTAAAACCACCCTGCAGAAATCAGTTTGACAGTTCTCCTAGGGCTAAAGTCTCCTATGGCAGCAAGTCAAGTCTAGAGAAATGGCCATCCCTGTCCATACTCCACTTAAGATGTTTCTGCATCAAAACGTCTGGGCTTCACATCAGCTGGCTTGCTGCTCCTCCCACTTCTCTAAGAAGCTCTTTCTGCCAACTTGAGTGTTCATGTTGTTTGAGGGGTCTCCTCCTGCCGGGGCTCCAGAGGCCCATGGCAAGACAAAGTTGCTGCTTGCCAATTTAACTTACCCATTCTCCTGGAGCTGTTGTGGTCCAAAAATGAGTCCCTGTATGCCATAGCCCCATACAGTGTTCCCAGCTTTATCCCACTTCAGTCTGGCTTCTGTGCCTTCCTTCCCTATCCACTTAGCATCTTCCCTCTGAAGAGCTGTTAGAAGAATGCCAGTCATCTCAGTGGGAGCTGTTCCACCTGGCTGCATTAGCTGGCCATCTTCTATTTACTGATAAGCTTTATTTTTAAAGCATATTTATTGTAACATACACTAGTAATTAATGTTCTTATTTAATTTTTAATGGAACATGTATAGTGTATTCTTACTTTTCCTGAGTGTCATTGAACTCCAGGCCAATTAAAACACACCTTTGAATTTTGATGAGTATTTTGCTTTGCTGAAGTTTACTTTTTCATTTGTGAAGACAGCTCTTTCATTCAATCACTGAATTCCACAAACGTGTTGTGAACATTTATATCAATCATAATTCATGAGATGCTGTAGAAAATGAAAGTCATTGCAGAGAACCTCAGTTCTCAAGTGATATAGCATCTAATCACCCACTAACAAGCAACAAATAGTATAATAATTTATTATTCACAAAATTATACTTGATCTATAAAAACAAAATATGTAACTGGATGAAAATATGGTCTGGATGAAAATTAAGACCTGTGGATGAGAAAACTTGGGGTGAAAAGTTTAAAGACATGTCCTGATTACTGTTTAAACTACTCAGCTGTTGTAGCTCGAGAACAGTCACAAATAATACGTAGTAGAATAGAATAAGCTTGTTCCTATAAAATTTTATTTACGGGTAGTGAAATTTGAATTGTGCGTAAGTTTAAAACATGACAAAATATTATTCTTTTTTAAAATTTTATTATACTTTTAGGGTACATGTGCACAATGTGCAGGTTTGTTACATATGTATATATGTGCCATGTTGGTGTGCTGCACCAATTAACTCCTCATTTAGCGTTATGTAGATCTCCTAATGCTATCCCTCTCCCCTCCCCCCGCCCCACAACAGTCTCCAGTGTGTGATGTTCCCCTTCCTGTGTCCATGTGTTCTCATTGTTCAATTCCCACCTATGAGTGAGAACATGCGGTATTTGGTTTTTTGTCCTTGTGATAGTTTGCTGAGAATGTTGGTTTCCAGTTTCATCTCTGTCCCTACAAAGGACATGAACTCACCTTTTTTTATGGCTGCATAGTATTCCATGGTGTATATGTGCCACATTTTCTTAATCCAGACTATCGTTGTTGGACATTTATGTTGGTTCCAAGTCTTTTGCTATTGTGAATAGTGCCGCTATAAACATACATTTGCATGTGTCTTTATAGCATCATGATTTATAATCCTTTGGGTATATACCCAGTAATGGGATGGCTGGGTCAAATGGTATTTCTAGTTCTAGATCCCTGAGGAATCGCCACACTGACTTCCACAATGGTTGAACTAGTTTACAGTCCAACCAACAGTGTAAAAGTGTTCCTATTTCTCCACATCCTTTCCAGCACGTGTTGTTTCCTGACTTTTTAATGATGGCCATCCTAACTGGTGTGAGATGGTATCTCACTGTGGTTTTGATTTGCATTTCTTTGATGGCCAGTGATGATGAGCATTTTTTCATGTGTTTTTTGGCTGCATAAATGTCTTCTTTTGAGAAGTGTCTGTTCGTATCTTTTGCCCACTTTTTGATGGGGTTGTTTGTTTTTTTCTTGTAAATTTGTTTGAGTTCATTGTAGATTCTGGATATTAGCCCTTTGTCAGATGAGTAGGTTGCGAAAATTTTCTCCCATTCTGTAGGTTGCCTGTTCACTCTGTTGGTAGTTTCTTTTGCTGTGCAGAAACTCTTTAGTTTAATTAGATCCCATTTGTCAATTTTGGCTTTTGTTGCCATTGCTTTTGGTGTTTTAGACATGAAGTCCTTGCCTACGCCTATGTCCTGAATGGTATTACCTAGGTTTTCTTCTAGGGTTTTTATGGTTTTAGGTCTAACATGTAAGTCTTTAATCTATCTTGAATTAATTTTTGTATAAGGTGTAAGGAAGGGATCCAAAATATTATTCTTTTAAAATTTTGTTTAGCCATTTAAAAATATAAAAAACATTCACAGCTCATACACAAATTGGTAGTGGGATCACAGGGCTCACATTTGACTCACAAGCAATAGTTTACTGACTCATGGTCTATGAAGAAATAAAGGATATGTAGTTTTTCAAACTAACTATCCATATGCACTAGTCAAACTATAGTTTATTCATATGCTTATCATCAAATTTTAAAGTAAGATTTTATAAAAATCCATAAATCTATAAAAATAAATAATTTCATAATAATAAAACAAAGCTTAGGTCTTTATAGTTTAATAAATACTAATAACTTATAAAATAGAGAAGAAATATATTAATTGGAATCAGTCACCAAGGGGTCTATACCTAACTCAATGAAGTAAGACTATGTTTCACATTAATTTCTTTTAACTTATTCATGATTAATACTATGTTAATAATCCAAATTCATTACTAATGTTCTGACTATTTGGTAACCCAATGTCTATATGATTCTAAAAACACCTCAAGATTGAATATATCAGTCTGGGAAATATTAATGGACAGATTTCAGCTCCACTCCCTTTAGTTCAAAGTTTAAAAGAGTGCTCAGCAAAATAAGCAGTGTACAGATATCAGAGTGAAGTTCTTGAAAACCTGAGATACAGAGGTGGGAAGCACTTAATTTAGTATAACAAGTAGTAGTTTTTCTCTCATGCCATTACCTAGAGAGGGAAATAGAGTCCATGCTAAGAGGGCATCTGCTGAAAGCATCAGGGGAGGGTACTGTTTCACAATAAATTAAATTGACTTTGAGTACCACCCACACTTTGCTGTATTCACAGAGAATTCTTGCAGTCAATAATAGACATGTTATTTTTGATTGAAAGCATGAAAACTAATGTATACTATGTCTTAATTCATATAACCCAGCATTAAACTTCAACACTCTGGCAATGCTGATTTTGGGCTCAGATTTTTCTGAATTATTTTTAAAAACTAATCTTCATCTCTGCTATGGCACCCTCAGGGCACAAAGACTTAAGGTTCTTATTACATCAATGTTTTTATTCCTATACTTAAAGACATACAACCTAAAACAGAAATGTGAAATTAATCAGTTGCAATATAGCATCTTTCAAAAGATGGCACATATCTAACACCTGTCAGCTCATCAATGTTTGGTCTACTACTCTACAAATTACTACATATATCATTCCTGACACATAAAGTGAGGTAGAGAATAAAACAAAACTTGTAAATTTTGTAAGACTCACTTGCAACACATAAGCAGTGAAGAATCTGTTCTCAATCTTTTTATCTTTAACCCCATTAGACACATAAATGCAGTGATAGACCCAATAACTTTTGTTAGAGATATATTATGCGTATATATATACACACATATATTTCATATTAAATTAAAATTAGAAAATTTAAAAACATGAATGCACAAGTCCACATTTTGTTAAGCTATTAGAATGATATCATCACATCATTAGCATCCAGAAAACTTAACTTTGCATTCATAAACGAATGACAGTGGAAAAGATAATAATTTCTTAGCAATAGTTTTAAAATGGTTTTTACTTTGTGGACCCCCTGAAAGATATTTGGTGACCTTCATAGCTTCTTGGACTACACCTTGACAACTATTTCAGTGAAGAAAAAAAGAGCAATAATTCTTTGTGTGTGTGTGGTTAAAAAATTAAGCATTTATACTTTGAGAAATGGAATAAAGAATGGAATATGGAGACTCCTTTGCTGTCTGGAATTATATGAACAAATAATTTTTTTTTTTGAGATGGAGTCTTGCTCTGTTGCCCAGGCTGGAGTGCAGTGGCACAATCTCCGTTCAGTGCAAGCTCTGCCTCCCGGGTTCATGTCATTCTCCTGCCTTGGCCACCTGAGTAGCTGGGACTACAGGCGCCTGCCACCAAGCCCAGTTAATTTTTTTTTTTTTGTATTTTTAGTAGAGACAGGGTTTCACCATGTTACTCAGGATGGTCTCGATCTTCTGATCTCGTGACCTGCCTGCCTCAGCCTCCCAAAGTGCTAGGATTACAGGCATGAGCCACCGCGCCTGGCCAACAAATAAATTTTTTATGTTTTGTTGATGAGAAGAGTCTACAAGTTTCCCTCTACCAATGGGAAATAGAAAAGATAGGAAGGTTGGAAGAGGGATTCTGTGGAGATGAGACAGTGTGAGGCAGGGTTTCTTCTTTGATCCGTGTGATCCAAGGACATGAAAACAGGGAAGCTGATTGTGTTGCTAAGAGACTAACTAAAAAAGAGGATTCAGAATGAGTAAATGAAGCCAATGAAACAATAATATAATAGAAGTTAGAATGCAGTGGCAGGGTGTGAAAGACAATAATATAAGCAGCTCACACTGGATCAGTCAATTAAACAAGACAGCTGTCTAAGGAAAATGCATTGAGAAAACTGTGGCCAGGAGCTTTTGTACTTTCCAGTGCACAGTTCCAAAGTGCAGAGGCAAAATTGAACTCCTTGACTATCAAAAATGGTGTGTGATGGTGGTAGTGATTTAGTTTTGGCTATATTTTAAGATATGAAATTTTGTCCATTGAGAATTTTCTGCAAGTTCAGTGACTATATATTGAAATTTTGACTATAAGCTCTTTTAAATGCAGTATTTCAGCTCTATAAACTCTAGGTGAGAGCATCTAATAGATGAGAATAATTTTGGCAATCTGTTGTCAGAAGCTATCTGATCCACATATTTGTCCTTGTTATTCTTCAGTATTTGTGAATATACTTGATACTATTTTTAAATGAATCTCTAGCATTTAAATACTAAAAATTTTATGTTAAAATGTTATTTTAAAGTGACATTTTATTGAAATTTCAATATTAAAAAAGATTTCCAATATTCTTTTTCATATCATCAATTAAAATTGAATATAAAATCCTAAGATTATACATATTATAATGAAATAAAGTAAAATGAATTATGATATAATTTGATTTAACCAAAATATTAAAAATGGCCAACTCCTTTGGTAATTAAATATGAACTGGTAATTAAATATTGGTAATTAAGTATAAATTTAAAAAATAACATTAGAGCATTATTTTTTCTACATGTAGACTGTGGTAAATAATAGTTAAAAATATTAAACTAGTACATTCCTATTCTCTTTCATAAAGGTTAGTAGATGCAGCTTGGTTCATTTAAAATATTCATTAAACATTCAAAATCATTTAATGAAGATTTGAATTAAAATTTAAATGATAAGGTAACATTATTCTTATTCACTGTAAAAAGTAAAAATATTAAACATTTTAGTTTTTGATTTTAAATGAAGGGACACTGACTTGAAAAACGCATTTTTGAATGTTTAGTACATAATATTTACTATATTTTCTAGCATATTTTCTAGCTTATTTATAACTATCAATTGATATGATTTATAATATTTTATTTGGGTAGTACTTTTAGTGGAAGTATGTACTTCCTAATATCTATGCGTAAAAGAAGACGCAGTGATTTTTTTTTTTTTGAGACAGGGTTTCACTCTGTCACCCAGGCTGGAGTGCAGTGGCATGATCTTGGGTCATTGCAGACTGACTCCACTTTCATGACTCAAGCAATCCTCCTGCCTCAGCCTCCCTAATAGCTGAGGCTACAGGCATGCACTACAAAGCCTGGATAATTTTTTCTATTTTTTGCAAAGATGGGGTTTTACCATGTTGCTGAGGCTAGTCTTGAACTCCTAGGCTCAAGTTGTCCACCCACCTCAGCCTCCCAAACTGCTGGATCACACATGTGAGCCACCACAACCAGCTTTTAGCAATGATTTTAACATTAATTGTTCAGTGCTTAATATGACTTACTGTAAGAAGCAATGAACTTCTAAGAGCCAAAGATTCAAGAAATGTTCACCACTAGCCACAGGAAAATAGAACATTTTACTCCCAATCCACCTGCCTCTTTTGCAGGTAAGAGGCAAATTTGAAAGCAATTTCTTTTTAGTTAGTAATAATAATCCATAAACTTAGAATTTTATATGTCTAATTCATTAATTTAAAATAATAATATCAAGCCATTGATAATAAAAGGGAGCTTCAATGGGAAGTTCCTACATATATGATAATATATGTAGAATATATAGACCTACTATTTGAACTGTATCTTTGAAAACAGACTTCTAGTTAGTTACCTGTCTCTTCTAATATAACTCCATTTAGATTGCTATTTTATTAAGCTTTTATTACAATGCATTGCCACTATAACACATTTTATATTGGATTTTGTTTTCTTACACAGATTGATTTTTCCATGAAACCCTATTCTATTCTAATCTCCTGTAAGAATACCAAGTAGCCTTTTGTTTTTCCAATTCAAGCAAGAATTGTATAAAGTGTAGTTATTGTTTATTTTCTGTAATCATGTTATTTTCTAGATTAATTTTCATTTTATCAGATAATTTTAGACAGTAATAAGTGTTATGAAGACAATAAACTGGGGTAATCTGATAAATAGTAAATGCGACCAGTGGTTAATTTACATATGAATAGGAAATCCTTTTTACATTAAGACCTGCAAGATGGGGACATTATTCGAGCAAACATGGAAACACTTTTGAGGTAGAGGGAAGAGCAAGTGTAAAGCTGCTGAGGTCCTTAACACTTTGAAGGCCATGGTAAATGTTCTTGTAGGATCTCTCTATTGAGTTAACACTATGGAATGAATTCTCAAAGCAGACTTCAACTTATTATAGACTGTGATAGGCAGAAGAACATCCCCTATGGATGTCCATGGCCTAATCCCTGGCCTTTGTAAATAAATTATGTTACATGAATAAATAATTTTTCCCCATGGAATTAGATTATGGGCTTTAAAATAGGAAGACTATTGAGATTGACTGGATGGGACCAAGAAAATCACACGGGCTCTTAGAAATGAAAGAGGAGGGCAGAAGAACCGGTTAGAGAGATGTGATGACAGAAGAAAAGGAGAGATTCTAAGTGTGAGAGACACTTCTGAATTCCATTCGTTGTTACTGGTTTTGACAATGTAGGCAGTGGCTATGAATCAGGGAATATGGGTGGTCTCTAAAAGCTCGAAACAGCCCTCAGCAAACAGACAGAAAGAAGTCGGGGGCTCAATTCTACAACTGCCAAGAACCAAATTCTGGCAACAACTTCAACGTGCAGAAAAATGAATTCTCCCCTAAAGCCTTCAGAAAGTCAGAAATGAACACAGCCTGACAACAGCTTGGTCTTAGCCCAGGGAAAGCCGTGTCAGAGTTCTCACCTACAGATATGTAAAATAACAAAATTTGTGTTTTTAATCTTCCAAATTTGTGGCAATTTCTTACGGCAGAAATAGAAAACTAAAATGTAGATCTTATCGCCACCAAATTTAATACCGATTTGAAGGATACAGGCAAGAACTAAGCAGAGATAAAGTAGTCCTCTATGGAGGACACTGCATCTGTAAATTTTCATTTCCAAAAAGAATGTTCTTTTTTTTCAGTGTTTGAAAGCACTTGGATATCAAATTAACAGAAGGTTTTTGAACAATGTACAGTATATGTAAATAGTATATTCAGAGAAGTTTTGGTTTTGGGGCTCCCCAATACTATAACTCATTTGTTACACAGTAGAAATGTACATATTTGTAAAATTTGATTTAACTTATATTTAAAATTTGGATATGTAGACGTATATATAATAACTTATCATTTTCGTAATGTTCTCAATTTTTTAGAACGCCATGGATAGAATTTGCTTCATAAATAGGTTAGAATATTTTTCTTTAGCTTTTTAGAGCTTCATGTATAAAATAGGGTTCTAATTCAAGCTGAGGCAGGCAGATCCCTTGAGGTCAGGAGTTCGAGACCAGCCTGGCCAACATGGTGAAACCCAGTCTCTACTAAAAATACAAAAATTAGCCAGGCATGGTGGGGTGTGCCTGTAATCTCAGCTACTAGGGAGGCTGAGGCAGGAGAATTGCTTGAACCAGGGAGGCAAAGGTTGCAGTGAGCCGGAATTGCACCATTGCACTCCAGCTCCAGGCAACCAAGCAAGACTCCGTTTCAAAAAAGAGCCTTCAAATAGAAAATGTACTATGTATACAGACCTACCAAATGCCAAATATGTGCATTCATGTGTATATATTACAGATAAATATGTAAAACTTACATTTTATCCTCAAACTTGGATTTATTTGTTTTAAACAAGTTTTATGGGCTAATAATCCTATTTCTTTGTGATGAATAATTTTTTATTTTGAAGTATTTGCAACCAGAGCTTTTCTGACTCCCAGTGATCCTATAAAATGGCCATAATTTAGTGGATTTTAATTAGCTGGGCTTTGGATTCAGGAAATTTTAGATACTTGTCAAACAAAACTTTAAAAATGTTTCGTAATCTGTAAAAATTAACTTACCATTTTTGCTATTAAATTTAACTTAAAATTTAACTTTCATTTATATTCTATTTAATTTATATTGAGTTATCTAAATACACAGTACATTATTGCAATTAATATTTCCATATAATTCCACATAATAAGTTTTAAAAATATATATGCATTTCCAGGCCAGGCATGGAATCCCAGCACTTTGGGAGGCCCAGACAGGCAGATCACCTGAGGTCAGGAGTTTGAGACCAGCCTGGACAATGTGGCAAAATCCCGTCTCTCCAAAAAAATGCAAAAATTAGCCAGCCATTGTGGCGTGTGCCTGTAGTTCCAGCTACTTGGGAGGCTGAGGCACATGAATCGTTTGAACCAGGGAGGCAGAGATTGCAGTGAGCCAGGACTGCACCACTGCACTCCAGCCTGGGTGACAGAGAGTGTGTATCTCTCTCTCTCTCTATATATATATATATATATGTATATATATATGTATACATATGTATATATGTATACATATATATGTATATATATATATATACACACACATATATATATATGCATTATGCATTTCCTTTAATCTATTATCCTTTTGAATATTTTTGTTCACTGCACATCACATTTGTCCTCACTAAAAATGTATTTGTTAAACATTTATCTATTCAGTCAGTAAAAAGAATTTATGAGTGTCTGGGTTAAATAAATATTTAAAAATTAATTAAAGAAGGTGTGTTTAGCTATGCTATATTTAAAATAGTCAAATCAGGCATGCCAAATATTTGGGTAAAAGAATATTTTTGAATGTCCATGTCTTTAACTACCTTAAAATCCACTACAATAAGTGTTATTTTCCATTGTTGCTCTTGTTTATATTATGAAGATTTGTGATTTTCATATACTCTTTCTTTTATTTTAAAAATTTATTGATGCATTTATTTTGAGACAGGGTCTTGCTCTGTTGGCCAGGCTGGAGTGCAAAGTTGTGATCATGGCTCACTGCAGCCTCAACCTCTCATGCTCAAGCGATTCTCTCACCTCAGCCTCTGGAGTAGCTAGGACTAGAGGCATGAGCCACAACACTGAATTAATTTTTTAAATTTTTATAGAGCCAAGGTCTCTCTATATTGCCCAGGCTGGTCTCAAATTCCTGAGCTCACCCAGTCCTCCCACCTCAGCCATCCAAAGTGCTGAGATTACAGGTGTAAGCCACTGCACTCAGCTTTACTCTTTTTTTTAATTATCATTAAAGATTTCACTTTAAATTTCAAGTACTAATGGAACAAGCATATTACATGCCCAACTTATTGACTAATACTGGAGGATCTCCTATCTTAATTTGTTACAGAAAAACAATTTGCGATATAAAAATTATTCTCAGATTTTAAAACTCTGAAATATTATTTCAAAAGAGATAAAAAGGAAATATGTCTAAAGAATTAATTCACCAAAAAAACCTGCTAAAATGACTAAATTGATTAAGGATCACTAACCAGCTAGATTACAGAATGATCACAAATCAGCATTACAGCATCACTAACCAGCTAGATTACAGAATGACCACACATCAGCATTAGAGCATGACATAAGATTTCTGTGAAGCAGCCTGGTAGTCCTGTACTTTCTGGAATTCTCATACTCTCCATGATAAGGTTCTGCCAAGAGATAATAATATCACATAGTCCCTCCTAAGGCTAATACTCCAGTATCATAACATTTCCCATAAAAAGTACAGTGATGTTATAAGTGCTTCAAATGCGAAGAAACTATCCTGTGCTGAATGACAATAAAATAGTTCCTTTTCAGTGAATCTGCTGGAGAAAATAACAATCATCTTTATCTATGTTGTTAGCATGCTTTAAAAATCATATTTATTTTTCTAAACATGAAATTGTGATGTATGGTAAATATTATAAATTTTTTTTAAATGTAAACAATAGATAATATTTATGTCCAGTCGGCCAAATATATTTGAAAGCACATTTTTCAGCCAACTTCACAAGAAGTGGTAACACTACTCAAAATCAGATATTATAATAAGAATCATTCTAATTTTTAATGGCTAAGTCTATGGGTAGTATTATCATTATTTATTTTTCCATGACAAATTTAAATTTCTTCAGTGATTTGTGAAAAAAAAATGGGGGTTTCAAACAGGCATTCATATCAGTCCTTGGACAGATATGTAGCTTAGCTCTTTTTATTACTTTTAGAATGTATTTGATTTATTTCCCAGAAATGATAGGCTGACCTACCTGGAAAACAAAGATATGTCAACATTTTTAGCTTTCAGGTCTGTAAACTTGATCTGTGATATTTATTTCTTAAGCATATACAACTATGCCAGTTTGCAATGAAGGACATCTATACCTCAGACATTTCTTTAAAATATCCTGTTAAATATAATCTACTGCAGAAAAGTCTCGCCCATATTACTTGCAGTAGGTAGATCAAATTATATATTTTAAGAGAACTATAATTGCCTTTTCTTTGAGAATCTGTAAGGAAATAAAATGAAAAAGACCTTCTCTCAACACACACACACATACACACATGTCTACACTGGTGAAGTTTAGATGGTGATAAGATCAAATCTATTCTGTAAAACAAGAGATGGGAAATGGCTAAGATCACTGTATAATATATGGTGTTATCATGAAATGGCACGTTATTCCAGATTTGCTGAAGATCAAACTGAATCCATTTTTATTTCCTGGAAAGCCACTGTAAAAAAGATTCAAGAGTCCACTAATGATTTAATAATAGTAGCAAACTATGCACATACTGATAACCACTTTCTTTTCAAAAGTGACATGCCTGGAACCCCAAAATATGAGAATTTATTGCTTGGGTTGGGAGAATAAGGAGCCAGAACTATAAAAATTAACATATTTTTTATTGTAACGTTCCCCATACTGCCGTTGGTGTGGCATGCTAAACATAATTAGCTTATGCAAATACATGAGGTAAGATTAAGATTGCATTCTTAAAATCTTGGAATCCACTTAAAAGCTGTCTATATGACCTAAGAGATGATATAAGGGACATTTTTAGATTTTCTTTATGATTTTAACATTTCTGTTTCTATCAACTTAAACCTCCCAAAACTCTATATTTGGTTTAGTGTGCTCTAGCTCTCTATAGCAATCTGTTGGCATGGCTATGATTCCACAAAATATGCATTTGAATCGATGAAATTCATTATAAAGCATGTCTACTTTATGCATGTGCTGCAAAAATAAAATTGAGTATAATGTTTATTATGTTACTTTATAAAATGACCCGTGTGCTACTTGTATTTTTAATAAGATTTAATGCCAGGGAAAATTTTGTCCCTACAGAAAAACAAAACAAATTCTACAAAACTAAAAGCATATGACACATTAAACCATTTTTATTTGTAATAAATTTATAACAAATATTAACTAAAAATATTAAATATTATTATTTACAATAATAATAATGAAACATTTCTTCTCTTTATGTCTTGGGTTTCAGAAAGCTAAAAACAAAATTAATCTTCTAATTTGATTAGTTTGCCAAAAATTTACCTGTTAAATTAGTTATTTATTGATATGATTTGGCTGTGTCCCCACCCAAATGTCAACTTGAATTGTATCTCCCAGAATTCCCATGTGTTGTGGGAGGGACCCAGGAGGTAATTTCCCGTGCTATTCTTCTGATAGTGAATAAGTCTCACGAGATCTGATGGGTTTATCAGTGGTTTCCCCATTTGCTTCTTCCTCATTTTTTCTCTTGCTACTGCCATGTAAGAAGCACCTTTCACCTCCCGCCATGATTCTGAGGCCTCTCCAGCCATGTGGGACTGTAAGTCCAATTAAACCTCTTTTCTTCCCAGATTTGAATATGTCTTTATCAGCAGCATGAAAATGGACTAATACATCTATATAGTCATGGCATTGTGTTTTATATTTATTTAATATAAGTGTATATTTTATGTTTTATATTATTTCATCTAATGTTCCATATGCCACAGAAACTTGATTTGTAAAGGTATAGTGTCTATTTCAGTAAAAATACGTGTCTCTTTGCCAAATCAGCAAAACACTTTTTAGCTATTAAGCTCATATTTTATATTCTTGGATCTTACATTGCATTGATAGCTTATGCAATGATACCTAATGTAAATGACGAGTTAATGGGTGCAGCACACCAACATGGCACATGTATACATATGTAACAAACCTGCACTTTGTGCACATGTACCCTAGAACTTAAAGTAAAATAATAAAAAAAAATAAAGTCATTACATAGGTAAAAAAAAGATACACTAATATTCTGTAACATGCATTTTTTTATGACCAATTCATTAATCTTTTAATATTTATTTATTTAGAAATATAATTGGGAGACATCTGCTGCATATAAAACTATTTCACACTGTTTTTAAGAATGCATTCAACATATTTAAGAAATATTTTAGTAATATTTAAGAATTTCTTGATTTTTCTAAATATTATAACTTATTCTATATCTCATATAACAGTTCAATATGTATTTATTAACCGTGCAATTACTTTGTGTTTATTTACACACATACATAGTGGAAAATTTATTTTTTACTATAGGTGTAAGTGAGAGCCAACCACGTATGTGTACACACACAGAGAGTTTAATTTTTACAAAGATAGTGCAAATGTTTACATCTTAAATGAAAAACCTCACCTTCCTTAAACAAACATATTTTAGGGTAAAATGAACAAAATCCTTTTATTGAAACATATAAAGTTATCAATTTGGTAAAAAAACAAATAGGATACTAGAAATTTCATTTGGCTCAATCTAATATAACATTCTCAAACAAATATATTCTGTCAATTCCATGGTTGCCATTCTTGCTGGTAAAGGTTAATAAATGATTAAACAATAGTTTACAGTTAATTTGAAAAAAATTAAAGAGCTCAACTGTAATTAAGAATGAGAATATTTTAGTAGTTAATCATAAATAGTACCTTTATTCTACCTGGGTAGTCTCTTGATTCATACACCTCCTGTGGTCACTGGTATGTAAATAGTTCCTTTTTGTGCTTTATGTAATTGAGGGTATTTTCAATAAAGTACTTGATTATTTTAGCAAAAAAATGAATTGTCATTGTATGTTTTTATAAAATACAGTTGTAATAAATTTTAAACAAAGATCAAATAAATTAAAATCTATTATATATATAAACATTTATAAATAAATATATGTTTTATATAAATATATATAAAAAATAGGCCAGGCGCTGTGGCTCACGCCTGTAATCCCGGCACTTTGGGAGGCCAAGGTGGGTGGATCATGAGGTCAGGAGTTCGAGACCAGCCTGGCCAACATGGTGAGACCCCCATCTCTACTAAAAATACAAAAAATTAGCCGGGCGTGGTGGTGCATGCCTGTAACCCCAGCTATTTGGGAGGCTGAGGCAAGAGAATTGCTTGAACCCAGGAGATGGAGGTTGCAGTGAGTGGAGATCCATGCCATTGCACTCCAGCCTGGGCAACAGAGCAAGACTCTGTCTCAAAAAATAAAATAAAATAAAATAATAAAATAAAATAAAATAAAATAAAAAAATAAAATAAAATAATAAAATACATTTCCATACTTACCAGGCCATTTATATATATCATGGAGTACAATTTCCAAAATTGCATTGCTTTTTATCAACATATTCACTGTGTATGTTGATGGTAGCAATAAAGAAAAAGAAACAGGGCCAGGCGTGGCAGCTTGTAATCCCAGCACTTTGGGAGGCCAAGGCAGGTGAATCATTTGAGGTCAGGAGTTTGAGACCAGCCTGTCCAACATGGTGAGACCTCATCTCTACTAAAAATACCAAAATTAGCCAGGCTTACTGGAGTGCACCTGTAATCCCAGCTACTCAGGAGGCTGAGGCAGGAGAATCACTTGAACCCAGGAGACGATGGCTGCAGTGAGCCAAGACTGCACCACTGCACTCCATCCTGGGTGACAGAGTGAGACTGTCTCAAAAAAAAGAAGAAAAAGAAACCAACCTAGAATTCGTTGATTCACAAATGTGTCATCAACACCACAATAATTATTAATCTTTCGATGGTAAGCAAGTAGGTAATTGGATACTGTCTTAATTTGTTCAAGGTGATATAACAAAATACCATAAACCAAGTATCTTATAAACAACAGAAATGTGTTGCTCAGAGTTCTGGTTGCTGGGAAGTCCAAGACCAAGACACAGGCATATTTGGTGTCTGATGAGAGCCTGCTTTCTGGTTCATGTAAACACCACCTTCTCCTGAGGAAACGACTGTGTTTTCATGTGCTGGAATGTATTTTCATGTTCAGAGACAGCTCTCTGAAGCCTAGTTTTTAGGAGCACTAATCCCACTCACGAAGGCCTCATGACCTAATTACCTCCCAAAGGACCCACCTCCTAATGCCTTTACATTTGTGATTAGGTTTTTGACATATGAATTTTAGGAAACATGACACAGTTTGGATGTTTTTTCCTTCCAAATCACATGTTAAAATGTGATCTCCAATGTTAAAGACAGAGCCTAAGAGGAGGTATTTGGGTCATAGGGGCAGATCACTTATGAATAGCTTCATGATCTCCCCATAGTAATGAGTTCTCTGAGATGTGGTTATTAAAAGGAGTCTAGTATTGCCCCTCTCTCTCTTGCTCCCTCTCTCGCCATGTGACACATGTACCCCTACTGCTGCTATGCCTTCTACCATGAGTAAAAGCTTCCTGAAGCCCTCACCAGAAGCAAATGCTGACACCATGTGTATTAGTCCACTTTCATGCTGCTGATAAAGACATACCAAAGCCTGGGAAGAAAAAGAGGTTTAATGGATTTACAGTTCCACATGGCTGGAGAGGCCTCACAATCATGGTGGAAGGCAAGGAGGAGCAAGTCAAAACTTAAATGGATGGCGGCAGGCAAGATTGAGAGCTAGTGCAAAGAGACTCCCATTTTCAAAACCATCAGATCTCATTCACTATCATGAGAACAGCACAGGAAAGACCTACCCCTATAATTCAATCACCTTTCACTGAGTCCCTCCCATGGCACATGGGAATTGAGGGAGTTACAGTTCAAGATGAGATTTGAGTGGGTACACAGCCAAACCGTATCATTCTGTTCCTGGCCCCTCCCAAATCTCATGTCCTCACATTTCAAAACCAATCCTGCCTTCCCAACGGTCCCTCAAAGTCTTAATTCATTTTAGCATTAAATCAAAAATCCACAGTCCAAAGTTTCATCTGAGACAAGACATGTCCCTTCCGCCTATGAGCCTGTAAAATCAAAAGCAAGTTAGTTCCTCCATAGATACAATAGGGTACAGGCATATGGTAAATACAGCCATTCCAAATGGGAGAAATTGGCCAAAACAAAGGTGCTACAGGCCCCATGCAGGTCCAAAATCCAGCAGGACAGTAAAATCTTACCTTCAAAATGATCACCTTTGACTCCATGTGTCACATTTGGGTCACACTGATGCACTAGCTAGGTTCCCATAGTCTTGGGTAGCTCTGCCCCTGTGGCTTTGCAGGGTACAGACTCCCTCTCAGCTGGTGTTGAGTGTCTGCATCTTTCCAGGCACATAGTGCAAGCTGTTGGTGGGTCTACTATTCTGGGGTCTGGAGGACGGATGGTGGGCCTCTTCTCACAGCTCCATTAGGCAGTGCCCCAGTAGGGACTCTGTGTAGGAGCTCCAGCCTGACATTTCCCTTCCACAGTGCCCTAGCAGAGGTTCTCCATGAGAACCTCATCCCTGCAGCAAACTTCTGCCTGGACAACCAGGCATTTCCATATATCCAATGAAATCTAGGTGGAGGTTTCCAAACCTCAATTCTTGACTTCTATGCACCACAGGCTCAACACCACTTGGAAGCTGCCAAGGCTTGAGGCTGGCACCCTCTGAAGCCATGGCCCAAGCTGTACCTTGGCCCCTTTTAGTCATGGCTGGAGTGGCTGGGATGCAGGACACCAAGTCCCTAGACTGCACACAGCAAACAGACCCTGGGCCTGGCCTATGAAACCATTTTTTTCCTCCTAGGCCTCTGGGCCTGTGGTGGGAGGGGCTGCCATGAAGACTTCTGACATGCCCTGGAGACATTTTCCCCATCGTCTTGGGGATTAACATTTGGCTCCTCGTTAGTTATGCAAATTTCTGCAGTTGGCTTGAATTTCTCCTCAGAAAATGAGATTTTCTCCTTTATTGCATTGTCAGGTTGCAAATTTTCTAAACTTTTATGCTCTGCTTCCCTTATAAAACTGAATGCCTATAACAGCACCCAAGTCTCATCTTGAGTGCTTTGCTGCTTAGAAATTTCCTCTGCCAGACACCCTAAATCATCTCTCTCAAGTTCAAGTTCCACAGATCTCCAGGGCAGGGACAAAATGCCACCAGTCTCTTTGCTAAAACATAACAAGAGTCACCTTTGCTCCAGTTTCCAACAAGTTCCTCATCTCCATCTAAGACCACCTCAGCCTGGACCTTACTGTTCATATCACTATCAGCATTTTTGTCAAAGCCATTCAACCAATCTCTAGGAAGTTCCAAATTTTCCCACATTTTCCTGTCTTCTTCTGAGCCCTCCAAACTGTTTCAGCCTTTGCTTGTTACCCAGTTCCAAAGTCACTTCCACATTTTCAGGTATCTTTTCAGCAGCACCCACTCTACTGTTACTTATTTACTACATTAGTCTATTTTCATGCGGCTGATAAAGACATACCCAAGACTGGAAAAAAAAAAAAGAGTTTTAATGGACTTACAGTTCCACATGGCTGGGGAGACCACACAATCTTGGTGGAAGGTAAGGAGGAACAAGTCACATCTTACATGGATTGTGGCAGGCAAGAGAGAGAGCTTGTGCAGGGAGACTCCCATTTTTAAAACCATCAGACCTCATGAAACTCAATCACTATCATGAGAACAACAAGGGGTAGACCTGCCCCCATGATTCAGTCATCTCCCACCAGGTCCCTTCCACAATGTGTTGGAATTTTGGGAGCTACAAGGTGAGATTTGGGTGGGGACACAGAGAAAATCATATCACACAGTAATAATACATATGAGGCCAACCATTTCACTTTTATAGATATAGAAATTGAGACTGAGCCTATTAAGTGATAGAGCTGTGCTCACATCTAAGTTTACATCACTTGGAAGTTCTGTTTTTTTGCAAACATACTATAGTTGTTTATAGTGTGTGCAAAAAATACAGTGGATTTTGTATCAATTATAATATACATTCTGATAGAACAATGGTAGATTTTGCAATATAACCTACCTGGAGAGAATAGTAACATCTTAAACTTAGTTTTAATACTTCCAGTATGTTTTATTTATGAATTATTTTATTACAATATTGTTCTTTAAATCATTTTTATGGTTTTTATTTTCTTTGAACATTTTTGGTAATGTTTTATACACATGCCTTCTTGGTGCTTTGCTTTGCTTATTTCCTTTATGTTATTATTTCTTGAAATTTCCCTGCTATCTTATAGCAAAACTCGATGTTCTCACTTAAACATTAGATCTAACCACATTCTAGTTGGCCTTGCAGCTATCTGCAGATGATTCTATATCTGTCTTAGAAACACAGATAGATCAATGCATCTTTTTAAGCATGACCATCAGCTTGTTTTCTGTTACAATTTGATATATATTTATTCTCTATGCTTTAGGATCTTGATTTGTTTTCCTTTTTGCTTCAAGCAAGATATTTACCAAGTCCTCTGAAAATCATATTTTTCAAGGATTTTTTCCATGCAGTTTTAAAAAACAAATGAGTAAAATGGAGTGGAGATTCATAGAGACAGGTGCTGCAGAAATCCCTGGCTTGGTTGTTTGATTGGCATTTATAATTCTTATAAAAGTAATTTGCTTAATCTTAATTTTGCCTTTCCAGGGCATCCATGAAGCTGACAAAATATGATTCAGAGCAAAGATATATTATTTTCTTCCTCTCTCTTTTCAGAGGTAAAGCTGCTTTTAATGCTTCATTTGGGTACAGAATTAAAAAGACTTAAAAGACACGTTATTATGAAAAAGAGTAGGCCGGGCGCGGTGGCTCACGCTTGTAATCCCAGCACTTTGGGAGGCCGAGGTGGGCGGATCACGAGGTCAGGAGATTGAGACCACGGTGAAACCCCGTCTCTACTAAAAAAAAAAAATACAAAAAAAATTAGCCGGGCATGGTGGCGGGCGCCTGTAGTCCCAGCTACTCGGAGAGGCTGAGGCAGGAGAATGGTATGAACCCGGGAGGCGGAGCTTGCAGTGAGCCCAGATTGCGCCACTGCACTCCAGCCTGGGCGACAGAGCGAGACTCCGTCTCAAAAAAAAAAAAAAAAAGAGAGAGAGTAGAACACAACTGTCTAATTGTTCACAGGAAATGTGTAGAAAACAACAGCTCTTTCTGACATATCTTCTGAGTTTTTGATAGTTTTATGTTTACGCAAGGCTATAAAGTGATGAAACCAACAAAAAGGATGTACGGTTGACTTCATGTTCCATACTGTGAACAGGAAGGATACTCCTTTCAAAAATGTTTCTCCATCACCAACCGCCGATACTCTTAAGATTAGAAACATGAAAATCACCATACTTTTCCTTTTTCATGTAGGTAAACTGATGCCCAGGATGTGCCATTCAATGTTTTGCTTTCCTTGAAGGCATTTGGAGGCTTTCAAACAGGTTTCGTAATTCAGGCAAAGTCAATATAATTTCAAAGCTACAAAAAATATGTCACATGTAAATGTCTAAGGTAGAATAGATTGTTTAGGCAGACAGTTGTAGATTTTTATTTCAGGGAAATGTAAAATAGCATCTTCTTAATGTGTGTCTTGGACTATAGTTACGTGATTCCCAGGGTGTGGTATAAACCAAGAATAAGTTAAATTTATATATTCTAGTGAATAAAGCGTGTGTGACCTACTATCAGCAAGCAGTCTTTAATTCCAGATAATGTGTTATTTAACATGCATACCTTTTGTTGTACTTATTATGAAATTCAAATTGCATAGCTTAAATAGCTAAAATTTAGAATAACTCCAGTGCTTTATTCCTAATGTAAGATATTGTTTATTTTATGTTGTTTTTTTCTGATTTTTGAAAAGTAAAATAATTGTATATGTAACTTCATTATAGATTGTTATAGTATAGAAGTACCTTAGCTGCAATTTTTAAAGGTTTGGAATATAATACATTCTTTCTTTTCAATAAAAGCAACCCATTGATATTGGTTAAACTGGAAGTTATCAGAGTTACATCTTACAAACAGACACTCCAACAGTAAGAACAATTCTAAATACGATATCTTACATATATACAACAAAATATTCTCAAAATAATTATTACTGAGTTTCTCAACATTCACTTTATTTTTCTTCACATACTAGATTTATGATATACATACAGTTTTAAATGTACAAAATATTAAATAAAAAAGGAAAAGACTTTCCAAAATCAGTTCCAAAATCATCTCAAGAAAATGAGTTTTGAATTATTTGAGCAGCAGCAGATTGAATGGATGAAGCTTATGACACATTATTTCTGCTTACCAAAATTCCTATTAATTCAAATGAAAATTATGAGATTCACTATTAGAAGAGCAAAAATATATTTACTCAAATAGTTTACATCTTAATGTTATGCTTTGTAATTATAGCACTATATTTTCGATATGCGAGAAAAATACAAAGATTTCTTTCTTTGAATTTTTTTAAAATATAAATTATCTTTGTTTTGTCATCTTAAAAATGATTTTTGTGTGTCTAAAGCTATGAAGTTTTTAAAAAATGGGTATATTACCACTTCAAAAATTATTTGGGAACAAGTTATAAATTAAGATAATTAAGATATGAAAAGTACATGTGAACATCTATCCAGTTATATGTACATCAAATAAAATAACTTCATTTTAATACCTTCCTACTGAAAAATGTTTACTTTTAAATTAAGTTAAATAAGGCTTCATATAATTAGTAATATTCAAATATGAACAAGAGAAGTAAAACATTTAGACACCTTAAGTATTTTAGGAAAGTGTTAAGATTTAGTCATCTGAAATATTAGGCATTTGTAATGTTGGTATTTCTTCTACAACATAAGTTTTTCTTCAGAATTTGGAAGTTGCGGAAAACAAAAAAAAAAACAAAGAATACCTTTGCAGTTGCCTTGTCTGATAGTGGTTAGAATAAAATTTCAGTCTTTAGTCAAAGTCAAAAGTGTTGCTGCAGCTAGATAAAGAAGCTATTACCCTCTAAAAACAGCTGCTTTGGGTGAATGGTTTTGTGTTTCGTTTATCATAACAATGGGTGATAAGGCTAATAAGAAGTGCACTGCTAATGGGGTGATAAGAAACGACAGGACATTACTCTTGAGTAAATCTAGATATGATCAAATGTTGAATTGGCTCAGTGCTGCCGAGTAAACTGTCCACTTTAATCACAACAACAAAAGAAAATATCTTTAATATAGAATACCTTTAGGAAAAAATAACTTGGGAGTCTGAGTATCTCTAGTTCTTAGTCTACTTTTCTACGTTGAAACATTATTTTCATAATTTAGTTTTTGATCATTGAAGTGTGTCTTGTGAATATGACAGCAAGCACCTATCAAGCAGTTTGTGTTTGTGTGGTAATGCAAAGAACTCGGCCTAGAAAGGAAGACATTAGAAATCACAGAACTAGTTGGGTGTGGTGGCTCATGCCTTAATCCCAGTACTTTGCGAGGCTTAGGTGGGAGGAGTGCTTGAAGCCAGAAGTGTGAGGCCAGCTTGGGCAACATAGTGAGACCCTGTCTCTGTGAAGAAAAAAAAAAAAATTAGCTGGGCATTGTGGTGCGTGCCTGTAGTCTCCACTACTCAGCAGGCTGAGGTAGGAGGATCAGTTGAGCCTAGGAGTTTGAGGCTGCAGAGACCTATGATCATGCCTCTGCCCTCCAGTATGGGCAACAGGGTGAGATCCCTTCTGTCTAAAACAAACAAAAAGGAAGGAAGGAAGGAAGGAAGGAAGGAAGGAAGGAAGGAAGGAAGGAAGACAGGAAGGAAGGGAGGAAGGAAGGGAGGCAGGGAGGGAGGGAAAGGAAGGAAGGAGAAAAGGAAAAGAAAGGAAAGGAAAGGGAAGCATTATAGCACAGGTTGAGCACAAAGAATTACCATTCAGAGGTGACATTTGAGTTGATATTGAAAATGGAGTTGATTCACTAGGTAGGTAAAGAAAGAATATTTCAGTACAGGAAACAAATAGGGCAAAGGGCAGATGTGAGAATGAATGGATGTGAATGAACTGCAAACTACAGGTTACATGGGGAGGGTGCTTCATTGGTGTGTCTTTTGTGCAGGTAGACAGGGTACCCTTCATTTGGCCCGTATATCACAGCATAGTGTATAAATTATCCTAAGGGAAGAGGTTTGCCTCCCATATCCATTTGCTTTCATTGTGTTGGGATTTATCACAGATTAGACATGCTAGATTAAATTGTGTTCTGTCTTGTGTTACCTTGTTTTAACGTAATTTACATTCAAGCCTGTGGTTAAGTTTGCTATTTGGAACCACGTTTTTGTGAGCTGTTTCATCTATGAAAACCATTGAAATGAGTATCAAGCAAATTGACTTTAGCAATCTTTCAAACTGCTGAAAAAATAATTTTCAAAAGGCAAATATATTTTTATTATTAATACAAGTTTATACATTAAAATGATTGAACTAAATTTTACTATTAATCCAGAACATATTTGGGGGTGTCAGAGCTCTCTTTCTAAAAATGAAATATCGATTGGTAGCATAAGAAACAACTCTGAAATAAAAAAATTCTAAAATACAAGTTATTATCTTGCTTAAGAATGTTAATAACTTTTATGGTTTACGGCAGAGTGACCTTCAAACTGTTTTTGTAACAGAATTCATAAATAATGGTCGCAAGCCCAGTGACTGTTTGTTTGCTAATATTCCTATACTGTTTTATCCTATACTGTTCTATTGTAACCATTACAAAAATTTTCAAAATTGTAAATAAAACTAAGAAATAATGATAAAAATTATTATTTAAAAACTTGGTACTGATAGTACCAACTCCTTTAGTTTTCGGTATTAAGCAGACCTTGCATGTGGAAAATCAGGGCAATGAGTGGCATCCAGTAAGCACTTGATAAAGGTTAGTTTGTATTATCATTGCTGCTACTGGTACTGAACTCCTTGCTGGCCGAAATGCCCCTTTTTTGTAGTTGGATAGCCCAGCAAATTCTTTTTTTCACTCTTAGCATTTCCTTAAGTCTGGACTTCTAATTTTGTAAACAAATAACTGCTATTACAAAATAATTTTATACTTTAAATAGTACTATAATGTGAAGAATGGTTATATTCAAAACTGATTTATTTGATATAAGTTAAGTCACTGGTAGAAATGAATAGATATAATATTAATTTAGAAATTTTATGTTGACTTTGTTATCATATACATTGTATCTGAATGTAGTTTTTCATACCTCAGCACTTCATTTCAAAGTATAAAAGAAAGTTCTGGTTCTGTCAGGTTCAGCATAAATAAATGAAGGGCTTATAGCCATAAGGTAGATTAAGCTGCGTTTGTCATTTTCTTGCGTTTAATGAAAAGAAACATATTATGTTTTGCTTCTTTCTCAGAGGTTACATTTATTATCCTTGCTATTCAGAAGTTTTTATTTGAAAAAATGCATGATAGTTTCTGTTTTCTTGTTCTTTGATAGTATTAAAATATAACTCTGAATAGATACTGAAACATAGTGATGACATGAACATACTTTTTACAATAAAAGTGTGCATATATAGTAACAAGTGTAATATACTGGATATGGTACTTAATATATTTTTGCATGTGATTTATAAATTCATGTGTGTATACTTTGTGGGAACACAATAACATAGTATTATTGTTTATACTTTGTAGTATATATAGATATATATAAACATACTCAGATATGGAATTACCATACCTACTGCTTACTTTTAAAAATAGCAATTGATAAATGAAAATATATAAAACAATTTATTCACAATACTATAGTGATAACTCATGCTAAATATTTAAAATACTTTTAGATTTCATTGTATTACAAAATTACATACATGAAGTCCATATTATATTTAAATTATATATCCTATATTTCTTTTTAAATTATATTAAGTTTATGCCACAATGTCATTGAAAATTTCTATTATAAATAATTTCAAAGGATGTAGAATATTCTGTTACATGGGTATTTTGCTTAGGCTAAATATGAGGTCATCCATCATTCCTTTCATTTTGCTACCCCATAGACAATCTACCAGCAAATTCTGTTGAGTAAACCTTCAAAATATGTTCAGAATCAGAACATTTCAACTCTGTTTTTTGCAAATAAAATAATGTCCTAAATTAGACAAGGTCAATTTCTCATTCAAAAATCTGTGGTTTCACATTGCTCAAAGAGGAGTAAACTGTACAAGTACATATAAATCAGTAAAACATTACTTAAAAGGAATGTTGAGATATTCATCATCAATTTGGAACATATAAAAATATATAAAAGGCTTGTGACAAAGGACATTAAAAATTTCAAATTAATTATCTAATAGTAAAAGTATAAAAATTATATTCGAGAAGATATATATTATATATATAAAATAGCATGTCTTAGGGTTCTCTAGAGGGACAGAAGTAATAGGATAGATACATATATAAAGGGAAATTCATTAAGGAGTATTGACTCACACAATCACAAGGTGAGGTCCCACAATAGGCTGTCTGCAAGCTGATGAGGAAGGAGGCCAGTCCGAGTCCCAAAGCTGAAGAACTTGGAGTACAATGTTCAAGAGCAGGAAGCATTCAGCATGGGAGAAAGATGTAGGCTGAGAGGCTAAGCCAGTCTAGTCTTTTCATGTTCTTTTCTCTGCTTTTTATTCTGGCAGTGCTGGCATCTGATTAGACTGTGCCCACCCAGATTAAGGGTGGGTCTGCCTTTCCCAGCCCACTGATTCAAAAGTTAATCTCCTTTGACAACACCCTCACAGACACACCCAAGATCAATACTTTGCATCCTTCAATCCAATCAAGTTGACACTCAGTATTAATCATCACATAGCATATAGAGAAAAAATGTTTAAGCCTAGAAACAATCAAATGCAATAATGGAAATAAACAACTGTTTTAAGTCAAATCCTACATAAAAATAAATTTGTGATAAAGGAGATTTCAGGTTAAAAATATTAAAGGAATTGTTTGCTCTTCTGCAAAATTGGCCAATCACAGCACAAAGAGAAAATGTGGCATGCTATGTGCAAATATGTTAAAGTGCATTTTTCATTGAAATAAAGGATAGTTACAACCCCAAGGCAAATTAAACAGCACACTTGGAAGAATATTTCAGACACTGAAATTCTAATAGAATTGTTGATTAAGCTTTTCCATTGTCAATTCCCCCTAGACTATATTTCAAGGATAAATAATAGTAAAACAAAAAAAGATGAGTATCAGTCTAACTTATATACAGTATAAAATAGTGAATTAAAAAAATGTTAAATAAGTGGTCCAAGAAAACTAACTGAATTCAGACCAAGAAATCTCCATTGGCTAACAAGATTACAAACCATGTCTCCAGCAGAGTTCAGAATCCAATGTAGGGAAAAATAAAATACAGAAATAGAAGCTATATTAAAACAAACAAAAATAGAATAAACATGATATAAAACCCATAAAAGGCACAGGGGACAATTTTAAAGAAATCATCAAAAGAAACATAAGAACAAAGTTATAAAGCTGATCATAGAAAAGATGCAAGATAAAGGGAAGATGTAGGCTGTCTCGCATAGGAGTAATTCATGGCCTGGTGTAGCAAAGGACACAACTTAAACTGAAAAGTATCCTCAAAGACACGAGAAGCAAATCAGAGAAATAAGGATTAAAACTGCTGATGAGAAAGAAACACGATATTGAAAGATAACTTGTTTCAAATCAATTATCATAAAAAAAATTTCCAAATGAATTTACTAAGGCAAGCATATGCGTGTCATCGATGATATGGACATTAAACATAAAGCGGAAGTCATATGCTAACTTGTATGTAGCATAGCTTAATTAGTAGTCATAGATGAGGATCCAACTTTTTGCAGTTTAAGGGTTCCAAGTCTCAGCTTCTCTTGCTAACTTGGCCTCTGTGAACAGCTTCTCTACCTACACAAAAGCAAGCATTCTCTAAACTGAAAGAACTCTGAGGGAGTAGGGCATCCATGATTGCTTGAGGCTTTCTAGAGAAAGAATAAACAAGACAAAACAGTGGGTATTAGATAAACTTTTCACAAAATAATATAAATATGAACCCATAAATGAAATGGAGAAGGTAACAAAGGAGTTGTGTAAGTATTAAATCTTTTAAAATAGGATGAATTAGCCATAGGGTTTGTGTTAAAAAACATATAAATATTATAAAAGTTTACATTAGAATCTTGAAAATATAATTATTTTTAGCGTTAGTTAATGGAAGATGAGAGGACCGATATAGTACTAAATTTTTTGAGCAGGGAGTCACTAGATAGTGATGAGTAAGGTTTAAAATCCAAAAGTACTCCAACAATTTAATATTTTTTCATAATTTTTAAAGTGGATTTTTAAAATTATAATTTCTCGTTATGAAGAAATACTTATTAGAAGTTCACGATATCTTTTGCTTTGTGTATCTTTTTCTTCTGATAATTTTAAGTTCATGCTATTCTCCTGCCTCAGCCTCCCAGTTAGCTGGGACTACAAGTGCCCGCCACCATGCCTGGCTAATTGTTTGTATTTTTAGTAGAGACCGGGTTTTCACTGTGTTAGCCAGGATGGTCTCGATCTCCTGACCTCATGATCCGCCTGCCGCGTCCTCCCAAAGTGCTAGGGTTACAAGCGTGAGCCACCACGCCCGGCCGGTCTGAGGTATTTTTAACAATGATTCTTCGTGGGTGATGAAATTTGTGGAGTTTTCCTTTTTTAAAAAAAAAGTTTCTTGATTTCTTGGAATCTTTTGTAAAGTGCACATGCCATATTCTATCGTGCACATGCTCTATATTACAGCTATAAAATCCATCTACAGTGTACTGCGTATTATTCCATTACAAGAATATACCACATTTTACTTATATATCCTGCTTTTGATGAATTGAGATTTCATTAATTAAGTTGGTTTTCCTTCCTTTGTATAATGCTGCAATTAAAACCATAAAAATCTCAGTGGCTTTCTGTACAAACTTTTATGCCACATTTATGTGTCTCTAGGTTGGCTGAAATACGGGAAATACTATAGTGAGCTCAAGTGGATTAAGCAGAACAGGGAATTTCATTTAGGTTTGTTTCCTGTGTCATTTGGGGACTAAAGCTGAAGGAGCACCTCATTCCTGTGGATTGTTCTTTTTGCCATTAAGGATAAAAGTTCAGGTGGACTGGAAGTTACTCAATTTATAACCCCAGCTTTAACCTGGTATACTGTCAATCTGCCTTTATTACATTAGTAAAGTTAGTCATTTAGGCAAGTTGAAAGTCAATGGAGAGGTCATAGATGCACAACTTATCCTTCTGGGAAGCAGTAGAATGACAGATCATAAAGGAAGTGGTTATGTAATTTCATTTTGTAGGAAGGTAGGAAAAAGTTAGAAATAATAATACACCACTGTGTGCGGAATTGGTGGGTTCTTGGTCTCGCTGACTTCAAGAATGAAGCTGCAGACCCTCACAGTGAGTGTTAAAGTTCTTAAAGATGGTGTGTCTGGAGTTTCTTCCTTCTGGTGGGTTCGTGGTCTCATTGACTTGAGGAGTGAAGCTGCAGACCTTCACGATGAGTGTTACAGTTCATAAAGGCTACACGTCTGGAGTTGTTCGTTCCTCCCGTCTGGAGTTGTTGGTCCCTCCCAGTGGGTTTGTGGTCTCCCTGGCTTCAGGAGTGAAACTGCAGACCTTCACAGTGAGTGTTACAGCTCATAAATGCAGCACACACCCAAAGAGTGGGCAGCAGTAAAGTTTATTGTGAAGAGCGAAAGAACAAAGCTTCCACAGCGTGGAAAGTGACCCCAGGTTGCTAGCTGCTGGCTCGGCTGGCCTGCTTTTATTCCTTTATCTAGCCCCACCCACATCCTATTGATTGGTCCATTTTACAGACAGCTGATTGGCCCATTTTGACAGAGTGCTGATTGGTGGGTTTACAAACCTTTAGCTAGACACAGAGTGTTGATTGGTGCATTTACAATCCTTTAGCTAGACACAAAAGTTCTCCAAGTCCCCTACCCAAGTAGCTAGACACAGAGTGCTGATTGGTGCATTTACAAACCTTTAGCTAGACAGAAAAGTTCTCCAGGTCCACACCCGACCTAGAAGGCCAGCCGGCTTCACCTCTCAATGGCACTGGCCGTGGGACTTTGTGGCACCTAGCCCGGTCACTCCAGCAGCCCAGAGGGAGCTCATCCCCCGACCAAGCCCAGCAGGCACCAGCCAGCCGTGCTGAGTGCAGGGCCTGCCCATTGCAAGCCACCAAGCCTGCACCCACCGGGAACCTGCGCAGGCTGGCGAGTGCTGGACGCAGCCCCGGCTCCTGCCCGCGCCTCTCCCTCCACATCTCCCCATGAGCAGAGGGAGCCAGCTCAGGCCTAGGCCAGCCCCAGAGAGGAGCCCCCACAGTGCAGCACCAGAGCAGACACCAAGGCCAAGGACGTGCCAAGAGCTAGTGAGGGCTGCTAGCACATTGTCACCTAATACCACTAGGTTATTTTCTGGGTTATTCTCAACATTTGATTATTAGGAATAACACTACTATAAACACTCTTGAACAGATTTCTTGGTACAAAATGTGAAGGTCTTTCTGTTCAATATGTATTAGGTTAGTGCTAACATAATTGTGGTTTTTGCCTTTACTTTTAATGCCATTACTTATTCAGTTGTTGAGTAATAAATTATGCATACATTCAGATATAATTCATAATGTCAAACAGTAGTCCAAAAACTTTTTACCAATTTATACTCACGATTAGTGTTGCTAATATTTTGTTTAGAATATTTTTGTTTAATTCAGAAATGAGATTGATTTACACTTTGTTCTTTCTGAAGAACATATAAAATAAGCTTTCATTTTGTTTTGTTAATCAAGGTTATGTTGAGATCATTAAAATAGTGAAGAAGGTCTTCTCTGGGATAGTTTGTGTCATATTAGTCATATTTGCACTCTTTTAGCTTGTCTGATTCCTTTATTACCGGAATCTTGTGTGAATATGTATTGATTGTTTTTTCTTGTTCTTTTTGGTTTTATGGTTCTGTATATCTGGTAATTGTTAAATGAATGCTATAGATTGTTTATGAAGAATATGTAAATTATTGGTATTCATTTTCCTCCAGTGAGGATTTGATTTTTTTATGGCTAGCAATCAGAGAATTCCCAAGCATCCTTGATTCTGTCAGGAATCTTCATATTTCAAGACTAGAAGTCAAGCTTTGTGAAGGCTAATCCTTTCTAGTTCACCTTTTATCTAACTGTGTCGTCCCTCTGTATTTTCAACTCAAAGTTTGGAATGGTTTCCTGAAGTCCTCCTCCGTGGTGGATAATGTGTGTGTGTGTGTGTGTGTGTGTGTGTGTGTGTGGTTCCTGAAAATTTTTAGAAGCTTTTTACCATCTTAGCTGCTACTTTTGGTTTTTCACTCTTCTTGCCAGTTCAGGAATTGACAAAATCCTCGGGGAAATTGGCACATGAATTTCAGGCTCACCTCTCTGAGGTTTCCTTTTCTCCTGGGTCTTGGTCTCTCAAGTCCTGGATGAGTTGGTAATCTAGAAATGTGACTGCGGATCCTGCCCAGAACCAAGGCTTTTTACTTGGCCTTCATACCCAGTGCTTAGGATCTGCATATAATCCAAGGAAGAAAAAAAAATCAAAAGTAGAACTACTCAACACATTTCTCTTCTTTTTCTTCTCCCTCTGGAAGATTGTCTACACAAAGCCTTAGCTGTCTTAGTTGCCCTCTGATAATGCATGTAGTTTTGTTTTGTTTTCCTGCCTATGTAGTTGCTCTTAGCAGGAGAGTTCTTATTATACAAATTATTCAGACAAATTTCATGTAGAAATGAGAAAATAAATTTTGTTATAAAATATTAACATTTAACAACATACAAATTACCTGGTACCCATACGTGAGAAAACAAATCAAAAAAAGATCATCCAAATGATTATTTCAAAAGAAAAAACATATTATCTAAGTATTCATTCTCCAAAGCAGAATAAGATGTAAATTTTTAAATTCCCACTTACTTATGATTTCTTATTTTATGTATGTGTATGTATTTATATAATGTGTATGTGATATATTATAATATTTAATATATTTAATTAAATTATATAGTTGTTATGAAATACGAAAAATATATTATCTAATATAACCTAATGATATTTTAAATATTTCACTTGTCTTAACGTTTTGTAAGTATATAAAACATATAGAATATATGTTTTTTCTAATGCAAAAAAACCCAATATTTAAGCAAGAAAAATCTACATCTTCTCTCTTTCTTTTCTTTTCTGTTTTCTTTTCTTTTTTTTTTTTTTTTTTTTTTAGAGAAAGGGTCTCACTCTGTTGTCCAAGCCAGAGTGCAGTGGCATAATCATAGCTTACTGCAACCTCCATCATCTGAGCTCAAGGGATCCAGGTACATGTCACCATGTTTGGATAATTTTCAATTTTTTTTTGTTTTGAGACAAAGTTTCACTCTTGTTGCCCAGGCTGGAGCGCAATGGCACAATCTAGGCTCACTACAACCTCTGCCTCCCAGGTTCAAGCGATTCTTCTGCCTCAGCCTCCTGAGTAGCTGGGATTACAGGCAACCACCACCATGCCCGGCTAATTTCTGTATATTTAGTAGAGAAGGGGTTTCACCATGTTGTCCAGGCTGGCCTTGAACTTCTGACCTCAGGCCTTCTAATCCATCTGCCTCAGCCACCCAAAGCGAATTTTTTGTTTTTTTTAATAGAGATGTGGTCTCAATATGTTCCCCAGGCTGGTCTTGAACTTCTGTCCTCAAGCAATTCTCCCTCCTCAGCTTTCCAAATTTTGGAATTACAGGCATGAGCCACCAAGCCCTGCCTACAGCTTTGAAATCATTTAATAAGCAATTTATTTACCACTAATATTTCAAATCCCTGCCTAAATCACTATATTAGTCGTTCTCGCATTGCTATAAAGAACTACCTGAGAATGGGCAATTTATAAAGAAAGGAGGTTTAATTGACTCACAGTTTCTCAGATTGTACAGAAAACATGACTGGCAGGAGAGCAAGAGTGAAGGAGGAAGTGCCACATACTTTCAAACAACCAAATCTCATGAGAACTCCATCACGAGGACAGCAAATCTGCCCCCATGATTCAATCACCTCCCACTAGGCTCCTTTTCCAACACTGGAGATTACAATTCAACATGAGATTTGGGTAGGGACACAGAGCCAAGCCATATCAATCACATAAAATATAGTAGCCATTATATATATTTATGTTTTTAAGATTTTTTTCTGTGAATAGTGAATTACTATATTGTATATACTAGGTGAGGTATATACTACCAACAAAAAGAGTTAATAAAAATCTCTACTATTTACTATTTATTCAGTGTCATCTGCTATGAAAAATCCTTTATAAACCCAATAGGATTTTCTTCCCAAACTTTCAATTTTGAAAAATTGTAAAACTTGCAGGCCAATTTTGTCTTCTAAATCCCATTCTCCACTGTAACCATAACAAACTAGTGCTCTTTGGAAAGAGAGTTGATTCCAGGGCCAAGACAGAAAAAGTAAAAGTGAGACTAAAACAACTTGTGCCAAAAAGAAATGTAGTGCTCAGAAATGTGATTTGATTTTCTTCACAGATAAACTCTGTAAAAGTGATTATTCCCATTAATGAAATTGGTTCAAGTGCCTTTTCTAATGACTGATTTAATCCCTGTTCTGATTTAAACTTTAGCTTTTTTCCCCTCATCCATTTACTCATCCGTTTATTCAATGAAATTTATTGAGCATTTTTTGTGTGACAGAAATGACATTATGCTTTAAAAATACAGACAGCTAGGCTGCCCGAGAGATACTCAGAGGCAAGCTGTTCGTTTTGAAATTTCTTATAATATATCACTGTGGAGATTTCATTCACTAGACAAGACACAGGCCATACAAAGTATCAAGATGCCAAAATATTTTTTGATATTTGTTGCTACATTATAGGGCTATATTGTCTTGGGTTTTTAATGTGTAGGAAGATATTTTATTAGTAAATATATTTTGTATGAAGAAAACACTGTATGTTTTATGTGGGTTGAAATAAATCAACACAAAAGCTAAAATCCAAAATCATAAAGTATATTATTATTTTTATTTTTATTGAAATCCTAAGGATATTGAAACTATTCTGTTTTTTAAACATATAGCTTAGAAATGTCTTAAGGGCTTAGGCCCTTTGATAGATAATTTTAAAATCCGTTGTTTAGCAGCCAAAGGCCTTGATGATAACACTTTTATTAGAGGTTAAGAGGTGATACTGATATCTGTTTAGAAATAGGAGATAAACTGGCAACCTTTAGGAATTATCATATATTCTCTATTAACTCTGAAAATACATTAATTTAACATTTTAAAATATTATGGTGTTGATGCTAGCCTGCATTTAAAACAAATTTAGCCTCAATCATAAACAACTCCAATGAGTTATTATGGAATACATAATATACTAATATTATATATTTGTTTAATATAAATCACAAAAATTTTATCTTGCTTGTACTCTTTAAAGTCAATTATGCCAATTAAACATTGAAGAATTGATTCTTATAAACCTAAGTATATTAACATTTTAATTTATAAGAAATAGTTAATTCATTCTCTGTGTGTTTTATACCACCCTACTCAAAGGATGGACAAAGGCTTACCCATTTATATTATAAGATCCAAACCCCAGACTATGGTTGACTGTATCAAGAACGAACACTGACCCAAATTAGGCCAATCAAATCCTTTTTGCCAGATTTTGCGTTGGAAACATTAATTCATTTTAATCATTTTGGTTTACTTGAATTGAGGTCTTGGTTTACTTGAACTGAGGACTTGAGAAATCTGGAATGCTGAAGTGGATGTGTTTTCTACAGGAATACTAAAGAGGTAAATTTAGTTCAGAGAAAGAGAGAAATGAAGTAGATTCATACAGAAAAGCAGAGGTGTTAGCCCATGCAAGTTACAATCATAGGAATTCAGGCAAAGAAGGTCTCCCACATCCCTAAAAGTTCTCCTGTTCCAGATGCCAGCCCGTATGAACCTTAAGTGGCATTTTCTGGTCTTCAGTTTTATAAGACAGTTCCAAAGTTCTATGATCAATTTTATTTTCTGCTTCAACTCTTTGAAAATGATTTGCTTTTATACAGAACAAAGTATTTTCTCCATTCAGAGACTAGTAAAAAATATAAAATTGCTATCTAATAAGACATTCTAAAAACAAGGAATAGATATAAACATAAATGATATAAAATATCTGTAGATATTTTTGAGTGGAATTATATTAATTATTCAATGCCAAATAATATACTATTACTTCATTTCAAAATCCTTATCCAAATAGTTTCAATCACATCAACTTTTTACAGATAAGAGCATTTAATAAAGTTATCCAGATAAAATATTAATACAGTGATACATTTATAATGAAAATCTGTATTCAAATAACACTATGAAATAAATTCCAGAGGTACAAACAAATTTGGCCACTATCATAGAAATGTATTTTCATTTCTCTGTATAATTAATACAATCCAATTATAAAATAAAATGAATTAGGTAACTTGCAAGATATTAAAGTAAAATGGAATATATATTTAGACAGAACCAATACATATTAATACTCACGGAAAACATTGCTTTGATTAAATGAAGTGTATGATTTGTACATTTCCTTTAAATGTTTTGAATAAAGCTTCCTTTCTTTTTTTTAATAAAATCATTGCTTGAATAATTTCTTCATATTTTGGCTGCTTCTCAAACCCTCCATTTTAATTAGTGTTCTGTAACCATTTATAGTATATCCTAATTAAGAAATCCATTAAGTCTCTATAAGAGTTGCTTTGGAGATAACATTAAATTTACTGGAGTTTTAAATAATAAATTCATGAGATGGGATTTTAATGTGCAATTTAAGAAGTTATTAATGTTCGAAAGACGGAGTCATTGCTTCTGTGTTCAATCAATACGCAGTATATAGCTTTTTCCCTTAATACTTAATTATCAGCTTTACCATTTCTAATATTTCATGAATACTCTTAAGTTTTCATGGAGGGAGACAACTTACTTTAGTGAAAAGTCTCTGCTTTAGAAATTTTTATACCCATTTATCTCAATAAAATTGTTTCTGACATAGATGGGTCCTACCACCTTAAGTATGACTATGACTTTTATTTTTTCACTAATTCTGTAGACCCAAAATGCAAAATCTGTGGAACAAATAATTTTCTCTTATAAGGAAGATTGCCCCCACCCCGCTTTTACTTTTTTTTTTTTAAGTTGCAGGAACTGCGAATAGTAAACTAGCTTGACAATCTAGGAAGCTAAATGTAAGCCCTGAGACTCCCATAAGTTGCCTATGCTATATTATCCATCCTTGCCACAAACTGCTTTGGCATCTTCTGCTTTATCTATAAAATAAAGAGCCCCTAGTAGATGGAGCTAGCTTTCATCCATAAAGCATCTATTTTAAATCATCCAGGTGAGTACATAATTTTAAAAGCTATAACAAAATGAGTATATAATCAACTCAATCATATTTTGAACGAATTTGTTTTGTAAGCCATTACTGGACACTTATTTCTTAACTTCATAATTGAAAAGAATATGTTTTCATTAAATTCATTATATCCTAGGTTTGTATGCAAGTGAGAAGTTTGGAAGGATAATTTAATATCAATATAATAAAATATCTAAGTGAATGTTAAAATTCAGTTGATTGGTTTTATAATTTTGTCACTTAAAAGAGAATTGAAACTAGGTTGAAGGAATAGGAAAAGAAATATATATATATATATATATATATGTTTTCATAAGGCAAGGTACTCAGAAGATAATTTTTATTCAAGAACAGGAATTTTAAAAGCTTTAAGCCTGGAACACACAGCAAAACATCCCTGCAACTCAGGTAGAGTAAGCAAGTGAGGTAGGGAGGGAAGCAGATCAGTTCTGCCAACCAAGTGTCTATATGGAAAGCTTGGAAGTCACTGTGATTGTGGTGGGATGCTACAGCAAGGTTTCTGCAGGAAACATTATAATGAAAACAATAATGACTATTACTGTTAGTACCATTATTATTTTAACTTTTTATTTACAATATTTCATCCACTTAAAAGTGATCAAGGTGATTCTGAAAGTCTGCATATATTCTTCACCTGGTTTCCCCTAATAACATTTTACATCACCATGTTACCTTGAATGAAAACTAAGAAACACCGCTCCATTACTGTTAAATGATTTTTCAGAATTCATCAGTTTTTCTACTTACCTCCTTTTCTATTTAACTTTTCAATTCAAGATACCATGTCACCATGTCTCCAAGTCTTTTCTAATCTATGACAGTTTATTTTTCTTCCCTGCTGTTCATGACTGTTCAGATGTCTTGTAAAAAGTTCCTAAGTTGGGTTTGTCTGATGTTTTCTTGTGTGATGTAGTTTGGATATGTGCCCCCACCCAAATCTCATGTTGAATTGTAATCCCTAATGTTGTAGGTGAGGCCTAATGAGAGGTGATTTGATCATGGGGATGGTTTCTCATGAATGGTTTACCACTATCCTCTTGGTGCTGTACTTGTGATAGTGAGTTTTCGTGAGATCTGGCCTTGTAAAGGTGTGTAGTAAGACGAGTGCTCCTCCTTTGCCTTCCACCATGATTGGAAGCTTCCTCTGGTCTCCCCCAAAGCAGAAGCTGCTATGTATGTTTCCTGTACAGCCAGCAGAACCATGAGCCAATTACATCTCTTTGCTTTGTAAATTACACGGTCGGACTGATGTATCATGACTACACTGGAATTATTTATTTTGGGAAAGAATATCAAAGAAATATCCCGCGTCACTTTCCATATACTAGTTGTTAGAAGCAAGCCACTAAGTCCAGTCCATGCTAAAAAAAAATAAAATTCAGCTCCACCTCATAGAGGAAGAGTATAAAAACATTTCTGAATATTTTAAAGCCACACAGTATTTAATAATTATTTGTGAAGTGACAGTTTGAGTAGCATTCACCTGTGGATGTTGCCTGTAGCAATTATTACTGTACTCTTCTAATCATGATTTTCTATTTCCACATTTCTTCTAAATTTATCATTTGGAATTCTGCTCTAAGGAAGATTCATCTCTTCTCTATTGATTTATCTACTAAATCATTTATTATTTAATAGGTAATTTATTTATATCCATATAGACTCATAAATATGTACTTTATTATTTCAGTTCTAGTTTGAGATTATTGTTATTTACATTGTTGCTTAATCTGTTCCAGATTTAGCTATTGGGAGCTTTCAAGTTGGATCCTGTGTCCCTTTGACATGGCCTCATCTTTTTTTTTTTCTCATTTTCTATCACTGCAACATGCCACAAATTTCTCTTATATTTTTCAAGCCACATCCCTAGAAACCATTTTTCCATGGAATCCCACATTCCTTTAATTAGAAAATTGCATTTAGAAATTAAGATAAGTGTGTGCTAGGTTTTCTCACTGATACTGGACTGTCACTGTTTCTAGGTCATCTCTGTAGACTGAGCTAGGATATGTGAATGTGTGTGTGTGTGCATGTGTGTGTGTGTTTGTATTATCCCATGTATGCTCACATATCTATATTTATTTAAAGTTATTAATTATTTCTATATCAGAATAAACATCAGTTGAAACTAATATTTCTGTCCCTGACCCAGCATCACAAGATATACTCTAGCTTTTTTTAATATGTGTAACTTTCTCTGCCAGTGCAAAACTTAGCTCCCATTATGTTAGCTCCAATTTATTTATTTGTTCAATTCCAGTGTTTATATAGCTTCAGAATTAACCCCTAACCATGTAAGAATCACATTAACTGCTGAAAGATGGTCCTTATGTACCATTCTTTTGTTTTTAGCCTTCCAGTATTCAGTCAAAATTCTCCTTTCCAAGGTTACTTAAATTAGCTCCTCTTTCCCAACTCCTTTTGGTGAGATTATGCTGTGCATTATAATACAGTTAGATTTATTTTTCACAGCCTGCATTTCCTCCTGGGATTCTCCAATATCCTGGTTCATTTTGTAAAATCTGCATATAGTAAAGTTCACTCTTTGTTATGTACAGTTCTGTGGGTTTTAACAAATGCATAGAGATCATTATTATTTTCTATACCATTGGAGCTCTCCTCTAGAGAATACTTTGGAGCAAGAGAGAGGAGGTGGGTAAAACTGGTAGCAATGAGAAGAGCTATAAAGTTACTATTGTAGTCGGTGGGAGAAATTATGGTAATTTTGACAATAAGATGGATTATTTCTGGATTTCCAATATGACTCATATTACATTCTCTTCTAGATAATTAGTGTCCTTATTTTAATGAGGCCTATTTACTTTTTAAATCAGTTAAAACAAATATTTAATTTTTGAGTTTGAATATAAATAATCTTAAGTAAAATATGCTAGGAATGGCCTCATGTTAACCTTAACTTATGATACCTGGGAAGATCTGAGATATATGTGAAAGTAGAGACGATATCCTGATCAATTGGCTAAGGGATGTAATAAAAATATAATTTAAGGATAACTCTGAGGTTTTTATCTTGAGTGAATTGTGGCACCATTTGAAGGAGCTGGTGAATACCTTTACAAAAATGGTGAACACATTTTGTTTTCTAAACAACAGAAACAAGAAATTATATAGACTAAATGAATAATACAAAATTTAAATGTTCCTGGTTAAAGCCTTATTATTCTAAGTAGATGTAAAGAAAGGAAAAGATTGTAGTTAATTTTGTACTAATTTGTTATCTCAAATATTTCTAATATCTTCTAAACGCACAATTTAGGAGAATGAGCCTGCACACAATAAAATTCCATTAATATATTTTACATCTGTGGAGTATGCTTTTATATGTAACCACTGCAAACTCTGCTCCTGTAAATCATGGAAAATAAAAATAATTTTTTAATTCTGCCCCCAATTTTCTTCCACCTTCCCCCTGACCCCAAAGTCTCAAGATTAGGACTAGGAAAGGTGACATATAGACATTAATTGAGTTCAACACTCAAGTCATGTAAACTTGGTTAGTCATTGGGCACTCAGTTTTCAAAAAAACCTGGGCAGTTCTGATGCTTCTGCCTCTCACTTAAACCCTGTGCCTCCTTTCTCAAGCGGACACCCCAACTCCCCACCGAGCCAGGCTGAAAGGACCTTCAACCACCTGCTCAGTGGCCTCTCTGAGGACACTCAGCACTCTCTCCAGTGTCCTCTGTCTCACTGGACAACAGAGGGCAGCCTAGAAGCCTGTTGATCTTATTTAAAGTAAACTGGTATCTTAAGACACAAAAACATACTTGGGGAGCCCTATATATCTAAGCCAGTGTTCCACATCTTCCGGGGTCTGAAGAAGCTCTTCCCCCACCTCTGGTCTCTGCAGAAGGGGCTGTTGGCCCACCTGGACTTTGGGATCAGACAGAGAGCTGGTGCTTTGCTGCCTTGATCAGAGAACATAAAACATATCAGTGTCGGCCGGGGGCGGTGGTTCACGTTTGTAATCCCAGCACTTTGGGAGGCCGAGGCGGGCGGATCACGAGGTCAGGAGATCGAGACCACGGTGAAACCCCGTCTCTACTAAAAATACAAAAAATTAGCTGGGCGTGGTGGCGGGCGCCTGTGGTCCCAGCTACTCGGAGAGGCTGAGGCAGGAGAATGGCGTGAACCTGGGAGGTGGAGCTTGCAGTGAGCCGAGATTGCGCCACTGCACTCCAGCCTGGGCGACAGAGCGAGACTCCGTCTCGAAAAAAACAAAAAAAACAAAAAACATATCAGTGTAGTAGTTTGAAAATACAATATGATTTTCTTAATAAGTTATTTCCTACAAAGACTAAACAAATATTATTGTGATCTTTTGTTTCTCTTCATTTTCATGAAGACTGAATCAGAGATGCTTGACATAATAATTTATACTTCCATAATAATAAATGTGAAGCTATCAGACATGAGTGGAATATCAGAGGTCTGTTGGTTACCTAACTAAATACAGTTTCCAGGTCTTTATACACTATTGCCTGTTTTTCTATTCACTTATTATCTGTAACTTTTTAGCTTGCAGACCTTATAGCAAACTTCTAGATGAAAAATAAAATGTCAAAATGCAACCTGACTTCTTCTCTTAATTATCCAGTTTCTAATAAATTTAATTTCTAATAGTATTCATTTTTTATTGTATTATGGAGATTTGCAAAATTTGTGTTCTTTCAATGTATTTTTGAAATAGCTTTTTCAATGTAATCAGAAGAAAAATCTATACTTTAAAAATATTAAAAATATACTTTAAAAATCAATTAACAAGTCTGAGGTTCTAGCAAACTTTTAAATTTTCTAAACTGCATGATTTCCACTTTTTTTAAATTGGCTTTTTTTAATGCAATGAACTCCATCAATTAGTAAAGGAAAAGCTGGAAGGAAAGAGGACTTAAAGTATAAATAACTAAACATGTTTTATTTTTTTTGAGTTCTAAAAAATAGTTTGATGTCAGGGTTTTAAATCAATAGCTAAAGGTAAACACTCTGTTTATGGAAAAGTCAATATATACAGACTTTGAATGAAGATCAGATAAGAATGTAAAATACTGATAAAGATATATCTGCGGGTCAGTGTGGAGATAACTTGCCGTCACTATCATTTGTGAGAAAATGGGCTTAAACTCAACAGAACAATAAATTGTTTCAGGCAAGAAAATCAGGCCATAGTAAATGTATTAGTCCATTTTCAGATTGCTGATAAAGACATACTCAAGACTGGGCAATTTATAAAAGAAAGAGGTTTATTGGACTTACAGTTCCACATGGCTGGGGAGGCCTCACAATCATGGTGGAAGGTAAGGAGGAGCAAGTCACATCTAACGTGGATGGCAGCAGGCAAAAAAGAGAGAGCTTGTGCAGAGAAACTCCTGTTTTTAAAACCATCATATTTCATGAGACCCATTCACTATCATGAGAAGAGCACGGGAAAAACCCGACCACATAATTCAATCATCTCCCTTGGGGTCCCTCCCACAACATGTGGGAATTATGGGAGCTCCAAGATGAGATTTAGGTGGGGACACAGAGCCAAACCAAATCACTAAATGTGATGGGGAAACTGGGAAAAGATAAAGTAAAGAGGATTTTTATTAGTCCATTTTCATGCTGCCGATAAAGACATACCAGAGATAGCAGATGGTTGTCATTGCACCAAGACGTACCCAAGAAGAAAGAGGTTTAATAGATTTAACAGTTTCATATGGCTGGGGAGGCCTCATAATCATGGCAGAAGGCAAGGAGGAGAAAGTCAAGTCCTATACAGATGGCATTAGGCAAAGAGAGGGCTTGTGCAGGGCAACTCCCATTTTTAAACCATCAGATCTCATGAGACTTATTCACTATCACGAGAACAGCAGGGGAAAGACCCACCTCATGATTCAATTACCTCCCACTGGGCCCCTCCCACAACACATGGGAATTCAAAATGAGATTTGGCAATGAAAAAAAGCTCATCATCACTGGTCGTTGGAGAAATGCAAATCAAAACCACAATGAGATACCATCTCATGAAAGTTAAAAAGTTAGGAAACAATAGATGCTGGAGAGGATGTGGAGAAATAAGAATGCTTTTACATGGTTAGTGGGAGTGTAAATTAGTTCAACCATTGTAGAAGACAGTGTGGTGATTCCTCAAAGATCTAGAACCAGAAATACCATTTGACCCAGCAATGACAGTACTGGGTATATACCCAAAGGATTATAAATCATCTACTATAAAGACACATGCACACGTATGTTTATGGCAGCACTGCTCTCAAGAGCAAAGACTTGGAACCAACCCAAATGCCCATCAATGATAGACTGGATAAAGAAAATGTGATACATATACATCATGGAATACTATGCAGCCATAAAAAAGGATGAGTTCATGTCCTTTGCAGGAACATGGATGAAGCAGGAAACCATCATTCTCAGCAAACTAACACAGGAACAGAAAACCAAACACTGCATATTCCCACTTATAAGTGGCTGTTGAACAATGAGAACACATGGACACAGGAAGGGGAACATCACACACCAAGGCCTATCACGGGGTGGGGGGATAGAGGAGGAGTAGCATTAGGAGAAATAACTAATGTAGATGACAGGTTGATGGGTACAGCAAACCACCATGGCACATGTATACCTATGTAATAAACCTGTACGTTCTGCACATGTATCCCAGAACTTAAAGTATAATAAAAATAAATTATAAATAAAAACAGCAACAAAAAAAACAAAATGAGATTTGGGTGGGGATACAGCCAAACCATATCAGGATTACTTTAGGTATCTTTCATATTCTATGCTATAAACAGCAATGTTCTAAATGTCTTGTATATTTTTGCAAGGAGAAAACAATTTTTCTTCTTAATTAAGTGAAAAACATAGAGATGTATTCCTGACAAATAAGTAGTCTCTTTTGCAAGCAATCCAATGAATATGCAGCATGAGTTATGGAAAAGCTAATGGTAAAATTAAACTCTAACATATTGCTTTTCAGATTATTTATATTAAAACAAAAAAATTAAACCTCTGTTTCATATTTTTTAAAAATATTTCTCATAAAATTTAGGACATTATGATTATCTGAAAGTGAATGTAATATTAATCATATTAAAATCAAAAAATAGAATAGTTCTTAAATTGTTAGATTAGGAGAAAATGCCTACCAGAATAATTCATGAGGAAAGTAATACTATCTTTTTTTGTTATATGGTTTCATTAAGCATATTTTTCATAAGAATATTTTTTCAGAAATAAGTAATCCATGATACATTTTGTCATAGCAGTGCAATTTGTATATTTCTAAGGCATTTCTAATTAACTACAATTTTCTTGCTATTTTCTATATAATTTGAAAACAAAATCACTTCAAAGTATTTTTTTAATTTTGAAATTTACATGATTCTTATTATTTACAATTTTACAGATACAACATTTAGTCTTGAGAATTTGAGGTATACTTTCCATCTATGCCATGTAAGCAATCTTATATTTGCATATTGCCCGTAATGTTCTATGGCTGCATCAGCAATCTTCACATTTATTGACTTATTAAATTGGCAACAAAAAAATCCTGGATATAGACACAATATTTTAAAATGGACATATCCAAAATCTATCTCGATTAAGTATTTATATCCAAAGAGAAGGCATCCATTGAATAAATTCTCAAACTAAACAAGGATGCAAAACTTATATCCTAAATAGTGCATTTTCAACTGAATCACTACTGCCTCCAAATAAAAATCAATTAGTAGATTTGAAAGGATTTAGAGCGAAACAGAAAGCATGAGGGTTTTTAAGCCCAGGATGGCTGGGGTCTGAGGAGCTCTCTGGAGGGCACAAGGCTGTCAGTATGTGAGGAGTCCCCATCAAGAACTGATCTGCCCTATTATTCTTCTTGGAATTACAGATACATTAAAAATTATGAGAAGGGAAATATAGAAACAACAAAGCCTTCCTAAAGCTAATTAGAATTTGAAATTAAGGAAGTGCAATTAAGCATTAAGGGAATTCCCACCTCTCAGACTGCAACTTCCTAGCTCTGCTAGCTTTTCTGTCAGGAGCGAAGCTAGTTTTCAGTTGAAACCAATTTGGTATCTCGAGGCTCTGAAACCTTTCTGCAACACACCTTTCTAAGTATTATGCTAGGATAAGAAAAAAGTGTTTGTTTTCAGATAGCTTAAAGAATTGTAAGAAAGAGAAATATAAAAATAAGAAAGCATTGGGATGATAGGAATAGAGTAGAATTCAAAATGCAATTGAGAGTTCAGAGAGGAAAGCCCAATTCACCTGGGGAGTTACAAGGTTGTACAAAGCAGGTTAAACATGGGCTGAATGTTGAATCAAAAGGAGAAAGCTTGCAAATGGATACAATGAAGGCAAATGGCTACAATAAAAGGTATCTTTTCAAGGTAAACAAAAAAGTAAGTCAGCATCTTTTGAGAGACAATAAGGGGCCAAACATTATAAGATGGTAAATACTTTCCTAGGAGTTTATTACTCAATGGCAACTTATTGAAAAGTATTCAAGAGTGGAATAATGAAATCAGGTTTATATTCAACTATGGCATGTAACTAATTTTCCCTTTGTAACTAATATGTATTGACTGACAAATATATTCAAAGCATTATGAAACTCTATATTCAAGCAAAGAAAAACCCACAAAAAAGAATACGATAAATGCTGATATAATGATCGTAAACCTTTTGGGAAACTTTGTGATTTAATTCATATCTAACATCTGCATAAATCTGCTACTTAAACAAGTTTTATTAAAGCTTTTGACATTGCAAGAAATGCATTATCATTTTCAACCAGTGCTAGGTCATATTTGCAAAAGAATCGATTTATTAAATCCAAATAGGAAATGAGAAATGTGTTTATTTGCTTTTCATTTTTGTCTGATTTTGTTTCTCTGCCTCTAGAGCTCTGCCCTATATTCCAAATATTTTTAAATTGTTTCTTTTCTAATAGCTCATCTTTCTTTTTACATGAAAGATACATATGTTTTTTAGTATAAAATATACTGTAAAGTGCAAAGAAAATATTTAACATTCCTCCACTCTTTACTTATTTATCCAGCATAATTTAATCATTAGATTCACTGTTCCACATTTTGAGTAACACAATGAGCAGGACACTCAAGATTCTTGCCAGAGTTGAATTATACTCTTGTGCAGGAAACGTAAAAACAAACAAACAAACAAAAACTCTAAATAAACACCGGGTATTTAAGTGTTGTGAGGGAAATGCTGTGACTCTGATACAGAATAACAGAAAGGATGGTCTTCCAGGAGGGATGATGTTTCATCTGAAACGCAGGATGCTAGGGTCCAGCCATGCCAGGTGGCAGTGGAAAAATGTTTGGCAGAGAGTGAATAATAAATGCAAAGGCTTTGAAATATGAAGAATGTGGCATGTTTGTTCTAGGAACTGCCAAAGGTCATTGTGATTACAAAAGACTGAATGAGTGTGGATGATCTAAGCAATGAAATCACTGAATTGGGTTAGATCCTGCAATTATTTATAGGTCACGGTAAAAATATATTAGTCAGGGTTCTTCAGAGAAACAGAACAAAAAGGACATCTACAGATATATATAAGAGGAGGCTTATTATAGGAACTGGCACACACGATTAAGAGGCTGACAGTCCCGCAATCATAATCTGCCCTCTGCCAGCTGGAGAACCAGAAAAGCCGGTGTAATTCATTGGAACCCAAAGGCCTGAGACAAGAGGCATGTTTCAGCTCAAGCAGAGGGTGGATTTGCTTCTCCTTCACTTTTTGTCCTATTTGGGCCTCAGTGGATTGGATAGTGCACCCACATTGGTGGAAATAATCCTCTTTGCTCTGTCCACCAATTCAAATGCTAATCTCTTCCAGAAACACCCTCACAGACACACACAGAAATAATGTATTACCATCCATATGGTTATCCCTTGGCCCAGTCAAGCTGACACCTAAAGGTAACCATCATGAAAAGGTTTTAATTTCTAAGTGTAATGAAAAACCATTGATTTAAGCTGAAAAATTGCATAATTTCATTTTTAAATAAGATTTCTCTATCTGCTCAGTGGAGAGGGTGGAGAAGAAAGCAGAGAAGCTAGCCAATGTATTCACCTAAACAAGAATGATTGTGACTTTTCTAAAATGGTGAAAACTGAAAGGTAGCGATTCCCCCAGAGCTATAATTTGGAGGTGACGTGAACAAGATTTAAAGATTTATAGTGTGTATGGATTTAAGAGTGAATTCTGGGTCTGATTATATTGACTTTGTAGAGAGAATCTTCTTTTTCCTAAATTATATAAGCAATTTCATAAAATCTATGCAGTCTATTATTTTTTTCCTGAAAAGGACAACAACATGAGGAAAAGATATCACATCCACTTTAGTGAAATTATTACCACATAGCTTATCAAATATTTTATTATATAAAATATGTCATTGCCTTGGCATTTTAATAATACTTTCCAATCTAATGGTAATACTTTCAAATAAGATTAAATTCACAAGCATACCATTTTTAGACTAATACCAGTATTGGGATTCAATGATTTATGGCCAAAGTGAGAAAAGATTTCCTTAAACATCATACTACTAATCAGGAAAAATAAATAAATGAAATAAGATAAATTATTTAAGCATTTATTTAAATAACTAGAAAAAGTAGTAATGGTTTATTTTAATTATTTTAAATAATTAAATTATTTAAATTAAATGATTAGATTTAATTTGATTAGATGATTAGATTATTTAATTAGATTGAATGATTAAATTATTTAATTTTAATAACTCCGTTAAAAATTTTTCAGGTTATTATCACATTTTAATCCCTTAAGGGAATTTCAGTGCACCTTAAATACTTCTCCATTTAAGATGTTTTTTGAAGTTACAGTTAATGTAAAATGCTAAAATACCTCCAGCATTCTTCTGTCATATTGCTTGGAATCCTTGCAATGGTCAAGTCTTGTTTTCATTAATTTGTTAACAGATGATGGGGGATCTTTGGTATACTCACATCAAATCCTGTATTAATTAGGCCAGCCGCAGTGGCTCATGCCTATAATCCCAGTACTTTGGGAAGCCAAGGCAGGTGGATCACCTGAAGTCAGGAGTTCAAGACTAGCCTTGCCAACATGGTGAAACCCCATCTCTACTTAAAATACAAAAAAATTATCTGGACGGAGTGGTGCACATCTGTAATCCCAGCTACTCAGGAGGCTGAGTCAGGAGAATTGCTTGAACCCAGGAGGCAGAGGTTGCAGTGAGCTGTGAGATCACACTACTGCACTCCAGCCTAAGTGACAGAGTGAGACTGTCACAAAAAAAAAAAAAAAAACAAACCCTGCATTAATTAGAGTTCTAAATAGTTTCCCATCAGAAATGGGTGCATTTTTTTGCATTCTATTTTTATTATTTACAAAATAGCCAAGCAATAAAAAGAACACAAATAGAAAGCACAGGAAAAAAAGGATTCTTTATACTGAATAATATTAGTGCTCTCAAAATTCTCCAGTGGAACTGTACCTCCCTCTCCTCTTCAGTGATGACACTGGAGACTCTTGAAAGATGAGCTACAACATTTGATTAAACTTTCTATTTTCACAAAAGGAAAGGTGTGATGCTATTTTACATATGAATAATTTAAAATGATCTATGTTAATCATGTTCATTTTTTTCAAATTCAGCTAAAATTTTTAGCATTAATTTAATATTGTGAATACTTGGGCTCTAGAATTTTCTACTGTTTCATTGCAGTTGCAACCCTAAGAAATTTTTTTAAGAGAAGTGTCAGTTCTTAGTTCTATAGTGGAGCTAATGAATGTAGTCAAAAAGCCATGTTCTGTGGCTCATAACTTATGCAATTATGTCTCTTAAAGATTACATCACATTTGAAATATAATAAGATGGACTGAATAACATATTCTTCACTCCCACAATATCACAATCCTAATATCCAGAATCTGTAAATATGTCATCTTATAAGGCAAAGGGACTTTGCAGATGTAATTAAGTTAAGGATCTTGGGAAAGGCAGATGAGTCAGATTATCCAGGTGGCCCCATGTAATCACAGTGGCCTTATAAGGAGATAGCAAACAAAGAGGCAGAGAAAGAAGACAATGAATGATGGAAGGAAAGCGGGGGGGGGGGGGGGGGGGGGGGGTGCGGAAAAGGCCATCTGATGGCCAGAAGGAAGGAATGAGGACAGCCTTCAAAAGTGGGCAAAACAAGGAAATGGACTGTCTCCTAGAGTTGTAACTGCCCAATGGATTCTTCTTGCCTACTGCACAGATAGAGCCAAGTTACTAAGACAATGTTATCACAATGGAGAAAGAGTTTAATAAAAACAGAGCCAGCTAGACAGAAGAGCAGAGTTTTATAACTCAAATCAGTCTCCCCCAAAATTTGGAGACCAGGGATTTTTAAGGATAATTTGGTGGGCAGGGGGCTACTGAGTGTAGAAAGCTGATTGGCCAGATGGGGGATGAAATCACAGGGATCAAAGTAAGTTTTTCTTTCTGTATTATTTCTTGAGTGGGATTGTAGAATGAGTGGAGCCACTTTACTTATCTGGGTGGTGCCAGCTGGTCCATCAGAATGTAGGGTATAAAAAAAATCTCAAACACCTATCTTAGATTTTACAATAGTAATATTATCCATAGGGGTGATTGGAAAGGTTAGAAATCTTGTGGCCTCTGGATGCATGACTCCTGAGCCATAGTTTCTAATCTTGTGGCCAATTTGTTAGTTTTACAAAATCAGTCTGGTCCCCAGGAGGAGGTTTGTTTTGGGAAGGGGCTATTATCATTTTCGTTTCATAGTTAAACTATAAACTAAATTCCTCCTATTGTTACCTGGGCCTGTGCAAAGTAATGAACAAAGGCAGCTTGGAGGTTAAAAGCAAGATGGGGTCGGTTACATCAAGTTTCTTTCACTGTCATAATTTTCCTATGTGAACCAAAAGTAAAATTCTAAGTAAGCCCCACAACTGACCAAATGAACCTCCTTCTCAGCCAAGGGGATCCAAAGGAACCTGAAAAACTAGTTCAGGCCATGACAGGGAAGGGGTGGGGGGTTGGACATGCCTCATTACACTCTCCTCCCATTGGAGTTTAGGCACAAACTGACCAGCATTAACATTAAAACAAAGATCTTAAGACTTACAAAACAGACTCTTTGTAGCAATATGATACCAAATTCCAACCTAACTCTGGTTTAACATCACATGACAGATAACAGGCCCTGGAAGAAATAAAAGTATTTTACCCCAAAATATATTTATTTGAAATATTTTGAAATGGCTCTGCAAAGCTATCTCTTGTGGGAGAAATTTACATTCTGTAGAGAAATCCCTTACTCTTTCTAGGACTTTTTCTGATCCTCAAGAGATTAGCTGAGGGTATAGCACCTTTTAAAGGTCTGAAACATTTGTTATCTATCGCCTGTAAAGGCCACCTATGAGGCCTCATCTACATAACAAGAACCTTGGTCTCCACAACCCCCTATCTTAACACAGATACTACTTTCTATTGATTCCAGATCTCTAGATAATAATGTAACTCTTTCATCCAATTTCCAATCAGAAAATCTTTGAATCTACTTATGACCTGGAAGCCCTTGCTTCAAAAAGTTCTCTTTCCAGACTGAACTAATGTACCCCACATGCATTGATGGATGTCTTATGTCTCCCTAAAGTGTATAAAGTCAAGCTGTAACCCAACCACCTTTCACGCATGTTTCTCAGGACCTCCTAGGGCTGTGTCATGGGTCATAATCTTTAACTGAGGCAAATTAAACTTCTAAATAGATTGAGACCTGTCTCAGATACTTCTTAATTTCCATCTATGTCAGATTTTTCTCATTGTCATAATTTTTGCACAGTTTCAAAGTCTCTAGAATTAACTGTCTTTGCTAATAACTAGAATTTTTCTCAAACTGATTTTTGACTTCTGACTGCCAGAATGGTAAAATAATAAATTCATGATTTTTAAAGCCACTAAGCTTGTGTTAATTTGCATAGCAGCAAAAATAAACTAATACAGATTTGACATCAGAAGTAGGGTTTTTATGTAACAAATATCTAAAATATAGAGGTGGCTTTAGAATTGGGTGATGAGTAAAGACTATAAGAATTTCGAGAAGCATCATAGCAAAAGACTAGCATGGCTCTCTCAGACTGCTGGTGAAAATATGAATATCAAATACCTCCAGTGAGGACTCAAAAGTAAGTGAGAAATATGGGAATAAAAGCTTATATATCATTTTAGAGAGAAACATCATTATCAAAAACAATCTGCTGGTAGAGATATGGATATTAAGGGTGCTGCTAGTGAGTACCCAGGAGGCAGTGAGGAGCATGGTGGAGAAACCTGTTTTTCATATAGAATACTTACATTATCATAAATAGACTCCTAGAAGTATGTTGTTAAAGCCGCTGTTGATGTGGACTGAGAAGGAAACGAGGAATATGTTCTGGGAAATGTGAGGAAAGTGGATTGTTGTTATACCATGTCAGAAAGCCCAGCTGATATTTGTCCTATAGTTGTTTGGAAAGCATAACTTGTGAGAGATGGACTTGTATATTTAGCTGAGGAGATTTCCCAGCACAGTGCTGAAGGTGAGACCTGATTTTATCTTACTGTTTGTGGTTAAATGCAAGTAGAGAGAGAGAAGTTGGGAGAAAAACTGTTAAAAAAAAAAATAAAAGTATCCTGAACCTGCTTTTACAGACAGCATATCCAGATTGCAAAAGAACTAAAATTAGGAGACTCACTGTCAGGAAAGAGTGTAGAAAGCCAAGAGTTTGCCTGAACAACCTTTCTCTAGGATCTCAGAAGAAACAAAAGGTCACATTTTGTAATCACATGGGAGACTCTTGGAAGAGATTAGGTGTGTGGTTTATGAATCCATTCAGGCATCTCAGGAGAAAAAATATATATATATAGACATGGGCTATTTAGGAAAGACCTATACAGAAGCCCCCTTTCTAACAGAATGAACCCCCAGGCATACATGAGAGATTCACAAGGTACTTGAAAATGTAATACCAGTCACCGGTCAAGATGCTGCCAGCTTGGACCAAAAGGGACAGAGAAAGGGCTAATGATAGAAGGCTGTCAGACTCCCAAAATTCTATTGGCAGGAAATAGGCCATGAAAATTACACAGCTGCAAACATGTGCTACCTTTCATGTAAAATAAATAATGAATCATAGCCTGGAGCCTAGGGCTCAGAATGCAGAGAAGAGAGCCCAGAAGGGTGGAGCCAAAGGCCGCAGATGACTGTTTCCTGGCCTTAAAGGCGAACAGAACATGTCCAGTTGAATTTTGAATTTGCTTGAAAATGGTCACTTACGTTTTCTTTCATTTCTTCTTTCTGAAAGAAAAATCTATAGCAGTATTCCATGCCTATCACAGTATGACATTGAAAGTGCATATATCTTGTTGAGTGTACACTTGGCAAGGAATTTTGACTAGTATGGATCACACACAGATTCTCAGCCATGCCAATCTAGATGATGAGATTTGGAGACTTTTTAGCTGATGGAATTTATATGAGTTTCTGAAATTGAGTTGATACTGTAATGAGTTGAGATTTGGGGGTCTTTGGAGAGAAGATGTTTTGCATATGAGATAGATGTTAGTATTTCAGAAGCAAAGCATACCCATGGTTAAATAAAAAATGCCCCTAAAGGTACACACAGCTCATCTCTGTAACCAGTGATCATGTTACTTTTACATGGCAAAAGGGACTTGCAGTTATGATTAAGTTAAGGGTCTTGATATGGAGAGATTATCCTATGTCATATGGCCTAATGTTACAAAAGCAATGATGAATTAATACATGTACCAATTTTTTCTCACAAAGTCAATCATGATCAACAAGAAAAATTATTGAGTGTTTGCTAAACATGTAGAGTACCAGAAACTCTCTCAATATTTTTAAATTTCTTATTAAATTATTAACATTATATTATTTAAATTACAGTTGGAGGTGGATATCAGCATCCTCACATATAAAGCAAAACAAGAAGGAACTTCTAATTTCTATAGGTCTAGTCTAGAGATCTAGGGAGAGTCTATGGAGGTTGTTATATTTATGTAAATAATTGAGATCTTACAATTATTAAAAGGAGAACAAGAATAAGGCTGACGACAGGTTTTAGAAAATATAAATACTAATTTTAAAATGGAGGATATAAATGAATTTACCCAAGTGACTGAGTTATTGAAGCAGCTAGTAGAAGGGAAAAAATAGTGTTTTTAAAGATATCAAAGAAGGAGAAAAATTTGTAAAAGGGGCCATGAAAACTAACAAAGATACAGCTTACAATTGTTTAAAACTTGACAAATAAAAATTGCTAGTCAAAGTTTGGACAAATTGTCTCCAACCCTTAAGAGTGAGGGCTTGTAGTCAGATCAAATAGGATGGGCAGGGAGACAAGGGGGGATAAGAGGATGCCAAAAAAGACGGTGCTTGAGGGAGGGAGGGAGGGAGGGAGGGAAAGGAAGGAAGGAAGGAAGGAAGGAAGGAAGGAAGGAAGGAAGGAAGGAAGGAAGGAAGGAAAAGAGGGAGGGAGGGAGGAAGGGAGGGAAGGAGGGAAGGAGGGAGGGAAGGAAAAGGAAAGGAAAAAAATTACTAATCAAAATTTTCAACAGAAATTTATAAACTTGCCATCAAACACCAAACAACAATGGAAAAGGATTTAGGTTAGTTTGCATATATAAATTAAGGAAAAGCCTCAGATATTATCTCCTCTATCTACTAAGTTGTATATATTCAAAGCAGTATCTTTGTATAATAAAGTCCAGGAAAAAAGACTTAATCTTAAAGGGCAAAGTAAAACATAAAAAGTGTATTGGCCTCCTTTGCTCCTGATTTGCTCTTTTGTATTGCTTATTTTCTGACTTACATAGGATTGACTGTTGATCCCTTTCTAGGAGAGGGAAAGAAAGAGGAATAGTGTAACATTATAATTATGTTATATTTCACAGCTTTTGCTTAAAATATCTTGAGTTTTACAAAGTTTTATTAATTTCACAAAATGTATTAAGCAGCTACTAAGAGTAAAGAACAGGTAAGATAAACTACAATAGTGAGCCTTCAGAAAGCTCCCTGTCCACTTAAAATAGATATTAATTATGTAGGTTCATCACATAAAGTACCATTTTGATAAATAATTTGCAGTGAAGTAAACATCTAAGTTACTATGAGACCATTTGATAAATAGTTCCTTTTCTCTTTTTCTCATTAGCATAGCTGCAAGTCAGCAGGTAGGGAAAGCAAAGCACTTTCAAATGCATCTAATTTTTGTATATGGTTTTTTGTTGTTCTAGAAGAGTATGGTGTTACTTTCATTAAAATGTATTTACAATATTTTGTCAGGAATAAATCTTTGATTTGCATTTCCCTTCTGGCTTATTCATAGTACATATGCGATATTTCATCATATAAATATTTTATTTTCTCCTGAATTTTCTAGAAGGAAACACATGTTTACTTTTATAATAAAATGTAATGGGAAATAAATTCAACATACAGACAACATAGACATCCTTTGAACACTTAAAACTTAGCTTAGAAAGTGCTCTCATAAAAATCTCATATACCCTTTATTGTCATTTGAAATAAAGTTTTTGTTTTGTTTTGTTTTGTTTTGTTGCTTTTTTTGGAGACCAGGCTGGAGTGCAATGGTGGGATTGTGGCTCACTGCAACCTCTGCCTCCTGGATTCAAGCAATTCTCCTGCCTCAGCCTCCAAAGTAGCTGGGATTATAGGTACCCAATACCATGTCCGGCTAGGTTTTTTTTTTTTTTTTTTTTTTTTTTTTTTTTTTTTTTTTTTGTATTTTTAGTAGACACGGGTTTTCACCATGTTGACCAGGCTGGTTTCAGACTCCTGACCTCAAGTGATCTGCCTTCCTTGGCCTCCCAAAGTAAGTGCTAGGATTAAAGGAATGAGCCACCATGCCTGGTCAAAAAAAGGTTTTGTTTGTTTTTTTACAGTTATAAGACCATAATAGCTATGATAGTTAAAAGTGATTACCACTTGCCAAACACTGTTCTTTATTAATTAATAAAGTAATAAGGCAGAGTTCTTTTCTTAAAAAAATTATGCTAGAGTTCAAACCCAGATATTCTGAAATACACTCACTATTTCTTGTTTGAGAATCACTGCTGTTAAGCATTAAAATAATCCCTTAAAATCTGAAATTAAGCATATCTGATAATCTTATTTTATTATTGAATGTTCTTAAAGAAGCTGCATTGGATAATGACGCTTTCTTATTCAAGAAGGCAAGACTTTTAAATGATGACTTTTTAAATGAAATAATAATCTAAGGCAGTCTCTCTTTAAGCAAATGTAGCTATCTTCTTTAGAAATTCTTTTGGCTACCTCTTTTACAAAGTAATAAGATGAAAATAATCCTGTTTCTACTAAAAAATGGATAATTATTTTCTTCTTCCTGATGCATGTGAATCACTGTAACATCAATTTCTAAGGTAAAAACAGATAAAAAACTAAAAATTATAGCGATTAGGTTATAGATAAATCAAAAATGTTTTATTCACATTCAATCATTTAACAAATATGAAATACATGTAATGTGCCAACCATGATGTTAGTGGAGATGATGGATTAGGCAAGTTTCCTTTCTTAAAGAGCTCATGATGTAAAAGAATGGAGATTAGGAGAAAACACATTGCTATTTCAAGTGCTACTATGGTATCTGGTGTCTTTTGGAGGTATCGACTAATAGCAGAAGGAACCACTATCAACCAGGTCAAATAAAGGTAATTGAGATTTGAGGCTAATTTAAAAATATGGTAGAAAGTGTCCCAAGTGTTCCACATCATGCTTAATATAAATTCCTCATCATGAACTCTACTAGTTTTAGTTTATCCTAAAAAATAAGTTTATCGAAGCCATGGACTTTTTAAAATTCTAGCAGATCTTTAGTTGTGGCATTCAATATAATTAAATAAGCTTTAAAAACTAAAGTTCTCCAGTTTCGTCCATGTTGTTGCATATGACATAATTTCCTTCTCTTTTAAGGCTGAATACAATTCATACCTTGGCTATTGTGAATAATGCTGCAATAAACACGGGACTGTAGATATCTCTTTGACAAGCTGATTTCAAATCCTTTTGGATATATAGTCAGAAGTGGGATTGTTGTTTTTTTGTTTTTTTGTTTTTTTTTTCTTGAGACAGAGTCTCGCTCTGTCACCCAGGCTGGAGTGCACTGGTGCGATCTAGGCTCACTGCAACCTCAGCCTCCTGGGTTCAAGCAATTCTCCTGCCTCAGCACCCTCTAGTAACTGGGATTACAGGCACCCACCACCACACCCGGCTATTTTTTGTATTTTTAATAGAGACAGGGTTTCACCATGTTGGCCAGGATGGTCTCAAACTTCTGACCTCAGATGATCCACCCACCTCGGCCTCCCAAAGTGCTGGGATTACAGGCGTGAGCTGCCGTGCCCGGCCTGGTTTTTTAAAAAATGAAATTCTGTCATTCGCAACAACATAGATGAACATGGAAGACATTATGCTAAGTAAAGTAGGCACAGAAAGACAGATACTGCATGATCTCACTTGTGTGTGAAATCTAAAAATGTCAAACTCATAGAATTTGAGAATGGGATGGTTCTTACCAGAGACTAGGGGATGGGAGGGGAAGGAAGGAACAAGGAATGGGGAGGTGTTGGTCAAAGGATACAACATTTCAACTAGACAGGAGGAATAGGTTTGGGGTATCTATTGCATAGCATGATGAAGATAGTTAATAATAATGTAAGGTGTATTTCAAATTGCTAAGAGGTTAGATTTTAAATGTCCACAAAACACACAAAAAATATGTGAAGTGATGAATATGCTGATTAGCTTCATTTACTCATTCCATAATGTATGCATGTATCAAAACCATTGTACCTCATAACTGTATACAATTATTCTTTTAATTAAAATAAAACAAAGAAAACTATTCTTCTCAGTGTCTTGTTTTCAGAGATTCTGATATTTTAAACGAGTCTTTCAAAGTGGGAAACTGATTGGGATTGAGCGAAATTCATGCCGTAATAGTTTAGAAGTGGTGGACACAGAGGATCGACAATCTTAAAGCATGTTCATAAGTAAAATTTTGTCTGATAAGTGAGCTGTTTGAGCAGAAGACATGTTACCCAGATATGCAAACTGTTTCTCAAATAGATAGGTTTGCAGAAATTTTCAGAAGCAATGAGTAAAATTATTTATTGATTTATGGTTTCATCATGTTGGGCAGAAATTTCTTGGAAGTAAAAAATTAACTTATGTTGACACAGCTGACCAAAGTTCTCAATCTTCAGTGTTAAGCTATGTGAATTCAGATGGCCTCAGTTCCTAACACTTGGATGTGTTGTATTTTTTGTTGAGATTTTTAATTACTGCACAAATATTAGTATTATCAATGGGCTTGTGTTCTCATAATGATTTTTCTTAGTAATATAGTGTATCTGAAGAGGCGTTGTTGTCTATGGCAGTAAATACCCGAAGTCCGTAATCTCATGCCAAGGGAATCGAGGACAAGGACACACGGTAGTGAGCTTTAGAAAAGAAATGTAATAGGCAAAAGAAAAAGAGAATAGCTCTCCCTCCTGCAGAGAGAGGGGCGCCCAAGTGAGTCTTTTGGTCCCTTGGTGAAGTGAACCGGGTTTTATAGAATGGCTTGTGGAGGCAGTGTCTGATTTACACAGGGCCCCAAAATTGGTTGGATCAAGTGTGACTTTACATAGCATGCGCAAAGAAGCTTGGCCACCCAACCCTAATCTTTTATTACGCAAATGAATTTTCTCCCTGGCCAGCACCATATTGTCAGCTCCTTACTGTACACGTGGTTGGCAAAGAAAACGGAAGATGGAGCCGCCATGTTGAACATGCCTAGCCCTGAGGTAGCCTTTTCCTATTGGCACAGCTGCCTGGCATTCACTCGTGCAAGCTTCCAGCTTGATTCTATGTCTGCAGCTCAATTTTACAGGCTGCTTTTTGTTAGAAAAAAAATGATTTGGAGCTGCTTTTTATTAAAATATATACCTTACCAAGGACTTCCTTATCCTCACTATCTGCCTAAATAATTTCTTTTTAACTCCTATATCATATTGACTACATATATTTAACTATAGTATTACATTTAAACGTTTATTATACTATGCCCAATAGCTTGATGTGTTAATTTACAAGGAGTTTGTGATTTCCCATGTCTTCACATATTCACTATATCTCAGAGGTTTAAAATGTTGTGTTTCTATGATTGCAAGAATTTTTCTTGTTTGTTGGCCTTTTGTAGTTCCTTCCTGGGAATTTATTTCTGATAGTATGTAAATGTTTTTCCTCATCAGAGTGGTTTTCTTTTAATTATTCTTGTCACTGGCACTTTAAATTTTTCCTAGTCTGTTGCTTTTTATACTTATACAGTATTCATATAAGTTTTACTTTTTTTTATTTTAGAGGTTGGGTTTCACTTTGTCACTGGGCTTGGGTGCAGTGGCACAATCATAGCACACAGTAACCTCGAACTCTTGAGCTCAGGTGATCTTCTTCCCCACCCAGCCTCCCCAGGAGCTAGGACTACAGGTGTGCATGCCACCATGCTTAGTGAATTTATATATATATATATTTTGTGTGTGTGTGTGTGTGTGTAGAGACAGGGTATTGCTGTGTTACCCAGGCTGGTCTCAAACTCCTGGCCTCAAGCAATCTCCCCTCCTTGGCCTCCCATAGCACTGAGATTCCAGGTTTGCCACCAGGCTCAGACAAATGTTACTTTTGATATTATAAAATGTGTCTGTTTTTGGTTACTTATCTTTTCTTTGCTTTTAAAAACAGTTATTTTATTTTTCTTTTCTTTTCTTTTCTTTTTTTAGACAATGTCTTGCTCTGTTGCCCAAGCTAGAGTGCAGTGGCTCGAGCTTGGCTCACTGCAACCTCCGCCTCCCGGGTTCAAGTGATTCTACTGCCCCAGCCTCCTGAGTAGCTGGGATTACAGGCATGCGCCACTGCACTCGGCCAATTTTTGTGTTTTTAGTACAGATGGGGTTTCACCATGTTGGCCAGGCTGATCTCGAACTCCTGACCTCAGGTGACCCACTTGCCTTGGCCTCCCAAAGAGCTGGGATTACAGGCATCAGCCACCACTCCCAACCAAAAGAAATTATTTTCTATCTTAGTATCATTTATTTGTCCATTTTAAATTTTCTTCTTCAAGTGTTAAAATATTTACCATATTTATACTTCTTACTCATTTACTGTTCTTTTTAAAAGTTAAAGACATGATTTCAATATTTATTTTAATAAATGTTCCTAAAGTTATGTATTTCTCTTGAAATACTGCTTACTATCATTTTACAAATTTTGAAGTGAATTACTTTAATGTGTAGTTTAGTTTAAAATCTCAAAATTGCATTTGTAAAATAAGCCAGGCACAGGAAAACAAATTATCACATGTTGTCACTCATCTGTAAAAGCTATAAAAGTTGATCTCATGGAATTAGAGAGTAGAAAATTAAGGAAGGGTAGGGAGGAGGGGATAGCCAGATATTTGTTACTGAATATAAAATCACAACTATAATTCACAGAAAATAGGAGAAATAAGTTCTAGTTTCTATATCATTGTAGGGTGCCTATAATTAACAACAATTTATTGTATATTTTCAAACAACTAAAACAGAGGATTCTGAATATTTTAAAAAAAGATATGATAAGTGTTCGAGGTGATGGATATACTAATTACCCTGATTTGATTATTACACATTGTATATTCAGGTATCAAAATATCACACTGTAACTCATACTTTTGTGCAGTTAGTGTGCATTAATAAAAATAATACAAGCAAAAAAATTGCATTTGTGATATTTTCTTTAACTTTTGATACACTAAAGAGAGAATATGTGTACGTATTTAATTTTCATAGCCATCATTGTTCTAATATTTTTGTTGTTGTGATATTTTTCTGTTTCTTATCTTTATACTGTTAATAGTTTTTGACTCAGTAGCCCTGTGGTCTCACACACATACATACATACACATTCATACACACAAGTCTAAATTTATTTCAGATTATATTACATGCAATATAAATAAAATATATAGATAATATATAGGTACCATATTAGATAATATATGTTTTTAAATATATAAATTTAAATTTATTTAGTACTTTTTACTCATTCTCACTTTCTAAGAAAATAACCTCATCAAGGTCTATGTTGTCAGTAAACTATATTGTCTCCTCTTACTTACTCTTTCTATATGGCCAGTGTTTTCATTCTAACTCTTTTTTAAGGTAGCAACATAGTTAATTATTTTTTTCCTGTCAATGAATAGCTAATCCTATTTTTCAATGTATTTTATCAGTGCCTCTGTACAATTTCACTTATTTTATCTACCTATGTCTAGATATAGTTTTCTTTTTTCTGACATAATTATTTTAGGACTTTCTACAAGTTTTGTGAAAGGCAATTTTTTCAGTTTGTTGTTTCTTTTGTATTCAGATAATATAACTATTTCACCCTCATTCTTGAATGATTTTTCATCTGAGTATAGAAACTCCTCCAGCAATGTAACTGTTAGAGGATCTGAAATATTCTGTTCAATGAAGTAGCATTCTGTCTACATTCTTGATACTATGCCATACGTGTAGAAACAAACCTCTCAGTCTTCATCTTTCAAAGTATTTAAATATGACTTCTTGTCAACTATTGTCTGAGAGTTTTATTTGAAATTCTAATAGTCATATGTTTAAGTCACTCAATGTATATCCTTTAAAGTCATACTTTTACTCTTACTCTGCTGATTTATTGGTGTTTTATAGGTATCGTCTTAAAATTTCTTTTTCACATTGTATGTAACATAGAAATTACCCTACCTATTTCATTGCATTTTGGTTTTTGTTGTTGTTGTTGTTTCTATATCATAAATATATTTGGGTTTTTATCATTGAATAATGATAGCAATAGGAAGGAGACAAATTCCTAGGCACACAGGGAAGGGTCCCTGGTTAAACTCGACCTTCAAGCCAAGAACAGTCTGAAGCCTGAACACCAAACTACCAGTTCCAGATAGGGTCCATGGACTGGAGTGAGAACTTCCTTTCCTGTTTGCAGCCCATGATTGGTCCCAGGCCAAGCCTTCAGATCAGCCTGATTGGTCCTGGGCCAAGCCTTTACTTCAGCCCCTGATTGATTCTTCACACTGTCGTACCTCTTTCTGAATGATATTTTTTCAGTCCTACCCATAAATCCACTGGCATGCATTTCCCCATTCTAAGTCTGTGAAAACTCCAGACTCAGCCTCTCAGCTGGCAACCCACTTTTGGGTGCCCTCTAGCTGCTGATAGCTTTCTTTCTGTCACTCAGTAAAATTCTACTCTACCTTACTCACTCTCCAGTGTCAGTGTATCTCATTCTTCTTGGTTGTGAGACAAGAACTCGGAACTCACCAAACTGCAGGAGTGAAAGGGCTGTAACACTCCCTCCTGCTCACTGAACTACAGGAGTGAAGAAGCTGCAGCAATAGTTCACACACACACACACGTAGTCTTATGTGCCTATATTTTCTTGCATGTTTTTGAGAATAAATGTATACTCTATTTTGTTGTACTTCTTAGTATCATTTTTCTTGATAAGCCTGACCACTTGATTTGATGAAATAAAGTGGCCAATCTTATCAAGTAAATTTTTTATTTTTATTTAAAAATATTATTTTTAACTTGGCCACTTTAAGAAAGTGGCATCCATTTATCTATCTATCTATCTATCTATCTATCTATCATCTATCTACCTACCTACCAATCATCTATCTATCTGTCTGTTTTACCCTTATATATTAGTTTGTTTGTCTCTTTTCTTATCTTGGTCCCCCAAGAGCCTAATTCATAGATGTGGTTTCTATTAATAGCTCAGGATTTCCATCCTGCAATTACAATGTCGTTTACAGAGCCTAGTAGCTAAGTCTAAATCTTCCTGGATTTCTTTTTTTCTTTTATCACCTCTATATATAAGTTTACAATTTTATACACATTGCGTGTTGCACTCTCAGCTAATGGGACTGTAATTTTACCTGAAGTATAGCAGTATTGCCACTTGTCAGATAATCTTCTCTGAAGTCCAATGCAAGTCACTATTGACTGTATTTGGTACTACTGCTTCACAGGCTGTGGCTTCATCTTCAACTAAAAATTTTGTGTTCTATTCCACATGAAAAACAAATAGAGTCTTACTTTACTTTGAGGACAGCAATCGGTTTATTAATATTTTAGAATATATAAAATTGCTGTAGTTTTGCAGTATGTTCTGTTATTTATGTTTTTGTTTTAGAGTTATAGCATGTACTCCTAAAGGTATCCTGATTAAGATGAATGCTCACAACCTCTCTTGGAGGATAGACATCAAGAAAATAAATCCTACTTTTTGTATCTAGATGTTCATAACACATAAAATGGATATAAATTATGATTTTTAAAAATGTAGATAAAATAGGAAAAAATACATTGTTTCCATTTATTCTGAATATTATTGTAGTTTTTCAAACAAAAATAAATATTTAATCCTTAATTTTGTGACATACAAATGTTACAAGAAAAAGATACTACGAGTCTATGACCTATGTATTAACTGTAGCCGTAAATTTCAGAAATTAAGCCTCTACAATACATATTCAGCCTAAATATATAAATAATTCTAAACTGAGAAGTCACAATATTAAATTTCCATGATAAATCTCAGTGAGTGTATAAAACTAATGTACATGATATGTAGTATAATTATGAGTAAAATCATTATTATGTGATATAGTTAAAATAAAATTTTGAATGTTTAAACTGTATTTTTGTTTTTAATTTTATTGTAATTTTTTTAATTGTAAAAAATATGAAAATTTACAAAGGGTTAGTTCTAAAAGTTCTTGATATTTTGTGAAATTGTAAGACTCCAAACTCAAGCACATCTTATTTCTATAAGGTAGTGTTTAAACAACTGTGTAAATTTTCACTGTTCTCTGGAGGTAGCAATTAAGCTTCCCTCTGATTTCCACAGGACTTTATGACACTACATTCAAACACCTCTGGTAATAGTAATACAAACTCAATTAATAAAATGGACAGTTACTACTTGGTTTTCTACCTGCCATTGACAAATATATCTAATTTTTGGCATATTGTTAAACTCTTTACAGGTTTAATTTTCACTGACATATGCCTGAAATAAATTTATTTTGAGCTATTATATGCATATTGCCATAAAATAATGAAGAAATGCATACACACAAAAAGAAAAGCTATTTTAAATCTCCTAGCCAGAGAATAACATTATTGACACATTGCTGTTTTTCCATTTAGCCTTTTTTTTTTAAATGAGCATGTATATACAGGCATGTCACAGAGATATTGTGGGTTTAGTTCCAGACAACTATAATAAAATGACTCTCATGAACTTTCTGAGATTTCTCAGTGCATGTAAAAGTTATGTTTGCACCATACTGTATTCTATTAAATGTGCGATAACATTATGTATAAAAAAAGTACATATATTAATTTAAAAATTGTTTATTGCAAAAAATGCTAACAATCATCTGAGCCTTCAGTGAGTCATAATCTTTTTACTCTGGAAGTTCTTAACTTAATGCTGATGCTTGCTGATTGATCAGGATGATGGCTGATAAAAGTTGGGTTGGCTGTGACACTTTCTTTTCTTTTCTTTTTCTTTTTTTTTTTTTTTTTGAGGTGGAGTCTTGCTCTTTCACCCAGTCAGGAGTGAAGTGGCATGCTCTCAGCTCATTGCAACCTCCACCCCCAGATTCAAGTAATTCTCCTGCCTTAGCCTCCCAGGTAGCTGGGATTACAGGCACCTGCCACCACGCCTGGCTAATTTTTCTATTTTTAGTAGAGATGGGATTTCACCATGTTGGCCAGGCTGGTTTTGGACTCCTGACCTCAGGTGATCCACCCGCCTCGACCTCCCAAAGTGCTGGGATTACAGGCGTGAGCCACCACACTCAGCCTGGCAATTTCTTAAAATAAGACAACAGTCAAGTTGGCCACATCATTTGACTCTTCTTTTCATGAATGGTTGCTTTGTAACATGTGATGATGCTTGATAGCATTTTCCCCACAGAAGAACTTTTAAACTTGGAGTCAGTCATCTCAAAATCTGCTGCTGCCTTATAACATCTGCTGTTATTCCCTCTGTTAAAGCCTTGGACCCCTCAGTCACCCATGAAGGTCGGAATCAACTTCTTCCAAAGTCCTGTTAATGTTGATATTTCAAACTCCTCCCATTAATCACAAATGTTCTTAATGTCATCTGGAATCTTTTCCAAAAAATTTTCATTTTACTTTGCCCAGATCTAATAGGGGAATCACAATCTATGGCAGCTATAGCATTATGAAATCTATTTCTTAAACATATAAACTTGAAAGTTGATACATTGGCTGCAAAATGGATATTGTGTTAGCAGGCATGAAAACATTTATTTTCTTTTACATGTCTGTCAGAGATCTTGGGTGACCAGGTGCATTGTCACTGAACAATAATTTTTTAAAAGAATCTTGTTTTCTGAGAAATAGGTCTCAATAGTGTGCTTAAAATATTTAGGGACCCATGCTGGGAACAGGTGTGCTGTCATCCAGGCTTTGCTTTTTCCATTTATACAGCACAGGCAGAGTAGATTTAGAGTAATTCTTAAGGATTCTAAAATTTTTGCAATGATCATTGAGCACTGGCTTCACCTTGAAGCCGCCAGCTGCATTTGCCTCTAATAAGAGTCAGCAAGTCCTTTAAAGCTTTGAATCTAGGTATTGACTTATGCTGTCTGGCTATGAAAATCTTAGATGACATTTCCTGATTTAAGACTGTTTCTTCTACGTTGAAAATCTGTTGTTAGCCTCCTTCCTCAATTATGTTAGCTAGATATTCTGGATTACTTGCCACAGCTTCTCCATCAGCACTTGCTGTTTCATCTTGCTTTTTTATGATATTGAGAGAGCTTGTTTTCTTAAACCTCATGGCCAACCTCTGTTAGCTTCAAACTTTTCTTCTGCAGCTTTCTCACCTCCCTTGGCCTTCATAGAATTAAAGAGAATTAAGGCCTGTCTCTAGATTAGGCTTTGGTTTAAGAGAATGTAGCTTGTTTGATCTTCTATCCAAACCATTAAAACTTCCTCCATGTTAGCATAAATCTGTTTCACTTTCTTATCATTCATGTGTTTGATGGAGTAAGACTTCTAATTTTCAATAACTTTTCACTTTCATTCACAATTTGATGAAATGTTTGGTGCAAAAGGCCTAGCTTTTAGCTTATTTCAGCTTTCAACATGCCTTCCTCACTAAACTTAATTATTTCTGGCTTTGCATTGGAAGTGAAAGATGTGTGACTCTTCCTTTCACTTGAACACTTAGAGGCCACTGTAGGGCTGTTGATTGGCCTAATTTCAATTTGTTGTCCCTTAGAAAATGGAAGGCCTGAGGAGAGGGCAAGAGAGGAAAGGCCAGTCAGTGGAGCAGTAAGTGCAGACACAATATTTATGGATTAAGTTCACCACCTTAAGTCCAGGTGCAGTGGCTCACACTTGTAATCTCAGCATTTTGGGAGGGCTAGTTGGGCAGATAACTTGAGTTCAGGAGTTCAAGGCCAGCCTGGGCAACACAGCAAAACCCTGTCTCTGCTAATACAAAAATTAGCTAGGTGTGATGGTGTATGTCTGTAGTTCCAGCTACTCAGGAGGCTGGGGTGGGAGGATCACTTGAGTCCAGGAAGTCTAGCTGTGGTGAGCCATAATTGCCACCACACTCCTGCCTGGGCAACAGAGCAAAACCTTGTCTCAGAAAAAAAAAAAAAAAAAAGTTCACCATCTCATACAGGTGTGGTTAGTGACATACCAAAAACAATCACAATAGGAACATCAAAGACTGGTCACATCTAAAATAATAGAGGAGTTTGAAATACTCTGAGTATTATCAAAATGCTACACAATGACCCAAAGTAAACTAATGCTGCTGAAAAAATGGCACAGATAGACTTGCTCAATGCAAAGTTATCACAACACTTGAATTTGTAAAAAGCACAATATTTATGTGCTTACTTACTGAGTTGATATAACACTTTATCAGGGCATTAAAGGAACAAGCTATGAAGCACAATAAAGTAAAGCACAATAAAACAAGGAATGCCTTTGTATTTAATTTAAAAACATGTTTGTCTACTTTTTACCTAAGCAATTTCTCGTGCTATAAAATATTTGCCATGAATGATGTTCTTAGCTTCACTATATACTGGTATGTAAACTTATAGCCACGTACTTGTGTGCAAGAAAGCAGTAAGTTATCTACTGTGAATTTAAGCTTTCAAAAAAAATTGTCTCTATTTTTATATCCTTATTATATACTTTAAAAATTAATGTATATGTATTTTTTTTTCTAGTGCATGACACAGAGATTCAGTAAATATTTGTTGGAAGCTTGTTCACATTGTTCTGTGCTGACACTTCTTTTTATGGAGTCACGATATATGTACTTCCCTTTATTAGTAATTGAGTGATAAGTATATGTTATCTAAGTTTATGATATTTTTCAATATCTACTTCAATGGTTACAATAATTCTTTTTCAGAAATAGCCCTGGCTTAGATGTCTTGTTTCTAAGAGAAGCCACTATATCTAAAAACAGCCTTAGGGCTTTCATAAGTGGCAGTCCCAGTTATAGGAATCACTACACCCAGAGGAACTCAAAGCTGTGGCTACTGTCAAGTATTTTTGCTTCCTCTAGGCCAGATGCAATTTTCTCATCAGATGTCTTTTCATCAAAAACAATGCTGCGTAGTTATTGAATTGATATAACACTTTATCAAGGTATTATTAGAGGAACAGGGCTAAGCAGTTAATCAAAGATCAAAACTTTACATAGGAGAGGAAAGGGTCCTGTTAACCATCTGCCCACACAGAACTATTTTGCTTTTTTGAGATTTCGGTCTCTATATCTTTCTTGACAAATTTCTTTCTACCATTTATATAGATATATATGCATGTGTATATATATTTGTATGCATTTATATTTATATATGAATGATATATATTATATATGATATAGTATATATATTGCCTAATTGTTTATTTTTATATATGTATAGTATATATATATATTGGTGTCTTGAAATGAAGGTTGAAATTATTTCTTTTAACATTTTTTAGGAAATAATCTATTCAAGTTTCTTGCATTTCTGATATGCTCTGTCAGCATTGAGAAGACAAATTCAATTATGATGTTAATAAGATCATAAAAGATATCTTTCATCTATTTTATTGTTGTAAAAAATCTGGAAATTTTTCTAAATATTAGCTTTTTGTTTTTATTTATACCATGTGTACTTTCTCACCTCCAGTTCTTTGTAACATAATATTTCTTTGTTTTCAAAATTCTTTCTCTGTTCATTATGGGTAACTCCTAGCCACTCTTCATGGCCCACCTTAGGTTTTACTTTCTTTTCCTTTTATTTGTTTTAGAGACAGAGTCTCGCTGTGTCATCCAGCCTGGAGTGCAGTGGTGAGATCACACCATTGCAACCTTGAAATCTTGGTCTCCAGTAATCCTCCCACTTCAGCCTCCCAAGTAGCTAGGACTACAGGCACACACCACCAGGGCCAGCTGATTTAAAAAAAAAAAAAAAATTTGTAGAGAGTTCTCAGCATGTTGCCCATGCTTGTCTCCTGGTCTCAAGCAGTCACAAAGTCAAATTCCTCCCAAAGTGCTGGGATTAAAGGCATGAGCCACTGTGCACACCCAGGTTTTACTTTCACAAGAAACTTTGGTTTCTCATTTTTATAATGAAAGTTCTAGCTTAAATAAACCTATTGTTTCTTCCATATTTAACATTCTATTTTAGTTATCTTGACTTCTCATGACTTGCTTTTATCACTATATGCCTGTTTCTTGTGTTTCTAAGTAGATGATGAATCAGATGTCATTCTAGTTACGTTCAGATACAATTGGCTAAAAGCCCTATTTCCACCCTGTGGAAACCCCAGGCCCTCACTAAATCTACTTGGGATTTCCTGAATTTGTATGTTTTTAAGGAAAGTTCAGTCTCCTGGCTTTTTTTTTTTTTTTTCATGAGTACTAACTCTGCACTGTAATGTTAATACAAAGTTAATTCTCAGCTATTTGCTTTTATTGCCATACCATATGCAAATAAGCAAACAAAACACCTAACATTTACATATAATTGCATTTGAAATATTATAGTAAAATGTGATAGTGATTTGTTTGTATTCAGTTAGGTAATGGTAGTGGACTGTAAAAGCATTAGAAAATGGTATTAGAAACCAATATCTATGTGCTAGGTTTGCTCATCACAGCTTGTGTATCCTCATTTTTAGTCCCTCTTACTAGAAAGGCATAGAACAAGAAAATATATAAGTGTATACTAACCCAAGGTTTTATACATATCTAGAAATATTCCTCTGCATAACCATTTGTGACCGTATTAAGCTAAACATTAAATTCATAGTGATGTCTCAACTTCAATCCATTAATCCATGATTGTCCAAGCTGCTACCCTTTTCTCATCTGTTACCTCCTACTCCAAAAGTAACAAACCTGGCTTCTACTATCTGCTAATCATTTATTTAATTGTTTAATTCTAGTATATATGTATAATGGTTTCAGAATTATTAACTAGTATCCCCATGGAAAACAATTTTTTTTGAGACGGAGTCTCACTCTGTCACCCAGGCTGGAATGCAGTGGCGCGATCTCAGCTCACTGCAAGCTCTGCCTCCTGGGCTCTCACCATTCTCCTGCCCCAGCCTCCCGAGTAGCTGATTACGGGTGCCCGCCACCATGCCTGGCTAATTTTTTTGTATTTTTAGTAGAGACGGGGTTTCACCGTGTTAGCCAGGATGGTCTCGATCTCCTGACCTGATAATCCGCCTGCCTTGGCCTCCCAAAGTGCTGGGATTACAGGCGTGAGCCACCGCACCTGGCCCCAGAAGACAATTTTTAAAAATAGAATATATGCATTTGATTTTGAGTTCTAGCTATGATAATTCCCACTGTAATAATGTCCTTAGTAATTAATAAGCATAAACATGTTTATTATCACAGAAAATTGCATGAGAACTATCAGAGAGAAGTCAATGTAGAGAAAGTGCATGTAAGATAATAAAAATCAAATAGATAATAAAGCATATCAATTAATACTGTATTTAGATATAAAGCTTTAAATATATACTAAACACTTGGATTTTGGTTTTATTTCTTCTTTTCAACTTTTATTTTAGATTCAGGGTGCATATGTGCAAGTTTGTCATAAGGATACATGCTGTGATGAGGCCAGGCACGGTGGCTCACGCCTGTAATCCCAGCACTCTGGGAGGCTGAGGCGGGCAGGTCACGAGGTCAGGAGATCGAGACCATCCTGGCTAACACGGTGAAACTCCATCTCTACTAAAAATATAAAAAATTAGCCGGATGTAGTGTCAGGCACCTGTAGTCCCAGCTACTCGGGAGGCTAAGGCAGGAGAATGGTGTGAACCCGGGAGGTGGAGCTTGCAGTGAGCCGAGATTGCGCAACTGCACTCCAGCCTGGGTGACAGAGCGAGACTCCGTCTCAAAAAAAAAAAAAAAAAAAAAAAAAAAAAAAGGATATATGGTGTGATGTTGAAATTTGGTGTGCAATTGAACCCATCACCCAGGTAGTAAGCCTAGCACTCGATAGATAGTTTTTGAACCCTTGAGCCTCCCCTTCCTTAGTTATAGTCTTCAGTGTCTATTGTTCTCATCTTTTGCCCATGTGTACCCAATGTGCAGCTCCTACTTATAAGTGAAAACATGGAGTATTTGGTTTTCCGATTCTGCATTAGTTCTTAGGATAATGGCCTTTAGCTACATTCATGTTGCTGAAAAGGACATAATTTTATTTTTTTATAGCTATGTTGTATTCAATGGTATAGATGTATCATGTTGAAGTCTCCCACTCTTATTACATGCCTGTGTAAATCTTTTCATAGGTCTAAAATTACACGTTTTATAAATCTGGATGCTCCAGTGTTGAGTGTGCATATAATCAGTAAAGTCTTCTTGTTGAATTGAAACTAATCATTACACATTGTCTTTTTTGTCATTTTTACTATTGTTGGTTTAAAATCTGTTTAATCTGATACAAGAATCATGACCCCTGCTCTCTTCTGTTTTCCATTGCGTGATAGATCTTTCTCCATTCCTTTACTTTGAGCCTGTAGGTGTGGCTACATGTGAGATGGATCTCTTGAAGACAGCAGACAATTGGGTCTTGTTTTTCTACCCAACTTATCACTTGGTGCTTTTTAGGTGGGGCATTTAGACCATTTAAATTCAAGATTAATATTGCTACGTGAGGGTTTTTTTTAATGTGTTTAACTGGTTGCTTCATAGTCCTTATTGTGTAGTTGCTTTATGGGATTTGTGAGCTATGTATTTAAGTGGGTTTTTGTGGTAGCAGGTATCATTCTCTTGCTTCCATATTTAGAACTTCCTTAAGGCTCTCTTGTAAGACTCACCTAGTGGGAACAAATTCCCTTAGCATTTGCTGTCTGGAAAATATTTCGTTTATCCTCCATTTATGAGGTTTAGTTTGGCAGGATATGATTCTTGGTGGAAATTTATTTTCTTTAAGGATGCCAACAATAGGCTCCCAATCTCTTCTGGCTTGTAAGCATGATGGGGTTCCTTTTGTAAGTGATCTGACCCTTTTCTCTTGCTGCTTTTAAGATTTTCTTTTTCACATTGACTTTGGAAAATCTGATGACTATGTGTCTTGGTGATGATCATCTTATATTGTATCTCACAGGGGTTCTCTCAATTTCTTGAACTTGTATGTTGGCCTCTCTAGCACAATTGGGGAAATTTTCATGAACTATAACCTCAGATATGTTTTCCAATTTGGTTATTATCTCTCCTTCTCTCTCAGAAATGCCAGTGAGTCACAGAATTGGTGTTTTTACATAATCTCATGTTTCTTGAAAGTTATGTTCATTTTTAAAGTTACTTTTTCTTTATTATTTTCTCACTGAATTGATTCAAAGAACTCGTCCTTGAGCTCTGAAATTCTTTCCTCAACTTGGTTTAGTATGTTGCTAAGGCTTCCAATTGTATTTTGAGATGCCTATAGTGAATTTTTAAATTCCAAACACATTCAGTTTGGTTCTTCTTTAATATGGCTATGTCATCTTTTAGCTCTGGGATCATTTTACTGGCTTTCTTGGATTCGGTTTCAACTTTCTCTCGAATTTAGTTGCCATTCAGACTCTGAATTCTATGTCTCTTATCTCAGGCAATTCAATCTGTTTAGGATCTATTGCTGGAGAGCTTGTGGAATCCTTTGGAGGTAAAGAAATGCTGTGACTTTTTGAATTGCCAGAGTTCTTGTACACAGCAAAATAAACTATAAAAAGAATAAGCAGACATTCTACAGAATGGGAGAAAATATTAGCAAACTATGTATTATATCTGACAAAGGTCTAATATCTAAAATCTATAAGAAACTTAAATAAACCAATAAGCAAAATCTTAAAAATAATTCCATTAAAAAACAGGCAAGAAATGAATAGATACTTCTCAAAAGAAGACATACAAGCAGCCGAGAAGCATGTGAAAAAAAAATACCCCAAAACCACAAATGAGAAACCATCTCACACTAGTCAAAATGGCTATTATTAAAAAGTCAAAAAACAACAGATGTTGGAGGAGCTGCAGAGAAAAGGGAATGCTTACACTGTTGGTGGGAATGTAAATTAGTTCAGCCACTGTGGAAAGCAGTTTGGAGATTTCTCTAAGAACTGAAAATACAGTTAATTTCTTCTCATCTGAGAAGGCTAGTGTTTCTTTTTCTTTTTGAAGTTGCTGTCATTTGGGTGGGTTTTTTGTTTTTTATTGTTTTTATTTTTTCCCTTGAGGGTTTTACTGTGGCATATGTTGTGAATAGTCAATTGGCTTCATATCTGGGTGTTTTCAAAGGGCCAAAGCTCTGTATGGATTCCTTCATTGTGGCTAGTTTCTTGCACTTGGTTTCACAGGTGATGCATGCTAAAGGCATTTTTGTTTTGTTTTGTTTTGTTTTTTTGGTGCAATCCATCAGGCAGTATTTAAGTGTAAGGACCAGCAGAGAGGCTCTCACACAGCCACGTGCCTCTTCCATATTCCAGTTCATTTGCGGCAGTGCTCTGGGAATAGGGAGAGGGGGCAAGAAATGACCCCCTCACCATGTTTGCTCCTAGGCCTTGGGGGAACCCCTGCAAATCACTGGAACTATTCCTACCTTTACTTAGCCCCAAGTGGGGCCCTGTTGGGCTGCCCTTCCCCATTCCATAGGGGCAGCTTGAGCTGAAGATAGCTCACCAGTAGGCCAGCAACTCCCCAGGGATCTGTTGGCCCTCTGAGCTTGGTAGAGTCAAAGTATGTTGTGTGGTATTTCTGTGGGTGGTCTAGTGATACAGTGGGTCAAGGGAGGAGGATCCCCAGGCACTGCAGTGTGTTGGAAGTGTGAAGCTGGTGTGGCACCAATGCCCTGGGGTGTTTTGCCCATCAGATGGCTGTGGGGACCACCCAGCTTGTGCTCTCCTGCTGGGATTTCCTTTCAGTGTCTTTCCCAGGAGCAGGCCTAACAAGCTAATTTTATCCTAAGAAATTTTGTGCCAAGAATGCTGGGCTGTTCCAGGTATTCTGGGCCACAGAGCTCTCTTGGACAGAAGCTGTGGCTGGCCAACAGGCTACACCCTTTCTGGAGTTGTGTTGCAGAGGGAGAGATGCCTAGTTCTAGTGCCTCAGTCCATGAACCCAGGCCTAACTCTTCTCAGAGTTCTGAGAGTGAGGCACCTCCCTGCCCCAAGCTCAGGCCACAGATTTCAGTTCAATACCCCTGGGCAGTGTGCTTGAAGGCTGAGGGGTCGAGAACAGGCCTGTGGCTGCGTCCTCTTGTCCCTTGGGGTCAAGAACTGGCTGTGTTAGGGGGTCCAAATTGCTCCCAGGCCACTGGCAAAACGATCAGGTGGGGCAGTGAAGGTTGTGCTGTGCAACCACTCTTGTGGGAGCATCCAGTCACGGACTTTGGGAGGGACTGGCAGACAAGGAGGCATGCAAATCAGAGCAGTCTTGCAGGAAAAACAGCCCTTGTCTCTCCCATCCCAGCTCAGCAGGGACTAGAGTCATTCAGAGCAAGATGGAGAGCCTTGAAAGATGGGTACCTATGATCGCATTTGGCTGTAGCAGCCCTATGCGGAAAACCTTCTGGACTTTGTACAGGTTTGAGCTGCCTCTACCCACTCTCCAGGCAGTTCCTCTTGTCAATACAAATGTCTATGGGGGTAATGGTATCCCTTGTAGCTAGGATCCCAGAGGTCCACAGCAGTAATGTGGTACCCAGGAGTTCTTTCACTCAGCTCTTCCTTCAGGAGCTGGTCCTGGCATTCAGCAACTCCACGCAGGCGTCTCAGCTTCCTTTGTCTTCAGCCTCAGTGTCTGTTGCACTTCTCTGTTGACTTTCAGTGTTTTCTCTTCACAAAATCTCTTCTAAGGGTGACGGATTATTCCATTTTTTTTTTTTTTTTTTTGTGCGAGGGGTGTTTTGTGGCTGTGTCTAGTCAGCTATCTGTCCCTCCCCCTGTTTTGTTTCTTAATAACACTAAGCCTATGGTTGTACTTCTTTTTTTATCTCTTCAGGGAATTCTGCTGAGAGTTTCATCTCAGAAAAAAAAAATAATTGGGCATTGACTTACTTTTTTTTTCTTGAGACAGAGTCTCACTCTGTCACCCAGGCTGGAGTGCAGTGGCACGGTCTAGGCTCACTGCAAGCTCTGCCTGCCAGGTTCATGCCATTCTCCTGCCTCAGCCTCCTGAGTAGCTGGGACTACAGGCGCCCGCTTCCAGGCCTGGCTAATTTTTTGTATTTTTAGTAGAGACAGGGTTTCACCATGTTAGCCAGGATGGTCTCGATCTCCTGACCTCGTGATCCACCTGCCTCGGCCTCCCAAGCCGAGGAACGCGCCCGGCCTATTCACTTTGTTATTGTTTTCAAACTTCACAGTACTGAATTTTTGTGTAAACCAAAATGTAATGTTCTTTCTAAAGACAAAGAAAATATGTTTAAGAAAATTTGGTGGCCGGGCGCGGTGGCGCAAGCCTGTAATCCCAGCACTTTGGGAGGCCGAGGTGGGTGGATCATGAGGTCAGGAGATCGAGACCACCCTGGCTAACATGGTGAAACCCCGTCTCTACTAAAAATACAAAAAAAAATTAGCCGGGTGTGGTGGCAGGCACCTGTAGTCCCAGCTACTCGGGAGGCTGAGGGAAGAGAATGGCGTGAACCCAGGAGGCGGAGCTTACAGTGAGCCTAGATTGCACCACTGCACTCCAGCCTGAGCGACAGAGCAAGACTCCATCTCAAAAAAAAAAAAGAAAAAGAAAAAAAGAAAATTTGTTTTGAGGCCTGCAAGCAGCAGGACAGAAATAAAAATTATAAAATAAATAAGTGAGACATAGTCAAAGGAAACTGAAAATCTCACCCATCTGAAAATAAATATCTGAACTTTAGTTGTTGGTTAATTTTACTTTTTAATAAGTACAAAATATAGTAGACACCTATAAATAAAGCCAAGCCCTTGGTTTTCCATTCCAGTAAAATTTACTACAATCGCAGATATTGCCTTCACCTGTACCAACATGATACAACGCCTACCAATCTCCCTTGATCTTTTTCCTTACCAACAGTTTGCAACCCCAAAATAAAACTTGTAAATGGAGAAAAACAATTAGCACTCCCTGTTTTAGTGTGACCTTGGTAGGAGTGAAGGGTTTTTTTGTTTGTTTGGAATAAGCTCAAGATTATGTAGCAAGAGAAATGCAAATCATTTTTGTGTATAAATCATTTGAAAAAGTGGCCCCCCAAAAGAAACTGAGTAGCATTAAATATATTTTACTCTCCCAGTTGTTTGAGAAAAAGAGCAAACTGCAACTTAAGGGATGTTTGCTTATTTATTTATTTAGTCCTGTAGACCCTTGGGATGTAAAGTTGCTATGTCTTCTCACTGGGAGCAGAATCTGCCAGAAGGAAATTCACAGAAGAGTGCTGGTGCTGTATAATTTATAAACCCAAAGAAGAGTCATGGAAATTGCCGAGTTTTTAAGAATATTTGGCAAGTTTTATTTGTTTCGTTAGTTGTTGTTTTATTCTATTTTAATAGGAGATAGAAATATTAGTGTAGAATGACAATAGAAACATGTGGAGAGAATGAAGAAGTAGTATTAGGAAAAGGAAGCAAATGCAAATAGGACATTCTCTGCAGATCCAGAAATTCAAACTCTAATTGAGTTTTGAAGAAGTAAAATTATACAAAGATTGTGGACTTGCTAAGGACTTAGGTTATACCCAAATAATTAAGGTATAAGAAACCCTGTAATCAATTTATCAAATCACTTTATGGTGCTCTTAAAGAAAATGAATACATTTGTGTTAATGTTTTATTGTGTACTCTGATAGGACTAGGATTATGTAAATTTTAAGAAGAGGCCCATCTATTCATGGGGGCATTATAGTGTACTTGGAATTATGTGTAGTGGTTTTGGAGGTGAGAGAATTTCCGAACAGTACACTGCTATTGAATATTATTCAACACTACTAACCTATCAAAAGTTGCCAGAATTAAAGGGACTAGCTCCTTCCACTTAAAGGTTTGGTTCATGATTTGGTGGTTTCAGCCAGTGACTGGTAACTACTTTAAATTGAACTACCTGTTTAGTGCATCCTGGGAGACCAAGAGATAGAGGCTGCAAGGCAGTATGAGGCAACTTCTCTATTACACTAGCCGATTAAAAGACAAAAGGGCTGATTTGAATAGCTTTAGCTCCTATAATTCTGCAATGCCTACAAAATTTTAGCTGAGAGCCATTTTTTATCCTTCATTATTGAGATGTGAAATAACCTATGCTAGAGTGGCAGTTTCATCTAACATTTTCACTGCCCAGAATGATTGGGCAGTGTTCTACAGTAATTATTTTTGTCAAGGAAAGTCAATTATTTTAAGGATCTCATTAAAGAATTGCTACTTAATACTATTATCTCAAAGTACCAAGCCCACGTTAATTGAGTATTGTTATAGGGCAGATAAAATCAGAGAAAATTAGTATGTGTGCAGATTATTGCAAAAGATTGGTTTACTTAAATTCTGTTATATACAGAATGCCCTAGGTTGCTTAGTAGGAAGCTAGTTCAGTTTCAGTTTAGCAGATAGTCTTAGAGTAGGAAAGTGGATAAGCACATTCATTTATACAATGAGTTTTTCAAAATTTAGAGGTGCCATGGAAAATCGCTGAAACTCAGGCCTCTTTGCAAAGACTTGTGTTTGCAGCTATTCCACTATATTCAGGAATATGTACTACCTGGAGGTATATCTTTATAATTTAATTAAATTTGAAGGGGTTCAGAAAAGCATTATCAATAAATTTGGGAAAAAGCAGATTCTAAATTGGCACATAATAATTTTATTTTTTTTCATATCACAGTAAAATGTGTTGGATACATTATAGCCAAACAAATTATGACCAATATTCAGAAAAATATGACTTTTCTATTTACTAACACTACCAGTGAATGTAAGGAAATAAATAATATTTAGGGGCTGGGGTTATTGAAGGCACTATGTCGACAAATTCCCCAAAATTAAAAAAAAAAAAAAAAAGGAAAAAAGAATGAATGAAAAGAACCTCTTACAAAGTTAATGCTGGAAAACCAAAACCATGAGAGAGTGGATGAGAGTTCAGCTCTAACAAGATTATTCTGCATCGCCACACCCCCCAACACGCACACACACACTCATACACCTACACACTAACATACATTATTAGGGAAAGGGTTATCATGTTATCATGAACCTTCAAGAAGCATCATTGTACTCACTTTTGTTGATTCTAGTATGCATTTCTATTAAATTCTGACACTTTATCTGGGTTTGGGGTGTAGTATATCTCAGTAGGGAAAATAAATCACAATTTCTCACAGATATCTGGTTGTAAAATTCTATGCAGTGTTTGTCAGTGTCCTTAATTGCTATGCATGGGAAAAAAACTGGCTAATTCAAACAGAAAATGAGTTTTCATTATATTCCTATACTATGTGAAGTTATTTTCATGCAGTCTATATTTAGAACTGAAGGAAAACTAAATACTCTCTTTGTTCAGTGAAATTGCTACCAAAACAAGTCTATGTTTATCCAGATATTAAGAAGAAGTGGAAAAAGTACATAGAATTGAATAAGGGTGGAGTGATAATGATCCGGAAGTAAATCCCTTCACAGAGGAACTCAGTATCAGTTGTGGCCCAGATGTTATAAGAAATGCTGAGCTTAGCAAGTTCACAGACAATATAGAGGAAACTGACAGCCTTAGTTTTCTCACTAATGTCACTGTATGCTTCATTTGTACTTTGTGATGAGGGAGCTTCATTAATCAAAATTTCCTGCATCAATCTAGATGTCCTCAGATGTAGATTTGATAGATAACCTCTTTAATAGTGAGAACAGATATATCAAATATAACACATTTCTTTTGGCACCAAGCCATAAACAAACTCAATGGTATTGGCTCATTGATGTCTCTGAGCACATAAAAACTAGCGATGGTTTTAATATATTTGGAAGTTAAGCTAGAGGTCATTAACAAAAAAAGAGCTGGTATGAAGATGACAGCATCTGTGTTTTCCAAAGAGAGATTTTTGTGCTTTCTTTCATTTCTGTCAGAACCATTATAAAACTACTCTTTAAAAAAGTCTATAACTCTGCCCTTGTACTTCATCTAAGCCATTCTCTAACTCCACATAAGATACCCTGCCTTCTTCATCGCAATGGGCAGTTAATGCTCCATGTCTAATTGGACAACTACATTGTCAAATTTGCTTCCACTCAGATGTATAGCATCAAAAACTACATTGGTGAGGTTCACAATTTTGATTTTGATCACTAATTCTGTGTCAGGAAAGGCAGTATATTTTTGCAGTAATTCTGATGTACTAGTCCCTTTTATTGCAGTGGGGTGTATCTTTGCAGGAATAGGTAGATCCAAGATCAGGGCCAACAGCATCTCCATTTGACATGTTTTCTGAGAAAAGATGGATTTTTTCTTATTGAATAAATATTTAGATACTTGCCATGAATACAATAATTGCCAAAAAACAAAAGAATATAGATGTGTTCCTTTCTATGACTCTTGCTGGGGGTAGTAAATTTAAAAGATGGAACCATCAGTCTTACAAACCTGAAACTCCCTCCAGAAGCATTTCACAGTATGCTTGACTTGTATCAGTAACCTATGACAGGATGCTTAGCTATTTCAAAGACACAGCTTTGACTAAAATATTATCTTAATGTAAGCATTTTAAAATGTTAAATCCCTACTATATGCAAGGCACTGTGTTTAATATTTTAAAAGTCAAGTAGTATTATCCCAATATTGCAGATGAAGAAAGCATAAAATTAGTAACTGGTAGACCCAAATTAATATTTAGATTCATATAATACCAAATACTCTACTTTTTTGTCTATAAACTCCTACCTCCCTCTATGTGTATTTTTGTCTCTATCTAGACATCAAAGATAGTGTCCTGCCTTAGTTAGTAGATATCCTGTGTACTCTCCACTAGAAACTTTCTTTTAACAAGGACACGAGCTGTTTAGGTTCAGCAGAAAGTACCATAATGGATGCCATGAGGATGAAGAAAAGAACCTTTGTGTATGGAAGTTACACTATGTGCATTTGTTTTTTTTTTTTAATCAAGTACAGACAACTTCAGAATAGTATGCATCAACACAGTGATATGTATGATTTTATATGTGTTTAATTACTCTTATCATAAATTCTGGGTTTTGTTTTTGTTTTTTGTTTTCTGAGATGGAGTCTCACTCTGTCACCCAGGCTGGAGTGCAGTGGCGTGATCTCAGCTCACTGCAACCTCTGCCTCCCAGGTTAAAGCAATTCTCCTGCCTCAGCCTCCCAAGTGGCTGGGACTACAGGCGCATGCCACCACACCCGGCTAAATTTTTTTTTTTATTTTTAGTAGAGACAGGGTTTCACCATGTTAGCCAGGATGATCTCAATCTCCTGACCTCATCATCCACCCACCTCGGCAAATTCTGTATTTTTAATTATACAATATCTCCTCCTGGAATGCCTGAGATTGTCACTGGATTTAGTTTAACTCCCTTTCTTTCTGAGCCATATCATTCTGTTCCGAAGAATTCAACCCAAGTTCAATACTAGCATTCTGCAAGTAACCCAAAATGTGGAGTAAGATATGATATATTATATTATGTATGTCATATCACATCACATTATGTCATATCGTATTATTATTCTTTTCAATGTCATGATTTTAATACTGTCTTAAAATAAATAAGGAGGCAGATTTAACTGGTTGCATATTTTTAGATCTCAACAGTTTTACACTATAAGGTATTATATCAGGTAATGAAGTGCCTGAGATCACTGCTATAGGTGCTTTATATTGGAGTTACTACTTTCTTAATTTAAAAATGATAGAACATTATGACTTCATAAGAAGAAAATAGCATTATTTCTTAATTATTTGATAGATTTTTCTTTATTTCCAGTTTTGTTCAATTATGTTTCAGTTAATCTCATTAGACATAGAGGTGTTTGTTTCCTTCAATTGCATTTAGACTTACAGAATTACAATAATACAAGTTCTTAACATTCATAGAAAATATGCCGAGTTTTCTAAACCTTTTCTTATACAGACACCCACATCTTTCTTATTTGAGTCTTTGTGCACAAGCTACAATAACAGACTGTATGTTCACGTCTCTCCCTAGTTCAAAGGAAAACATTAGGCACAGAAGGTAGCGTATGACTGAGTCCTTCTGGCTCTTACAGGCTTCAAATACACTTTTACAAGTGCCCTCCATAATAAATGTGAACTTCAAGCTTCATACAGGTATTGATTTAACCTGCAGAGACATATCAAAGTAAATATAATTTAACCATTGACCAACATGTTATCCTCTTTTCCAAGAGGGTGTGTTTTTTTGTTAATGTCAATGTTTTTGCAGAATTGTTTTTCAGAAAACCATGTTTTTTCTCTATTCTCTGAAGCAAAGAAAAAATAAAAATTTTATAAATTTTTTAATCCAAAAAATGTCATTCCAATCAGTCAATGCCCAACTCTTATGTTCTTATATTCATGAACCAGCTGTCTCTATTTTATCAATTACAATTTATATCTGGCTTTGGTGATTGTTAATCCATGCTGTCATAATCAAGGCCACTGTAGACAGAGAAACTTATACTATCACCAAGAGCTTTGTGTAGGATTTAAATTTTTTTCTTTTATTTGTTATGAAATGACATATATAGTGCATTTGGATTCTACAAAAACATCTTGTAGATAAACACTTATTGCTACTCAAACATTATCGGCATTTAACAGAAATGAGTTCTTGACACAGTGCTTTGAGGTAATTAGCCAGTTCAGTAATCTGCAGAAGCAGAAAATAAATGAGTACCTAAGGGTTAGTGGCCAATATTTGAGATACTAAGCATTTCTCTTTTGAAATGCACAATCTATATTTAATATGGGAAATAAACTAAAATTAATCACTGCCAATGCAACTGTTAGGAAAGACAAGAACTCATTAAAAAGTAGAGAATTGTATCCTTGTATAAAACCTTCATGGTTAGTAGCATTCCTGTAGATAACCCTAAAGACATACCGGTGGGAGTAACCATTTTAAATGATTCTTATTAAACACTTCAAATATTAGCCAATAAACACAAAATTACTATAGCATGCCTGATCATTCTTACTCTTTTTGAAATGTGCAAAGAGAGAAAACAGGGTTTTCTCTGTGCTCATGATTATTGACGTTCTTTTTGGAGTACACAAGAGAACACAGAATATGAAGAGGGAAGAGAGTTTAAGAAATAACCTAGTGTGAAAATGATTTAAATGTAAATAAAGGAAAATTAGTCTGTTGGATCATGGGTAGAAAAGTTTCATCATATAAAGAAGACTCAGAGAGATACTAGTGTCATGGCAACAAAAGAAAGAAGAGCATTTCAAAAGAGAATTTTATTATCAAAATTCTAAGTGATCGAAGCAAATAAACAATGAAATGTGATCTTTGGATATAAACTTTGGAGATTAGGTGGGTTATACATATAGCACTGAGAGGAGAAAAGAATTGGAATTTGAGAGAGTCACATTTTTTTTCTATACGTCGGGCGTGATCAAAAGAAGTGGGGCATTACCTAGAAAGGATTAAGAGTAAATGATAATATTTATTCTTGATGATGTTACTGTTGTTGCCTGGGTTGTTAAATATGAAAGACACTTTGGCATAAGGCCTCTACATTGTAAGTTCTTTATAAATGTTACTGAACTGATATTTACAACCTGACAGGCAGCTACAGGACAGGGCATTTTGAAATATTTCAGTGGAGAAATGAGAAATGGTGAGCGGTGAAGCCAGCTGGACTTCCTGGGTCGAGTGGGGACTTGGAGAACTTTTCTGTCTAGCTAAAGGATTGTAAATGCGCCAGTCAGCACTCTGTAAAAAGATAACAATCAGCGCTATGTATCTAGCTGAAGGATTGTAAACGCACCAATCAGCACTCTGTAAAATGAACCAGTCAGCACTCTGTAAAATGGACCAATCAGCAGGATGTGGACAGGGCCAAATAAGGGAATAAAAGCTGGCCACCAGAGCCAGCAGCGGCAACCTGCTCGGGTTCCCTTCCACGCTGTGGAAGCTTTGTTCTTTCACTCTTTACAATAAATCTTGCTGCTGCTCCCTCTTTGGGTCCTCACTACCTTTATGAGCTGTAACACTCACTGCTAAGGTATGCGGCTTCACTCCTGAAGTCAGTCAGACCACGAACCCACCGGGAGGAACAAACAACTCAGACACACCACCTTTAAGAGCTGTAACACTCACTGTGAAGGTCTGTGGTTTCATTCCTGAAGTCAGCAAGACCACGAACCCACCAGAAGGAAGGAACTCTGGACACATCTGAACCTCTGAAGGAACAAACTCCAGACACACTATCTCTAAGAACTGTAACATTCACCGCGAGGGTCCACAGCTTCATTCTTGAAGTCAGCGAGATGAAGAACCCACTGGAAGGAACCAATTCTGGGCACAGTGGTCCAGCAAATTCCTAGAACAGCAAGAAAAGAATTCATTGAGATAACTTCAAAAGTTGAGGGAAATGCAAGCAATTTGAAAGGAATGTAATACATCTGTCATGAGGGTTATAGAATTCCAAGAGTAATACCATGTAAAATACAGGGGTGTATATCTGTCATAAGAGGTTTTAATTTTGGAAGAGATTTGTAGAACAAAATGAGGCAAAGTCCAGAGGAAACTTGTTTTCTTAATTTGTTTGGATGGAAGTGAATTAAATACTTTGTTTGTTTAAGAGGAAGTACTCAGGAGAATAGGAAACTTATAAAATTGTTGGAAATGTGATTCTAGTACCCATTATGTCACACTCTTGTGTTGTTTCTCTGAGAGTTGCACTAAGAAAGTTCAAATACTGTTGGCTTCCATAGACTAAATTCGGGCTGATAAAGAGAAATAAGTTCGTGAACACATTCTACTTTCTATTTTGTTTTGTGCTAAGGTCTTTATAGAAAGCTTAAGTGCTTCTACATATTTTAAAGGACATTTAGTAAATGAGATATAAAGAGATCGTTGTCTCAGTTCAGAGGGGTTGCATCAAAAGAAGCATAGTTATTTCTCATTTGCAAAGGCAAGTTGTAGAAATGAGTATGTATAGTTGGATATGGGTAGAAATTTTGGCCTGACAAACTAATATATCTTGCAAGTGAAGTAATTTTGTGACATTATTTCTAACTTTTACTTTTAAATTTATATTGTGCTATAGAGAGGTTAGAAGGAGTGCTACAAGCAATATGATCATATATATGTATGAATTTTGCATTACACAGAGGTTCCTGACCAAGGGGAATAAAGGAGATGGAATTAAGCTTGTGTGCTCTACTTCAAGTCATGCATCCAGTACCATTTTCCTGCACATAAAGCACTGTCTATTCATTAAGATTTTTAGCTGCAGAGCTGGATCCATCCATAAAAAGAACCATTTTTCTAATTTATAGAAAGATGTCTCATGGCCTAGAAACAGGGCTTGAGCAAGAGCAAGCCCTGCCTTTCTCATATAGAATATATACTGTTTTCTTATATATAGCCTCTTTCTCTAAATTTGATAAGATAATTATTATGAATCAATTTTATTACTTTGTTAAATATTATATTGTGCTTAAATTATATAATATGAATTTTAAATAAATGAATAAATAAATTTTAAATATATTTTAATAGATAAAGTAATATGAAAGTATAAAGTATCAACAAAAGACAAAATAATAAGAGAAAAAGTTAAAAACTGAACTAGAACATTACTAGGAAATATTAGGTATATGAATATATAAGAAGAAAGGAGTCAGTGTTTACTACATTATTGATAGTCATGTTTACACGTTTTAAAAAATCAGATAAGTACACTGAAAATATATCCACTTTTTACCTCTCAATTAAAAAAATTAGATCTGTTAAAGGGAGTTTTAAAATGAATGAAATGACACATACAGACAAATGATGCAAAGTCTGTAACATTTCCCGGCAACAGTGAGCAAGAGGTGTCTGGAGATGAAATACAGTTACTCTCTTCTATTTCTTCCCATATTATCAAAACTAGGCCCTTGGCACTTGAGATCCTCATGTTGGAGGTGCCCAGCAAAGAAGCCTTTATGCTCTATCTCTTCTTCTTGGGCATTTCCGAGTTGCATGTGTGCATTTAGAATGGTAAGGAATTGCTCTTAGGGGTGTAGTAGAGAGGAGTTGATTAAATATTTCCAGGATATGTGAGGTGATCAGCCTCCTAGCCCAAGAACTTTCTAAAGCTAATCCTCAGGCTAAAATGCAATGCAAATTTAGTGCCTTATCATTTTTAAGATGCCTTCAATAAACTATTTTTAAAAGGCAACACTGTGATTTTAAGGTATCTTTTAAATATTCTAAAACAACTTATCTCCACATAGTTTAGCCCTCAGAGAGTAGTGTCACGATATCAAAAATGTGTGTACAAAAAGTTAAATTGACAAAGCTGTCTGTCATGCAGAGTCAAAAAGCTGAGGAGAAAATATTTCTAGGTATTCATGGTATTAAATGGAAGCTATTGGCTTAAGTAGAATTTTAGTTGTTTTGAAAAATAGCTTCCTTGTATTCTTTTTTAATTGATGAAAATCATTTTGTACACCTACTCAATAAAACAAATGACCAATAATTAAATTATTTATAAGTATATTTGCATAATAACTTAAAATGCTAAAAAGAAATATTTTGTTTAGAATTATATTACTCTTATGAGCCTCAAAAACTGAAATTCAGCCCTGGCTTATTATTTCATCAAAAATAAATATCTACCCTTATCTCTGCAATTTTCATAGGATTATCTGTGCAATTCTTTTTAATTACAATGTTCATCCATTGCTCTGTGGCTACTTGTAATTAGCTTTATTTGAAAAAGCCAGTTACATACCATTCAGTTTCTTTCATTCACTATTTAATCACGACAGATTCTCAGGAAGCGAAGAGACAGATACTCTATAATAAAAATAGCAAAAACAATAAAGTTCATGCCTTGAGAGTATATTTGATTTTTCAGTATGTTGTTAGATCCATGTATTATTTTGTTATTTTTAATTTTTAAAGATACTTTCTAAATGTTTTTGCTCATATTGTACACAATGTAATGTATTCCATATGGCTGTGACATTTATTTTGTTGCATTGAAAACTTAAAGCAATAAGATATTACTAGTGTTGTACAGATAATAAAAAAAATACACCAACCATCATCATAATATTCATCAACAATAGCACATTGAGCTTCTAAAATTACATGGTGTCCTGCTGGCATTCAATAAACCAAATTATATAGCCTGGTCCTCGGCACTCTGTAAAATGTGATCGCTGACAAATGCATGCCCTTATAAACCTACCAACCAACAAACATGAAAATAAGCCAACTTTTAGAACACAAATAAATACTAATAATTATCACCAGTTAAAAAATACTTGAGTACATTAGAATTATTCATTACTCCAGAACTGAAAACAACTGAAGTCAAAAGCCTTTGCCATTCCATCTTTATGAAGTTCTTAATTAACTTTATGAATTCCTCAATTGATTTTACTGGTGATTTTGGGATAAAGAAGGCAAAAAGACTGCATAAGCGATAGAAAATGCTGTATATTTCTTTTCCATTCAGTCAAAATGGTGTCTGATTATCAAATAAAACCTGCACCTCACAAATCTCTCAAGAAATCTTTTTTTCCATGTATCTCTTGCAATTGAAAGAACAAAAGCCATGCTCATACACTCTCCTGCATGAGGAATAGCTGGTTTATTTGGCTTGTCAGGGCCTTTGAAAGAAGCTGAGTGTTTAGAAAGGTAAATAATGAACATCTATTGCAAACCTAAGGTATCTTGGTAAGTGGATGCTTTTGTTGACTAATGCTGTTTCAAATGCAAAGATGGGTATTCAAAACTCATGAAATAGTCCAGCAATGTTGACTTAAGAAGATAAGGTATATATTCTGCTAACATTAACAGCAGACTTCATTTATTAAGATTTAGTGAGCTATAACTAGTGTCAAAAAAATGAACATTCATGTTATATATTTATTTCAACTCTTTCAAGTCAAAGAAGCTAGGTAATGTGTAGATTAAAAAATATTTTCAGCTCACCTGCCTATGGGGCAACAGAGAACTAAGTAAATTTACCCACTCTTCTACCTAATCTTTAACATAAGCTATTGCTTGGAAAATGAAGTCCTGTAAGAGGACGTTGTCTAAACAAAAAATGGCATTTAAAAATGTAGTAAAAATCCCTACCTTGAGAAATTTAAGGAAAAATTAATCAAATACATAGATATATTCACCTAGCTCATGTCTTGTATGTTATAGATACTCAAAAACTAGTAATCTTCTTGCTTTTTCATATTCTTTTCGCAAGCTAACTAGTTCAATTACATTAGTAATAATCAAGTAACTTATAATTCAGAAAAAAGCAGAATACTCTTAGAAATAATCTGTGTATCCTTGCATTATTGCATGAAAGTCCATTACATTAAAAACATAATTCCTGATAAATGTATTTGAGTTTTTACTATTTTCTAATATAAAGCACTATAACTCATATTTTTCAAATACAATTCACATAATTGAATAGAATTTTACAGAAGAAGTTAAATGGTATGTAGTTTTATGTTAACAGAGAAATGTATTCCCAATTGGTAAATAATTTGAAATATCCTTTGTCCAATAAAAATAATAATGTCCCCTCTATCATTTCATTCAGATGCAACATAGTTAATAAAAGTAAAACAGCAATAGCAGGCAGTAAAACATAAATTAGTGCCAAGAAAATAGAAAGAGAAGGTAGCCACAAGTTATAGGTAAGTAGAAAATTGTACTGGAGGAAAGCAAACTTCCTGAGGAGCTTCATCAATGAAGACTTTGTGGAGAAAGTAAGCTTTGACTTGATACTATGCAGAGATTAGGAATCTTCGTTGGTTTTTAGCAAGCATCTAATCTAAGGAAGTGACACAAATTAGAATGCTCTGGGATAAATGCGGCACAAGGTTTATTGAAGAATATCAGTTGAATAAGAATGAGCAAAAGGAGGACAGAGAAGAATACAAAAGATGCCATTGCCTAAGTGTTCTTAAATAACTAAAGTGAAGAAATTTGGGAGTTTACATGATAATTTTATTCAGATGCTCTCAAATTTTTGTATTGTTATCCATAAAAGATTCATAGTTGTCATTATATTATGATTTGTCATTTTTCTTTTGTTTATTTTTTATTTTATTCTATATTGGCAAATTATAATTGTTTATATTTATGGGGTACAAAGTGATGCTATGATATATGTATACAATGTAAAATTAACATATCCTTTTTTTAATTTTTTTTTATTATTATACTTTAGGTTTTAGGGTACATGTGCACAATGTGCAGGTTTGTTACATATGTATCCATGTGCCATGTTGTTTTGCTGCACCCATTAACTCATCATTTAGCATTAGGTATATCTCCTAATGCTGTCCCTCCCCCCTCCCCCCACCCCACAACAGTCCCTAGAGTATGATGTTCACCTTCCTGTGTCCATGAGTTCTCATTGTTCAATTCCCACCTATGAGTGACAACATGCGATGTTTGGTTTTTTGTCCTTGCAATAGTTTGCTGAGAATGATGTTTTCCAGTTTCATCCATGTACCTGACTTCAAACTATACTACAAGGCTACAGTAACCAAAACAGCATGGTACTCGTACCACAACAGAGACATAGATCAATGGAACAGAACAGAGCCCTCAGAAATAATGCCACATATCTACAACTATCTGATCTTTGACAAACCTGACAAAAACAAGCAATGGGGAAAGGATTCCCTATTTAATAAATGGTGCTGGGAAAACTGGCTAGCCATATGTAGAAAGCTGAAACTGGATCCCTTCCTTACACCTTATACAAAAATTAATTCAAGATGGATTAAAGACTTACATGTTAGACCTAAAACCATAAAAACCCTAGAAGAAAACCTAGGCAATACCATTCAGGACATAGGCGTGGGCAAGGACTTCATGTCTAAAACACCAAAAGCAGTGGCAACAAAAGCCAAAATTGACAAATGGGATCTAATTCAACTAAAGAGCTTCTGCACAGCAAAAGAAACTACCATCAGAGTGAACAGGCAACCTACACAATGGGAGAAAATTTTTACAACCTACTCATCTGACAAAGGGCTAATATCCAGAATCTACAATGAACTCAAACAAATTTACAAGAAAAAAACAACCCCATCAAAAAGTGGGCGAAGGACATGAACAGATACTTCTCAAAAGAAGACATTTATGCAGCCAAAAAACACAAAATTAACATATCCTAATGAACATATCCTTCACCTCCAATACTTATAGTTTACTCTTCTTGTCTAAAAAACATTATTTATAAATAGTCATTCTGGGCATTGTTAAACAAGGATGTTTTTAGTGCCTGGATCATGGTTCTCATAACAAGTGTATGTAACCCTAATGAAAGGAACCCACATAGTGAGCTAAAAGTCTATAGACTATGGAAGATACAATTATGAATGCTATATAAATTATCTTCCTGGACAATGGACTGAAAACATAAAGCCAGGAAGAACACATATTGATGATACCTTGTGTAGATATTTCACATAAGAAATGTAATTTGTTTCCAATCTAGTAGAACATAGCTTGGCTGTGTCTTAAGTGGACTCACAGATGGTCTTCTTTACCTTAGAGAATGCATTTCAGGGTCTGTGCTTCATCATGCAGGCTCAGCACACGTTATTGTTAGTTTTAAAAATCAGATTGTTTCAGAACCAGATATATGAAAGTAAAAAGACAGACACGTAAAAGCAGCATATCAATATTAATATGTAATAAACCCAAATAAATTGAATTATATTTCTGTCCCCATTACCAGATGACCTGTGCTGGCATCTCTAGTACATTCTTACTCTGTATACTGTTTTACTTTGGGATCTAAGTTGTTTAACATAGAATTAGTCCAATGAAACCTTTTTTAACATGAGTGTAGCCTTTCATTCCTAAATATGTGCTATGCCCTTTACCTTTGTAGGTTTCCATTCCTGCTCATGCCCTCTTGAACACTGGTATTAATATTTGCAGTGTTACAATTAAGTCGGACAGGCACAGGATCTCTTTCCAGTTAGCTTACACAACTTTAGGTAATGGCATAGCTTTTGAATATTAGCCATAATGTTTTCATTTGTTTCCATCATTTCTTTATTCTTTGGAAGGAGGCTCAGTCAAATACCAAAAACAGCTGGAAAAAAGCAGACAGGGAATCGTATGTGTTCATACTACATACCATCTGAATCATTAGGAAAACCAATTAAAATATCATAAATCATTTTAACAAATATGTATTATTTCTAATGTGATAGGCAGCATGATCATAACTACAATTAGAATGAACATGGTACAGCTTCTGCCTTCAAGGAGATTATTGGTTAAAGGATACTCCTTAGTTTCCTTTTAGTTCGCCTAATTCTCAATTGGCTCATTCATATAATTGCCATTTTGCCATGTTGACCACTTATTGTCATATTTAACAATGATAAATTCTCATTTACTTTTTTGATAACTTATAGGCCTAGGAACATAGGTTACACATAAGAGTCTTTTAATTGTTGCAATGTTGTAATGAGATTCTTAAACTTAATTATTACATATTATGTTTAAAAGAATCAATATTAAATCACGGATAGATGTAATTTAATTATAGTTGCATGAAATAAATGTTTATATTATTTGTTTTTATTATTAGGAAGATATGTGAGGGATTTTTATGTGTTCATGCAATTTTAAGTTATTTTTATTAAGAAAGCAGTAGCTCCATGTTAAATATATTAATGCTCAATTATATTTTAAAAACAGGTTGGGCGCAGTGTTGTACGCCTGCAATCCCAGCACTTTGGGAGGCTGAGGCGGGCAGATCACCTGAGTTAAAGAGTTTGAGACTAGCCTGGCAAACGTGATGGTGAAATACAATCTCTACTAAAAATACAAAAATTAGCCGGGCATTGTGGCACATGCCTGTAATCCCAGCTACTTGGGAGGCTGAGGCAGAAGAATTGCTTGAACCCAGAAGGCAGAGGTTGCAGTGAGCTGAGATGGTGCCACTGTACTCTAGCCTGGGTGACAGAGCAAGATTCGGTTTCAAAAAGAAGAACAAAACAAAACAAAAACAAACAAAAATCCACAAAGAAATTCTACCCATTTTTGCTTAGAGCATCCTCATTTTATATCAGCATTTTTGTATGCTGCAAAATATCATGCAACATGTTGTATTACTAGTGTCATTTTATACCATCAAATCTATAAAAGGCTTTTTGTAACTATTTCTATTGCTCTACAATATCTACCAAAATATCATAGCTTTTAATTTGTGTTATTTGATTAATATAATTTAAAAAATACCTATTGTATATTAAAGATTGTTTTTGACTTCTGGACCACATTGGTGAGCAATAAACCAAGTGCAAAAATTTACCAGTCTAATCAAAAACAGGAATAGACAGTTTCAATCTAATAGCTATCCTGAGCACTAGCACACAGATTCCTAAAGTGATACATAGGAATGAGAACCAACTCAATCCAGAAGGTCTTTTAAAATGTTATAGAAATATGTGACTGAGCACAGTGGCTCTTGCCTGTAATTCCAGCATTTTGGGAGGCCAAGGCACACAGATCACTGGAGGAGAAAAACTTAGCTGGGTATAGTGGCACAGGTTTTTAACCCCAGCTACTTGGAAGGCTGAGCCACAAGAATCACTCAAACCCAGGAGGCAGAAGTTGCAGTGATCAAGATTCTGTCCCACCTGCCTCCTCCCCAAAAAAACCCAGGCAAGGAAAAAGCAAAACTCCCCCAGGTAGATAAAAGCACCAAAATCGAGAGATAAGAGTTATGTGAATATTCTGTAGAATTATGAGATACTTATTTTATATACTTGTTATTTTAACCTATATTCTAAATCTCTATCACTTGACAAAATGCCTAGTTCTTAAAATATTTTAACCAATGATCATGGATCAAAAATTTTTCAAAAGAATAAAAATAAGATAGATGTAGTTTTTGCATTTTACATATTGAATGACATTAGATTTGATACACTACCACTGAGATCCTAAAACTTTCTCTGATTATTCAATATGTAAATAAAGTATTTAAGCTGTGGAATTGTTTTCTGATAGTATATTTTGTGAATTTCTTAAGGGCTTCCTATTTACACATGATATATGGGGTAATTTTAATATTCTATTACATTTTGCTACAGTTCATAAAGTAAATAGACCTTTTATATTTTTACTTTTGCCCATCAATGGAAAAAGCCTAGGTAGATTTTCAACATACTTGGGTAATATGTTTTAATTGATCTCAGAACCATCGATGACAGACCCACAGCCAACATCAGACTGAATGGGGAAAAGTTGGAAGCATTCTTGTAAACCAGTACAAGACAAGGATGCCATCTCTCACCACTCCTATTTAACATAGTATTGGAAGTCTTGGCCAGAACAATTAGGCAAGAGAAAGAAAGAAAGCACATCCAGATAGCAAGAGAGGAAGTCAAACTATCCCTGTTTGCAGATGACATGATTCTATATCTAGAAAACACCATAGTCTGAGCCCAAAAGCTTCTTAAGCTAATAAACAACTTCAGCAAGTCTCAGAATCCAAAAATCGCTAGCATTCCTATACAGCAACAACAACCAAGCCGAGAGCCAAATCAGGAATTCTATCTTATTCACAATTGCCACAAAAAGAATAAAATATTTAGGAATACAGCTAACCAGGAGGGTGAAAGATCTCTACAATGAGAACTGTAAAACACTGCTTAAGGAAATCAGAGATGTCACAAACAAATTTTAAAAAAATTCTTTGCTCCTGGATAGAAAGATATCCTATACATATCATTAAAATGGTCATACTACCTACAGCAGTTTATAGACTCAAGGCTATTCCTATCAAACTACCAATGATATTCTTCATAGTACCAGAAAAAAAACTATTTTAAAATTCATATAGAATAAAAAAAGAGCCCAAATAGCCAAGACAATCTTAAGAAAAAAGAACAAAGCTGGAGGCATCTTGTTACCCAACTTCAAACTATATCACAGGGCTACATTAACTAAAACAGCATGGTACTAGTACAAAAACAGACACATAAATAAATGGAACAGAATAGAGGCCTATAAATAAGTCCACACACCTACAACCATCTGATCTTCCACAAAGCTGACAAATACAAGAAATGCGGAAAAGACTCCCTATTCAATAAATAGTGTTGGGTTAACTGGCTAGCTACAGACAGAAGATTAAAACTGAAGCCATTTCTTACACCATGTACAAAAATCAACACAAGATGGATTTAGTACTTAAATGTAAAACCCAAAACTATAAAAATGCTAGAAGACAACCTACGTAGTATCATTCAGGACACAGAAACAGGCAAAGAGTTATGACAAAGACACCAAGAGCAATTGCAAAAAAAGCAAAAAATTGACAAATGGGATCTAATTAAACTTAAGAGCTTCTGCACAGCAAATGAAACTATCAACAGAGTAAACAGACAACGTACTGTATGGGAGAAAATATTTGCAGCTATGCATCTGACAAAGTTCTAATACAGCATCTATAAGGAACTTAAATTTACAAACAACAAAAGAAAACCCATTAAAAAGTGGGCAGAGGAAACGAACAGACATTTCTCTAAAGAAGACATACATCGGCCAAAAATCATATGAAAAGAAGCTGAATATCACTTATTATTAGAGAAATGCAAATCAAAACCACAATGAGATACCATCTCACACCTGTCAGAATGGCTAATAGTAAAAAGTCAAAAAATAACAGATGCTGGCAAGTGGCAATGTTGTGGAGAAAAGAGAACAAGTATACACTGTTGGTGGGAATGTAAATTAGTTCATCCATTGTGGAAGACAGTGTGGCGATTCCTCAAAGTGCTAAAAACAGAACTACCATTTAACCCAGCCATCTTATTACTGAGTTTATACCCAGAGGAATATAAATCATTTCACTATAAAGACACATGTATGTGTATGTTCACTGCAGCACTGTTCACAATAGCAAACACATAGAATCAATCTCAATACCCATCAGTGACAGATTGGATGAAGAAAATGTGATACATATGCACCATGGGATACTATGCAGCCATAAAAAATGAGACTGTGTCTTTTCTGGGAACATGGATGGAATTGGAGGCCATTATCTTTAGCAAACTAATACAGAAACAGAAAACAAATAATGCATGTTCTCACTTATGAATGGAAGCTAAATCATGACAACTCACGAACACAAAGAAGGGAACAACAGATACTGGGGCCTCCTTGAGGGTGGAGGTGGGAGGAGGGAGAGGAACAGGAAAAATAGCTATTGAGTACTAAGCTTAGTACCAGGGTGACAAAATAATCTGTACAACAAACTTCCTTGACATGAGTTTACCTATATACAACAAACATGGACATGCACCCCCAAATCTAAAATAAAAGTTAAAAAATATAACTAAAATGGAAAAATGATCTTATTTAAACATATGTTTTAAAGTATATAGAAAATTTATTTTGGGTGCTCCTTGTGGCAGCTCAAAGGTAGAGGCAGTCATCCTACTCAATTTCTAAAAAATGATTTACAGGAAAAGACTTGTGTCAGATGACCAGGAAATTTACCCATATGTATTAACATTTTGTGAACAGAGAAAATCAACATGGGTTTTGTAACATGAACCCGAGATCAAAAGACACAATGGCAAATTCCTCTAGATTTCAGATATTGATGAATTTTTATAGTTGTTTCTCTAATAGGCAATTTTACTATGGCAATTTCCAAGTTCCCTAGTAGTAGGGAATTATATATTTATCTGTGGTTGATTATTCCCTATAGGCAATCCTAGAGGATGGTTTCTAGCTACTTTGTTAAAGTGAGAAAAAATTAAAATTATTTGTTCTTTTGGAGAAAAATAAAAATGTTACAAATTTGATTAAATCGAAACCAATTTGTAAATAATTAATGGTGTAAAAAGCTGCTAAATTTTATGTTCAAATGAAACATTCATAGAACTTCAACTAATCTGCTTTGGTATTAAGAAAAGACAAAAACTAAAGATAATATCTACAGTGTAAATGCTGTTTATTTTGTAATTGAGATCAATTGTGATTCAAATTCCTCTTAGGAAAAAAATCTGTAATTTGATAAGCATTCACTCCAATTTTTTAAAATGTATCTTTGAGAATACAATGCACATAAGTGAAAAATTTCCTCTAGTTCATTGACATATATATCAAGTAGAACTGTGGCATGGATGAACAAAACCACAAATAAGAAGCCTAGCTTGACGGAAGCTGCTAAAATAGTGATTTTACTTGGAAGATGTGGCCTGCATGCTGTTTTGAATTAGGTGCCAGGGACGCTACATGGCAGGATAGTTTTCATTTTAGATGTTAGTTATTTCTTTAGTCATGAAGTGGCATTTGTACTGTAACAGAATTTGTGATGAATTTGTATTCCAAAAATTATACATCTCCGAGGGAATGCTGCAATTTACTAGTTGTTAGACATTAGATAAAGCATAGCACATTTTGATTCTGTCTTCACCTGTGGAAAGTGGTGTACTCATACCTACTATGTTAAAAAGCTACTAAAATAATTCGATGAAATAATTATAGAAATGCATGAAGGAAATGCAAAATGCTATCTGCTAGCATCTCAAATTATGTTCTTGCTTGCTCTTCTCCAATTAACTGGACGCCTCACTGTTCATTGAATATCTCAGGCTATGTACAGCAGGGCTTTAAGCACTTGTTTTTCTTCTGCTTCAAATCAAAACTCCTCCTCCACATATTTACTCCAAAGTCATTTTCTCAATGTTGCATTTTTTGGTCACACTACCTAAGATTGCAACCCACATGTGTGATACCCCACCCTCCCTCATACACATTCCCTATCCACATTTCACATTTCAATTTTACTTTTAGCATTTGCTATTCTTTAATATACTAAATATTCTATTTATTCATCTTCACTCTCCCCAGTTGGAAAGTAAGCATCATGAAAGTAGTAAATTTTGTGTGCTTATTGATGGTCACATCCCACTGTCTACAGCAGTGCCAGTTAGGTGGTAAAATCTAGATATTTTATTCAGAAATGAATGAATGCTATAAGGGTGGTAAATTTTCCTGTTATTAAAACTGGGGAAAAAAGAAATTCAAATATGTCAAACAAGGATCTACTCCTTTTTGTTTTCATATGTTTATAAGGAAAAAGTGGAGGACATTAATTAATGAAGGAAAGCAGAGATAATTTTAGTAGCCAAGTGAGAATGACAAATTTTATTTTTGTCATGCTGTCCTCACTATTGGTAGCAGCTTCCTAGAGCACTCAACTGAAGAAATTCATCATCCTGGTTCAGAAAAAATGACTTTATTCAATTAAAATACCTGCCTTGGGTCTGGGGGTCAAATAAGTGAGAACTTTGTGCCACACATTTGGCATTCCCATAGTAAAGAATTTCAGAAAATTTTAGCAGTAGACGTTTGGCAATATCTTGACAGTGATTACCCGATTTAACATAATCCGTCCAGGTCATTCAAGAGCTAGTCTCTTACGGTCTTTAACCCAGTGTCAATTCCAATATCCCTTTGGAGAAAGATCTCTCCTAACCCACTGCTCACATCAAAGCCTTTTAAGGCCCCTAGAGTTTCCATAGGACAGTATAAAAAAGATATTTAATTAATAACACAGCTTATTAAACAGAAAGTAGTTGACCTAATGAAGATTGTGTATTCTTAGAATGCACACAGAGTTTGGGAACACTTAAGGAGTTTATGCAGTTGGATGTTGTGAAATAGAGACAATACCCAGGGCAATAATTAGCTTTCTATAGAGTTAGACATTTGTTTATGGAATTTTGTTTATTTTAAAAATGAAGGCTTGACAAACTGTGAGAAACTATTTGCAAAAGATATATCTGATAAAGGTCTGTTATCCAAAATATACAAAATCTCTTAAAACTCAATAAGAAGAAAGGAACAACCTGATATTAAAAAAATAGACAAAAGATCTAAACATATCTCACCAAAGAAAGTACAAGTTGACAAATAAACATATAAAATATCATACATCATTAGGGAAATGCAAATTAAAACAATATTAAGATATCACTACATACCTATTATAATGGCCCAAACTTGAAACTCTGACAACAACAAATGCTGGCGAGTAGGTGAAACAATAGGAACTCTCATTCATTGCTGGTGGGAACAAAAAATGGTACAGCCATTTTGGAAGACTTTTTGGTAATTTCTTGCAAAACTAATCACACTTTTACCATGTAATCCAGCAATCATGCTACTTGATATTTACTCATATGACTTGAAATTGTATGTCCACACAAACACTGCACAATGGTGTTTATAGCAGCTTTTTCCTAATTGTCAAAACTTGTAAGCAGCTAAGATCCTTCAAAGAGTGAATGGATAAATAAGCTGCAGTACACCCAGGCAATGTACTATTCAGGGCTAAAAAGACATGAGCTATGAAGTCATGAAAAGACATGGAGGAACCTTTGTAAAATGTGCTATACAAAATGGCGTTACTCAGGTTCCGAGTTCTAAAGTAGATTTCAGAAGCCATTCTGAGAAGGATTACCTGCATGGCTTATAAACTTGCAAAAAAGAAAAACAAAACAAACAAACAAAAAAAACAGAAGTTTGCCTTGAAACTTTGAACTAGGCCAAACTGCAACAACCATAGCATCCTGAAAAACAGCTGAATGTCACCAACACTGCAACTCCTGAATAGCAACAATCAAGGAACTACAGATTCATGTACTAAGCCAGGTTCTTCCACCAGTGATAATTCTTTCAAAACAACTTGTGTAATTACCCTTAGTGTATTTTTAAAATTTCCTACTCCCCTCTGTCTCTTTGGAACACAATTTGATCTTTGGACAAATATGTGCCTCTAGAATTGCAATTTCAACCACCGCGATAAATGCCTGTCTTACTGCATTGCAGTCTGGTTTTCCACCTCCTTAGTTCACACCTTAAATGCATGTTAGTAATTGAAAAAAGCCAATCTGAAGTGGCTATACATTGCACTATTTCATTCAAACAATATGACAATCAGTAAAAGGCAAAACTACAGAGACAGCAAAAAAACTCAGTGGTTACGGGGCAGAGATTGTTAAATCAATGGAGCAGAGAAGATTTTCAAATCATTGAAACTACCCTATATGATGCTATAATGGTGAATGCATGTCATTATATATTTGTCTAAGCCTATGGAATGTACAACACCATAAGTTAAACCTATTGTAAACTATGGACTTTGGGTGATAATGATGTGTCAATATAGGTTAATTGATTCTAACAAGTATGCCACTCTGGTGCAGGATGTTGACAGTGGGGCAGGCTGTGCATATGTGGGAATAGGAGACGTATGGAAACTATACCCTCTACCTCATTTGTCTGTGAACCTAAAACTGCTCTTAAAAATGAAGTCTGTTTTTAAAAAACCATCTAGGCCCAGTTTCAAGTACCTTTGCTAGAGCTATTATGTCTAGAGGAAAAATTGGCCTACCAACTGTTTTTCATCCAGTTTTAAATTCACAGAGAGACTTGTATATTTCATTTAGACCTCATGACCTCATTAATTCAGATCTGTTCATTTCAAATGCATGGTATTCAACTAGACTAAAGAATACTTTTGTAGTCCTACCCATCCCCCGCCCAAAGTAAGGGTTTTCTAGGGAAGAAAAATTTGAATAGAGAACGCTTATTATGCTCAAAATATTCATCTGTTTTCAATTATTTTAAGCACTTTAAGCAATTCATTTACACACGAATGGCTGAAATGGTAGAATACAAAACTCTTATCTGTATAAAAATGCCAGGCTGCGTTTTTTTTTTATTTGAAAATATTTGGTTGTCATAAAGCAATATAAATGTTTGGCTTGTAAAATCATCTCTAAATTCAACTAACTTCTTAAATGTTTCTAATTCCTGTCTCTTACAATTTTTCAAAATATATTTTGATATTGAGTTTATTTGTATAGAATGCTCATTGCGGAGATGGTTACTTTTTATTTATAAGGTACTCCTAACTTTTGTCTTAATTAGTTTTAGATTATGTATAGTCAACCAATAAGAAAAAAGTTTAATAAATTAGATTTTCAGATCTGTAAGTGCATTCTATAATGCTAAAATTCAACTTTTGTTCATAAAAATCAAGGAGAAGGTAAAACCAAAATAGATATTTATTAAACAATAAACAAGTCCAAGCATAATATAAATAATGAATCCTGTGTGTTCATTTTGGGTGGTTTCTCTGCATGAAATATCTTAAAGTGCAAATCCCGTGAGCTTGGAATTATAACTTTTATTTTTCTGTTTAGTTGTCCCTTAAATAAGCATTTATGTTATTTGCTGTATTGGATTTTTTTTTCAAAGACTTGTTTAAAAACTCAAAAATTGTCTTATCTGACCCAATATAAATTTTTGTTCAAAATTAACTGAAATATCTTTCTATAGTTAATACTGTAGGATAAACAGATTATTTCCCTTCAGTGAGTTTTTAATGCTTATTTCACCTAATTTAAATATTTATTACAAATCTGCCTCTTCCAACTTTTCAGCTAACTTTTGTGAAAAACAGCTTAATATTTTCTCCATTGTAGTTTCTCTCTCTCTCTGTATGTCAGTCCCTTTTTCTGTAACATATTATTTTAGTTTCACTTATATCATGTTCCATTTTAATTAGAAGTTTCTATTTTTAGTAGTAGGAATTTAATTGACCTCTACTGACTACATTTTATGGAGGTATCAGCCCATAATTAAAAGGTTGAATGTATGAATTTGGTTATTTTTATCCAGATACAGTTAAAGTGATAAAAGTGAAGTCAGTTAGCATTCACCACATTTCTAAGAAATACATTAATTTGTTTTATTAAACAAAATATTATTTGTTAATGCAATTGCTTTCACTTATGACATAGATGATTACTAGCAAAGAAAAAGATGACGTGGGTGTCCCTGGATGAAACTTGATTAAGTCTATAGTCAGCAAAAATTCAAATTTCAATTTTCCACATCCTAGTTGCCTGACATTGGCAAGATACTTAGCCTTTTTAAAATATATATTTTAAAGGTTTAGAATATTGTGAATTGCATGTGGTGACATGCATAGCTGCCTTTGCACACTATCTTTGCACACTATAAAATATGTACTCGATAAATTTCCTAAGATTCAAATCAGTGAAAATGATGCAGTAGATGAGCAAGAACTTCTTTTTACCAAATGTGTACAGTTATTTTCAACTATCTGAAACACAGCTTGACCTGGGTTTACACATAGTCTATATTCTAAAATGCATCATTACCTTTCTGGAACTCATTGATGTGGATATTGTATATTCTGACATTATCTAAAAATTAACAATAAAGCAAAAATATTACTAAATGATGAAATACCTTTGATGATAGTCCACATTGGACTTTAGGGATTTTATTCATGAAGGAATATTTTAAACTCACGTAAGCTCCTGATTTTACATTAGATACCGTGACCATAAGCATGTAAGAAGAGAATGCCTGTATATAGAGCGTTTTAGGAAATGGCTGTAAAAAATAGAAGTAATATTAAAACAAAACAAAACAGAACAGGTGGAACATTAATTTATGAAAAACAAGCAGTATTCTGTGACCAAGGTATGCAGGGAATATTTAATGCAGGACTATTCAAAGTTTGTATAGAAGAATGGACTCTGACGGCACCAAAAAACAATTACACAGCACCTCAATTCATAAAAATAGGAAAAACAACTGCCTTACTTACAGACATAAGAACATTTATGAAACCATCCATTCAAATTTTAGTCAAATTTTTTTAAGAAATACACTGTATGTAGTTGTTTGTGTATTTTGTCAGAGAGGTAACTACTGTTAAGAAAATTTTGTTGTGTAGAAATTCTCAATCTGTTTAGAGTATCAAATGTTTAATATTTTTGTGTATTTACAAATGTGTTTACAAATATATATTTGTCTGACTGTTTAAATTATGTTTTTGATAAAGCTTCAGTGCTGCTATAATGTCTAAGGCTCATCCTACTGTGTGAAAATATGAAATTTCTCTCTCTCATCTGTAATAGAAAAATGAATATGTGATCCTCCTTAGAACAGGATCTATAAAATGCCTGCTGGCAAAAGAAACTCAGAAAGATAAACATAAACCTTAACTTTAGACAAACAGTTGAAAGCCTCTCAATCTGCTTTGTTTTGTCAGCAACTTCTAGCGGTCATGTTAAGAATTACAAACATGAATATTGCTCAGCAAAATCCACGTGGATATTAGATGTGTGTGTGTGTGTGTGTGTGTGTGTGTATGTGAGTATGAGTAATGGAATTTTAAGAGTACAGCATTCTGGAAAGTATGTAGCAGATATAAACTGAGGCCAAATTATTTATATATATATATTTATATATTATATATATTTATATATATATGGCATAAATTGTGTATTAATCTGTTCTCATACTGCCATAAAGAACTGCCCAAGACTAGGTAATTTAGAAAGGAAAGAGCTTTAATTGACTCACAGTTCTGCATGGCTAGGGAGGCCTCAGGAAACTTACAATCATAGTAAAAGGCAAAGGGGAAGCAAGGAACCTTCTTCACAAGATGGCAGGAGGGAGAAGTGCCAAGCAAAGGGGGAAGAGACCCCCCTTAAGCCATCAGATCTTCTGAGAACTCACTCACTATCTCGAGAACAGCATGTGGGAAACTCCCCCCATGATTCAATTACCTTCACCTTGTCTCTCCCTTGACACATGGAGATTATGGGGATTTGGAGGATTACAATTCAAGATGAGATTTGGGTGGGGACACAAAGCCTAACCATAACCATATCACGTTGGTACTCAATCTTTCAATTAAGTAGAAAACCAAAAAAAGCAAATTTAAAGTTATTACATGTATTTTTGATGTCTAAATACATAATATCAGATTTTTTGTTTTTATCCCTAAATGTGTAAGGATTTAAGGATCAAGCTGAATTTAGTGAGATCATGCTAATTCTTTTAAGTGTTATTACACTACGGTGGAATTTCTAAGTGACGCCTGTCTTGATTCTCCTAGGCAAAATCTTTAATTACTAATCTATGCAATTACAGCTGTCCTTATACTCTTTCATTATAGCAGTTACCATGTTGCACTGCAGCTATTGACTAGCCTGTGCTTCTCCTCATTATTCTCATTATTATTATTCTGTCTTTGAGCAAGAGAACTCTGTCTCTTTTTTTGCCTAGTTCCAGAGTGTAAAAAAAACAAACATAATCATTAACAATTATTGAATGTTTACATTGAGCCTACTAGTCTGTCCATCTATGTGAATATAAATTAACAGTCTCTTCTTCTGATCATTGCTAGAGTACAAAAATTCTGTCCATCTTCCCCATAGTAAAAGGATTAACACCTTACACTTATCTCTTGGGACTCTCTAGTATAAACATTAAAAATAATCAAAAACAATAAAAATTTCCCAGATTCTTTTACCTCCAAGTATCTTTGTATTAGTCTATATATAAAAATACATATAAATAATTCTCTGAATGCTTTTTCTTCCTTTTCAGGAAGCATTTCTGTTTCGATTCTCAGAGTGAATTTTACTACCCTCTCAAAGATTTAAGTACAGGTTGAATATCCATCATCTTAAAATTCCAAATTGAAGGCCGGGTGTGGTGGCTCATGCCTGTAATCCCAGCACTTTGGGAGGCCAAGGCGGGAGGATCACGAGGTCAGGAGATCAAGACTATCCTGGCTAACATGGTGAAACCCCATCTCTACCAAAAATACAAAAAATTAGCCGGGTGTGGTGGCGGGCACCTGTAGTCCCAGCCACTTGGGAGGCTGAGGCAGGAGAATGGCATGAACCCTGAAGGTGGAGCTTGCAGTGAGCCGAGATCGCGCCACTGCACTCCAGCCTGGGTGACAGAGCAAGACTCTGTCTCAAAAAAAAAAAAAAAAAAAAATCCCAAATTGAAGTGCTCCAAAATCCAAAACTTTTTAAGCACCGACATGATGCCACAGATGGACAATTCTGCATTTGATTTCATGTGAGGGGTTACAGTCAAATGCAGTTAAACTTTGTTTCATGCTAAAATTATTAAGAATATTATATAAAATTACCTTTAGGCTATGTGTAGTAGGCATATATGAAATATAATTTCATGTTTAGATTTGGTGCTATCTCTAAGAGATCTCACTATGTGTCTGCAAATATTTCAAAATCTAAAAAAATCCAAAATCCAAAACACTTCTGTTTCCAAGCATTTTGGATTAGGTGTATTCAACCCATATATAGGAAATTTAGGAAAAGAAACCCAAGATTGAAACATTGTCGCTGAAGTTGATTAAATCAAGTAATATGCTAATTATTAAAAAATTTCAATCCAGAGACAGAAAAGAAGGCCTAAAGTATCCTTTATATTTTTTTCTGGCAATTTTTCAGAATGATGTAAGGTCATAAAAGTTCAGGTTAGTTTCTTATAAACACAGAGAGAGCTAACATTGCTGGGAGACATCACCATGGGTGGTAGATATTTCATGAAAACAGTTTTATGTTAAATGAGTTGTGATGTTCAAATAAAGGTTCTGGCTTAATTTCATTCTCTCTCTCTCTCTTTAAAATATAAAAAGACAATACTTGTGTTGATTGCCTGCTCTTCCTAGTAATTACAAGCCAATTTCCTCTGAACAGTGTCTGTCTCTTAATCACAAGTAACAGCAGGTACTGAGCTATTGATATGCCACACATTTTACTTTGAACAACACCCACAAAAGGAGCTACATTATGTAAGATACTAAAGAGTTCTGAATTAAATGATTCTGGATTTTCCACTGATTTAAAAAGTATAGCAAAAGTATTGAAAATGCATTCTAAATTTATATTTTCCCATAACTGTAGGTTTTCTTTTAGTTGTGGGTTTGACCTTGCTTTTGTTAATTATATTTTCAGAAATGTAGAATGTGGAAGAAAAAATTCCTATTCATCATGAAGGGATGCTCTCCCTTTCCTAGGCTATACAATAACAAAAAGTTAAGTGTTAATCAGGAAGCTATGAAAAAAAAAATAATGGCTTGACAATGCAATTAAAAAATAAGACAAAGGAACAAAATGCATGTATATTTCAAGAGACATGGGGAATATTTTTGCAGTATAAATGACAGACTTTTGTTTATTAACATGTAGAATAATTTTTAAAATTTGATAATAGAAATCCAATAAGAAATTGAGAGGGAAAAAAGATACAGTTTAATGACAGAGCAGGAGCATCACCATCCTGAACAAGCCCCTCATTCTAAAGTTCACCTTAATAAAAAACCACCTAAATCCAAAGGGCATCAGCCTAATAGCTAAGGTCAGCATGACTGTAAACCACAAATAAAATCTCCAATCAGAGACATTCCAAACTCCTCCCTGACCACAGACATGCTAGCCCCAATATAACCCCCTTCCAGCCGGGAAGATGCTTGCCCTGAGATAATCCCCCTCTGGCTGGAAAGATGTCTGCCCCAAGATAACCTCCCCTCCGCCCAGAGACATTCCAACCCTGCCATAAACTTCTGTCCCACACATAAACATTCCAAGCTTGTGATAAGCCCGTTCACCCTAAAACCAATATATACCCTTAGTCTGTAAGAGAAAGCACTCCTGACAGAAATTGGCCAGAAGCCCCTCTCAGGTTTTATCTAAAGTAAATCTATCTTTAACTATTGAGCTGTATTTTGTGTTTCTTTCCTGTTTCTTTAACTCTTATATTTAACCTAACTCATCATTATGAATATTCAAATGTAAGTTTGGATAATACTAGATAATATTTTTATTCCTCTAAGGAGAAAATATTGAAAAGATTAATCAAATGTATTGGAGGTAATCGCATTCAAGCATCTCAAGGGGAATTTTTGAAAATTGTAGAAAAGTAATTTGTTAACATCAATTGCAATTTCAAAAGCACATACTTCTCACATCATCATTCCTAATTTCATCTCGTAGAAAATAAATTTTCTGTCAGATTACATTTTCAAATATAGTTTATAATATTAAGTAGAAAAACAAAACAAACTGAAAACTAAACAAATACACATAAAACTTTGGCCACTGTGTCTCTAATAATAAGGTAATGGTTGAGTAAATTATAGCCAAATGGCAGGGTGCGGTGGCTCATGCCTGTAATCCCAGCATTTGGGAGGCCAAGGGAGGTGGATCCCCTGAGGTCTGGAGTTTGAGACCAGCCTGACCAACATGGAGAAACCCCATCTCTACTAAAAATACACAATTAGCCAGGTGTGGTGGCACATGCCTGTAATCCCAGCTACTCAGGAGGCTGAGGCAGGAGAATCGCTTGAACCCAGGAGGTAGAGATTGCGGTGAGCCAAGATTGCGCCATTGCACTCCAGCCTGGGCAACAAGAGTGAAACTCTGTCTCAAAAAATATACATCTATACCCAAACATGTCAAAGAAAAATCGCACTGGACAGAGTTAAACAGGAAAGGAAAACTTTATTCAGGACTGTTGCAATAGAGGTCAAAGCTATTGCAGTCGGGTAAAGAGATGAACTCAACTTCACTGACACAAAATGTGGGCAGGTATTTGATGCTGGTCTGACCTAGTGGAAAAGTACTGGGGATATTATAATTGGTCAGTGTGATTAGGCCAACTGTATTTGCTAACTGCTATTTGTTAAAGTTAGACTTCCACCCTCCCACAGAGACTGGAAGATAGGGGCTCTATCCTTCTTGATGATAACATTTCAAAATGATGGCTCCCAGGTCCTGAAGAAAGACAGTCTTGAGTTGTAACACTGCTATGAGGCTAAGAGGAGAATCATACCTCAAAGGGATAGATCAAAAATTTATAATTGCGGATTTTATAAAGTACTTAAATGATCTAAGAAAGGGGAGGTCAGTGGCCTATAGTCAGAAGGAAGCTTATTTACAGTTGAGTCAAGCTGAGAAGAACATTAAGATCATCTTGATCAACCACACAATAGAGTATGGAAATTATTAAAACAGATGAGGACATGGCAGATGGCATCATGGTGATATCTTTTGAATCTGCCCTAATCTCCTCAGAGGTAAAGGAGAAACAAAGGTGGAAAAAGAAAAAAAAATCACCTTAACTAGGTGTGGTAATGCCACACACCTCAAAAACTAATGCAGGTGGGGCCTAGCCACCAATGGCAGGAAAGAAGTGCATATAAAAGTTAAATGAACAGAAACTACAGGAGGGAAGACAAAGAGGCTTCTATTAGTCCTAAGAAACACATAGCTTAAAAATCACCAACTGGTTCATACACTGAAAGGAGGGTTTGTCACACAGGAAGAAAGCCTCAACAGTGTTTCTGTAATCTGAAGATAAAACTGGAAAGGGTAATTGCAAGGGAACAATGGAATATTCTAAGGATCTGTGAGGTTGCTTAAACCCACAGACCTCTCAAAAAATATGCAGAAAAAAAACAACAACAAAAAACTAAGTACCTTGATGAGGAAATATTCCAGGGAACAGAACATAAATATATATAGGCAAACAATCTGTGGACAAAGGAGATGAGGACTAAACTGGTTTTATTTTTAATCTTGCCCAAATTTCTATCTAAGGGTTCTGGAGAGTCATGCCCTACAAACAATAAGTTATCATCAGATGGGTTTTATTTAACCCTATATATCATGACTTACTTTCCAATCTGACTCTGGAGAGTTTAATGAATTCACTGTTTGTTTTAAGCAGGGATCAGTAAAGTAAGTCTTGCAACAAATCTGGCCTGTTACCTACCTTCGTAATCAAAGTTTTCTTGGAACAGAGTCATGTTCTTTCTTTTTCTTTTACACGTTATCTATAATTTCTTCAGTGCTACAAAGGCAGTTTTGAGCAAGTGTGGTTGATTGTATGGCCCGCAAAGGCTAAAATGTTTATGGATCTTAAAAGAAAAATCATAGAGGAATTCATTGAGAATAAGAAAATTACATACACATACACACTTACACAAACACACAAACAAGTGGCAATTGGTGAGGCACTCAATGCCTTTTTAACAAATGCTTTTTGTGATTATATATGCAGATTTTTTTTCCTTTTGCTTGCAACTAGGCTCTCAAACTGGTAGATATCCATCAAGGATCCCTTGTCTTATTCATATCGATAGTACACCTTAGAAGAGTATAAACACCTTAGAAGAGTGATTTTTCATCCACTTAAGGTTAAGTGTATTTTATCCAGTCTGTTTCTGGTTAGGGAAAAGTCATAATAAATAGAGCAATGTCCACTGTCAAACAACCCATTTTGTTTTTTATTTGAGATTTCAGCTTAAGTTTACACTGTACAGTTGAACAAAAATTGAGAAAAAATCTACTAAATCCCAAAAGGCAAGTTATTCATTAATTCTGTAAGTAGAAATATAGAATAAATGACAGATAATTTAGCATCAGCCTTGAAACACAAAGGATAAAATGTCTGATACTTTTTCCTCATAAAAACACTTTGAGGAAGAAAATACTACAGTAGCAACTAACTGCAATGAGTATAAACAAGGAGACTTCAGAATTAAAACTAAATAATAGAACAAACTTAATCTTATATACAATTTGTTATCTTAAGTCAACGTCCCTAGAAACAGACTCTGAGAGGCAGATTTGTACTCAGGCAGTTCATTGGAGAGTGAAGGATGTAGGATTGCTCAGAGAGTGGATTTGAACTGTAGTTCAGTGACCACGGAGGCTTCATCTGCCAGTCCCACAACAGAAGCTTCATCAGTCAGTCCCAAGGAGAGCTCTGGAATTGAGATGGCCCTTCAAAATGGCCCTGCCTGGAGGAAAAGTATCCAGTCTCTGAATGTGGACTGTTCCAAGAAGATAAAGTAAACTTGAATAAGGAGACTCTCTTTAGCCAAAGGTAATTCCTCAACATTATCTGAGCTGAGCCCTCAGCTGCCAATACTCCCAGCAGCTGGAGGAAGTAGAGTAGTGCCTAAGTCTTCAGGAAGGGAACTGAATAATAGGCCGTGACTTGCATTATATAATAGTTCATGCTGGCCGGGCTCGGTGGCTCATGCTTGTAATCCCAGCACTTTGGGAGGCCGAGGCGGGCGGATCACGAGGTCAGCAGATCGAGACCACGGTGAAACCCCGTCTCTACTAAAAATACAAAAAAAAAAAAAAAAAATTAGCCGGGCGTGGTGGCGGGCGCCTGTAGTCCCAGCTACTTGGAGAGGCTGAGGCAGGAGAATGGTGTGAACCCGGGAGGCGGAGCTTGCAGTGAGCCGAGATCGTGCCACTGCACTCCAGCCTGGGTGACAGAGCGAGACTCTGTCCCAAAAAAAAAAAAAAGTTCATACTTTGTACTGCTTTATTCTATATTCTTTATATGAGTACTTCTAGGAAGAGCTGCAGAATTGTTGCTCTCTTTTCCTGGGAAACATATGAGCAAAGTTAGTGGAAACAAACTAGAGGCTGCCAGTGATGTTCATTTTCTCTTTCTTCTATAAAGCATTCCAGACTTCTGTCACCATCTAAGGGGTTTGTCTGGTGGGGAGAATCAGACCACCAGCCTTGGGGGATCTGAATCTCTGGTCATCATGACTTTCTCAGTCTATGAATGCTACACATATCCATTTATTATCAAAACTGAACCAAGTAATACCAAGAGCACCTCTGTAAGTCATCTAAATGCTGAAGATATTCACCTCTACCCTCATTGTTGTTTTCTATTTTACTCTTTGCCTATATTTTTTTATTGTAGTAATAATATTTTTCATGAGATCTGCCTTTTTACAAATTTATATGTGTACAATATAATATTGTTATATAGAGGCACAAGGTATAGCAAATATCTTGAATTTAATTATCTTGAACAACTGAAATTTTATACTTGTTGCATAGCAACTCCCTCCTTCCTCCTCTCCTCAGTACCTGGCAACCACCATTCTATTCTCTGCTTCTGTATGTTTGGCAAGAAGAGTAAAACTCCCTTTCAAAATATATATAGATAGATATATAGATATATATAGATAGATAGATAGATTATCACATCATAATAATTATTTTAAAGTGAAGCCTAATACATTTACATTTTATATTATATTATTCAAGAATTTAGAATATATTTTACATGTTACTATTTAATCTTTAGATCATTGCTCCACTCCTCTGAAGGCTGAGAGATTATATGCTATTTACCAGCTAATTTGTTCGAAGACTTCTAGGTCACAGGCAAAGACGTTTTATAACTCATAGCAATGGTGGTAGCTAAAATGCCAGCATTTTTGTGGTAATTCCCCAACCCCAACTTCCCACAGGGCAACTCAAATAGAACAGTGCATTGCCTTAGAGGAAAAGAACTCCAAACTTAGCAAACACAAATTATTAATAATGACAGTGAGCAACACTATCTTCCGAGGCTGTTCAATATACAAACATTCTTGGAAAAAATACTGAAACAAAGGGCAATCAGTGGTTCTGCTTACAAAAACATGCAGAAACGTAAGAGACCCATAACAAGTTGTCTCCCAACAAGTATTACTGCCAATAAAATAAAAATTATGTAAAAATCTTGATTTTTAACAAATGCATTTTCTTCTTGAGTAAGGCAAAATTTTTATAGAACAAATATTTTTAAAATAATTATAATTTTTAAAAATTTTCTAACTAAATATTGCCTTCTAATCAATGGAATATACAGATATTTGCAGTAATAATTAAATTCAGTCATTATTGATATTTTGCATACTTTCACTCATAGAAAAGCTATTGCTGTACATATATCCTTTAAAAAAAACTTTTCTCCTTTACAATATATTTGACATGGTAGGACAACAGGATATATTTTAATTAACAATTTGTATCTTGATTTATAATTAAAAAATATGTGTATATATTGTATATGGGTCTCCATTTGTACTTTTATGCCATCAATAGCATTTTTTGTGTGTGTCAATTCACCTCATTTGTCTACCATATCCCTTTGTGCAATCTAGTTAAAAATAGTAAGGTTTTAGCCACCTCATTTGAAATCTAATTGGAATATATCGACTGAGCTAAGCAACTATTTACCACTGCCCAAGCCACTGTGACATTTTTATTTATTAGATGAACATTTGGCATCACTAAACTGAAAACACTTTTTATATAGTATGTCTTAACTTAGATTTTTAACTTAACATATGTCATATGAATACATCCTCATATCACTGTGCAGAATAACAGAAGAATATTCATGTTGCAGAACATTAAAAACAAATTTAATATGTCACAAATATGTCACTAAATGTACACAAGAACAGAAGTTCCAAGTCTCAGTGTCAAGCGGATAAGATAAATTAGGAATGTCTTCCCTAGTAATTTAAATGTCATTTTTAACTTTATGTTTCCCATTTGACAAACCATTATGGAAAATATATGGAAACAGAAATTGCCAAAATTTCGGCAGCTCTGTGTTATTAAGAATTAAAATGAGCATACAAATATATGGTAGATTGTATACCAAACCACCATACTGTGGGCCCTTATCTCTATAAATCTTAGTGGTTAGTATCTCAGGCCATACATAAGCCATGAGAGTTAATTTATAATTGTAGGTTGTCAGGTGGAATTGAATATTGAATTAAAATTACAGCGACTTGCACAAAATTGAATTTATAATTATACAGAGCCTTTTTTTAAGGAACAGAAATTTCTTCCAAGGAGATAATTTTAAAAACAAGGCACTTGAGTGCTTATATTTATTGCAGTTTTCAGCACCACTATTTCCCCACACATATACACTAATGGACCACTAAATATATATGCCTTTTTGAAAAATAACTTATCTTTGTGCAGTTATTTTTATCTTAGCAATTTGAGATGGGAGTTAATGTGCCCCTGTAGAAAATTTGGATTTTTAACAGTGTGTTTCATGATATATTTGATAAAGAAAGCATGTATATTAAAAATTTTAATTGTGCAAGCAGCTCCTCTAGCTTTACTCTAGAAAAAAATAGTACTAATACCATCAGTCATTAGTTGGTGTCCTAAGCCTTCTATACACCATTTTTTGGGTACTAAGTTCTTTTTATATAATCACACATCACATAGGTTTTCCTCTAGTTTTTCCAACAGTTTCATAGTTTAGTTATTACATGTACTGCTATGAGCTCTTGCACACACTATATATATATATTTTTGAGACAGTCTCAAATATATATATATATTTTTTTTTTCTTTTTTCTTTTTTGGAGGTAGTTTCACTCTGTCGCCCAGGGTGGAGTGCAGTGGTGCAATCTCAGCTCACTGCAACTTCTGCCTCCTGAGTTCAAGCGATTCTCCTGCCTCAGCCTCCCAAGTAGCTAGAATTACAGGCTCCCGCTAACACACTCGGCTAATTTTTGTATTTTTAGTAGAGACCAGGTTTCACAATGTTGGCCAGGCTGGTCTCAAACTCCTGACCTCAGGTAATCCACCCACCTCGGCCTCCCAAAGTGCTGAGATTCCAGGCCTAAACCACCATGCCTGGCCACACACTATTTTTTATATTGCAGAAGTCTTGGTTTGAGGTAAGTTTTTTTTTATATAGATATGCAATTGATCCAGTACCATTTGTTTAAAAGAATATTTAATTGTGTTCATTTTTTTTGACATTTGGTTGTCCCAAAATATGTAGGTGTGTATCTTGATTTTTCTCTTCAAATGATCTAATTTTCATCCTTTTGCCAATACCACAATGTTTTATTTGTGTAAATTTTACAGTAAGTTTTTATATCAGGTAGTACAAATCTTCCCATTTTTTTCCTCATTTTCAAAATTCTGTTGATGACAATTCTAGGTTTTCTGTTTTTCCATGTATATTTTATAATCAGATTATAGATTTCTAAAAATAAAAAAGCTAAAATTTTGATTAAGATTGCATTGAATCTATAGATCAACTGACATCTTAACAATATTGTGTCTTCTGATCTATGTGCTTGATATATCTCTCTATTTCCTTAGGGCTTCTTTAATTTTTTCCATAATAAATTTTTAGCTTTCAGCATCCAAGTTGTATAAATATTTTGTTACAAGCATTTCAAAGTATTGCATTTTATTGATGATATTTTAATTATATGTATGTGTATGTGTGTATATTTCTTATTGCATTTTCCAAATTTTTACTGCTCAAAAATAGAAATACAATTTAATTTTCAGCTGGGCACAGTGGCTCGTGCCTGTCATCTCATCACTTTAGGAGGCTGAGGCGGGCAGATCACTTGCGATCAGGAGTTTGAGACCACTGTGGCCAACGACCTTTGTATTTTTGGCTAAAAATACAAAAAATAGTCGGGCATATTGGGGGGGTGCCTGTAATCCCAACTACTTGAGAGACTGAGGCAGGAAAATAACTTGAACCAGAAGGCAGAGTTTGCAGTAAGCTAAGATTATGCCACTGCACTCCAGCCTGGGCCACAGAAGGAGACACAGTCTCTAAAAAATAAGCAAACAAAAAAAGATATACAATTTAATTTTCAGTATTGAGTCATATTCTTGAACTATGCTAAATTCACTTACTAATTCTATTAGGGATTTAGGGAAATTCTTCAGAATTTTCTATATAAGCAATCATGCCATCCGCGAATAAAACCATTTTTTTCTTTTAAATCTATATGCCTTCCAGTAAGGAACACAATGTTTTTGCCTTGTTCTTGAGCATATTGGACAAGCATACAATCCTTTATCATGAAATATGAAATTATCTGTAAGGTTTTATAGTGTGACAACAACATTTATTGCAGCTTTCTACATCCTAAGTGGAAGTGGAAGTTCTGAGGGACCATTTCAACTTTGAGAATTATTTGGAAGGGACAGTGCTACTCACTGGGGTCAGAAATGCAGAAAAATAACAGTAGTGTCCCTACTGAGCCAGAGCTGTGGCCTAGCAAAAACAAAAATGGCATTTTTATAGGAAATAACTAAAAATAGGTTTTAGGCAGAAACCTGGGACTTTTAAAGATTTTTTTAACTTCAGATAAATGAATTTTTCCCAATATCCTCAACATTTTGTATTTTTATGAAGTAAATTCCCTTGTGTTTATTTTCAAATAATACAAATTGATTTTGAATCTGTGTTTCGGTAAGGTTTTGATGATATGTTTCCTTGAGTGGTTGGATTACCAATGATTATGTCTGTCCTCCCAACATTTCATCCTACAAATTAAGAGGGTATGTTGGAACTAAAATAGGTATAAACTAGGCATATAGATAAAAAAAGACCTATAACGTAGTTTTCATAAACTTACTATGTGAAGTAGAAAAAACGGAGGAATGCACTAAGTTCTAGCATTGTAGCACTCAAAATATTTTCAACTTTTATAGTTTTATTTTGGATTAATGATAAATGTGGGCAGATGTAATGAGAAATTTAATTATTCCAAAAATATTTCCTGCTCAAATACAATATAGTAAGTATTATATAGAAGGAACTAAAGTAAATGGGAATATGTTCAGGGTGTCTTGTGAAAAAAATCACAATAAACAGAACATTAATTTTGTATGTATTTTAAAGAAACGGAAAATAAACTGTTTATATACACTGAAGGGCATGCTTTGCGAAATGATAAGCAAGACATATGAGTTGAATATTAAAAGGTAATGTACTCTACAGAGTTGGGATAAGTCATTATCTAAGAAGAAATCGAAAAAGCCTTTAGCAAAATGTATGCTTGCATTCAAAAGGCAAATAGGAATTGGAACTGAACTGCTGAAGAAGTTAACAATAAAATTTAAAAAGACAACAAAATTGCTGTTTTAGGAATTGGCTAATATTCAGCAAAATTGCTGAAGCCAGTATTGGTCATCCGAACTTTAGAATAAGCTAATTTCAATAGATTCTTCATGGAATATCAAAAATGAAGGCTAAAATACCAATTCGTTTTGTTAAGGAACAACTAAGCATATTTAGCCAAAAAAGGAGCAGACTAGGGGGAGGGAGGAAACATATTTCATGGGAACTGTTTATTTATTTCACTGAAAATAGACTGTTCTTATTCATTTCATTCATCAAGGCTGCAATTCTCTCTCTCTCTCTCTGTATATGCTGTGCCATATTGAAGTAGTTAGAGATGTCAGCCAAAATGGGGAGTAGAAAATATGTAGCAATGAATGGCATCTGGACAGCATTGTGGCCTCACTTATCACCAGATGTGGGTTAGAAAGCAACTGCTAATTTCCCATTTCATATCAGATTAAATAGCCACAGAATATTCTGTAAAACTCCTGGTAAATGGCAGAAAGGAAAACATCCTTTGAACAGTTTTGATTTGTATTCCCTATTGCTTCTGAGAGCTTCACAAACCACTGGCATTCAGCCCTAACAGATGTCTTAACACCCAGGGAATTTCAAGAGCCTGCTAAACTATTATGCCCCCTGTGAAAGTTAAAATACTTTGTGTTGCTAACTGGCTTTCTTTCTGTTTATTGATACCTGCCAAATACTTTTCAGAACAGAAGAAGTGGACTTCATAGAGATAAGATAGAGCTAGATAGATGATGATAGATAGATAGATAGACAGATAGATAGATAGATAGATAGATAGATAGATAGATAGATAGATAGATAATAAATAAACTATACACCCACCCTCACCAATATACACATATAAAGACACAAAAATATATATTTACATGTCAGTTCTCTTAAAACTACTAAAATTAATTATTACTAAAATAAAGTTAATTAGCTTCAAGTAAAAATAAACTACTTAATTTGGAAATTTTGCCTTAATTGTTGTTGACTCATCCACACCTAGCACAATACTGGGCACTGAAAATGTTCAAAAATCAAAACCAAAACAACAAAGTAAGTTAAATTAAAAAGTGAAGAAAGAGTTTTAAGTTTCAAGTGATGATATCACAGACATTTTGAAAAATGGTCTCACCATTCCACTGTTACATCAATCAATGATTTATAAATGCAGTATTGAATGCTTTATTAGTAAATAAGCTGGTTATAGACATTCTTCAGCTCTCATTGTATTGTAGGAAACCTATACTGCATAATAACTGCAAGCGTGTAGATTACTATAAAACTCCTATTTGGGCCTCTTTCTTTCCATGGCATGAGGAACCATTTTAATGTAATCATGTAATTATTTTTCAGATTCCTGAGCCAGGTATACTTTTATATAAATCAACAAGTATCATAAGCTAACATATAAAGAGTATAATTAAGCACAAAAACATTTATTAGAGCCAAACACAAGAATCTGAAATTTGTAAAGAGAATATTTTTAATAAAAATTTTATTTAAAGAAAGAAACTTTATGTAATTAAGAATGTCATTGCTTTTATATTCAAAGCTGACAGAGGAGCTTGCTATCCACGTTATTGATATTGAATGAATATAATAATTATTATCCAAAAGTTTTTTATGTTAGTTAAAAAAAAGACAATTCAATGACAATCTTTTCTTAAAATATACAGTAAAATTTTAATGGGGTTTGGAGCTTAAGGATTACATGTTAGGTAATATTTTATTTAACTTTTTTAAAAAGAAAAAGGAACAGAAAATTTATTCAAGAATATCTTAGCTTTACCAACACTGAGGCACATCCTTTCATAGACACTAACACAGAGATTTTGAGGCTACAAAATTAGAGCTGATGACTCAAATATCCCAGTTAAAGATATGCTTTTCAGAACTGTTAGAATTTAGAATTTACTACTTTCACCAAGTAATAAAATTCCTATTGATCAAAACCTGCACCCTTGTGGAGAGTTGTTTGTTACCTGCCAGGCAAATGAGTTTAAATGCATGATACTGGAAAAAGCATAGAGGCAATTATAATAAATAAGAGAGAGAGAAAATGCCATGTAAAGACAGACACAGAAGGAAGACAGAGGCAGAGATTGTAGTTATGTTGCCACAAGCCAAGGGATGCCTGGCACACCTCAACATTTAAAGATGATGCTGCTGAAGAGAAAATAGTAGCCAGGAAGTGACCAAGAAAGCCTTAAGTTTCAAAACGCCTTACAATTCTAAACCCAAGAAATGCATCTCCTGATTCCAGGCTCTAACTTCTCTTTTCACAGAGAATTTGCTTTCGAAAACTTGTAAATTCTTTCTCCATCAACTTAATACGTTAACATTTTTTTTAAAAGCTTGCCAGTTTTACAACCCAGAAATGTTTTTCTGGGAGCCATTATTTCGAAAGGCCGAAGCACTCTCAAGGAAGATAATGTCCCTGTCTCCCAGCCTCTGTGGGAGGATGAGAACCTAACTTAAGTGGACACCTTGCTCCAAGTTGTAAACTACTTATTTTCCTAAAGAGTTGAGAAAGTCTCCTTTTCCTTTGGGTGAGGCCCTTTAGCAAACGCAGGTTCTCCATGACCTCTGCCCCCCAGCTCCACTCTTAAACACTCCAAGACCCTTTTGTTCAGTGGAGTTGCACTCAGACCTAGCTATGGACTCTTTTCTATTGCAATAGCCATGGACAAAGTCATCTTTGCCTGTTTTTAAAATGGATTTTAAAAAGACAGTGGTTTTACCACACACATATGAAGAACTAAAATGAAGCAAAGGGATTAATGTATATGTAATAATATGATTATAATGATTTACCATGGAATGTAAAGTATGAGTACTCATCATGGGTTAGTAAACAGTGAAAATAATAGTATAAAGTGGATTGAAGAACTTAGCAGAAGTCGAAAGATTGATGAAGTTGAGGTATTAAAAGGAGGAGATGGTCAACGGAGAGTGAGAAGTATACGATTTAAAACTGTGGAGGGGAGGCTGGGAGCGGTGACTCACGCCTGTAATCCCAGAACTCTGGGAGGCCGAGGCAGGTGGATCACTTGGTCAGGAGATGGAGACCATCCCGGCTAACACGGTGAAACCCCGTCTCTACTAAAAATACAAAAATTAGCTGGTTATAGTGGTGGGCGCCTGTAACCCCAGCTACTCCGGAGGCTGAGGCAGGAGATATCAGCTGAACCCTGGAGGCGGAGGTTGCAGTGAGCTGAGATTGCGCCACTGCACTCCAGCCTGCGCAACAGAGTGAGATTCTGTCTCCAAAACAAACAAACAGACAAAAACGAATAGAAAATCTAGAAAGTCAAGTTAAATAGCATCCACATGCACAAACATCCACACAGATGTGCACACATATACTCATTTAGCTCTATTTTACCTGGTAGTCATAACTGAAACCTGATTTTTAGCTTCATGACAACAAATAATTAATAACCACTATTATATTCAAAATTTTCAAAACTAATAAAACTATCATTAAGATGGTTTCTGGACAATTGTTTTTACTATAATAAAATTTGAAGCAAAACTCTTTAAGCCATGTCAATATTTCCTAGCATATACTCTGCAACCATTATCTATAATGGCTGAGGTTACATAATGTTACTGCAAAAAAAGACATTGCATAAAAGAACACTGTAAGATAATGAAATAATGTAAGACTGGTTCATTCTGCTTCCTTATTTATAGTAACTTAGGTTAACATTGCATTAAAAACTTACATTGGACATTACATTTCCAGCTTTATTGAATTGTGACAAATTTAATTAAAAAGACTTATTGGACCTCACACATTTTAGAAATTACTGGGAAATTAGAACCTTCATTTTTGTAGTTTTATAATGCAAATTGGCAAATTGCTTACCCTGATAATTCTTTTCCTTCATGCTTCATGTATTCATAGATTTAACCATCATGGATCACATATTAAACAAGTATTACAGTAATTTTGCATGAGCACTTTGTCTCTTATCGTCCTTTGTCCTTTAGTTTATTTTGGATACAATGATTAAATTATCCATATCTTCTGCCTATTTCAAATTGATTACACTATTACTCAAAATAATATGGTTCTCTCCAAATTTAAAATGCAGAAGAATATTGACAACTGCGCAGTCATTTTGAGAATGATCATTTTGAGACTGGCTATGATATTAAGTTCTGATAGCTCTCACTAAATGACAAAGGAGTTTATCCTATTAGATGAATTCAAATCAAGAACAAGTTTCTTCTGACATTACCATTTTAGACAAGTAAAATCCCCATTTACTGAAATGTATCTCTAATTTAAAATGTAGACATGTTTCACTTAAATAAATAAAGTCTTATTGACATTAGGATCAAACCATAGGAAACCAGAGCTAAATATCCAATTCTACTACTTAATGGAAAGTCCTATCATCACTTATAATATTGCAGATTTAGGAATATGGCAACCAAGAAGTAACAATGACTAGAACAAAACAAAACACAACAAAGTGACAACAAAAAAACTTTGTGTGTACGTATTTGTATGATTCTGTTGAAATGTGACACGAAATATACCAAAAGATTAGTTGATGGCATCAGTGCAGTGAGAATGAAAAGTATATATATATATTTTTTTTTCTCAATGCCACTTTGCTCATTTCACCAAAACCAAATATGTCTAAAAATGGATTTTAAAAATAAAATAAATACCCTGCCTTTTTTCAGTAAGTCAAATATTCAGGTATTACAGCATACCATTATTTTAACTAGGGTACTGACACTTCCATTTCTGTGTTCTTTGATGGATACGTGGATAAAGAAAATATAATACACACACACAGAGACATGTACACACACAATGGATAGTATTCAGCCTTAAAAAAAAGAAAATCCTACCATTTGTGATAATAACATGGATAATCCTGGAGGACATTATGCTCTGTGAAATAAGTCACACATAGAAAGACAAACCCTGTATTATCTCACTTACATGTGAAATCTAAAAAAGCTAAACTCACAGAAACTAAGAGGAGAAGGGTGATTATCAGGAGTAGAAGAGTAGAGAAAATTGGAAGATGTAGGTCAAATGTACAAACTTACTGTTGCAAGATGAATAAGTTCTGAAGATTTCACGTACAGTGTGGTGACTATAGTTGATGGTATGACAACCAAGGAGTAATAATGACAAGAACAAAACAAAACAAAACACAGCAAAGCTGGCTGGGCGTGGTGGCTCACACCTGTAATCCCAGCACTTTGGGAGGCTGAGGCGGGCGGATCATGAGGTCAGGAAGAGTTCGAGACCAGCCTCGACAACATGGTGAAATCCCCTCTCTACTAAAATTACAAAAATTAGCCAGGCGTGATGCGGGTGCCTGTAATCAATCCCAGCTACTCGGGAGGCTGAGGTGGGAGAATTGCTTGAACCCAGGAGGTGGAGATTGCAGTGAGCTGCGATTGCGCCACTGCGCTCTAGCCTGGATGACAGAGCAAGACTCTGTCTTGGAGAAAAGCAAAACAAAACAAAACCACAACAAAGCAACAACAAAAATCTTTGTGTGTATGTATTTGTATGATTCTGTTGAAATGTGACAAAAATAAATATACCAAAAGATTAATTGATCTTAATTAAATGATTAATTAATTGAATGCTTAAAGACATTTTATTGGGGGGCCTTGAAATAAACATCTAACATTTTTATAATCAAATTTTATAACTTGGTATGGGGGCCTTGGAATGAAGAACTAACTCTTTCTTTCTTACTATTTCTTTCGGGTTTTTTTGGAGTTTCACGCTTGTTGCCCAGGCTGGAGTGCAATGACATGATCTTGGTTCAACACAACCTCCACCTCCCGGGTTCAAGTAATTCTCCTGCCTCAGCCTCCTGAGTAGCTGGGATTACAGGCATGCGCCACCACACACAACTAATTTTGTATTTTTAGTAGAGACAGGATTTCTCCATGTTGGTCAGGCTGGTCTCGAACTCCAGACCTCAGGTGATCCACCTGCCTTGGTCTCCCAAAATGCTGGGATTACAAGCGTGAGCCACCGTGCCTGGCCCTAACTCTTTCATAATCAAATTGTATAGCTATTATAGAAAGAATCAATATATTTTGATATCTACAAATACAATGCAAAGTCTTTTGTCAAAAAAAGGAGAACAGAATACTTTCATTTTTATTGTGAAAATTACTCTCTTGCTAGAGAGTAGATCTCACTGCACAAATAGACACACACACAGAAAGCTGTGTGAGGCAATGGTTACATTAATTACCTTAATTGCAGTAGTCATTTCACAGTGTATACATATATCGAAACATCATATTGTGTACTTGGAATATATCATACAATTTTTATTTGTCAATTATACCTCAATAAAACTGAATAAAAGAAAATAAATGTGGTAATGACATTAATGGAGGTGTAAGTTATTACTACCTCATTCCTCTTTTGAATGTAAAAACAATAATACCTTGGAACTCCAAGCACATCATAATCTTTAGATTGATCTTATTCTGTATTTAGGGTAATACCAATAAATATTCCCTTCCATTAATATTGCATTCTTAATGTAAAGTGTGTCCTATTGATGGACAATTAATTTGCTTTCAGATACTTTAGTATTATATGCAATGCTGCAATGAACATCTCCACACCTTCAAATGAGAATGCTTTTGTAATAATATTTTTATAATAAATTAAGCAAAAAATGTGCACTGTAAGAATTAATCCATGTCAAATTGCCCTTCAAAATATTGCCTTAATTATACTCCCTTAAAGAACATATACAAGTCTGTCTCTAATTCTTGCCATACTGCTACAGTGTTTTGTTTTTTCATATTTTTATTACCAATTAATTCAGCATATTTTCAGATCTTATTTTTTAATTTATTTTACATTTTTTGTAAAATTCCTCTTCATAGCTTTTACCTACTTTTTAAAAACTGAGTTGTTGGTGTTTTCTTATTGAGTATTAAAATAACTATATACACTATTTGTTCTCACATATTTATCTGCAATTTTTGTTTTTATTTCACAGATGAATTTTAAATTTTTTGGCACAGTAATATTAATCATTTACCTATAGCTTCTGCATTTTGGCCACATTTTGAAATTGTTAAACATTTTTGTTTTCCAGAGTTTAAATGCAAAGTACATTTATGTAGTACATAATGAAAATAAAAATTATTTTTTAATCAAAAGTAATACCTCTATATTGTATTTGTAGATATTTAAGTATGTTGATTCCTTCTGTAATAGTGATAATAGGTTATAAAGAGTTATCTCTTCATTCCAAGGCCCCCATACCAATGTAAAGTTGTCTTCAGCCTCTCTCTCTCTCTCTAGCTATAAGTACATAGAGACAGTAATATAAGATGTCCCATATTCTATTAATTGTTTTCCTATATAGGGTACAGTGTGGAATATGTTATGTGTGAGAAGAATTATGTACTTACATGTTTATCAATCTTGCAATGATTACCAATTCAACCTTTATTGTTTTTCCGATTTCACAATAAATAGATCTTATATTTTAAGTTAAAATATCCTGTAGACTTTAAATATTATAGAGGCTTCTAACTGTATTTGTCTTTTGCTAAAATTAATATATAAAATGAGCATTGAATATTTACAGATTTTATTGTAAGAACTTCTGAATCTTTTTTTTTTTGCCTTTATTCCATACTAATATAGGAGGAATGGGCTTTAAAATTGGTATACTAATATGGCCAGGGGTGGTAGCTCACACCTGCAATCCTGGCACTTTGGGAGGCTGAGGCGGGTGGCTCACTTGAGGACTTGAGGTCAGGAGTTTGAGGACAGCCTGGGCAACACGGTGAAACCCCTTCTCTACTAAAAATACAAAAATGAGCCAGGCATGGTGGTATATGCTTGTAGTCCTAACTACTGGAGAGTCTGAGGGAAGAGAATCACTTGAACCTGGGAGGCAGAGGTTGCATTGAGACCAGATCGCGCCACTGCACTATGGCCTGGGTGACAGAGCAAGACTTTGTCTCAAAAAAAGAAAAATTGTTATACTAATTTTGCCTTATATAATTATAATGCTTAAGTACATCTTGTTATCTAATTTTATCCACATACAATTATGTAAATTATTTTTTGGCACTTTAAGCACATCTGTTTTACAGGCTATACATTTGAGTAAAGATTCATGTAAACAAAGACCTTACATTAAGTCTTCTCACTTCCAATCCACATCATAACTGACCTTATACCTCCATAGCATTGATCATGTCCTTACCTGCATACTCATGGTTTTTTACTCAGAATTTTCTTTTAATATGATTGATTAAAAATCCTGCAGTTTTCTCTGGACAAGTGAATGATGCTGGAGAAAATCATACATACATTTTATCAATAAATTTTAAAAATATCGTTTGTTTTCTGATTATGCCTCAATTTCTTTTTTTTTTTTTTTTTTGAGATGGAGTCTTGCTCTGTTGCCCAGCCTGGAGTGCAGTGGCGCGATCTCGGCTCACTGCAAGCTCCGCCTCCCAGGTTCACACCATTCTCCTGCCTCAGCCTCCCAAGTAGCTGGGACTACAGGTGCCCACCACCATGCACAGCTAATTTTTTTTGTATTTTTAGTACAGACAGGGTTTCACCGTGTTAGCCAGGATGGTTTCGATCTCCTGACCTTGTGATCTTCCTGCCTCGGCCTCCCAAAGTGCTGGGATTACAGGTGTGAGCCACCACGCCCGGCCAATGCCTCAATTTCTTTAGGTTTTCTACATTTTACTTTTTTTTAAAGTTTTATCTCCCGTTCTTCACATAGGTGTTATTTTATATAATATAACCTGAGTTGAACTCTCAACTCTTGCATCATTTATTGTTTTTGAACCTCCCTCCTCCACTAATTTAGACACCAAGTTACTCAAGGATAAAAATCATAACATACTTAAATTGAAATGTGATAAACTTTTGTCAAATATAAGTTCTACTATTTAAATTTCCTTTGGTTTTAAGGAAAAATTTAAAAAATAAAATAAGTGAATAAATAAAACTGAAACAATAAGAAAGACACCAATAACTACAATGAGAACATCCTGGAATAGCTAAAAGATTCTCAGGTTGTATTGAAGAACCAAATATTAAAACAAAACAAAGACCTGTTTTAAGATCTCAGATAAGTTTCCAAAGACTTCCTTCTGCGTCTTGACATTAAGTGATACTAGCCCAAGCTCTGACCATCTTGAATAGTATTCCACTTTAAAGGAGAGAAACAAACAAACAACAATGTTCATTATGGTGCAGCAGAAGTCTCTGCTTTTAAATTGTTCCTACGTTTATTTTATGGGTAAAATTGAGAAATAGCTGCTGAAGCCACTATCTGGTGTATTAATGGTAATTCTCAGAGAAGAGGAGCTTGGAATTAGACATGGAGACAAACCATGATGTATTTAATACATTTGGATGCCAGGAATGCCAATGTTTGCTCTGAGGATTATTGTTTATAATACTAGGATAATATATTGAGCCCATAGTCTGTGTCAGAGGATACATTAAATATAATACCCTATTTAATCTTCAAAGCCATCCTGAAAGGTAGGTAAGATTACAGTAATCCCCATTTTATAGATAATGAATCTAAGGCTTACATTATTTCATTAGCAATGTTCTAATATGTTCCCACATATATAATTTTACCTCTGTTGTCACATTTATATTAAGTAATATCATATTTATTGTGATGCTTTGCACTTGGTATATTTTCTGTAATATTATTGTGTGATGAATGATAACACCACTAATAAAATGTGTTAAAAATAAATACATGAATAAATTTTAAAGGCTATACTTGGCATTTATTATAATAAAGCATAGAAACCTACATTGATAATGATTTTAGTGATAAAATGAGAGAAAATAATCTTAGACTTCATCAGAATCGATATATCACTATTTGTACCTATACATATATTTACGTTTATATCTATATCTATGCCCATGCTTATACCTGTACAGTCATGTGCCACTTGAAGACATTTCAGTCAACCATAGACCTCATATATGATGGTGGTCACATAAGATTATGATGAAACTGAAAAATCTCTATCACTTAATGATGTCATAACGTTTGCAATGTCAGAGCTCAGCACATTACTCACATACTTGTGATGTTGGTGTAAACAAACTACTGTCCTACATATAAAAGTATAGCACATACTATTATGTACAGTAGCAAGTAACTTTCTTATGAGATTCTGTATTGACTATACCACACTTTTTCAATCATTATTTCAAGTGTACTTTTCTACTTATAAAAAAGTTAACTGTAAAACAGCCTCAGGTAGGTCCTTCAAGAGATATTCCCAAAGAAGCACTGTTATCATAGAAGATGACAGCTTCATGCCTGTCATCTTCTATGATATTTCCCCTGATGACCTTCTAGGGGTACAAGATGTGGAGGTGGAAGATGGTGATATTGAAGATCCTGACCCTGTGTAGACCTAGGCTGATGTGTGTATTTTTGTCTTGGTTTTTAATAAAAATGTTTAAAAAATTAAAAAAATAGAAAAATAGAATAAAAATATAAAGAAAATATTTTTGTGTAGTTGTATCCAAATATTAGATAAAACATTATTTCTGACTGTATATGTGAGGGTGTTTCCAGAACATATAAGCATTTGAATATGTACACTGTGTGATGGTTAATTCTGAGTGTCAACTTGATTGGATTGAAGGACACAAAGTATTAATCCTGAGTGTGTCTGTGTGGGTATTGCCAAGAGAGATTAACATTTAAGTCAGTGGGCTGGGGAAGGCAGACCCCCCCCTTAATCTGGTGGGCACAATCTAATCAGCTTCCAGCTAATATAAAGCAGGCACAAAAACGTGAAAAAGAGAGATGGGCCTGGACTCCCAGCCTGCATTTTTCCCCCATGCTGGATGCTTCCTGCCCTGAAACATCAGACTCGAAGTTCTTCAGTTTTGGGACATGGTCTGGCTCTCCTTGCTCCTCAGCTTGCAGCCAGCCTATTGTGGGACCTCATGACCATGTAAATTAATACTTGCTAAACTCACCTATATACATATATGTATGTGTATATATATATGTGTGTATATATGTATATAGATACTTAATACTTAACAAACTCCCCTATATATGTGAGTGTATATATATAAATATATATAATACTTAATAAACTCTCCTATGTATGTGTATATATGTATATATACACATATAGGACAATATGTGTATATATGTGTGTATATATAACATATATGACATATACATATATGTCATATAAGTGTTTATATATACATATATACTTAATTCATAAACTTGCCTATATATATGCATTTATATAACTACTTAAACTCCACTATATATGTGTATATATGTGTGTATGTATATATATACACCTATATATGACATATATAGGTGTGTGTATATATATACATATATAGACATATATATATATGTGTGTGTGTATATATATTCTATTAGTTCTGTCCCTCTAAGAGAACCCTGACTAATGCAGATTTTGGTACCAGAAGTGGGGCGTACACAGCAGCATTCTGTCATCAAATGGAAATGGTATATACATGATTGGACTTGAGCAGATCCTGAAGGCACAAGTAAGTTGCATGAGGAAGTGGCTCAAATGCTCATGGTCTCCATTCTTGCTACCCTATCTTCTCTCCCTGAGCCTGCACCAATGGCCTTATGGGGAGTTCCCTATGATCAGTTGACAGAGGAAGAGAAGACTAAGACCAGGTTCACAGATGATTCTGCACAATATGCAGGCACTACCCGAAAGTGGACAGCAGCAGCACTATAGCCCCTTTCTAGGACATCCCTGAAGAACAGCAGTGAAAGGAAATCTTCCCAGTTGGCAGAACTTCGAGCAGTGCATCTGGTTGTGTATTTTGCATGGAAGGAGAAATGGCCAGATATGCGATTATATAAGGATTCATGGCCTGTAGCCAATGGTTTGTCTGGATGATCAGGGACTTGGAAGAAGCATGATTGGAGAATTGGTGACACAGAAATTTGGGGAAGAGTTATGCGGATGAACCTCTCTGAGTGGTCAAAAACCATGAAGATATTTGTATTTCATGAGTGCCCACCAATGGGTGACCTCAGCAGAGGAGAATTTTAATAATCGAATGTGTAGGATGACCCATTCTGTAGACATCACTCAGCCTCTTTCCCCAGCACAGCCTGTCATAGCCCAGTGGACCCATGAACAAAGCGACCATGGTGGTAGGGATGGAGATTATGCATGGGCTCAGCAACATGGACTTCCACTCACCAAGGCTGACCTGGCTATAGCCACTGCTGAGTGCCCAATTTGCCAGCAGCAGAGATCAACATTGAGCCCTCAATGTGTCACCGTTCCTCTGGGTGATCGGCCAGCTACCTGGTGGCAGGTTGATTATATTGGACCTTTTCCCTCATGGAAAGGGCAGAGGTTTGTCCTCACTGGAATAGACAATAACTCCAGATATGGGTTTGCCTATCCTGCATGCAATGTTTCCACCAAGACTACCATTGTGAACTCATGGAATGCCTTATCCACTGTCATGGTATTCCACACAGCATTGCCTCTGACCAAGGCACTCACTTTATGACTAAAGAAGTGCAGTCGTGGGCTCATGCTCATGGAATTCAATGATCTTACCACGTTCCCTGTCATCCTGAAGCAGCTGGATTGATGGAACAGTGGAATGGTCTTTTGAAGTCACAATTACAACTCCAACTAGATTGCAATACTTTGCACAGCTGGTGCAAAGTTCTCCCAAAGGCCATGTATGCTTCAGCTGCCAATATATGGTACTGTTTCTCTCATAGCCAGGATTCAGGGTCCAGGAATCAAGGAGTGGAAGTGGAGGTGGCACCATTCACTATCACCCCTAGTAATCCACCAGCAAATTTTTTGCTTCCTGTTCCTGTGACATTACCTTCTGCTGGCCTAGAGGTCATCGTTCCAGAGGCAGGAATGCTGCCACCAGGAGACACAACAATCATTCCATTAAACTGGAAGTTAAGATTTCTACCTGGACACTTTGTGCTCCTCCTACCTTTAAGTCAAAAGGCTAAGGGAGTTACAGTGTTAGCCGGGGTGACTGACCTGGACTATCAAGATGAAATCAGTATACTACTCCACAACGGAGGTAAGGAAGAGTATGCATAGAATACAGGAGATCCATTGGGGTGTCTCTTAGTATTACCATGCCCTGTAATTAAGGTCAGTGGGAAACTACAACAGCCCAATCCAGGCAAGACTACAAATGACCCAGATCCTTCAGGAATGAAGGGTTTTGTCACTCCACCAGCTAAAAAAAAAAACCATGACCTAATGAGGTGCTTGCTTAAGGCAAAGGGGATACAGAATGGGTAATAGAAGATAGTCATCAATACCACCTACAACCACATGACCAGGTGCAAAAACAAGGAATCTGTCATGAGTATTTCCTCCTTCTTTTGTTAAAAACATGTTTGTGCATATATATATATGTATTTGTACTAAGAAAACATCTGCTTTTTATTTCCTTTTCCTTTATCATGTAACATAAAATTTAGTGATTTTATATCAGCATTTAAGATTGTTAACTATATGTAATAGTATTTGGGTTGGGGATTGGTGCTTTTCCGGTAGTACAGATAGTTGTATTATGTTAGGCATAATTATGACCTCATTACTGTCTTTATTTGAAGATTATGTGTGATCTCAGGAGATGTGTATTGGTTCGAGTTGACAAGGGCTGGACTTGTGATGGTTAATACTGATTTTCAACTTGATTGAATGGAAAGATACAAAGTATTAATCCTGGGTGTGTCTGTGTGGGTATTGCCAAAAGAGATTAAGATTTGTGTCAGTGGGCTGGCGAAGGTAGATCCACCCTTAATCCATTGGGCACAATCTAATCAGCTTCCAGCTAATATAAAGCAGACACAAAAATGTGAAAAAGAGAGATGGGCCTAGCATTCCAGCCTACATCTTTCTCCTATGCTGGGTGCTTCCTGCCCTGGAACATCAGACTGGAAGTTCTTCAGTTTTGGGACTTGATCTGGCTCTCCTTGCTCCTCAGCTTGCAGACTGCATATTGTGGGACCTCGTGATCATGTAAGTTAATACTTAATAAACTCCCATATATATACATATATATACACACATATACACATATATAGACATATATACACACATACGTACACATATATATGTCTATATATGTATATATGTGTGTGTATACATGTGTGTGTATGTATGTGTGTGTGTATAATAGCATATATATACACACACACTATTAGTTCTGTCCCTCTAAGAGAACTCTGACTAATACAGTCCACCTCACCAATGCAGCTGGGCCTCGGTAGAACAAAAGGCAGAGGAAAAGTGAATATGCTGTCACCTTAGTTTTCCAGGCTGGAGTGCAGTGGCATGATCATAGCTCACTGCAGCCTTGACCTCTCTCCAGGGCGCAAGTGATCCTCCCATCCTCCCACCTTAGCCTCCCAAGTAGCTGAGACTACAGGCAGCACCATGCAGCACCATGCCTTACTAATTATTTTATTGTTTGTATAGATGGGGTCTCCCTATGTTGCCCAAGCTGGTCTCGAATTCCTGGGCTCTAGCCATCCTCCTGCCTCAGATTCCTAAATGGCTGATATTGGAGGCAAGAACTGCTGAGCCCAGTCAGGCCTTCTTTTTTGGACTGGAACTACACCACAGACTTTACTGGGCCTCTAGCTCACAGACAGCAAATCATGGGACTTATTCTTTTTAATTGCACCAGCCAGTCCCTTATAATAAATTTATTTCTGTATGTCAATATATATTGTATTGCTTCTGTTTCTGTCTTTTTGAGAATTCTTATAAATATATCCAATGCTTAAATCTGATAAGAGTCAGAGGTATAGATTTGAAAAATCTGTGAGTCAAATCAAAGTGTGTGATTTTTTTTTTTATTATACTTTAGGTTTTAGGGTACCTGTGCACAATGTGCAGGTTTGTTACATATGTATCCATGTGCCATGTTGGTTTGCTGCACCCATTAACTCGTCATTTAGCATTAGGTATATCTCCTAATGCTGTCCCTCCCCACTCCCCCCAACCCACAACAGTCCCCAGAGTGTGATGTTCCTCTTCCTGTGTCCATGAGTTCTCATTGTTCAATTCCCACCTGTGAGTGAGAACAAGCGGTGTTTGGTTTTTTGTCCTTGTGATAGTTTACTGAGAATGATGTTTTCTAGTTTCATCCATGTCCCTACAAAGGACACGAACTCATCATTTTTTATGGCTGCATAGTATTCCATGGTGTATATGGGCCACATTTTCTTAATCCAGTCTATCGTTGTTGGACATTTGGGTTGGTTCCAACTCTTTGCTATTGTGAATAGTGCCGCAACAAACATACGTGTGCATGTGTCTTTATAGCAGCATGATTTATAGTCCTTTGGGTATATACCCAGTAATGGGATGGCTGGGTCAAATGGTATTTCTAGTTCTAGATCCCTGAGGAATCACCACACTGACTTCTACAATGGTTGAACTAGTTTAGAGTCCCACCAACAGTGTAAAAGTGTTCCTATTTCTCCACATCCTCTCCAGCACCTGTTGTTTCCTGACTTTTTAATGATGGCCATTCTAACTGGTGTGAGATGGTATCTCATTGTGGTTTTGATTTGCATTTCTCTGATGGCCAGTGATGATGAGCATTTTTTCATGTGTTTTTTGGCTGCATAAATGTCTTCTTTTGAGAAGTGTCTGTTCATGTCCTTCGCCCACTTTTTGATGGGGTTGTTTGTTTTTTTCTTGTATATTTGTTTGAGTTCATTGTAGATTCTGGATATTAGCCCTTTGTCAGATGAGTAGGTTGCAAAAATTTTCTCCATTTCTGTGGGTGAGTAGGTTGCAAAAATTTTCTCCATTTGTGCGGGATTTTTTTTAATGGCATAAATCACTTACATAACAGACACTATATGTAACCACATCTTACTTTCTCCTGTTTTGTTCTTTATAATGAGGATTTAGGGAACACAACAGATAGATATCCAAAAACTATTAGGAAAAGGATAATTTGGTATTCTATGTTCTAATTAATAAATTCAATGACCCAAAAATAATATACATATTATGTTAAGGATAAAGAGATAGGTTTTACTTTCTGGTTGAATATTTTTCTTCAATAAATTAAGATAAATTTTAAAGACACAATTTTTATTTCTGATTTCAGTAGTATACTCTTTTTATGCCAATTTTGTTTTATTACCACAAATTAAAGTTTTCAAAATGCAACTGAAGATCAAATTGTCACCGGGCACAAGAGAAAGTCATTGTGTCCACAGAAAAATCTCAGTATTCACAGATATATAAGTGTTAGGGCTTTGGTTGGCTCTTGGCTGAACAAGAATGGTGGGGGTTTATAATGCACAACTTTTATTCAAAATGACGTCAATGTCTTGCTGAGTTATCTCTACAGTCCTCAATTTTGATGAACCCTCTGCTCCTCCCATCCATGACCATTCCCTGTATACACACATCACACTTCTTGACAATGGTTTTTGGTTCTCCTCCCGAGGGTATTATAGTCAACCTTGAGAAATAAAAATAAAGAGAAGATAAGGCATTATTTTTTAAAAAGCAAAGACAACAAGGAAATAGAAAGTTTAATAGTTATAGAATAGAAACAAAACTTGTTCATTAGGTCAATAAACAGAACAGGTAGAAGTGGCATTAAAATCAATTTGGCAGATTATGTTTCATATAAAAATTAAATCTATGAAGACCACAGAACACAATTCTCAAAACTAGTATTTCCTCATCATTTCTCATTTTAGTAAATGGCAGTACAATCTATGTAATTGCTAAAAAGAGAAATATGGAATTATTTTTAACCTTCTTCTCCCTTACATTCAATCCACCATCTAATCTTAGTACCTTGGCGGGGCACCATGGCTCACGCCTGTAATCCCAGCACTCTGGGAGGCTGAGGTGGGTGGAGCACCTGAGGTTAGGAGTTTGAGACCAGTCTGGCCAAGATGGTGAAACCCCCTCTCTACTAAAAATACAAAAATTAACTGGGCATGGTGGCGAACACCTGTAATCCCAGCTACTCCGGAGGTTGAGAGAGGAAAATCACTTGAACCTGGGAGGCAGAGGTTGTAGGGAACCAAGATCACACCACTGCACTGCAGCCTAGATGACAGTGTGAGACCCTGTCTCAAAAAAAAAATGAAAAAAAAGAAAAACTTGCTACCTTAATTCTTAAAAATCTTTAAATTCCTACAGATTTCCTCTACCTTCGTTAACAACTGCTTCTTCAAGTTATTACCTTGCTATGTTACCTGGATTCAAATAGTAACCATCTAATGTGTCTTCACATCCATTCTTTCTACTCTTCTATCAACTGTTCATGCTGCACCCATGTTTACAATGATTGCTATTGTATTTCTGTGGTTTAAAAAATGCCAATGTCTTCTCTCTGGGTATGTTAGACAGGAAAAAAAAATGTAATTGTATCAGTTAGTACTCTTTTTAGGAAAATTAACTGAAACTTAATTCAAATTAACATAGCCAAAAAAGAATACATGTTGACACCTAAAATTATAAGTTCATGGGCAACCCAAGCAATATCACAAAAAAGATTTCTCCATCTATTTTCCCTGCTGTCCTCTGTGGATGACTGTGAGCAGCTTTAGATTACATCTTTGTTGCTCCAAATTTATTAAAAAGGTGGAAATGTCTTTCTCTCAATATATGGGGGAAAAACTCTTTGAACTTGACTGGCATTTGGTCCAAATGTGTAGCATAATGATTCTGAACCAAACTCAGAGTAATGAAAGTACTAATTAGCTTAGAGTTAGGTCCCATGCTTACCTCTACAGTTTGGGTCAGGTCAGCAGCAGCATCTAACCTATAGTGAATTGTGTAAAGCCTTAATGTATTGCCACATTATGATGGTGTAAACCCTATAGCTTTATGGGTTGAGAGAACCTTGATGTTGAGCATGTAATAAATTTAAGAAAAGAATGCAGCCCAGGTTTCCAATGACAGTTCCTCTGCAAGATGAGTTACTCCTACTCCTTGCTACATTTTAAAGTTATAGAAAAGTGAAAAAGACAAAATATCTTGGCCTTATGCTATATTGCAAAGGAAGCGAGCAAATGGTTTGGGATAAATAATTATAGACTAGGCGTGGGCAATATAGTGAGACCTCATCTGCACAAAAAAGTTAAACAAAATAGCCAGGCCTGGTGACACATGCCTGTACTCCTAGCCATTCAGGGAGCTGAGGCAGCCAGATCCCTTGAACCCGGGAATTTGAGGTTATGAGCTACCATTGCACTTCAGCCTGAGTGACAATGACTCTGTCTCTAAAAAATAACATATGATAAAATAAAACATTGAAAAAATGATAATAGACTAAATCAGCATTAATTTTAGAGTGAATAAAACCTGCAAACAGAGCTGCTTCTGTGTGAACAAGATAAGAAATAATAATGCAAGTTTGAAAATATCAAAGAGCGGGGTGGGGGTAAAGGAAACATTGTATGTAAAAAGGGGTAATATGTTTCCTGAAAAGATAAATAACTCAGGGAAGAGAGAATATTCTTCCCAAATGTTTCCAGCTACAGAGTAATTTAATAATATTAAAAAATCAATTACATAAGAACTATAGATAAGGTGATATATCAAAAGAATGAATTTAAAAAGTAGACTGCAGAACTGTGTGAAACAAGCAAGCATCAAACTAACATAATATAAAACTATGAATAGATTATAAAAATGAAGCAGAATAGACACTAGTGACAATCACATTACTGACAAAGAGTAAAAGCATGTTTTAAATAACAGCAATTATAGACAATAATTTTAATACTATGAACCCAAGCAATGTATAAGTAATAATAACACAAAAACGTGGAAGGTAGAAGTAGAGGAGAAGAGACATGATGGATGTCATCATTCAAATCACATGAATATAAGATTCTAAAAAGAAATATTTAATTAAAAATATTGATTCTAACATCTGAATGAATTTCATTAAATCATTTTTAAGCTTTCCAGTATTATTTGGTATGTATTTTGCAGTAAAAAATACATATTGATAAAGAAATACATATAAAACTATTTCCATTCATTTTATATTGAAATTGTCTACCGTGACATTTTTAATTAAAATGAAATTTAGTATTTATTAATTAAGCCTTACATTCATAAAATAGATGTCTTTTTAGTGATGATATGGCTGATATTTGCTTTGGATATAATATTTATTCTATTTTATAAAAGGCTTGTGTGTGCTGGAAAAGAATATGGTTCAGTGTTCAAATTAGTGTAACAAAATACAATTTCTTTTCAAATTATTATTATTATTTTTTGTAGGAGAGCTCTCTGTAGATCCAATACTGGCTAAAGTCTGCCAAAACATTCTATTTTGATTTCAGTTTGCCAATTACTATTTTTTAATCTTCACTTTTATAGAGTTTTTAATTTTTTTACTTTACATAAGTTAGTATGTACTGTAAAAATCAGATCATCATTGTTATACTTTCTTATGGAGTTTCTCTTTTGTTGATGATCTATGGACTCTCCCAATCCCATAAGTGCTTTTGCCTTAAGCTTTTAGGTGATACTTGGTGGTATTTAGGCAGTATGTTAATACGGTCATTATCTGGAGCTTGGTCATTCTAGTTCTTTTAATTCATGTGTCTACTACTTCTTGCCCATCACACTCAATACTCTGAACTGTGAGCTCAGGTTCAGAGTGCTTTTCAAGTGGAAGTACTGAGAGGCCTGGGCCAAGGACATGTCCCTGTAGAACTGGCCTACGTTTCCACAGTGTTCTGAGTTGTATTGCTCTGTAATCAGTTTGGCTGGGAGTGGAGGAAAGGTCTGAAATTGTTGTTAGGATATTTCTGGAGCATATCATTTAGTTTAAATTCCAACTGCAAACCCCTTTGATGCTCAACATAGTAGTTATGAATTCTAAGAGGGAATTAGTTTTGTACTCATATTTCCTAAATCCATCCTTAGGTACAGTTTTATTGCAATCTTAGTCCCAAATGTTCATTGAATGTTTTATCTATTTCCATAAAAATGAATATATAGTAAATTATAATTCTTCGTTCTAGAACATTTTGTGGTTAAGTAAAAAGAAGCATGACATAAAATAGCATATTTAGTTTTTCCTACAAATATTGCAATTTCCATAGAAAGAAGTGACATATGATTATCAAGAATGCATATGTATGTATAAATGCATATGTGCATACAAACAAACTCACTGTAATTCCATACCTAATGCTTATGACAGCTCAGAGTTCTTCACATGATTTATGAGTTCCATGACTTCCTTCATTGTGCATTTTCTGCTTCCATATTCAGTGTCGAGATAGCAATCCCAATGCAAATGCCACTTCTTCATCAGTTTCCACAGAGCAACAACTCACACTCAGCACTTCCTGAGTTTAACTTTACTGAATATTTGGCCTTTCTTGGTAAAGAGTCAAACGACTGAGCCTGTTGCCTACCATCATCTTGCAAGTTTCACCATCTGTCTTCTTTCATTCTCTTTACACTTATAACACGTCCCCACCTCCTGCCATACTTTCCCCTCAAACGATTCTTATCACATCCAGGCCTCACAGAGGATAAGTTTATATGCCCTATTAGTTAGGGTTCTCTAAAAGGACAGAACTAATAAGACATATGTATATATGAAGGGGAGTTTATTAGGAGGATTGACTCACATGATCACAAGGTGAAGTCCCATAAGAGGCTGTCTGCAAGCTGAGGAGCAAAAAAGCCAATTGGTGTCCCAAACCCTCAGGAGCAGGGAAGCTGACAGTGCAGACTTCAGTGTGGGCAAAAAGCCAGACAGCCCCTAGAAAACCACTGGGGTGAGTCCAAGAATCCAAAAGCTGAAGAACTTGGAGTCCGATGTTTGAGGGCAGGAAGCATTCAGCATGGGAGAAAGATGAGGGCCAGAAGACTCAGCAAGTCTGCTCATTCTAGTTTCTTCTGCCTGCTTTATTCTAGCCACACTGGCAGCTGAGTAGGTGGTGTCCACCCAAACTGAGGATGGGTCTGCCTGTCCCAGTCCACTGACTCAAATGTTAATCTCCTTTTGCAACACCCTCACAGACACACCCGGTAATGATAGTAACAATACTTTGCATGCTTCAATTCAATCAAGTTGACAATCAATATAAACCATCACAAGTCCACTGCTTGTCAAATTGAACCCATACAAAACTTATAATCTCATACATAATCTTCAAATAAAGACAACAATGAGGTCATTATTACACCTAATATAATATAGCTATCCTTCATACAGCCGAAATTGCACTAAGCCTTCACCTAAAAGCTATTACATAAAGTTAACAACACTGAAATGCTGATATGAAGTCAATAAATTTTATGTCCCATGATAAAGGAAAAATAAAGGAAAAAATAAATATTTTCTTAGTATAAGTGTATAAAGCACAAACATGTTCTTAGCCAAATGAGGAGAAAATACTCATGAAAATTACAGTCCTTGTTTTTGTAACTGGTCACGTGGTCATAGCTGGTATTGATAACTACCTTCTTCAACTATCCGTTCTGTATTCCCTTTGCCTTCAACAAGCACCTCAGCAGGTGGTGGTTTTTTATCTGGTGGAGTGGCCCAAACATTAATTCCTGAAAGGTCTGGGCCATTTGTAGTCCTGCCTGGATTGGGCTGTTGTAGTTTCCCATTGATCTTAATCTACAGGGCATGGTAATAATGCTAAAAGACTCTCTAATGGATCTCCTGTATTGCATGTATACTCTTCCTTACCTCCATTACGGAGTAGTAGACTGATTTCATCATTATAGTCTGGGTCAGTCACTGCAGTCAACACTGTAACTCCATTCTTAGCCTGTTGACTTAAAGGTAGGAGGACCATAAAGTAACCAGGTGGTAATTTTAACCTCCAAGTTAATGAAATCATTGCAGTGTCTCCTGGTGGCAACATTCTTTCCTCTGGAACGAAGACCTCTAAGCCAGCAAAAGGTAATGTCACAGGAACAGGAAGAAAGAATTTTGCTAGTGGATCACTAGAGGTTATGTTGCATGGTGCCACTTCCACTTCCACACTTTGATTCCTGGACCCATAAATCCTGGCTATGGGAGAAAGAGTACCATATATTGGATGCTGATTCAGAGCATACACAGCCTTCTGGAGAAGTTTGCCACAGCACTACAAAGTATTGTCACCTAGCTGGCATTGTAATTGTGACTTCAAAAGGTCATTCCACTGTTCTATCAATCCAGCTGCTTCAGGATGATGGGAAACATGGTAACACCAGTGAATTCCATGAGTGTGAACCCATTGTCACACTTCTTTAGCCATAAAGTGAGTGCCTTCATTGGAGACAACGTTGTGTGGAATACCATGACACTGAATCGGACGTTTTGTGAGTCCATGGATGGTAGTCTTGGCAGAAGCACTGCCAAGGATAGGCAAAGTCATATCCAGAGTAAGTATCTATTCCAGTGAGGACAAACCACTGCCTTTTCCATGATAGGAGAGATCCAAAATAATCAACCTGCCACTAAGTTGGTGGCTGACCATCCTGAGGAAAGGTGCCATATCAAGGGCTCAGTATTAGTGTTTTCTGCTGGCAAATTATATTAGTTTGTTTCCACACAGCTATGAAAAAAATACCCGAGACTGGATAATTTATAAAGAAAAGAGGCTTAATTGACTGACAGTTCCACAGGACTGAGGAAGCCTCAGAAAAGTTACAATCATGGTAGAAGGTGAAACAAACATGTCCTTCTTCACATGGTGCCAGGAAAAAGAAGTGCCAAGCACAGGGGGAAAAGGCCTTTATTAAACCATCAGATCTCATGAGAATTTGCTCACTATCACAAGAACAGCATGAGGGTAACTGCCTCCATGACTCAATCACCTACCACTTTGTCCCTCCCACAACACGCAGGGTTTATGGGAACTAAAATTCAAGATGAGATTTGAGTGGGGACACAGCCAAACCCATATCATTCTGCCTCTGGCCCCTCTCAAATCTCATGTCCTCACATGTCCTCATATTTCAAACCACAATCACACCACTCCAACAGTCCCTCAAAGTCTTGACTCATTCCAGCATTAACTCAAAAGTCCAAGGCCAAAGTCTCATCTGAGACAAGTGGCTTCCACCTATGAGCCTGTAACATTAGAAGCAAGTTAGTTACTTCCTAGATACTATGTGAGTACAGGCATTGGGTAAATATACCCAATCAAAATGGGAGAAATTGGCCAAAACAAAGGGACTATAGGCTCCATGCAAGTCTGAAATCCAGTAGGGCAATCATTAAACCTTAAAGCTCCAAAATGATCTTTTACTCCATGTCTCACATCCATGTCATGCTGATCACCTTTTTTTTCAGCATAGGAACAAAAGGTGGGCTCCCATGGACTTGGGCAGCTCCACACCTGGGGCTTTGCAGGGTAGAGTCCACAGGCTGGACTCTGCTGCATCCACAGGCTGGTGTTGAGTGTTGCAGCATTTTTGGGCACACAGTGTAAGCTGTTAGTGCATCTACTATTCTGGGATCTGGAGCATGACGGCCCTCTTCTCACAGCTCCATTAGGCAGTGCCCCAGTGGGGATTCTGTGTGGGGCTCTAACCACACATTTCACTTTTGCACTGCCCTAGCAGAGCTCCATGAGGGCTCTGCCCCAGAGCATACTTCTGCCTGGACATCCAGGCATTTCCATACAACCTGTAAAATCTAGGTGGAGCTTACCAAACCTCAGTTCTTGACTTCTGTGCACCTGCAAGCCAAATATTATGTGTAAGCCACCAAGGCTTGGTGAAGCAACAGCCTGAACTCTATGTTGGCCCCTTTTAGACACGGTTGAGAGGCAGGGCAACAAGTCCTGAGGCTGCACAAAACAGCAAGGCCCTGGACCCAGTCCAGGAAACCTTTTTTTTTTTTCTCCTGGACCTCCAGGCTTGTGATGGGAGGGGCAGCCATGAAGATCTCTGACATGTCCTGAAGACATTTTTACCATTGTTTTGGCAATTAACATTTTACTCCTCATTATTTATGCAAATTTCTGCAGCCAGTGTGAATTTCTCCTCAGAAAATGGGTTTTTCTTTTCTCTTGCATCCTCAGGCAGCAAATTTTCTAGACTTTTAAGCTCTTTTTTCATTTTAAACATAAGTTCCAATTCCAAACCATACCTTTGTGAATACATAAAACTGAATGTTTTTAAGAGCACCTACGTCACTTCTCAAACACTTTGTTGCTTAGAAATTTCTTCCACCACAGCTGGGCTCAGTGGCTCACACCTGTAATCCCAGCACTTTGGGAGACCAAGGAGGGCAGATCACGAAGTCAGGAGATCAAGACCTTCCTAGCCAACATTGTGAAACCCCATCTCTACTAAAATACAAAAAATTAGCCAGCCATGGTGGTGCAAGCCTGTAGTCCCAGCTACTCGGGAGGATGAGGCAGGGGAATCACTTGAACTCAGGAAGCAGAGGTTGCAGTGAGCAGAGATTGCCCTACTGCACTCCAGCCTGGTGGCAGAGCAAGACTCTGTCTCAAAAAACAAAAAAAGAAATTTCTTCCACCAGATACCTTAAATAATCTCTCTCAAGTTCTCAAGTTCAAAGTTCCACAGATCTTTAAGGGAGGGGCAAAACGTCACTAGTCTCTTTGCTAAAGCATAGCAAGAATCACCTTTATTTCAATTCCCAACAAGTTCCTCATCTCTATCGGAGACCACTTCAGCCTGAACTTCATTGTCTCTATCACTGTCAGCATTTTGGTTAAAGCCATTCAACAAGTCTCTAGGAAGTTCCAAACTTTCCCACAACTTTCTATCTTCTTATGAGCCCTCCAAACTGTTCCAGCCTCTGCTTGTTACCCAGTTCCAAAATTACTTCTACATTTCACAGTATCTTTACAGCAGCGCCCCACTTCCCAGTACAAATTTACTGTATTTGCTGCTATGAAGAAATACTGGAGACTGGATAATTTATAAAGGAAAGAAGTTTAATTGGCTCACACCTCTGCAAGGCTGAGGAAGCCTCAATCATGGCACAAGGGAAAGCAAACATGTCCATCTTCACATGGCTACAAGAAGGAAAAGTGCTGAGCAAAGGGAGAAAAGCCCCTTATAAAACCATCAGATCTCATGAGAACTCACTATCACAATAACAGCAAGAGGGTAATGGCCTCCCTGATTCAATTACCTTCCACCAGGTCCCTCCCACAACATGTGGGGATTATAGGAACTACAGTTCAAGATGATATTTGGGTGGGGAAACAGCCAAATTGTATCATATGTCCATACCCTTTTTAGAATATTTTACCAAAAAAAAATCACAGATTCATGTGGGACTCCATGGCAAATGTTTCTGGGGTGCTATTTTCCAACTTGTTGCAAGTACCTACACAGCTACTTTTTCTGTTATTCAATTTTTTCACTAGGACAAAACAAAGTGAAATTTAGTAAGGTTAAGGTCATTGTGGGTGCTGAATTTCACTTGAAATCAATACTGTATTTCACTAGGTGGTGGTGTTCTGAGGCTGATGTAATCCCTTACTTTCTTTGATTCCTGATCTATCTCAGGTCACCCTGCTGATGACGCTAGTGATATTTTTGGATAGGAAAAATGTTTTGGTTAGGAGAATATTACTCTCAGGCAGAGCAGTAGACAAATGAAGGAAGCCTTTCTTCATGAGCATATGGACAGTAACTGTGAAAGCTGCTGCAAATATGCATAAAATCAGGCAAGAAAATTTCCCCCATCTGAATATGTGCTCATAAAACAGGTGAGCTTAAATATTTGCCCCACCTTTGTTGCCAGATGTGAAAGAAACAAAAGGTGATCTGAGCTAACCTAAACCTCCTAGGGTAAATTTGTAAATGAATGAAATGTACAATCAATTTCTATCTTCTCTATTTATGATAGCATTTTGATTTTGATGGGGAAATCTATGTCCCTAAATTCAGTATATTAAACATATTCTGTTTCAAAAATACAGAAATTTCCTTCACCCTAGGGCAATTTCGTGAATGCAGATGTTTAAAATAATACAAAGTTGCTTCAGCTATTGTTTTATAGGCAAGTCTTTTTTAGAATGAAATCACTTTTATAGAGGTCAGTATAACTAAATGTTTCAAATCTGAGACAGTAAGAAAATAAGAAATTAGAACTTCTAGTTATCCACAGTGTCACATATACTACCAAACATAAAAGAGAAATAAATATTCCCTAGATAATCTTGTAATATTTAATATAATAAGAAATGATTTTATTATATTTGTATTTTATATTCTGAGCAAAATATTGTGGTTTATGGCCAGTAACTGTCCTTTGAAAGGTGTCATTGTCAGAGCAAATTAATTCATGGCTCACACTATGCAATGTCAGCATCTATTGTTATCCTTTTTTCTTCTTCCCTGTCATTCAGATTAATAACATAAGTGGTGCTATATGCTTACAGCTTTCTTCCCCTTGTCATTTGACTCAGAATCTTCTTTGTACAAGTAATTTTTCTTCAGCAAATTTAAATGTAATGCAATATATCTATGTTTAGTTGAAAGTGCTATATGATCATTTGTCTTCTGACTACTCTTATTAAAACGAATTTAATAGACCTTTTCATGTTGTAGATTTTTATTTCCTAAACACTTTGTTGCAGTATGAATTTGAGGTTTTACATCCATTTTGGGCCACAGTCTGAGGCAAAAATTATTATAACGTTGTTTATGACTTTTAAAATTAGCTTTTTTATTAAAAATATTAAATCACTAACACACACAATATGTTTGCTTTTCTTAAGTCTCATGTTTATGAAATTCTTGCTAACTCTCTATGAAAATCATCCACACAGTATGAATGTGTAAAACAGTGGAAGTGGCAAATTATTCTATATTCAATCATAAGTAACATTAAATACATGTAAAGTTTAACTGTGTAGGCATTAGGTTAAAAAGAAATTGAGTGCTTGTTTCACTGAACAATGAAAAGCCAGAAACACTATATCCGTTTTCACTCATAATAAACCAGGTAGCTGGCAAAGCAATATATAATTTATAGATGACTTAAACAGGCTAGACTTGCATTCTGAAGATGCTGATGCAAGTTTTAGCGCAGGAAACAAAAACTACTACAGCTTTTCAAACAGATTATAATTGTTGCAAGATTTAGGTTTGAAGCCAGCATTCTCTCACTAGGTTTCAAGTTCATGACAATGTAGCAATTGCTGCAATCTGGAAGTGAACAAGCAGCTGTCGAAACCCCTCATGACGCTGCAGGAAACCTTTGCTAATTTCATAGATGCCCTACACCAGTAAAGCTGGTTCTTACACATTGAAACATAGAGGCTATCTGTTGCACAAGAGAACACCAGACTTGCAGCCTGGGAAAAATAGCATTTGCCTCCCTTTGTCTTCCCATCTTGGGCTTATTTCTTTGAACAACCTAAATAATATCCCAAACCTTAGTGGAAAGAGAATCTGCAAATGTAGATTTTAGCCCTTCAGTCCTTGCAGTAGGGTGAGACTAGGATAATCTTGGGGGGTGGGGGTGAAGACTGAGTGTCAATAGACAATAACTAGTGTAGAAAGTATCAGTGACACACAAACTGTTACATGAGGTCTTGGGAATGTCCACTCTCCAGGCCTAAGACTGAGACAGATGTTCTCTTTAGCACTGGATTGTCTTACTTTCTCTTTGTGAGAACTCTAATCCTTCAAAGAGGGAAGTAAAATTTTAAACACCTAAATCATTTCATCAGGATCCTGGAGGCAGGGAGATAAGACATTTAATCTTTATGACTCAGTATTGTTTGCCAATGAGCCTAAATAGTTCTTGTTTTCTCCAAATGGGAAAGATGCTAAAGACATGTGGGTCACTCCTAAATCCTCCTCTGTGGCAACTGGGTGTGACAGGCTGACCTCTAGGTGTTCATTTCTAATCTCTTGCATAATCTCCTGCCTTTGAGTGGGAGCAGAACATGTGACTTGCTTCTAACCAACAAAATATGGCAGAGGTGATGGGACGTCACTCCTATGATTCTGCTGTGTTATATGGAACTCAGTTTTGCTAGCCAACTTGCTGCAGCCTCTTCCTCCCTCCCACTGCCCCTCTCTCTCTCTTTATTGCTGACTTTGAGAAATAGAACTGCCATGAGTCCTTCAGCTGTAAGAAAATGAATTGTGCTAATAACCTGATTGAGTTGGAATTGTACCCTGTGTCAGTCAAGCCCTCAGATGAGAACACGGTCTGAACTGACATCTTGATTGTGACTTTGCAGAGGACCATATTCAGATTAGTAACCCACGAGTACTGTGAGTTAATAAATGTGCGAAGTCTATAAGATCCTAAGTTTGTGGTGGTTTGTTGTTCAGCAATAGAAAATTAATAAACTGGGATACAAAGAATTGCAAATATGCTAGAAAAAGAACAATTTCAGAAGAGAAAGTCTTCAGGAGAGCCTGTTGTTACCGGGGATCCTTGCTCCCAGAGCTCCCAAGATGGTGGCAGGCCACTTCCAAAATGGCGGGCTGCTTCCAAGATGGTGGCAAGACCCGTGTTCTCTGACCTGGGGTTCTTGGCCTCACAGATCCCAAGGATTAGAATCTGGGGCCATGCTGTGAGTGTTACAGCTCTATTAGAAGCTGCGGGTCGCAGAAGAGAAACGGGAACCCAGTGATTAGTGTTCAGCTCGATTAGGACGAACCCGGGCACTTAGCCGTGCAGGAACAATGGCAAGCCTTTAGCCTCATCAGAAGTGGCAATGGGTGTATTGCTGGATCAGGAGCACAGCAGACACCCTGCCGGATCCAGAGGGATGGAAGTTAGCAGTGGGTCTGCAACGGCAGCAAACAGCAGTGGTGGATGGCGAGCGAAAGCTCAGCTTGAGCCGTAACAAACGCAGACCAGAAGAGAGTTCAGTTGCAAGATTTAATAGAGTGAAAACAGATCTCCCATACAAAGGGAGGGGACCCAAAAAGGGTAGCCATTGCTGGCTAGAATGCCTGGGTTTATATCCTGATCATTGTCCCTCCGCTGTGCTCTCAGGCGATAGATGATCGGCTATTTCTTTACCTCCTGTTTTTGCCTAATTAGCATTTTAGTGAGCTCTCTTTACTACCTGATTGGTCAGGTGTGAGCTAACTTGCAAGCCCCGTGTGTAAAGGTGGATGTGGTCACCTTCCCAGCTAGGCTTAGGGATCCTTAGTTGGCCTAGGAAATCTAGCTAGTCCTGTCTCTCACTGTCATCTTAGCACAGTAAGTAAGTGATTAAGTCAATTATTAAATAGTATCCAAGTTTATGACATTTGGATTGCACATCCCCTACCTTCTCCTTATTTTCCCTTCTCAGGGCAAGATAGGAGTCAGACAGTTTGATAGCAGTGAAAAGAATAATAGCATGTTTTTTACCCTTAAAGGATATAGAATCATTTTTGAGAGTACAGATCTAAGTGTGAATATTATCACAAAATATTAGTTTATTGTTATTGACCTCATAATTATTTTCCTTGTATATTTCAAGTTATTGTCTAGTCTAATGAAGGATTTAATTTGTGATTATAGAGAGTAAGTAAAATTAAATGACAGTGTTATGAAAAATCTATGTTATAAAAGGTACAAATGCATCAGAAAATATTTGTGGCCTGCGGTCCCAGGTCCTTGGAGGCTGAGGGAGGAGAATCGCTTGAGCCTAGCAGGCTGAAGCTGTAGTGAGCCAGGACTGCACCACTGCACTCCAGCATAGGTGACGGAGTGAGACCCTGTCTCAAAAAAGAAGAAAGGAAAAAGAAAATATTTGCAGTTATTAAACATAATACCTACCCTGTACTGAAACTATATTAAACCTATTTTAATAACTTAAATCCCAAAACAGTAAAAATGATAGAAATATCCCTATTTAAAAGATAAAGAAAGAGAGATTAAGGAAAGTTAAGTGGTATGTCTAATGTTAAAAAACTAGTAATTGGTAGTGTTTTATTAAGCACTGAAGCTGATTATCTGCACTACTGACTCTGTTTAAGTATTATGTACTCAATTATTTCTCTTGAGTATCTCACAGTTCTGAATATTTCTAAAGTTTGAAAGAATGACGAATAAGAAAAAAGTACTTTATGGTGTAATTCATAACTAAAACATATTTATCCTGTGTTAAAGCAAATATACCTTAAAATGTGACACACTAATAATAATTAAGAACCTAAATGACACTATTTATTCTTTTTTTTTGAGACAGAGTCTCACTCTGTCACCCAGGCTGGAGTGCAGTGGTGTGATCTCGGCTCACTGCAAGCTCCGCCTCCCAGGTTCACGCCATTCTCCTGCCTCAGCCTCTCCGAGTAGCTGGGACTACAGGCGCCCGCCACCACGCCCGGCTAATTTTTTGTATTTTTAGTAGAGACGGGGTTTCACCATGGTCTCGATCTCCTGACCTCGTGATCCGCCTACCTCGGCCTCCCAAAGTGCTGGGATTACAAGCGTGAGCCACCGTGCCCGGCCAAGAACCTAAATGACACTATTTATTCTTGATTATATTTACTTTATATATATATTCAGCAATCTGACTAATGTAGTACTTTGCTCTGATACTGTTATTTTGTAATATTTCACTTTATTCACTGTATCATGATACAGTCTTTCCCACAGATATGAAAATCAGGTTTTCATTTTCTACAACATAAAAGTTAATTCATTCAATAATCTTAATCGATTCTTACACTGTGTTTTCAAAAATGCAGTTGCATTGAGGGGAAAAAACCCTTTTTGACTAAATATAACATTTCTTGTCATTGTTGTTGCTGAATTACGTATCTAATTGATTTATCTCCAGGCTTCTGCAAGCCTTAATTTTGCCTCAAGAAGGATGACTTATTGTGAAGACTAATTTTTCAAACTTATTTCACTAAGGTTGCCTTTACTACGCAACACTTATTATTACACAGAGCTAGAGTTCAACAAAATACTTCTGGTGAATCTTTTGTCTAGATATAGTATATAACGATTTCTTCTTTCCAGTATTTCTAAAAAATCTTAAAGATTTAAAAATTGAATTGTATCCTATTTGCATAATTCAATACAGAAACACAGAAAATGAATTGTTTTACTACCATGTGAATTGAAACTACATAAAAACTGTATACATTTTTATTAGGTAGCATTTAAGGTCATTTATGTAGTTAAGGCATCAGATATGTTGTACATGGGTGAAAGTTCTGAATATTGATGATTAAAATATGCATATTATTTTACAAATTATATATATGCTGAAAATTAATCTAAATTTCCTACAATGATATTCCTATAGTGCAGCAAAATATTTTAAGAGAGTTGCAAATGAAAAATAGAATACTTCACCTATAAAATATACAACGCTTTTGTTTTTGTGTAAAGTATGCCTAAATGACATGATTCAGATCAGACTCTATGCAAATATTTTTGTTTATTTGTTTGTCTTTGAGACAGGGTTTCATTCTGTCTCCCAGGCTGGTGTGCAGTGGCACCATTACAGCTTACTACAGCCTTGATCTCCTGGGTTCCGGTGATCATCCTACCTCGGCCTCCAGAGTAACCAATAGCTGGGATCACAGGCATGCCCCACCACGCCCAGCTAATGTTTGTATTTTTTATACAGACAGGGTTTTCTCCTATTGCCTAAGCTGGTCATGAGCTTCTACCTCAGACATTCTGCCAGCCTCTGCTTCCCAAAATGCCGGTATTACAGTGGTGAGCCATTGTGCCTGCCCTATATAAGCATTTGATATAACATTTCATCATGTTTTTATTTGCTTAATTAAGTCATCTTATACCTTTTCTGAGTTTTAATATACTTGAGATTTCCCCTTTCTTGATTCTTTAATCTGCTATTTAAATCTTGTTTTTAAACAAGATTTAAAGAATTAAATATACATTTCATTATGGTCAATTGGAATTGAATATTACACCATCTGATTTCTTTTGGAAAAAAAAAGGACAATATTAAGAAAAAAATCTAAAGGAAAATATATAAAAGAACTGGAAGTGTAATGAGTGGCCATTATACATACTTTTGTAATGTCAGATTAACTTTATAACTCTATGCCCAGTCAATGCAAAAATTGAAACACATAAAATTTTTTAAAACTCTATGTATGATTTGTATCTTAGGTTTTATAATGTACTGATTACCATGAATTATTATTATTATTTTTTTTGAGATAACAACAGTCAGAAGTTGATCTCTACACAGGCCATTGATAATTTTTATTTAATTGCATTTAAATTGAAGTAATTTATCAATAACAGAATTTCCCTTTCAGTGGAGCTGAGGAATCAACAGGAGGTTTTGTTTTGAATAATTAAATATATACATATTTTATAAAGTCTGTAGCTCCAGATTGGCATTGTAGGGAGGGCAGGCTATAAAAGGTGAGTTGTGCCATCTTAATGCAACATTATTTACTAGATTTTGGCCATAACTGTCTCCTAGTAAAGACTAAAGGGGTAGGCTTTCAAGACACAAAGATATTATTGAGTGAGAATTTTAAGGCACCATAATAGCTAGAAGATATGGTATTGGTTAGGAAAACCTGCTGAATTCCATTGAGGTTGGCTCTTCCATTTTATATTAAATATTGGTCTCAGTGAGAATATTTTAACATCCTTCTGCAGTTGAAGATAACTTTATTTAAATTTGAGGCTCCTCTTTAATTAACCAGAAGAAAAATCAGTTAAAATTCAATGAACATATAGTAATCCTCTCTTTAGTGAGTAGCTATTATTTTTATAAATACTATAATAATTCTTATTATAATACACGAATGTATATTTCACCATATATAATGTAAGAATATCTCCAGGTAAATCAATACATTAGTGATTTTCTGACATGACTTCTTCTTTGGCCCATTAATTTAAATGGTTAAGACTAATTTTGGTTCCAAATGATGTACTGAGTGGCAGTTTAAATTATTACACCAATCAATTATTTGTATTATGTCAGTTATGATTTCTGTTGCATATTTCATTCTTCCTTATATAAACTTCATTCTTCATTATTCCTTATATAAAAGATGCAACAGAAATCAAACATAATTAAGAATAATTGGTATCATTTCGGTTCTTATTATTAGTCTGTCATATATTTTTAAGTATATTTGCTTTAACATAGGCTAATATTTTTTAGTTTCTTTTAGATATAAATTACATCATAAAGCATGTTTTCATATTCATCATTCTTTCAAACTTCAGAAATAATCAGAACTGCAGGATGCTCAAGAGAAATAACTGAGTACATAATATCTAAACAGAAAGGCAGGTTCTGTAGTGTAGATAATCAGCTTCAGGACTTAATAAAACACTACCAATTACTAGTTTTTAAATGTCAGACAAAACACTTAACTTTTCTTAATCTTGTTTTCTTTAATTTTTTAAGTAGGGATATTTCTATCATTTTTACTGTTTGGGGATTTTTATTAAAATAGGCTTTATATAGTTTCAACACAGGGTAGGTATTATGTTTAATAACAAATATTCTCTTTTTCTTTTCTCTCTTTTTTTTTTTTTTTTTTTTTTTTTTTGAGGTGTTTATTACCAAAGGCAGGCAAGTCCCTCACTGGAGCTCAAGGACAAGTCGTGGTGGATTTCCACTGTGCTTCATTCACTCTGAACCTGTGGATTGCAGCTGTTAGACTGGCTGGTAGCTTTTGAAAAAGATTGCTTAAAAAATCTCTATGTAACCACAGATAAGCTCTGTCTTGGAAATTTTTATTAAGACATAATGTAAAATTCTATTAAACAGTAATGGGTTATTAGGCCAGAGTAGCCAAACAAATTGAGGGGATGCACAAAATAATAAATGACCAGTAATTTCTAGAAGTGTCTTCTAGGGTGCCCTGCATTCAGGTACAATCTCAGAAGCCCAGTGGAAAACCACAACCACTTGTCCTCAAGCTCCAGTGAGGGGCTTCTCTGCTTTTAGTAATAAACACCTCTTTTTCTTTTTAATGTAGATATCATGACCCTTACAAAATAAGATAATCGAAATCCACTACAAAACAGCATTTTCAAATCTCACCTTACTGAATTACTGTGTGTGTGAATCTTGTCAACAATCCATGCTCTGGTGTTCTACCTGGCTACCAAACAGAATGTGATAATAACTTAAAATTTTTTGTTGTTGTTGTTTTACTTTTTACTTTAACTTTTATTTTAAGTTCTGGGGTACATGTGCAGGATTTGCAGATTTGTTACATAGGTAAAGGTGTGCCATAGTGGTTTGCTGCACAGATCAACCCATCACGTAGATATTAAGCGCAGCATCCATCAGCCATTTTTCCTGATGCTCTCCCTACCCCCACTGCCCCCAAAATGCCCAAGTGTGTACTGTTCCCCCCATATCCCATATGTGTCCATGTGTTCTCATTGTTCAGCTCCCACTTATAAGTTAGAACATGCAGTGTTTGGTTTTTTGTTCCTGTGTTAGTTTGCTGAGGATAAGAACTTCCAGCTCCATCCATGTCCCTGCAAAGGACATGATCTCATTCCTTTATGTGGCTGCATAGTATTCCATGATGCATATGTACCACATTTTCTTTATCCAGTCTATTTTTGGTGGGCATTTGGATTGATTCCATGTCTTTGCTCTTGTTAATATTGCTGAAGTGAACATACATGTGCATGTATCTTTATAAGGGAATGATTTATATTCCTTTGAGTATATACCCCGTAATGGGATTGTTGGGTCAAATGGTACTTCTGGTTCTAGATTTTTGAGGAATCACCACACTGTCTTCCAAAATGTTTGAACTAATTTACACTCACACCAACAGTGTATAAGCATTCATTTTTCTCTGCAACCTCACCAGCATCTGTTGTTTCTTGACCTTTTAATAATTGCCATTCTGACTGGTGCAAGATGGTGCCTCATCGTGGTTTTGATTTGCATTTCTCTAATGATTAGAGATGTTGAGGTTTTTTCATATTTTTGTTGGCTGCCTTAATGTCTTCTTTTCAGAATTGTCTGTTCATGTCCTTTGCCTACTTTTCAATGGGGTTGTTTATTTTTTTCTTGTAAATTTGTTTAAGTTCCTTGTAGAAGCTGGATATTACATCTTTGTCAGATGGATAGATTGCAAACATTTTCTCCCATTCTGTGGATTGTCTGTTCACTCTGATGATAGTTTCTTTTTGCTACAAAGATAATAAAATACCTGGGAATACAGCTAACAAGGGATGTGAAGGACCTCTTCAAGGAGAACTACAAACCACTCCTCAAGGAAATCAGAGTGGACACAGAAATTCTTATCTCATATTTGCTTGAAAACTAAAATACATGGAAGATATATTAAGCAAAAACTTTCAGAACTGAACAGTAAACCCCAAGTACCACAAGACCTGTTTATGTGACAAAGATGAACAGAAATCTAATGCAGTTTACTTTGAAATGGTGCTTTGTCAGGTATGCCTCTTAGTTCTAAGTACAGCAATGCCAAACAATGGGTATTTCGGTTGCTGTATTGCTGCAAAAGTAAAAACATTGAAATAACATTCCAAGGAAATGTTTTTATCACTCCAAAAAGCTACGACAAAAGTGTGAGACTAAAAGTATTTTTCATGATATTTCTGTCGATTTATCTGTTTAAAGAGGAGAGATAAATCACTTTACTGTCTATGAATTTGCTAATTTCAGTTTACTCTACTGCTCGTAGCCATTACAATTTACCATTCTGGTGAAGCTGATTAGATTAGGTGGCTCAAAGCCTGCAAGCTCTAGGAGTTCCAGTGTCCTTCTCATCTGAATTTGATTCCTTGGAAGTTAAGTAGTGAGTCCTGATGTACATACTCCCTAATGATGCGTTCAGAAAATGGTACTTTCCAAAATCAACCAATCTCTGGCACTGCATTTTGAAATTTAATTCGGTTAACTGTTCTGTGTAATAGTTAAGAATTAGACCCGTATAACACTGAACACTTATTTGACAGTTGGAACAGTAATTTTTCAGAAGCCTAACAATTCAATCTCATGAAGCTGCTCTTCAGGATCTGCATATATTGCAATTTAGGTTTTTCTCCACAGCTCTATCACTTTCTAGCAAACCAGATATGTTCATTTTAATCGGGTTCGTTTGTCTGTTTCCTTTCAATAGTACATAACATTCTTAAGGCAAATTGTTGTGTGGTGATCCCTACTGTGTCCTACCACCTAGAACAGTGTCTGAAACATGAGACGTTGAATAAATTATTCTTAAATCAATGAGTAATGCTCTCATTATGATTATTAAAATGATTGTTAGATTAACTTTATTTCTGTATGTGCTTCCTATTAGCAAAGCCCTCCAAAATGATTAATCATGTAATCCAAAGTAACAATTATCTTTTGAAAACAAAAATGACAAGTTTCCTCATTAATATAAAAGTTAATGTCGGGTATGAGTTATGATTTTTGAACTCTTTATGGGTATAATAAATGTCCATATTATTTTCTTACTTTTATTTGAGTTTTGGGTAGACTAAAATATATTAATTACACTATACAACAGCAAGTGTTTATGAATGCTAAATATTTATGAGCCTTTCTTGTAGGTACCGGATGTACAGTAAAGATAAGAAAATTTCCTGTTTTTCCAGAGTTCACATTTTATTGAGAGAGATGCATGTACAATATCAAATTAAAACACACAAAAAAGTCAACATTAAAAGAAATGACACATGAAGCAGTGTAAATGGATAAACAGTGAGGAACCACTTTTTTTATGTGGGTTGTTCAAGATAGGCTTTTTGAAGAAGTCACAGGTAGGCAGAAACCAGAGTAAAATAAGAGTGTTATGTTTGGGAATATTTGGTAGAAATGCCTTCTCAGACCAGGGATCAACACATGTAGAATTTCTAAGAGAAGAACAAGCTACAGAAGTTGAGAACATAAATAAAATTATTTTGGTTATAACTGAGTAGGAAAAATAAATTTGCAAAATTACCTATGAGATTAGGAAGCCTGATAAGCATTATTTATGATTTTAACTTTATTTTGAGTATTGCAAGAAGTTAATCAACATTTTAACTAAAGAGATAAAATTAGATTTATTGATTGTTGTTAGATGTATAGATTTTAGGAGACAAAGAGTAGCAAAAAAGCTTGTGCAGTAGTTTGGCAGAACACTGGAACTTGCTAGTTTGGTTTATGTATGATTGTGATGGAGGTGATAAGTCATTTGATTTGAGATAGATTTTGAAACTAGGCTTGAAGTTACAAATAAATTGGATATGAATATGATAAAAATAAAGAAATAGTGAGAATCCCCAAGGTTTTTAATCTAAGCAATTCAGTGAATAGTGTCAAAAACTAAGAAAAAGAATGATTTAAAAATGAACATTTGGCCAGGCGTGATGACTCATGCTTGTAACCCCAGCAATTTGGGAGGCCGAGGCAGGTGGATCACGAGGTCAGGTGATCAAGACCATCCTGGCCAAGATGGTGAAACCCTGTCTCTACTAAAAATAAAAATAAAATAAAATAAATTAACTGGGTGTAGTGGTGCATGCCTGTAGTCCCAGCTACTTGGGAAGCTGAGCAGGAGAATCACTTGAATCCGGGAGGCAGAGGTTGCAGTTAGCTGAGATAGCTCCACTGCACTCTAGCCTGATGACAGAGTGAGACTCCATCTCAAAAGAAAAAAAAAGGAATATTTGGATGACAGGCAGTGTGTACGTGGAGTGGATGAAAATCTAAGCATTCTCTTTAGACGTATTTAATTTGAAAAGCTTTTAAAATTTCCAAGTGGAGATGTCAAGTATTCAGGTGAAGATTAAAATCTGGGAGTTACTAGAGTAGAGACACTATTGAAACCATGTAAGTAAACAATATTATCTAGGAAGTGAGTAGAAATAGAAAACACAAGAAGTTCCAAAGAGTATGTCTTCAGCAAAATTTATACTCTGGTTTTACTGCTGAAACACAACCTGGTTACAAAGACCTTGTTGTTATAATCATTACGTAACTTCCATGTTTTTATTAATGTAATATTTAAACATTTTCACAAACACCTATGAGCTATTTTCAGATAAAGAAAATATCTTTTGTGTTTGTACTTTTCTGTTAGGTTATATAGTTGGATGATAATCTAAAATTCCAGTTAGAGTTTATATGGTTTTTCAATATTAAAGTTTCCTTTCTCTTCTTTCCTCTCCATCCTTCCCATTCTTCCTTCTGTTTCTTCCTTCCTCCCTTCTTTTATTTCTTCCCTTTCCTTCCCTTTCTTTTTCATTCTCTACTTCTGTTTCAGTTGCTTTCTTTTTAACAAGACTAAGAGTGAATTTTCATTTAATTACATTATATTACATTAACATTAATGTAATAGAATACTAATATTAATTAATATTACATTAATTACATTATCAATATTACATTAATATTAATTAATATTACATTAATATTAATGAGTTATAATCTAACATTGTTGCTAAGCTGCAGTAACACTAAAAGCTTCTTTAATTTTTCCATATCTAGTAAAAAACCAAGTTAATTTTTCTAATCAAATGGCTATGGCCAATAACTTTCTGCATAAAAAAATGCCCAGAACTTGAAAATTGAGTAATTTAGTTCACCACCATGTCAATCATATTTAAGTAACATATTGTCAATCCTAACAAAATTTTTATTAGGAATGAATGTTACTGCTTATTTGTTCATCATTTGAGTATGTCATATGTAATATTTTGAAATTCTTGTATATCATTCCTAGAATCAAAATTTAATTTTTAAGCAACCCAATATGTAATGTATCAATTTAGTCAAAACCATCTATCCTTAAGGAAAGTAAGTGTCTTATAAGAAGAATGAACAGATATTTTTTAAAGAAGTGTTAATTTGTGAGAAAATCTTCATCTGTTTTAAGTAGATTGCACTTCCTTATCCCTTAACAGCATTCAGTATAATTTATCAAATTTCTATTTTGTCATGGCCAACCCATATTTGTACTTAAACAACCAAGTTCATCTTCCAATACACCATAAAAACTACAGTACAGACATATGCTAAATATTTAAATCAGCCAAGTGCACACATTTAACACATTTCTATTTTATCTAGCTAAGCTTTCTACCACCCATTATTAGAAACAAGTGCCTATATGTTATGTATGCTTAATTCATTTTTTTGGATATTATATTAGTTGCACAGAAACTGCTATGTTAAGATAAACTTTGGACATCTTGACATAAAATGTTCTACCTGATTTTTGTATAACCTTTCATGCCTACAGAGATTTACATTTATTAATATTGTAGAATACCTGCAGATTACCTTTGAATATCTAACAATGACGTGCTTTTTGATACATTAGAAATGTGAGATTTAATAGTCTTGGGAAACTTAAATTGTATTAAACTTTTATTAACTAAGGATTTTCACTATGTAATTGAATAACTCAAAGATCTGACAGCTAACACGAAAAATAACAAAGATTAAATCTTCATATTAAGTTAAAAGTAACTTTCTTATTTTGAATGAAAAAAGTAAGTAAAACAAATTTTCAGTAAACATTATTTAATATTTGTTGTTTGAAATTATATTTACTTATAGCACTCATGACCCAAATAATCCTTTGTAAATATTACTTATAAGTAGTTGTCTTCTTTGAAAGTAGTTTTGTAGTATAAATTCTGATGCGCCATGTGTTAGGCCATTCTTGCATTGCTGTCAAGAAATACCTGAGAGTGAGTAACTTATAAAGAAAAGAGATTGAATTGGCTCATTCTACAGGCTGTACAGGAAACATGGTGCTGGCATCTGCTTGGCTTCTGGGAAGACCTCAGGGAGCTCTTACTCATGGTTAAAGGTGAAGTGGGAGCAGGCACATCACATGGCACATGGCCAGAGTGGGAGCAAGAGGGAAAGTAGGGGGAGGTGCAATGCACTTTTAAACAACCAGATCTTGAGAGAACTCACTCATTCAGGACAGCACCAGGACATAAGGGATCCTCCACATGATCCAATCACCTCCCACCCAGCCCGACCTCCAGCAGTGGGGATTACATTTCAACGTGAGATTTAGAGGGGACACATATCCTGACTGTACCATATCATAAGAAAAACAAATTCATTTCTATTTTATATCGAGACATTTTTACTTATTCATGAGCAAATACTATTTTTATATTTTAATGCAACTTGTATTATCATATTTTAAGACTTCCAATTTTTTAATTGACTTTTAAATAAAGTCACATGCTGCCTTATTATATTCATTGCATTCTCTCAGTGCATTTTATATGACTTAAATTCTAAGTTATATATAGGGGCCAATAAAAGCCTTTGCAAAAGCTTAATGTGTTCAATTGGCTGATTAATTTTTGAACTTTTATATTAAGATGCAATTTTACCACAAGATAGCAGACTTACTTGTGAATTACTAAGTGCCTTTTAGAAATGAGGTTTTTTTTTTGGTACTCAGTTTGAGCCAGGAATTACATATATCCATGCATATTGAGCACGTATAAAATGAAATAATAACATTCATACTACTACTGTAACACTTTTTAATGGATTAAATTCTTTTAATATGAGATGAGCACTTCCCTTACTTTTTCCCATTACCCTTTTAATTTTCATATTGTCTTTTTCTTATCTTTTGTTTTTAATCTCTTAGCATTTATTAATTAACCAGTATTAACACAGGCATTGATGGCAGTCATATCTGAGCTTCCATGTTTTCTCTATCAGCATTTACCTGTGTAACTTGGAAAAGTAATGTTGTCCCTATGCAATAAAAAATTATTTAAAATAGAAATAATTATAGATTCTAACTCAAGTGGCTAGGAGGAATATTGTAAAAATGTATAGAAAATATGTTTTACACACATATATAACATTAATGTATTAATATATATTGAATACATTATGTATTAAAATTAATGTAAGAAAGTATCATCTTGTGTGTGATAAATAGGTCTTTCATACAACTTAGCAAATATCGATGATAGTGTTGAGGTGGGTAATCATTTTACAGACTCTTCCATGAGACAATAACTTGACATATACTACCCAGTTCAATCTTAATGTCACCCTTTAAAGGTATTTCTTATGACTATTTCATAGGAAAAACTTAGGTAAGTTAACAACCTCATGTCACGCAGCTATAACATAATAAGCTAAGTTTTAAATCTATACTGTATTAAAAATACCATGCTATTCCCAAATGGTGAGGTATTTTCCATTAATTTAAATTAAATATCAGTATTATAAAGAAGAAAAATGGCCAGGCACGGTGGCTCACGCCTGTAATCCCAGCACTTTGGGAGGCCAAGGCGGGCGGATCACGAGGTCAGGAGATCGAGACCATCCTGGCTAACACAGTGAAACCCCGTCTCTACTAAAAATACAAAAAATTAGCCGGGCGAGGTGTCGGGCGCCTGAAGTCCCAGCTACTCGGGAGGCTGAGGCAGGAGAATGGCGTGAACCCCGGGGGGCAGAGCCTGCAGTGAGCTGAGATCGCACCATTGCACTCCAGCCTGGGCGATAGCGAGACTCTGTCTCAAAAAAAAAAAAAAAAAAAAAAAGAAAAACATTACACACACACACATATTCATATGCATCTGGGATATCAGATGTGATGGGGTACTGTTCACATACCTCATTTCAGTGTTATGGAATAACAAAAAGACAGTTATTGTTTATATGTATGTAGTTTCTGCATTCTCTAAAGCATAATCATATTGTTATTACGGGGAGGAGCAGATAGCTGTTGCTATACTGGGATGATTTGATAGTGATGGGAGCAGTGCCTTCAAAAGAAACTCCTTTTTACTTGTGGTTTGGCACTGGAGGCAAACTCATGGAAGGGAGATCCACACATAGGGCACAATACTTTCTAAATGGGATAGTGTAAATTTAAGCAGGAAGGGAATTGGGGTTGAGGAAATTGGAAGGATCAAACCAGAGACACTGTGGTCTCTGGCAGACAAGCACAAACTGGTATCTCATATCAGTGATGGGCAGCCAGGACTATTTTAAAATCAGAAATCCAAAGGACATTTGGAATTGAGGAAAGTATCTCAGATATTAACAGGGATTTTACGACATGGTGGAGAACATAGTATTTTTGAAGGAGAATAGCAAGAATTACGGAGGTACTGAAAATAAATCACTGGAGCCAATCATTGGCATGGAGAATGAACACAAAAAAGGCCAGTGAGACCTCAACGACACCAGCAGAATGGGAGCATAAGATTGGCACGAAAGTTGAGTAGATACAGTGTTAGTTAAAAGTCCTTGATTTATGCTTTCTTGAGCTAATGTTCGGCCTGGAATCTGGGCCAGATCCATGCTGTCTATAGCTGGCCTCATTCTTCTATGAGAAAAATAAAAGGGTCCCATTTTTTTTCCATACCCAAGCTATAAGTACTAAGCTTCAGACAGGTTACTTATCAAAAATAATTCCATCACCAGTTCTTACCCCAGTAATCTGTGAGAGTTTTTAAAACTCTGGCCTCTTATGCGTTTAGGAAGAAAAATCTTTCAGGCTGTTCTGGAGTTTTCCCATTTTCCCCGCATTTGATACTTTTGCTGTCAGCCAACAATAGCCTTAGTCACAGCAAATTCTCTCTGCCACTTCTATTCTCCCATCTGAACCCAGAGGAGCTCTCCATTCTCTTCTGCAGTCCTCAATACAGTCATGAATTCTCTCCTAATTCTCCAAAGCGCAAGCTGATCTGTGGATGTAACTTTTAATGAGTATATTCTTACAGTCCAATGAAGAATATAATGAAGAGTGTTCATTCCCCACCTCTTGCATGCATAAGGATCATCTGGAGAGCTTATTATAAAAAAGATTCCTAGAACCCACTCTTAACAATTTTGATTTGATTGGGCTGTGTTGACTCCCAACATATTACATTTCTAATAATCTCCCAGATGATGTTTCTAGTCCACAGACTTTCCTCGGTGTAGTAAGGATAGAGAAAACCACAGCCCAAGCTAAGCCATAGCATAGTGTCTCTTATAAGACTATCTTGTTCTGTCACTTCAATCTACCTTTAAACTGGACAGGATCTGATGAGATCCCACTTCTAAAAAACCAATTTTCTCTCTTATTGATAATGCTAGAAAAAAACAGAGAAATATTTTGTTCTGAGAGTTCTCTTTCTACTTCATGCAAAGACTCTATCCCCCATGCTTCATGTATTGCCCCAAGATTATCATTTTCTAAAGATTAATTCTAATAGACTAATTTCCTTCAGGGAAACTCCTTTCTCTAAAGGATGCAATCTATTACTGTAGTTCTGTAAGACAAACACAGATATTTTTGTCATTGATAAAATTTTATTTCATTTATTTGAGTAAATACTTGTATAAGACTTACCATGTGCTTTTATGCATTATAAAAAGATTAATTCATTGAATCTTCATAAATGCCTTACAAAGTAGATAATGCTATTAACCTTCTTTTCAAATGTGGAAGATAAAATACAAAAGAGAGATTATAACTCCCAACCTCACATAATTAATAAAAAATAATGTGGTCTGGTTCTAGATCTCATACTCTTAGCTACCACCTTATATTCTCTTTCCATTTTGCACTGCAGCCACTCAAAATCTGTATTATATTTTTCCAAGCTTACGTTATTGTGTGTTAGAAGGTAAGTGGAAAATTCACGTAGAATTTAGAATGGCAATGACGTGAGAATCAGAGGACAAATTGGCAAAACAAGAGGCAAGGCAGCAAGTGGAAGTCGTAATGCCTAGCTTTTCTTTGAAGGGGTCATTGTGACACAAGGTATAAAAAGAAAGATGGATCTCAGCTTCAGCCACATGAATGTATGTAACTAAGGCCAGAGAATGAAATGTAAACTGCTTCTAGAAAATGTAGGGATTACCTTGGGGTAGGGAGAGAATGGCTGTGGAATCACAGCAGGAGGAACCAGGGTCACAGAATCTGACCCAAGGGCTATGTGGACTGCAATTGTTGCCAACAAATTCCATCTTGGATTTCTAAATGAACATCCCCAAAGGAAGTCTGGATATGAAACTGCAGGTGCTAAAAGGGCAAAAGAAAAAAGGGAAACCAAAGAATATAGTTAAAGTGACTGGAAAGTGAAGGCAGAAAAGGAGCACGAATGGCCTCCGGTGAAAAAGAATTTTCTGAACTTCTGTTTAGTCATCCCATGTGGCCTGTAGTTTAGGGTATCACAAATTTGTTTTCTTGCCTTTAGCGTGTAGGAGAATGGAAGAAGAGAGTAAGATCCTTAACCTATTACAGAAAAACAGAGGGAGGCTGACCCTTCCCTCTCCACTACCTCTGTATCTCCAGCATGTTTGTATTTCCCATCTATGAACTGAATGCTGTACTTTCAGACCTACTGCCTTTGCTTTCTAAATCTGGGCCATAAAATGCTTGGCTGGATTTTATCTCCAGACATCATCCTCAACCACTGTCATATGGCCCCACTTGAACAGATGTTGGAGTTATTCTGAGACTAATCTTGACTCGTAAGTCCTCTTTTCTTAACTTTCACTTGTCATTCATGGAAATGATTTATAATAAATATTTTTAAGAAAGACAAGAAAAACACAAGGATGGTAGATTCAGGACAACTCAAACACCAAATATTTGAAACAGGAAACTCTAATCAGCTCTTGTCCCTCCAGTACAACATTGGGAAACAAGGACTATTGAACAGATGGAGTGTGGTAAGGAACAATTAAGATGGAAATTTCTTTACATAGAATTTCCAGCCATCATTCATGTACTTTTTCCATATCTATGCCTCCATTCTAGTTTTATTCCCCAATTCCTAATATTATACGTCTACCAAATTGTTCTACCCTTATTGCATACTACATTTATTATATCGATGGCCATTCATTAACATTTTATATAATTTTACTGCAATGTACATAGGTTTTGCCATCAAATACTGGCTCCATCACTTCTGTGCTTGTCTCTTTTCCATCTTCAATTTACTCACTTATAAAATGGGATGTGGTGAATCTTACTTAGATCATTGTGGATTTTTAAGGGTAGTATGCATGATGCCATTTATTAAAGAGACAGACATAGAATGAGATATCATTGGCCAAATGCCTGCGACTTTTCCTCTCTTATTTGTGCATGCGATGTAAAGAGTTACGATGGCTATCTGGTGATGTGTGGTGTCATATCTGAGGACAATAACCAAGTATGCCAGTACTGACAGATAAGAGACAGCCTAGATATTGATGATGGTATGTTTGAATTTTTGAACAAATCCTAGGCCAACCCATCTTAAAAGTTATAACATAAGCAAAAGGAATTTCTATGGTGCTGTAGCTACCACTAGTTGGGTTTTCTGAATGTAGTCCAGATTCCTTATCTGATAAGGTTGAAAATAGAACTTGTTACTTCACAAGGCATTAAACAAATGTGAACATGCAGTGAAAAACAGAGAGTATGGGCAGTGACTGTGGAATTATTTTTATCAGTAGTATAACTCATATTGTAATTACTTACCTAACTCTAAGGCTAAATAAGGCTTATTAGTCAGCAGTGACTTTAGGCATGTAATGAGTAAGGGACATATGACAGTGAATCAGAAGCTTAAACAACCATGAGAAGTGTTGAGGGTGAAGTGACAAGGAAAAATCTCACCTGGATTTCAGAAAATCAAAAAAAGGGATCAAATCAAATTATAGTTTTCACTTATTTATGCCAATAATTTTTTTAGAAAACAGATGTTATAATCTTTACTAGCAAGATCAATCACCCAGCTAGTAGATTAATGTCTTTCATCATCTATTTCAATATTATGAGGATTCCAAAATGACAAATAGCAATTTTAAATTCCAGTTCAGAGGGACTATTATTGTGATAACTCAATAAAATATTCAATATATGGTTTTATGGACTGTTTGTCCAAATTGATATGTTTAAATACTTACCACCAATATGATGATATTAGGAGATGGGAGCTTCGGGAGGTAAAATTGGGTCATGAGGGTGAAGTCTTCATCAATGTAATTTGTGCCATCATAAAAGAGACCACAGAGAACGCTCTAGCCCTCTCTCTATTGTGTGAGGTAACAAGGAGCAGTCAGTAGTCTGCAGCTTGACAGATGGCCCTCACTCAAACCAGATAGCACTGGCACCTTTATCTCAGATTTCCAGAATATAGAACTGTGAGAAATAAATTTCTGTTGCTTACAAGCCCCCTAGTCTATGGTACTTTTTTTATAGCAAGCCCAACCAACTAAGACATACGGAAACTAAAATTGTAAACCAATAAAGCCCAGGTTGTAAGAAAAGCAACAATTTTAGCCCCAAAATGGAAAAGAGCTACTCCTGTTTCCACCTCTTGAGTCTACCTGTGTGTTCTGGCTATGGGAGAAGCAGTACACATATTGGACACATGTTCTGAGCATACAAAACTTCAGCCCCATAGTAAGCCAGCATCGTATCTCATGGGACCGTGAGAATATCATGACAGGTTGCCAGGGAATTGATGCTGCTTAGATATTGTACGAGGGGCTACACTGATTTGTTTCAGCAAGGAAACTACTAATTGACTAACTTTATTATCATTTCACACTCCATAATTCATCTGTCATACAAATGACTCAAAATTCATGAGTCAAATGAGGGCATAATATGAATCCTAACACCTGCATCTTTTCTGTAACATTTTTATTGTAAAGTATAACACAAATACTACATATAGAAAAATGAACCTATATAATCAAGATTCAGGCCAAAATGGAGCATTCGCAGCATGTAGCACCTTATATATTTTCTATGTGACCCTATCCCCCACCAAAGGTAACCAACATTCTGACTTTTATGGAAATAAATTCTTTGTTTGTATTTATAATTTTACCTCTCAGAAATGTATCTCTAAAAATTACACTTCAGGTTTTTTCCTAATATTTTAAATTTTACTAATACAGTCTCTTGATTGCTGTTTGTATGGAATATATATTTTCACTTTTATTTTTAATGGATGTGTATCCTTATTTTTTAGATGTGCATGTAGCTGGAAATGTATTTCCAACCTGAAAATGTCATTTTTCAGAGTATTTGAAGCATCTTTTTTTAAAAGCACTGATGTACAAGTATCCGTCACTGGCTGAATATATTAACTACTTATTTTAGATAATAAATGATAAGAGTTAACATCATAATGATGCAGATAACAAAAGATGTCTCAGCAACTTATCTAAATGTAGGAGGATCCTAAGGTTTCACAGCAAGTCTGAGTATCAAAGATTCAAATGGTGCTCAGATTTACTTGGTTTGAACTTACTTTTAAAATAAGACGTCTTCCTGTCTTAACAGTTTTATGTTTCTATCTTCTTTGCACTTTGTTTCAGACTAATTTGGTTTGTTTTTTAAAGCTAATCAAGATATTAGCTCTAGATTTTTAATTAATGAAGTTTATTAGGTTGATTTTTTTTCTCTTCTTAGATTTCTAAGAGTATGAGTTTTTAGGCTGGGCGCGGTGGCTCACGCTAGTAATCCCAGCAGTTTGGGAGGCCAAGTAAAGCAGATCACCTGAAGTCAGGAGTTCAAGACCAGCTTGGCCAATATGGCAAAACCGCATCTCCACTAAAAATACAAAAATTAGCTGAGTACGGTGGCAGGCGCCTGTAATCCCAGCTACTCGGGAGGCAGAGGCTGTAGTGAGCTGAGATTGCATCACTGCACTCCAGCCTTGGTGACAGGGCAAGACTCCATCTCAAAAACAAAACAAAACAAACAAAAACATGAAAAACAAAAGAGTATGCGTTTTAGTTTTTTGGCTTTTAAAAATCATGAATGAGTACTGAGTTTTTAAAATAAATTTTCTTTTTGACATAATCCTATCCTATGGGTTATTTTTTATTTTCCCAGTGATAAATTACATTGATTGATTTTCAAATGTTTAAAACGTTTGCATTCCAGGGTTAAACCCTACTTAATAAAGTTTCATTATCTTCTTTAAAGTTTTTTGTTTGTTTAGAGACAATGTTTTGCTCACTTACCTATGCTGGAGTGCAGTAGCATGATCACAGCTCATTGCAACCTCAAACTCCTGGACTCAAGCAATTTCTCTGCCTCAGCCTCCCGAGTAGCTGGGATTACAGGTGTGTGCCACCATGCCTGAATTTTTATTTATTTTTTTTTTTTTTAATTTTTTTTTTTTGAGACAGTTTCGCTGTTGTTACCCAGGCTGGAGTGCAATGGCGTGATCTCGGCTCACTGCAACCTCCGCCTCCTGGGCTCAAGCAATTCTCCTGTCTCAGCCTTCCAAGTAGCTGGGACTACATGTGTGTGCCACCACGCTCTGCTGATTTTTTGTCTTTTTAGTAGAGTTGGAGTTTCACCAAGTTGGTCAGCCTGATCTCGAACTCCTGACCTCAGATGATCCGCCCACCTTGGCCACCCAAAGTGCTGGGATTACAGGCATAAGCCACCGCACTGAGCCTTTTTAATTTTTTATACAGATGAGGTCTCCTTATGTTATCCAGGCTGATTTTGAACTCCTGGCCTCAAGGGATCCTCCCACTTCAGCCTCCTGCATTGCTGTGATTACAGGCGTGACCCACCATGCCTGGCTGTCATTATCTTTTCTATATATAGCTAGAATTAATGCACTATATTTTGTCATTTTTATGTGGTTTTATTTCAGAATTATATTGGTATAATAAGTTCAGCAACATTCCTTCTTTCATCTGTATTTTCTGAAAAAAATATTATTTATTTCTTCAATATTTGATAAAATTCATCAGTGAAGTAATGTGAGCCCGGAGTTTTCTGTGAGAAGTTATTTCTAATAATTAATTTGATTTCTTCAATCAATATAAGGTTGTTCAGATTTTCTAATTTTTCATGGTATCAGTTTTGTTAAATTGTTTTTTTCTTACTTCTTTCTTAATCAGTCTAGCAGAAAGTTTACCAATTTAATTGCTCTTTTTAAAAACTAACTTTTTATTACTTTTTATTATTTCTTTCATTTCCCTGCTTTCTAGTTCATTAATTTCTGCTCTTATCATTATTACTACCTTGATTCTACTGAATTGTGTATAATATGCTTATATTTTGCTCCTTAAAAATACCTAGGTCATTATTTTTAAACATTTCTTCTTTTCGAATATGAGCATAGAAAGCTATAAATTTTTTTAAAGCATATCTTTAGCTACATCCTACAGATTTTGATAGGTTTTGCTTTTATCTGTTTATTTTCTAATTTTCTTTGCAATTTTCTCCTGAGCCCATAGGTTATTTAGGATTTTCTTGTCTAATTTCTAATTATTTGAGGATTTTTGAGGTATCATTTTATTTAAAAAATTAAATATAATTTCAAAGTCATCAGGGTATATACTTTTTATATTTTCAATCTTTGAGATATATTGGGCTTTGTTTTGTGATCCATCACATGGTCTGTCTAGTGTAATTGAACCTTATCATGGTCTACTTGAATACTATATGCATTTTGTCATTGTTGCATGTGGCATTTTTTAAATGTCAAGTAGGTCAAGTGGGATGATAGCACTATCTTTGTCTTTTATATCTTACTGATTTTCTCTCTACTTGTTCTATTAACTGTTGAGAGGAGAATGATGATATCTCCAACTTTAATTGTGAATTTATCTAGAGCTCTTTATTTTTTTCTGTTTTTGCTTCATATATTTTTGAAACTACCTCCATGATTATGCCCTATTATTTGTTTGTATTGCTACTATTTTTTATAGTTTTAATGATTTCTATAGTTCAGTAAACAGAATACTGGCCACTCAGAGATGGCCATACACTAATTCCCAGAACTTATGAATGTGTTAATTTACATGGCAGTAGAGATTTCCCAGATGATATTAAAGTCAAGAATGAAGAGATAGGGAATTTATTCTGGATTATCCAAGTAGGCCCAGTCTAATTACAGGAGTCCTTAATGTAGAAGACATTTTCCCATGAGGATCAGAGAGAAAGCTACAACAAGGAAAGAGGAATCAGAGACAGGCAGCCTGAGAAGGGCTCAGCTCACTTTTGCTGGCCCTGCGCATGCAGGAAAGAAGTCCTGAGCCAAGAGACTGGGGATGGCCCTCTGATGACAGCCAGCAAGCAAATGGGGTCCTTCATTCTGTAACCACAAGTAACTAAGTTCTGCCAACAACGTGAGTAAGCAAGAACGGATTCTTCCTTAGACCTCTAGAAAGAAACAGTCTAGCTGACAAATTGATCTTAGTTTATAATACTGTGTAGGACTGCTGTCTTACAGAAATGTCCAATCATATTAGCTGTGCTGGTTTAAGCCCCTAAGTTTGTAATTTGTTATGGGAACCATAGAAAACTAATACATATAGAATTTACAACATGCATTTTAAATCTAATCACAGTTTACTTTCAAATGATATTACAACACTTTACAAGTAAAACAACACCTTTCATATCTTCCCCAAATTCACGTCCACCAGGAACCTCAAAATATAACCTTACTATAAAATAGTCTTTGCAGATGTTCTTAATTAAGGATCTCCAGATGAAATTATCTTGAATTAGGATGGGCCCTAAATCCAACCACTGGCATCCATTCAAAAGAAGAGAAGACATAGAGAAGAATTCCATGTGTAGAGGTTATTATGTAAGGCAACAATCCAAGGCATATTAAGGATTGCTGGGAGTCACCTTTAGCTAGGAGGAGACACCGAGGGTTTTCACCTAGAGCTTTCAGAAAGGAACATGGCTCTGATGTCACCTTGACTTGGGACTTCTAGTCCCCAGAATTGTGAGAAAGTGTCTGTAGTTTTAAGCCACCAAGTTTTCGGTACTTAGTTATGGCAACCCTAGAAAACTAATATAATCTGCTAATTCAATAAGACGTGTGACATAGATTATATGTGGATCACAGTTGAATTGCCCAACTAAGCCAAAGTAAATTTTTGATCAAAACTTGTGAGCAAAATGTAATAGTTTATTTGAACCCCTAAGTTTTGGAGAGTTTGTTTCACAACAATAGATGAGTTGTAAATGAGTTGTTTCTAAACCAATCGCATGACAATAGATAAGATGGAAACCTCAAAGCAATCTAAGTGGATGAGAATGGAAATTAGTTGCTTCCGTACCAATAGCGTAAAACATGTGGAACTGATTTTGGGATGAAACAGCAGGCAGAATTTGGAAGAGCCTTAAGGATACAGTTGGTAAGGACTTGAATGGCAGTGAGGAAAATGTTATTGGAAGTTGGAGAAAGAAGATGCTTGCAATAATGGAGTATTTTCTTAGAATCTAGAATAGTTACCTAATTAACTCAGGGGAAATGAGAACAAGAAGTTCTCAAATAAAGTAATAGCATCAGGCAAATATCAAATCCAGAGCATAAAGATATAGTTTAAAGGTAAGGAAGTCAAGGATGGAACATAATGCTCTGTGTTTGGAGAATAGTAAGATTTAAGGTGGTGTCTCATAGACTGTCTCATGTGCACAAGCTTTCTAAGGATCATAATTGTGAAAGACCAGCTCTGTTCATTAACAAACCTAAAAATCTTAATGGAGTCATGTCACATCATCATAAATTTCAGCAGTCCTAAGGTATAGAAGTGCTTGTTTGAATTATATTGTGTGCTTAATTTTGTTTAGAGGAGTGTTATTGTAATTTGATATACAGAGAGCTGCCAATATTTTAAAAGAAATTATACCAAATTGGACTATAAAATGACAAAGTCTGTTCAAAAACAAGAGGCTTTTGTTTCCATGACCAGCAGATAAAATATAAAGTAAAAAAGAATTATGTAGCTGAAAAAAAAAAGAGCCAAAAACTATGACAAATCATTTTCAGGCAGTAGAACTGGGTCCTAATTAAGGAACTGGCAATATGTACTGGGCAGGAATTCAGAACTGCTGTGAATCACTGGCTGCTATGGTCATCTTTGTTTCCTTCTTTTTGAGTGGGACTGCCATCATTCTCAGTTTCAAGTTAATATTTCCAATTCAAAATTAACATGAAGACTTTTTCTTAACTTATTCTGTTTGAAGTCTTTTTCCTATTATTATAAAAATTTTAGCTTCCAAAAAAGGCTTAGCTCTTTATAACTTTAGTGCATTTGTTGTTTTTATTATAAAAGTATAACTATATTCAAACATAAAATACCATTATTGCTTCTAGAAATAAAGTTCCTTGAAGAAATTTAGCATTTCTCTGCAGTTGTTTTGGGGCATAGAATATATCCTCGTAACAAGATGGCTGTACTCAAATTTTACTTAAAAAATATTTTCTATGTGGCTATATTGCAATTTGATTTACTTTTTTGTTCAGTTTTAGGATTTGCTTTTGTTCTCAGGTAATGTTTATTTTTCAAATAGGTAAATTATTTGCAAGGTTCAAAATCAAGGCTATCTTACAATAGAGAAATCTCGACCCTATTCCTATTGTCTCCACCCACTCAACACCATTAGGTAACTATTTTGGCAAGTTTCTAGTTTACTTTTCTATATACTGATTACCTTTTAAAATAAGTGCTTGCACATATAAGTGTGTTTGTGTAAACACAAATATTTGTGTGCATGTATATATGCACATTCTCTTATTTATCAAAAAAGAAAATCTGAATTTTTAGAATATTTATAGGTATATCTTTAGATATCGATTTTTTTTCCAAAGGAAATTAGGTGATAATTTAGGTAAATATTTTGCCATAGCTTGTCATGCGCTAACACTACAAGAATCTTATTTTCTGATTAATAGATTATTACTACTTTCATATCTAACCCTACAAGACAACGAGTCTAAGATTTTTTAAATATCTGCTTCCTGGAAAACAACTTGTTTAAAAATTGCATCAATGAAGATTCTAAACACAGTCTTTTATGTATTTTTTAAATAAGCATTTTAAATACTTAAGGATATATTATAGCAATTTTCAAACATTTGGCCTCTTAAATTCATTACAGCCTTGAAAAATAGAGTTGAAGATTTTAAAGAACCTTAATGCTATGAGTTATTTCTACTTATGTTTACTGTTAAAAAAAAAACTGAAATTTTTAAAAACATTTTATTCACTTATAAATAACAAAAATAAATCCATTGCATGTCAACATGAAAATGTATTTTTAAGAACAATAACTGCATTTTCCAAAAAACAAAATGTAAATTAATGAGGAGAGGTATCACTCAGTATTTTTGCAGATCATTTTAATGTCTAGACAAAAGACATATAGCTTTTCACATTTCTTCTGCATTCAATATCTTACAATATGTTATTAAGATTTTTGTTGAAGTATATCAAGAAAATTTGTCTTAACAAAAATATCTAGTTGAAAAAGGTAGAAGCATTATAATAATTTTCAGATAATTGTGAATATTCTTCTTTGCTACTACACCAAAACATGACAGGTGGTAGTTTCTTAAAAGTTTGGCTGTAATGTGGAATCTAAAAACATAACAATGAATTTTTATATCATTTTACATTAAAATTCATTGACTTATCTTGAACTTTGAAAGAATATTTTCTGTATACATGCTTATGTATCTTAATGCATTGGTCATTTGACATATGTTGGTTCGTTGAGTTACAAATATGTTCTAGAAGTCGATACACTTCACTATTTGATATAAAAATATTATTGCCAATCTCAGTAGAAGAATCTTAAATATTGCAAGTCTGTCAAGGTTTGGTGGTCAATACCAGCTTCATAAAATTATAATTTTTCCTAGAAGATTGGATTTTATAAATGGTCATGCGTACTATCATTGTTCTTGAAGTGGCTGGCTTATGTAGTTCATTTGCAGAAAACCGTGTAACACCCAAATCAATCTTAAGAGCCGTAGTTTGTCTGTCAGTCATTCCTTTAAACGAAATTGGTATTCTGTGAATAAAAGCAACTATTTCAGTTTATGAGCCAGTCACAAAAAATGTTTTTCCTTAAAACAACCTTTTCAATTTTATAAGTATTTTCATTTTCGTCACAAATAATTTTTTTAAAGCACTCCAGAATAGAGATATAATACAATTAATATTTTCACTGCTTTTTCAAAGACATTCTTAAGTAAAACTGGCTCTCTACACTCCCCACCCCAGTGAGTTCATGGTAGTGCAGAATATAATAGCTACTAATTCAAGTTGGAAAGACTACCTTCATTAATGTCAAAATATAAGCAATTTTATCCACATTAATTTCATAACAGTGCATTGTCAACACAGTAAAAGAAAAGGGTAATACTGTCTTACCGTTTGTATGAAAATGATCTTGACCTTGTGAACTCCCTGAAAGTGTCTCAAAGGGCTCCGGAATTGCTGAAACAATGTTATGAAATCCAATGATGCACTGATTATTATGTGTATATGTATTTCAAATGCAGTCTGCATATGTGCACTTTTTAATTTCAAAGTTTTCCTTGACGATTTATTCGTGGCTTAATGTCTCACAAAGGTAATAATTCTGAATGTCATTACCATTATCTGTCTTGAATACAACTTCTATAGATCACTTAATTTGTTTGCCCCAATTATTTCTAATCCGTAAAAACTAAACTGCTTGTGCTTAATTTGAGGGTGTTATTTATTATTGCAGTAGAGTGAATTGCTGTTATTTTAAAACAGAAATTTAGAATTTAGAGAAGCAAGACTAAATGTTTCAAGTGTTCCTCCCTGAAATAAAAATTAATTTAATTATTTACTGTCTTTACTGTATTAAGTCCATAACTCTCTTCTAGATCCAAGTTATGTTTACATTTAATTATATATCATTCTTGCTGTATTTACTCATAGAAAGGGCAAAACAATGGAAAATATTTTGATACTATTTTTCACAAAATGCTTATGAAAATTAAATCTCTAGGCATGTATTTCTCTAACATTTGTCTGTGAAGATATGTTACTGATTTTTTATTTGGTTTCTTATTAGTATCTATGCTCTTCATAAGGATCTGGTTCAACTGAATAAACATATGAGAAGAAAGTTCAGGAGAGATTTATTACACTGCTCTATTCACCTTGATCACAAGTTATTTCTGCATAAGATGGTTATCTTCCCATTTCCTCTGTTAATGGGAAATATACTGTAATTTTTGTTATATGATGGTTTGGTTTTCATATTTCATTTATTTAATAAATTAATGTTATGCTATCATTCAATTATTTTTCAAATCTATTTATAGAAATTCACATTCTGGGATTTTAAAATCTAAACATTGGTTTCCAGAAAACATTTAGAATAAACTTTTTGATCTTTCACTGTAATGATCATATGCTTTAATAAACATTAATAATAAGATTTGATATACTATGAAACAGACATGTTCCTTAAATCTTTGTTCATAAATTTTAAAATACCTATATTTGTACACTAAGGCACAGCAAAGTGATTCAAAATAAACTTATGACTAAATTTTCATCCATACTCTGCTCATATCTAAGGCTAATAATAAATTATTAAGAAGTAATTAATTATGTTTCACTCTGAATTGTTCAGAGACCAGAATATGTGAGAAATATTCTTCTATCCGAAGTCCCACCCAGGTATATCAGGAAGCCAAATCACAAGGCCAGAACTTTTTAAAGACCTTTTTAAAGGAATGTGTGTACTAGGTAGGGAGGGCCTAACGATATCTTCTTTAGCTCCTTTCATTATAGGTTGGCATGGGAAGACTAAGGCAAAGATTTACATGCTCACATTTAATATAGAAGGAAGCACTTTATCATCTCCTCAAGGAAATCTGCTGTATTCTTCTTAACTTTTTTTGTCTTAGTTCTACTTTAGTGTTGACTTCTACGTTGCTTTACACATACATTTCAACAAGTATTCATAAATTTATAAAGATTTCCACTATCACAATCCAGCTTTAGTACATTCACATCACCTTTCAAAAATTGTTCATGTTCATTTGCAGTCTATCTCCATTCTTATGCCAGCCCTAGTTTACCACTTACCTGCTTTCTGTCTCCGTAAGTTTGACTTTTGCAACAATCTCATATTAATACATTCATGTAAAATGCAGTCATTTGTGTTTGGCTCCTTTTACTTCACAACTCCTGTTGTTTCCTGGGTCAATAAAGTGCTCATTTTTCTGCTGAGTAGTGTATTCCACTCTGTGAAATACACATTTTGCTAATTTATTTGCCAGTTGAAGTACATTGTTGTTTCCAGTTTGAGGCTATAACGAATTATGCACACTTATATGAAGTCTTTTGTGGAAATGTTTTCATGCCCCTTAGGTGAAAACTTAGGGGTTAAATTGGTGCATCATATGGTATGCACATGTTAAATGTTTTAAAAAAACAAGATTTTTCCAAGTAGCTGTAACATTTTACATTTCTACCAGCAATGCATGAGAATTCCAATTTCCTTACAGCCTCACAAATACTCGGTACTCTAAGTCTTTTATTTAATTTTTTCTTAAAAATATTTAGCCATTTTAGTATGTGTGAAGATATATCTCATTGTGGTTTTAATTTGCATTTACCTAATAATTATTTTTAGTGTCTTTTCATAGGCCGGGAGATGGATAGAGAAATAGATAGTTAGAGAAATAGACAGATTAGATGACAGGTGATAGATAGATAGAGCTAGATAGATAGATAGACAGACAGACAGACAGACAGACAGACAGACAGATAGATAGATAAAACAGATAAAGAAAAGGAAGACTAGCCAAGGATGACTACTATTTACTAGATTTAGAAAATGAAACTTGGTAAAGAAGGTACAAAGTAATTAGATAATTGATTTTGTAGCAATAAAGAAGAAAAAGGTATGTTTTCCTAAATTATAGTTTCAAAATATGGCTCTTTTCCTCTTGCTCCTCCTTCTCCAATTCTTCTTATTCTTACTTCTATCCGAATACAGAAAAGGAGTGGTATAAAAGAGACTAAGAACTGAGTAAATTGGAATGAAGTGTTGGTATTGAGTTAGTGCAGTGAGTGTAACTATTTTTCTCATAAAAAGAGATCATTTTTCTATAGGAGAGATTGGCATATTTAAAGACAAAAACTACTTAATGACATTAAACTGGAACATTTATAGCACTGAATCTCAGAGAAATACTTTTTATAAGTTTGGGCTGCAATCATGAAACTAGTATTTAGTTTTAAGTGTGTAACTGTGTATACAATTTCCATTATTAGAGCTTGCATATTTTAAGTTATCCTAGAACAATTTCTCAACCTCAGTTCCACTGACAATTTAGTCGAGATAATTCTTTGTTGTCGTGGGAGGGGGGACGTCTTGTGCACCGTAGTGTGGTTAGTAATATTAGCACCTTCTCCTCAGTTGTAACAACCCAAAATATCTCCAGACATTGCCAAATGTATCCTAGGTAGCAAAAATTGCCTGTGATTCTAAACCACTCTCATGAAGCAATGATTTGAAAGTGTCGCCCAGGGCTTACTGAAGGTCTCCAAGTCCTTCCCAGGAGGCCCAAGGGATCTATACTGCTTTCAGAATAACACTGAAATGTTATTTGCCTTTCAACTCTGATTCTTTCATGTATGTGCAGTGAAGTTTTCCAGAAGCTACATGAGCTTTGATATCACAACAGATTAAATGATGGAGCAGATATGAAAATCCAGCTGACTTCTATTAAACCAGATTAAGGAAGTTTTCAAATATGTAAAACAATGCTGACCTTCTCACAAATTTGGGGGGATTTAAAAAATATTTATTTTTCAAAAATGTTATTTATGTTAGCATAAATATCATGAATTTATTGTTGTTACTTAAATTGACTTAAAGACATATTTAAGAATTATTTCAGTGTTAATTTTAATACAACAAATGTTAGTTAATATAACTATCATAAATGAGTTATTTTTTATTTTATTTTATTTTTTTATTATTATACTTTACGTTTTAGGGTACATGTGCACAATGTGCAGGTTTGTTACATATGTATCCATGTGCCATGTTGATTTCCTGCACCCATTAACTCGTAATTTAGCATTAGGTATATCTCCTAATGCTGTCCCTCCCCCCTCCTCCCACCCCACAACAGTCCCCGGAGTGTGATGTTCCCCTTCCTGTGTCCATGAGTTCTCGTTGTTCAATTCCCACCTATGAGTGAGAACATGTGGTGTTTGGTTTTTGTCCTATCAATAGTTTACTGAGAATGATGGTTTCCAATTTCATCCATGTCCCTACAAAGGACATGAACTCATCAATTTTTATGGCTGCATAGTATTCCATGGTGTACATGGGCCACATTTTCTTAATCCAGTCTGTCATTGTTGGACATTTGGGTTGGTTCCAAGTCTTTGCTATTGTGAATAGTGCCACAATAAACATACGTGTGCGTGTGTCTTTATAGCAGCATGATTTATAGTCCTTTGGGTATATACCCAGTAATGGGATGGCTTGGCCAAATGGTATTTCTAGTTCTAGATCCCTGAGGAATCACCACACTGACTTCCACAATGGTTGAACTAGTTTACAGTCCCCCCAACAGTGTAAAAGTGTTCCTATTTCTCCACATCCTCTCCAGCATCTGTTGTTTCCTGACTTTTTAATGATGGTCATTCTAACTGGTGTGAGATGGTATCTCATTGTGGTTTTCATTTGCATTTTTCTGATGGCCAGTGATGATGAGCATTTTTTCATGTGTTTTTGGCTGCATAAATGTCTTCTTCTGAGAAGTGTCTGTTCATGTCCTTCGCCCACTTTTTGATGGGGTTGTTTGTTTTTTTCTTGTAAATTTATTTGAGTTCGTTGTAGATTCTGGATATTAGCCCTTTGTCAGATGAGTAGGTTGCAAAAATTTTCTCCCATTGTGTAGGTTGCCTGTTCACTCTGATGGTAGTTTCTTTTGCTGTGCAGAAGCTCTTTAGTTTAATTAGATCCCATTTGTCAATGTTGGCTTTTGTTGCCATTGCTTTTGATGTTTTAGATGTGAAGTCCTTGCCCATGCCTATGTCCTGAATGGTATTGCCTAGGTTTTCTTCTAGGGTTTTTATGGTTTTAGGTCTAACATGTAAGTCTTTAATCCATCTTGAATTAATTTTTGTATAAGGTGTAAGGAAGGGATCCAGTTTCATCTTTCTACATATGGCTAGCCGGTTTTCCCAGCACCACAGGTTTTTTAAAGGATTCATTTTTTCAATGTGTAAAGGGTCTCTGATATCAAACCATTTGAATACTGCTGTTCTAAATATACAAGCTTAGAATATATACCACACCAATTTTTAAAATAGCTAAGAAAAATACAGTTGGAAAATTAATTAGGAAAACAGGTTTCTATTTTCCAATAGAATAGCTCACATAAATCAATGAACTATTCAGTATGTAAAGTCAAATTTAAAGATTGCAATGCTTAAATATTTCTGAAGATAACATATGAAAACCTCAAGAACAAGTAGATCAACTTAAAGTAAAGATTATGAAATATTTAGGTCCACGAAAGACCAATGAAAAGAAGAATAGAAACACTGATTGCCTAGATTATTACTGTAGTCACCTTGGCTAAAGAAACACATTGATTATTTTGGGAGAAGGATATACAATTTTGAATGTCAGAGTCCCCAGTTGATGATAATTTGAATTCCCTGGTATAAACATATACATCATTTAAATAATAAAGTTACAAATCCATATGGTAGATGGTAATATTTTGTTATATTTTTATGATCTCCATATATTCATTGTCAATATAAGCCAAACATTTAGTTACTAATATAGAGTAGGTACCTGGATTGAAAGTTTTTATTTACTGAAGGTGCATACATAGTAACCAAGAGCCTTCTCATCAAGAGAAATTCCAATTCAGCACAGATGCTGCCAGCCCAAATGGGTTTAAATTCTGACTTCAATTTTAGCCATTCTGACAGCTGAATTAGTGATTTAATTTACTGTGCCTAGTTTCCTCATCTGTATAGTATGCAGGAGTAATAACTGTTTGTATCTCAAAAGATTATTGTGACATTTAAATGATTTAATATCTAAAGCTCTCAGAAAGGGATTCTATGTGTGTTAATATTGACATTTTCCACCTTTTTCTATCCACAACCTTCCAACACTGTTTCCACACAAGTGGTTCCTCCGTAATTTTGTATTTTTTTTTCTACCTAGAATTTGAAATGAGTCAAATAGGTCAGTTCTTCAATATAAGAAATGACCATAGAAATTCATTTGTTTCTTGAATTGCTTGAGAGGGATTACAAAATTCTTTTACTGGTTGATTATATAAACTTTACCTTTTCTCCAGGTCTAATGCATTCAGACCAAAAAAGCTAAAAATACTCTAGCATTCAGAGCAATTTCTAGATAAACTTTTTGAGAAAAAGAAGACCAATTAAGTGTGGATATGAATACATTATATTTCCCAAGAACCTATCATAAAGGTTAATTTTTAGAGATGGTTTAATTTAGTAGTCCTAGATTTCTAACAAGCACACTAAAATTTAAGAATTCTATTACTCTGACATGATTTTAAACTTTACAATTTTTTAGTCTAATAAGAGTAAAATTTGAATTGCTTATCATGTGTATGATGCTCTTCCTTAGCAATTAAAAAAGAAGATTTAACTTTTCTTGATTGTTACTCATCTGACCAAATAAATATCTTTATATGATCACTGTGTAACACTAGTTGATTATGCAGTTTTTATACAGTAACAATATACTTGGACTCACTGACACTATGACATAACTCTAATTCATGGCATGTCTTTTTGAAAATTGATACATAATAATCATACATATTTATGGAGCATGTGTGATATTTTGTTACATACACAGATTATGTAATAATCAAGTCAGAGTATTTGAGGGGGTCCAACGTCTCTAGTGTTTATCATTTCTACGTGTTGGGAATATTTCAAGTCTTCTCTTCTAGCTATTGAAATATAAAATACATTGTACTTAACTACAGTCACCCTCCTCGGGTATTGAACATTAGAACATATTTCTTCTATCTAACTGCATGTTCATACCCATTAACCAAGTTCTCTTAATCCCTCCAGTCTTCCCCACACTCCACATCCTTTTCAGTCTCTGATATTTATCATTTTACTGCATGAATTCATGATTTATCTGAGTGAAATCAACTTTTTTAGCTCCTGCACACCAGAGAGACCATATGTTTGTCTTTCTGGGCCTGACTTATTTCACTTAACACAATAACTTCTAGTTCCATTAATGTTGCTGCAAATGACACAATTTCATTATTTTTTGTGGCCAAATAGTATTCTACCATGTATATGTATTATATTTTCTTTATCTATTATCCCTTTAAGGACACAGTTTGATTTCATATATTTGCTATTGTGAATAGTGCTGCAATAAATGTGAGATATTGCTTTCATATACTGATTTATTTTCCTTTGGATTAACACTAAATCTCAAATACTAAATACTGGATCAATACCCAGTAGTAGGATTGCTGGATTGAATGGTGGCTCTATTTTTAGTATTTTGGGAAATCTCTATACCATTTTCCATAGCAGCTGTAGTAATTTGCATTTGTAACAACAACATCTAAGAGTTCATTTTTCTTCCCATCCTTGCCAACACCTTTTATTTTTTGTCTCCTTTTTAATAATGGCCATTCTGACTGAGATAAATGATACCTCACTGTGGTTTTTATTTGCATTTTCCTGATGATTAATAATGTTGAACATCTTTTCTTATAACTGTTTACCATTTGTAAGTCTTCTTTTAAAAAGTGTCTATTCATTCATGTCTTTGCCCACTTTTTAATGGGATTATGTGGTTTGTTTTACTGTTGTCTGAGTTTCTTATATATTGTGGATATTAGTCCCTTGTCAGATAAATACTTTGCAAATATTTTCTTCTATTCGGTAGGTTCTCTCTTCACCCTTTGATTGTTTCCTTGGCTTTGCAGAAGCTATTTAGTTTAATATAGCCCCATTTGTCTACCTTTGTTTTTGTTACCGGTGCTTTTGAGGTGATAATCATAAAATCTTCGCCTGGACCACTGTCCTAAAGCATTCCTTCTATGTTATCTACTAGTTGTTTAATGGTTTTGGATCTTAGATTTAAGTTTTTAATCAAGTTTGAGTTGATTTTTGCATATGGTGAAAGATAGGGGTCCAGTTTCAATCTTATGAAAATTCCATTTTCCCAGCATTATTTACTGAATAGACCATTTTTCCCCCGATATGTGTTCTGGGCACCTTTATTGAAAATCAGTTGGCTGTAAATATGTGGATTTATTTCTGGTTTCTGCTCAACTGGCTTATGTGTCAGGTCATGCCTTTTTAAGCCTAGAACCTTACATAAATTTATCCAGAAACATAAAAAAGTTCATTAAAACAAAATTTAAATGACAAATTGAGTTTTCTTCAGTTATAATTGGTTATTCTCTTCATAAGCTATATCGTATACATAATATATCTAAAAGAAATTAGCAAAAATAAACAAATTTTAAATACATTTCTAAAAATTAAATCAAAGGATCAAAAATATGAAAGCAGAACAACAAAAAATTGACATCTCTAGTCAAGGTTTAAATAAATAACAAGAGAGCACTGTGCAACAATAAATATTAATAAGGTTAGCACATATCTTTGCTATTGTGAATAGTGCTGTGATAAACATACAAGTGCAGGCATCCTTAGATACAATTTCTTTTCCTTGAGTAGATATCTCCTAGTGGGATTGTGGAATCAAATGGTAGTTCTATTGACATAGAGTGTGGAGTGATATAGAATGTCCCAGATTTCTCAAGGGAAGGAGTGTGCATATTTTTTTCTATCTATATTAATTTTTTTCTATCTATATTAATCTCTGGTACTTTAAAATCAAAGGTCTTTCATAAGGTCTTGATTGAAACTTAAAAGTTAAATGCAAACAACCATATTTAGCACTGATCTTTGTCTCAGGGTTGTACATTAATATTTTACTTAAAATATTTACAGTACATATTAATATAATGCAACTGAATACTAGACACCTCCTTCAATGTAGAGAGGAAACGTTTATTGTGAGACTACTTAATGAATACATTAAACAAAAGCACAAGTACCAAGGATATCATTCTATGCTTATGATACTACATTTCTATCTTTCTTCATTCACAACTTTCCATCAGAGATTAACAAAGTTTCTATGAAGCAGCACACTGAAGAATTTCACTGTAAACAGAAATATCAAATACAATCAATAAATGAAATTCAAATTTTTTTTACTGAATAACTTTAAGATTGATTTTGATAATTAATTAGTTGTCCATAGACTGACGTATTGCAGCTTATTATAAGAAAACACAGAGAAACAACTTAAACGGCAGTAAAATATGCTGACTGAATTCAAGAATAACTCATTAGCATAAGATATATGGATTGTTTTTTAAATGAAACCAAGGATTGTCAGAAAAATAAATCAAAATTGCCATAATAATCCCCATTTGAAATAAAATCAACATTTTCAAATATATCAACCAGAGTTGCCAAAGTCCTTTAACATATCTCTATTATTTGTGCAACAGCTGTTAAACAAGTCATAACATTCGTATCAACATTTTCAGCTTCAGAATTTGAAGCTGTAGTGTGATTTGACGGAGATATAATATTTAAATGTATAGAACTGTGATTTTGTTATTCTGCTTTATCTAGTGATATTATAGTCAATAAAATATATTTTACTAATTGGGCAATATCTATATAAAAATATAATCTTAAACATGACTTGACCTTTATAAGGCATAATAGAAAAATATTTTGAACCACCTTTGAAAAAGATAGATTCTCCTGACAATGTAAAAAGAATTGAAAATTTGTTCATGAGATGAAATATGAAATCTTGTTTCATTTTTACAAATATAGATTTGAATATAAAATGTATTTAAGATTTTTCAAAGATCAGAAATGCATTAATGATAAAGTATGTTCCACCTTGATTCTTATGACAATAATATTGCACAGTTGGAAATTTTAATATGTGAAAATTATATTCTTCAGAAGTGAGTCCACAGAAAAATAGATCATCTTTATTAGACTTGAGGAAAAGATAAAGAGGTTAATGAAAACTAAACAAAAAAAAACAATGTTCCAAGATGGGCATATGAAAGTCAGAGCGCTTTCAATTTAAGTTTCAGGTCCTAGTATCCTCAAGTTTTATGAATCTCGGGAGATATATTTTCAGCCAAATAAGTAGTAGCCTTAGACTTTATGTCTCGTAACTGAAAAGAAAGCCAGTTAATAAAACTTACACTGTTTTTTCATAGATCTTGAAACTCTCAATAAGAGTATTCTTCTTTTTAAAGCTCTCTTTTTACAGGGCACACCTAAGAATCAAACAAAATGAGAAAAATAACACAGAGAGAGAAATAATACAATTAATGTGTTTAAGCTATAATATTTTTTTTTACCGTCAGTATACTTGAAATAACAAACTATTAAAGAAATTTATTCCTTTACACAAAAATGAAATAATACAAAATGTCTAATTACATCATAGCTGTAAAACTTGAATTAAAAGCAAGCTATGGATAGAGCTTACCGTGGTTCTTTATGTGACCACTAAGAATATGGAACGAGTGAATTCTGAGAAAATTAATGGGATTCTGGGGAAATGACAAAGGAGAAATAGGTATAGGTCACATTGTCCTAAAACCTTTTTATTAAAGCAAGAGAGTGTTATAAGAAAAAATATATATATTTGAGAGGCACTAAACAATACTTATCTTTGAACTTAATACTTTAGGAATGAAAACTGAAGAAGAAAAAGTTTTCAACCTGGTAACTGAAAACACAATGATACTATTCTGCACCAGAGAAATAGCACTATAAAGCAATTTTGAATTTAAGGATCAATATTGTTGAATTTTCATATGAGTTAAAGAACTTATACAAATGTGTTTAAACTCATAAATGTCTACAGCACAATTGTCTCATAATTGAATTAAATAAATTAAAAAAGATTTAACAGGCTTAATTTGGGAGGGGGGAACATCATAAATGACTCACAAACTAAAGAAACACTGGTTTATATGAATATTTCGGGTGAATCAAATATATTTATTCAATAATAAATTTTTACTTTGTTATATAATTTATTACTACTTATATCTCATGCCTTTTTTGTAAATAAACATACACACTGACCTCAAAACCCTCAAACCAGAAATAGTCAGAACAGTGAAATTACAATTGTCTTGAAACTGACCCAATTGTCCCAAAGAACTGAGGTTTAACAGTTTCTTTTGAATAAACAAAGAAACAAACCCTTCTAATCTTATAATCTGATAAAGTTAGACTTGTTTTATCTGAGTTCCTTTGTCAGGAAACCAATGGTCAGGCCCCCGAGATAGTATCAAGGAACTGAAACTTACCAAGTCATTGTATCTGGACAATAAGACTTCAGACTCCTTACCCATTATGATTACTTAAGCAACCACCTGCTTCCTGTTGACAGACTCCTCTTTCTCACCCCTCCCTAGTTCCTGTTTTCCTGCTTGTAGTTACATTTCCTCCCTGCTATATAAATCCTTAATTTTAGTCAGTCAGGAAGTTGGATTTGAGACTGATCTCCCATCTCCTCAGCTGTAGCATCTGATTAAAGCCTTCTTCCATGCCAACACTTATTGTCTCAGTGATTGACTTTCTGTGAGGCAAGCAGCAGGACCTAGAAAAATCCCTGATGTTTCAGTAACAGTCTTTGTTACCAAAGGAGCCTGAATTTAAATCTTATTTCTTAAGCTAAATAGATAGAAAACTATTGGCTTATCTAAATTAGCAGATACTAATTTTGTCTTTCTGATAATTGGGGAAAATAGTAAGTATTTCTTAAAGTGATATAGGATTACATGAAAAACTAATTATACACCAACTAATTGGATAACCTAGAAAAAATGAATAAATTCCTAGAAACATACAATCTATAAAGACTGGGTCATGAAGAAATAGTCTGAACAGACCTATAACTAATAAGCGTGAATCAGTAGTCAAAAACCACCAACAAAGAAAAGCTGAGGAACAGATGGCTTTGCTCATAAATTCTACTTAACATTTAAAGAAGAATTAATGCTAATTCTTCTCAAAATTTTCCAAAACTTGAAGAGGAAAGAACATATGCAAATTTGTGTTATGAGGCAAGTATTACTCTCACACTAAAGTCAGAAAAAGTTACCACGAGAAAAGTATAGGCCAATATCCCTGATGAACATAGACGTAAAAGTCTTCAACAAAATGCTAACAAACCAAATTTAGCAGCACATTAAAGAATCATATTATGCCAATGCAAAAGGCCATATATGAAAAGCCCTTAGCTAACATTTTCTCAAAGGTTATACAAAAATAAAAGCTTTCTAAGATCAGGAATAAGGCAAGGATTCCTGCTCTCACCATTTCTGCTCATTCTGATACTGGAAGTCCTAGACAGAGCAATTAGGCAAGAACAGAAACAAAAGACATCCAAATCAGAAAGGAAGAGGTAAAATGTGTTCATTTTTGAAGATAGCATAATCATATATATAGAAAACCTTAAAGACTTTACTAAAATAAACTGTTAGAACTAATAAATTTAGTAAAGTTTCAGGATTAAAAAAACATACAAAAATCAATTGCATTTCCATAAACTAGAAACAAACTATCTGAAAAGGAAAATAATTTCGTTTACAACAGCATTGAAAAGGATAAAATGCTTAGGAATAAACTTAACCAAAGAGGCAAAATACTTTTAATAAAAATTACAAAACACTGATTAAATAAATTATAGAAGAGATAAATAAATGAAAAGGTTCTCATAATCATGAATCGGAAGACTTAATATTATTAAAATGTCCACACTATCAAAAGCAATCTATAGATTCAATGCAATTCCTATCAAAATCCCAATGGAATTTTTATGGAAATAGAAAACCTAATCTAACACATGAAACCACAGAGGACTCCAAATATCTAAAAGAGTCATGAGAGGAAAAAACAAAGCTGATCATTTTACACTTTCCAATTTTGTTAAAGGAGGTAGTTAGGCAGACATGAGCAAGGAAGGGTGAGGCCCCAGAAATGTCAGGTGACCATCAGGTGATAGTACAGCAATTGACAAGCAGCCTTCTAAGTGGTTATAGCTAGAATCAAAGAAGAACAGCTGCCTGACCTATAGGAAACATTTGAGGCATGGGGGCCACAGCTCCCTGGTGAAATCTTAAAAGTTGGGCAAGTGCACCTAAGCAGGCACTCTAAAAGAAAAAAGAAATGATGGAGTTTGACTGATGCATGACTTTCCTCTGGAGACACTCAACTGATAAGAGAAAATTTCCACAACTCAGTGAACACACTACAAATGCAGCCCCTCCCAAGTGCTGGCAAGCCACTGCACATGCAGACAGCCTGGTCCAATGGAGGGATCATAAAAGAAGAAACACAAACTCTGAAATTAAGCCAACATATAAAAATCCCAAGGCAAAGCCTGGGTGATGCACTTGACCCGTTAAGTGATCTGCTTGGCCCTCTTCCAACTGTACTTTTCCTTTTTACATGATAAACCTTTACCTTTGCCTTCAACCTACCTTGGCCTCCTTAGCTGAATTCTTTTCTGAGAAGGCAAGAATCAAGTTCCTGTGGATCACTGTGACTTGCTGTCAGTAACAATTTCAAAACATACTTTAAAACTACAGTAATTAAAACAATCTGGTACTGGCACAAAAACAGATGGATAAACCAATGGAAAACAATAGAGTCCAGAAATAAATTCATGAATATGTGGTTAATTGTTCTTAGACAAAAGTACCTAGAATACATAATGGGGAAAGTATGAACTCTTCATTAAATGGTGCTGACAAAACTGGATATCCACATGCAAAAGAATGAAACCAGACTTTTGTCTTAACTCATAGACAAAATTCAACCCAATTTAGATTAAAGACTTAAAACCTGAAAGTATAAAACTCTTAGAAGAAAATATAGAGAAAACCTTTATGATATAGGTCTTGGTAATGATTTCCTGGACATGACACACACGGAAAAGCACAAGGAATGAAAGGAAAAGCAGGGTCCAACTACATCAAACTAAAAATAAACAAATTTATTGCCACCAAAGGAAACAATCAACAGACTGAAATGGCAACCTACACAATAAGAAAAAAAAAATTTGCAAACCATGTCTGATGAGGTGTTGTATTAGTCCACTTCAGGTGTTGTATCACATTGCTGATAAAGACGTACCTAACACTGGAAAGAAAAACAGGTTTAATTGAACTTACAGTTCCACATGGCTGAGGAGGTTTCAGAGTCATGGCAGGAGGTGAAAGGCAGTTCTTACATGGTAATGGCAAGAGAAAATGAGAGAGATGCAAAAGCAGAAGCCCCTGATAAAACCATCAGATCTCATGAGACTTATTCACTACCACTAGAACAGTATGGGGGAAACCACCTCCATGATTCAAATTATATCCCACCAGGTCCCTCCCACAACACATAGGAATTATGGGAGTACAATTAAAGATGAGATTTGGGTGGGGACATAGAACCAAACCATATCATTCCATCCCTGGCCCCTCCAAATCTCATGTCCTCACATTTCAAAACCAATCATACATTCCCAACAGTCCCCTAAAGTCTTAACTCATCTCAGCATTAACTCAAAAGTCCACAGTTCAAAGTCTTATCTGAGACAAGGCAAGTCTCTTCCACCTATGAGCCTCTAAAATAAAAAAAAGTTAGTTATTTCCTACATACAATGGGGGTACAGGCATTGGGTAAGGACAACCATTCCAAATGGGGGAAATTGGCCAAAACAAAGGGCTACCAGCCCCATGCAAGTCAAAAATCCAACAGGGCAGTCAAATCTTAAAGTTCCAAAATTATCTCATTTGATGCTATGTCTCTCATTTGGGTCATGATGATGCAGGAGGTGAGTTCCCATGGTCTTGGGCAGCTCTGCCCCTGTGGCTTTGCAGAGTACAGCCAGCCTCCTGGCTGCTTTTATGGGCTGGCATTGAGTGTCTGCAGCTTTTCCAGGCACACAGTGCAAGCTGTTGGTGGTGGATATACCATTCTAGGATCTGGAGGACAGTGGCCCTATTGTCACAGCTCCACTAGGCAGTGCTCCAGTAGGGACTCTGTGTTGGGGCTCCAACTCCACATTTACCTTTTGCACTCTAACAGAGTTTCTCCATGAGTGCCCTGTCCCTGCAGCAAACTTCTGCCTGAGCATCCAAGCATTTCTATATATCTTTTGAAATCTAGGCGGAGGTTCTCAAACCTCAGTTCTTGACTTCTGTGCACTTGTGAGCCCAACACCAGATGGAAGCTGCCAAGGCTTGGGGCTTGCACTCTCTGAAGCCACAGCCCAAGTTCTACTTTGGTCCTTTTCAGCCATGGCTAGAGTGGCTGGGATACAGGGCACCAAGTCACTAGGCTGCACACAGCACAGGGAACCTGGGCCTGGCCCCAGATACCATTTTCTCCTAGGCCTCCGGGTCTGTGATGGGAGGAGCTGCTGTGAAGACATCTGACATGCCCTAGAAACATTTTTCCCATTGTCTTGGGGATTAACATTCGATTCCAGGCTACTTATGCAAATTTCTGCAGCCGGCTTGAATTTCTACTCAGAAAATGTGTTTTTCTTTTCTATCGCATTGTCAGGCTACAAATTTTCCAAACTTTTGTGCCATGTTTTCCTTTTAAAATGGAATGCTGTTAACAGCATACAGATCACCTCTTAAATGCTTTGCTGCTTAGAAATTTTTTCTGCCTGATACCCTAAATTATTTCTTTCAAGTTCAAAGTTCCACTAATCTCCAGGGCAAGGGTGAAATGCAGCCAGTCTCTTTGCAAAAACATAACAAGAATCACCTTTGCTCCAGTTCCCGACAATTTCCTCATCTCCATCTGAGACCACCTCAGCCTTGACCTTATTGTTTATATTACTATCAGCATTTTTGTCAAAGCCATTCAGCAATTCTCTGGGAGATTCCAAACTTTCCCACATTTTCCTGTCTTCTTCTGAGCCCTCCAAACCATTTCATCCTCTGCCTATTACCCAGTTTTAAAGTTGCTTCCACATTTTGGGGTATCTTTTCAGCAACACCCCACTCTACTGGTACCAGTTTACTGCATTAGTCTGCTTTCACACTGCTGGATAAAGACATACCTGAGACTGAGAGGAAAAATAGATTTAATTGAACATAGAGTTCTGGGGAGGCCTCAGAATCATAGCAGGAAGTGAAAGGCACTTCTTACATGGAGGCAGCAAGAGAAAATGAGAAAGATGAAAAAGCAGAAACCCCGGATAAAACCATCAGATCTTGTGAGACTTATTCAGTACCATGAGAATAGTATGGGGGAAACTGCCCCCATGATTTAAATTATCTCCCACCAGGTCCCTCCCACAACACATGGAAATTATGGGAGTACAATTCAAGATGAGATTTGGGTAGGGACACAGAGCCAAAACATATCAGGTGTTAATATCCAAAATATATAGGAACCTTCTACAACCCAGTAGCAAAATAATAAATAAAAATAATCTCAGTAAAATATGGACAAAAGACATTTTTTTCAAAGAAAATATACAACAAATGGCCAATAGGCATATTAAAAGACACCCAACATCACTAGTTATCAGGAAAACGCAAATACAATTCAAAATGAGATATAACCTCATGTCTGTTGGGATAGCCAGTATCAAAATGAAAATGAAGACAAAACCAAACAAACAAAAAGTGTTGGCAAGAATTTTGAGAAAATGGAACTCTTCTGCAGTGTTGGGAATGTAAAATGGTGCAGCTGCTATGGAAAACAGCATAGAGCTTCCTCAAAAAAATTAAAAATAAAACTAGAAATTTATTCATCAGTCTCACTTTCTGGGTGTTTATTTAAAATAATTGAAATAATTGAAGAGATATTTGTACTCCCATGTTCGTTGCAGCATTATTCAAGCCATGGAAGCAATATAAATGTCCATCAATTGGTGAATGGAAGAAGAATATCATATATAGACACAGTGGAGTATACTACTCAGCCTTATAAAATAAGAAAATCCTGTCTTATGTGACAACATAGATAAACCTAGAGAACATTATTCCAAGTGAAATAAGCCAATCATAGAATTAAAAATATTGCATGATTGCACTTATATAAAGTAATTAAAGTTGTCAAAAATTACAGTAATAGAAAGTAGAACGGTGGTTGCCAGAGACTGGGAGAGGAGGAAAATGAAAAGTTGCTGTTCAATGGATAGAAAGTCTTCATTATACAAGCTGAAGGAGTTCTTGAGATCAGCTGGGCAACATTGTCCTTAGAATTAACAATACTACATTATGTACTTAAAAATTTGATGAGGGAAGGGCCAGGCGTGGTGGCTCACGCATGTAATCCTAGCATTTTGGGAGGCCAAAGCATGCAGATCACGTGGTTAAGAGATCAAGATCATCCTAGCCAACATGGTGAAACCCCGTCTCTACTAAAAATACAAAATTAGCTAGACATGGTGCCATGCGCCTGTAGTCCCAGCTACTCAGGAGGCTGAGGCAGGAGAATCACTTGAACCCGGGAGGTGGAAGTTGCAGTGAGCTGAGATCCTGCCACTGCGCTCTAGCCTGGCGACAGAGAGAGCTCCAACTCAAAATAATAATATAAATAAATAAATAAATAAATAAATAAAATAAAACGATGAGGGAAGATCATACTTTTTTTAACCAAAATAAAATATAGAAAACTCTGTTTTATTGATATTAACTATACTAGTATGAGTAACAGTCTTCTTTTTAAAACTATAATTGGCTTTCCCTAGAGTGACCATCTTGTAAAGGAAACATTTAACCTTATTTTTTATAATCGTCAACACTACTTGAATTATTTGCAAATATATTTGTTGAATTTAATTAGGGAATTTAGCTTGGTTTCTACCTTACTGAGACATTGGAGACTTTGTAACAAACTGAAAACAAACTAGCAAATGCCAAATGCTATAAAACCTAAGGAATACGGCAAACACTAAAATTGTATTTATGTAAATGTATATTTGTACTTTGTTTTCTCCAACCCACTTTCCATGTTTAACTTCAAAGCCATATAGAGGAAACTGTGTAACTGTTTTACCAAGAACTCTATGTGCTTTTAGGTCCCTGACTTTCTAAGGATCAACCCCATTAACCTATTAATAAATGAGTTCAAAATAAAATAATTACTTAGTTCTTTAGTGGATGATAAATTGAATTGAAATAGAAATGTACTATTTTCTAGTCTGGGAACAGAGGTAATTATAGATAATTAATAAATTATATCTCTGGTCCTAATATATATTCTCCATTCTCCAAGAATCTAATTAAAGTGTTCCTTATGTCTTATCTGTACATTAGAAATAACTGGGAAACTTTTTTAAAAACCCTAAAATACCTATATGTCAATCCAAATCAGTTAAGTAAAAATCTCCAGAGCATGGGATTTGCTCTGGTATCAAAAGTTTCACAAGTGGTTCCAATGGGCAAAAATAAATGATTCAAGGGCTTGCCACTGTGGTGAAGGTTTTAAGAATCAGCTGATCTGGAGCATGTCAGCACATTCCCTTGTGAAAACTGTCAGAATCAAAACGCAGTCACTTGTGTCAAACCCTGACAAAGGGAGCTAGGGAAGGCCCTCAAGAAAGGGTTCTTATGCATATATGCCTGATAATAAGATCTATCACAAAAGACTGTGCAAAAACTATTGTCTTGCACAAAGGTAGCCACAAACTTCTACAAATAATGACTCTGCCAAGGATAATTGTCTCAAAACTATGTAAATTTCCTTAATCTTTACTTAAAAAACCCTTGTCTTCCTTTACTTCCCTAAATATGCCCACCATGTTACCATTGCAATGCTCAATCTCAAATAAATATCATTTTCTTTTAGTGAGCCCCTCTGTCTGTCCGTTGTTTGGGTTGACACCATAAACCATAAGAGTTTTGCATGTCATACCTCCTGCCACTCAAAAGGAAGCACAAGGGATGAAAGGTTACTCTGGATTTTAGAAGCAGCACTTATGATACTTGAAAAGAGTTCTGTGACCCATTTATCAGGTGGGGTCTGAAAAGCAGGATTTACAACATATCTAGAATAGAATAAAAGTGGTTTTGTCATATTTGCTATAGGACACCACATATAAATTTTTAAAGATGCCTGTACTAGATAAAAATGCTCTGTGTTTTTTTTTTAGAAAGTCCAAACCAGAGATGTGTGTAGAACCTAATGATTCTTGAATGATGCTATGACTTCTACAGCAGAGAACTACATTCCATGTGAAAAACAGTTTCATAGTATTTTATGATATCTGATGACTATGAAATCATCCAAGAGAAAGAAGTCATCTGATCATGAGACATGAAATTAGGCTTTGTGTGTATGGTGTCATCCTGAGCTTGTCCAGAGGCATATATAAATTGTATGAATAAATGGCCTAGCTTCTCCCATCACCTCTACCTGTTACATTGGTACTGTTTTATTAACTCAGGTCTATGGCCCCACAGGTGATTTTCTATGACAACCTGGAAAAGAAAATAAAGTGAGCATAACTTATAAATGAAACCCATTCAGTAGTCCATAGACAGATTTTTTGGAGGTGAGGGGAATATAGAAATTGACCCTTCTTGTCTTAAAACATAAAACTTACATTTGTCTAATCTGAGTTCCTTCCTCAGGAAATAACCCTTGGGCCTCTCACAAAACAGAAACGAACTGGGACTCACTAAATCACCACATCCAGACAATGAGATTCCAGACCTCATGATTCCTTGCTCCTCTCAAATTTCTGTTTTCCTACCTGACCGTCTGCTTCTTGTTGACCAAATCTTCTGAATTACCGCACCCTAAATCCTGTTTTTCCATACGTAGTTACATTTATTCTCTGCTGTATAAAATGCCAGTTTTAGTTGGTGAACTAGATGGATTTGAGTTTGATCTCCTGTCTCCTTGCCTGCAGTGTCCACTTAAAGCCTTCTTCCTTGGCTGTACTTGTTATCTCAATGATTGGCTTTCTGTGTGGCAAACAGCAGGATCTGGACAACACCTATGGTATTTCGGTAGTAGATTTTGGTTTCCTGTCTGCTTGTGGCTCAGACGCTGGTGGCCAGGAGTTTCAGAAGACTTCCTAAGCAGCTATCTGACCCTTTTTTTGGTCAGAGGTTGGCTTTAGTCTTTCTCTACTTGGCCTTGCTGCTGCTGGTCCCAGCTGTGTTCCTAATTCCCTAAAAGAACAGCCTTTGAAATCTGACATCTGCGTCTGTACAGATGAGTGTCTTTTGAGGGTGCCAGACAATGTGTTACGCTCTGCCCAATTTGGGCAATTCCAAACGAATTTCCATCTGCAGGTTGAACAAGTCCTGTACCCTGCAAAGCCACAGTGGCAGAGCTGCCCAAGGCCGTGGGAATTCACCTCTTGCATCAGCATAACCTGGATGTGAGACATGGAGTCAAAGGAGATCATTTTATAGCTTTAAGATTTGAGTGCCCCACTGGATTTCAAACTTGTGTGGGGCTGGTAGCCCCTTCATTTTGGCCAATTTCTCGCATTTAGAGTGGGTGTATTTACCCAACACTTGTAGCCCCATTGTATGTGGGAAGCAACTAACTTGCTTTTGATTTTACAAGCTCGTAGGTGGAAAGGGACTTGCCTTGTCTCAGGTGAAACTTTGGACTTGGACTTTTGGGTTAATGGTGGACTGAGCTAAGACTTTGGGGGACAGTCAGAAAGTCATGATTGTGTTTTGAAATGTGGAGACATGAGATTTGGGAGGAGCCAGGGGTAGAATGATATGGTTTGGCTGTGTCCCCACCCAAATCTCATCTTGAATTACAGTTCCCATAAACCCCATGTGTCTTAGTAGGGATTTGGTGGGAGGTAATTGAACCACGGGAGTGATGATTTTATAAGGGGCTTACCCTTTCACTCAGTTCCCATTCTTCTCCTTTCTGCCACCATATGAAAAAGGATGTGTTTCCTTCCCCTTCTGCCATGGTTGCAAGTTTCCTGAGGCCTCCCAGCCATGCTAAACTGTGAATCAATTAAACTTTCCGTTATGTTACCAGTCTTGGGTATGCCTTTATTAGCAGCATAAGAAGGGACTAATACAAGCCCAAATGACTGAGAGAGGGATAAAGCACCCAGACAATTTCAGGTTTGACATTCTTGGGGCCTGTTAGGTACCACTGCAGTACTTAGATTGTATTTGATTAGTTACAATGTATTTTAATAATGTATTTGAGTAGTTAGAATGTATTTTGATAATATGTTCCAATTACTCAAATACAATGTAACTACTGCAGAGGGAGAGAAAGAGGGAGAGACAAAGAGAGAGAGAGAGAGAGAGAGAGAAAGTTAATATAGTCATGGAAAATCAGAATTCCATTCCAGAATTTGGCCTTCTTGCATGTGAATTCTTCAAAATTGGCCTGAATATATTTATGAGCCAATGGAACAAAGGGAAATGACAATCTTTTGTAATACTGTTTGGCACCAATATTCTTTAAAGGCTGAAAAAATTTGGCCACTCTCTTGGCCTTTACAATATAACACTATCTTACAACTACAATAGATTCATTTTGCTATCAAATGGAAATGTGGAATGAAATTCATTAAGTCCAATCTTTTATGCTCCTTTATCAGAGCAAACCTGATCAAGTTAAGTGTAAAATTTGGAGCAATGGATGAAGGCATTTAAGAAGGGTGTTGAGTCTGTGCCTTTCCCTAAGATTCCCATATTACCAGCTTAAGATAACAGTCCCTTAGTTTAGGAAGCCTGGGCTACTATATAACTTCTGAAACCCCAGTCCTGCCACTTCAGCACTCCCTGCCAGCTGTCCTGAGGTTGGCTTCAGCTTCTCCAGTAGCTCCAACCTCTGAGACTCCTGCATCTCTGAAAAACCTATTTCTGATTCTTGCTAGTCCTCTCCCTTATGAACCTGGGGCTCCTACCTTAGTTCTGTTGGGTCCTTCCTCTATTCCTCATTCTCTCCTTTCACCAAAAAGACATCCAAAAACTCTAGAGAAATGGTCTCGCCCTCTTGTAACCATCAGAGACACAATTTGGCCGAGGTCTACTAACCCCCTATGCAGGGAAATTTCCTCTAAGGTAGGTGCAGATTGGGGGTATAATTGGAGAAGGACAGTCTGCTGGAACGATGTGAGTATATAGCCCATTCACCACCTCTGACTTACATAATTGGAAGCAGAATGATCCAGCTTCTAAGGATGACCCAAAACATGAAACTGATCATTGTGAGTCTACATTCATCACACTACTACCCATCACACTATATGGGCCAATGTTCAGAGCCTCCTTAACATCTTGTTGATATCTGATGAATGTTATGTAGTGCTAGAAAATACTTAGGAGGAAGCTGACCATTTACATGCAGAAGATCCAAATAAACAGGTGAGGACTGGTTCCAATATGGTAGTGCCCTTCCACAATCCAAACTGGAATCTGAACAATGAGAATAAAGGTAAGATCCAAAATTTTTTTAGCGTAAACAAGGGGCAGAAAATTAGACAACGAATGAATGAGAACACATCAGCATTTTGGAAAGAATTTTGGAGGCTTATCAAAAATATATGGATATAGATCCATACTGTTCTGAGAATTACAAGCTAATTAATATGACTTTTGGGGCAGAGTATGCCTGATAGTCAACTTAATTGCAAAAATTAAAGGGCATTGGAACATTGCCAATATCTCAATTAATTGAGGTGGCATACAAGGTCTTTCTGGATTAAAAGCATACTAAGGAACAACAAAATGAAAATTGCAGGAGATGAAACCACAGGCTAAGTTCCTTGGAGCAGCCTTAGCTGAGTCTAGAAGGGCCTTCTCAGAAAGGGCAAAGGGAGAAAATCTTAGAAAGACCACTCTTAGGCAAAAAAAAAAAAAAGTGTGTACTGCACAAAAGGGAGACACTGGAAAAGAGATTGTCCCAAACTGAATAGAAGGGGTGGCCAATGCAAGTAGCTGGGTTCAATGACTATAACCTGGAATGCCATGAGCTTAAAGCTCCTTCAACCACTCAGACATTCCAATCCATGATCAGTTTCAGCCACCAAGAGCCTAGGGTAGCTGTTAAAGTGGGTGATAAGTTGGTTGATTTTTTTATTGACACCAGAGCAACCTACTCAGTTTTAACTATTAAATTGACTAAACTTGGAAGGGAATTTATGATAGTCACTGGAATGTCTAGGGAATCCTCTCAAAAATATTTTTTTTCAGCTTCTATAATATACAATAGAAAATTAGGCTGGACCCATTGGATCATGCCTGTAATCCTACCACTTTGGAAGGCCAAGGCGGGTGTATCATAAGGTCAGGAGTTCAAGACCAACCTGGCCAGCATGGTGAAATGCTGTCTCTTCTAAAAATACAAAAAAGTAGCTGGGCATGGTAGCATGTGCCTGTAATCCTAGCTACTCTGGAGGCTGAGGCAGAAGAACTGCTTGAACCCAGGGGGTGGAGGTTGCAGTGAGCCGAGACTGCACCACAGTGCTCCAGCCTGGGTGACAAAGTGAGACTCCATCTCAAAAAAAAAAAAAAAGAAAGAAAAAATTCTTCTTTGACCCACAGTTGTGTCTATATGCCAGAATGTATACTCCCATTACTAGGACAAAATCTTCCTTCCAAGTTACAGGCCCATGTGACTTTCTTAAATGAACAAGTGTATGTTGAAGTCCCTCCAGAACATTCATGCTCTTTGCAAGTGGACTTAATTGCACTTTTGACTATTCCTCAGGTCCTCCCCTCTGAAGTCCTTGAGAAGTTAAACCATAAAGCCTGGGTCACTGTGTGTCCTGAATGGGCCCATGTGGTACCAATCCATGTTTAGTTAAAATTGGGCATTACCCCTCTACACCATACATACACTCAGCTCCAGATTAAACAGTATCCTCTAAAGCTCCAGGATCAAAGGGGGCTCCAACCTTTGATCACAGCTTTCTTAGAATATGGGCTCCTCTTATGCTGTCATTCCCCCTTAGAATACTCCTGTCTTGCCAGTTCAGAAGCCTGACACTCAAGAATATTGTTTTGTCTAAGATCTAAGGGCAATAAATCAAATCGTAGAAGACATTTATCCCATGATACCAAACCCTTACACTCTTCTTAACATCCTTTGTGGAATTTTGCCTAGTTCTCAGTAATATACTTAAAGGATGCTTTCTTCTGCATCTCCTTGGCCGCTGAGTTCCAAGAACTGTGTGTTTAATGAGTGGGAAAAATTGGACTCTAACACTAAATGTCAGTATTGTTAGGCCATGCTTCCCCAGGGAATTAAAAACTCTCCCACCCTTTTTGGACAAATCTTAGCCAAAGACTTGAGGGAAATAACCCTCAATAAAGAAACTATTTTGCAATATGTATATAATATTTTGATAGCCAGTGAAACAGAGGGTGACTCCATTCCCCGTGCCATGAAAGTTTGAAATTGCCTTGCAGGGAAATGGCACTACTTAGAAGGCACAGGTCTGTCTTCCCACACTTGAGTAACTGGAATTCAAGATATCCCAGGATACTCACAATCTTCTCCCAGATTCAAGAGAGGCAATAAATCAGGTGGTGTCCCAACTCTCCACAAACAACTACGTGACTTTTTAAGGATTGCTAGTTTTGTTGAATTTGGATCCCTAACTTTGGGTTAATAGCAAAAACTCTCTATGAGGCTTTAAAAGGAGTAGATAAGAAGCCCCCTTCTTGGAGTGGGGAGTGTCAAAAAGAATTTTAATCATGAAAGAGAAATTGATGACAGCCCCTGCTCTGTATCTCCCTAACCTATGCAAAGCTTTTGACTTATTTGTTCCAGAAAGACAAGGAATTAGACTTGGAGTACAAACTCAAGGCCTTGGAACCTTGAAATGTCCTGTGGCCTACTTTTTAAAAGAGCTTGATGTGGTAACTAACAGCTAGCCTACCTGCCTCAGGGTGGTAGCTGCCAACTGTGATCTATTACAGTAAACTGAAAAGTTCATCTTGGGGCAGTAAATGACAGTGCACACTGTGCATTACGTGTTACCTCTACTCAAGCAAAAACGGGGTTATTGGTTGACAGCAGGCTGACTGGGAGAGTACCTAGCCATGCTTCTAGATAGCCCAAATATAACTTTCAAGGCTGGTTCTTTATATGAATCCTGCCCCACTGCTACCAGTGAAACTCCAGCCTTCTGTTCATTATTGGATTTATATAATTGATCAAGTTTACTCCAGAAGACCAGGCCTCACAGAGTTGCCATTGACGGAACCTGACAAATTCTTCATTGATAGAAGCAGTCTCATCAAACAAGGAGTCAGAAAGGCTGAGTATGCTGTATTTATTAATGAGCAGGTAATTGAGGTGCAAGCCCTGCCCTCTGGGACATTTTCGAAAGGCTGAGCTCATTGATCTAACTAGAACTGTTCATCTGGGTAAGGGAAAGCAAATAAAGTTTTACACTGACTCTAAATATGCCCAGGCTCATGGGGCAATTTGGAAGCAATGGGGCCTCCTCACTTCAAATAACAAAGAAATAAAGCAGGATTCTCAAATTCATGAATCATTAGGTACAGTAAAAATGCCAAAGGAAATAGTAATTGTTCACTGCCAAGGACACCAGAGGGCAGGCACTAATGTTGCATAAGGAAATACTAAGGCTGACCTAGAGGTGAAAAAGATTGCCAGGGGGCCCACTACCTAGCTGGCTCTTGTTCCTACACTTTGTCTGGAAACCTAGCATCCCAAATATTTGGAGGTTGATCTTAAAAGAGCTGAGGAATGGAGGTTTTCTAAACATGCCAGACATAAATACCTTACAAATAACGAAGGAAAAATTCTCCTTCAACAAGCTTTGATTAGACTAATCCCTGAGCAAATTTGTCAAAGCACCCATTATGGACAGGAGACAACTCTATGCTGGACATGGCCTTCTCCTTTTGGGCCTCACTTGCAACAAACAATACAAACTGTAGTTCGACATTGTTCTACTTGCCTGAAAAATAATCCAAAGCCTCCAGAAGGCATAAAAGCCACCTTTAGGCAAGAAACTCAGTGGAAAGGAACATATCCTAGAGAAGACTGGCAATTGGATTTTACTATAATGCCTCAGAACCCTGGAAAATTTTGATATTTGTTGGGTTTTTTTGATAAATTTACAGGCTTGATTGAGGCTTACCCCACAAAGACTGACAAAGCTACAAAAGTTGTGAACGTTCTAATGAAGGAAATAATTACTACTATGAGCACATGTGTGTACAAGTATCATACAAAATATGAACTAAAAGAGGAATCAGATGGTTGAGGCTTAAACACCTTCTTCATAAGGGAGGGAAAAATGGGATGAATGAATAAGCCCAGTGCTGAGACAGTGGTTCCAAGGAACAGTGGTTATCTTGCTATGAAGATAGAGTTTCTTAGGTACTCTCTTGGATCTACCTTCAACGAATGCAAGAATATTTTACCTGAGTGCTATGGTGACTACTAGTCTCTTCTCTTCTCTGGTAGTTGATCTTTTCTAATTATTTGATGAGTTCCCTAGAGAGAAGGTCCCAAGGCAATTGCATTTTTTTTTTTCCCAAAAGAAGCTTTCTTTGATAAAGAAATCCCAGAGAATCCCTCCCTCCACTTGGAGCTGGGATCAGGGAATGAGGCCAAGCAAAGGACAAAGGGTCCTTGATTCTGAGGCAGCTTCAAAGGCCTCTCAACACGTCAAACTACCAGTCCTCGGGGTATCATTTTCTGAGCTCCAACATTATCTGATGTGAAATTTCCCTAGAAGTCTCATACACAAAAAGCTGAGTTAGCTGCAGAGAGAAAAATTAGTATCTGAGTAGCAACGAATCTCATTAAAACAGTCTCCCATTTCTGGAAATATGTCTGTCCAATTAAACAGTTATATCTCATTTCAGGAGACGGTGCTGAAGACTGGCTCTCAAAGTTAGGCCAATATATGTGATGCAAGTGAAGAAATCTTTAATAAGGAATATTTCTTATTAGAATGGATTCTTATGACTTATGCAAAAAAATAATGGCTAATCTCTGGAGTTTCTTTAGAGTCTCTGGAGAACAGTAAGTTGAAATTACAAATGGCAATTTTACAGATTTTTTTTTTGCTTTGCGCTTTGCATGTACAAAGTTTTTCCAAACATAGGCTCTTGTGGTGATGTTTCTTCAAAGCCAAGTTGACTGATTCAGTCTGTAGGGTCTTAGGAAAAAGGCATTTTCAATTTCAGTGAGTCTAAGTCAAAATAATGGAAGAAAAAAATTGGAAACATTGGTTTGGAGACTTGCAATCAGGAAGGACTTCAGAATTCAGTCTAAATTATAGGCAAATAACAAAAATTTACAATGAACAGTGCTAGGATCTAACAACAGGTGTACTAAGTTTTTCTTCTGAAACATTATTTACTCTCCTAGCCCCACCATGTTTACCAAAGATAATCATAGTACTTCCAATTTACTTGTAAAATAAATTTAGTCTTATTAATGTGACCTAATAATTTCCATAACGTGCAGTAAGAATAGTGATTTATCACATAGGCTCTTTTTTCTATTGGCTTTGCTGAAAACCTTTCATAAAGAATGTGATATTAGATTCTCAAAATGTAGGAGCCAAGCCAAGGATTTGACTTTCCCTCAGACTATATCTGTAATACCTGTATGAATTGGGGGAATTTTTTTATTTTTTGAAACAGAGTCTGGCTCTGTCCCCCAGGCTGGAATGCAGTGGCACCATCTCGGCTCACTGAAAGCTCCGCCTCCTGGGTTCACGCCATTGTCCTGCCTCAGCCTCCCAAGTAGCTGGGACTACAGGCGCCCACCACCATGCCCTGCTAATTTTTTTATAGTTTTAGTAGAGACAGGGTTTCACTATGTTGGCCAGGATGGTCTCAAACTCCTGACCTCATGATCCACCCACCTTGGGCTCCCAAAGTGCTAGGATTACAGGCTTGAGCCACCACGCCCGGCTGAATTGGGGGAATTTATCACTTTTTGAGGTCTCCAAAATATCTTGGCATTACTGGACCTGTCAGAAGCTGATATTCTTTACTTACCTCAAGGACAGCAACTTTGAAAGGAAATCATGTAGAAAAGGTACCAGGTCAGTCTTTTTCAAAGTCTATTGGCCTTATTTATTATTATTATTATTATTATTATTATCATTATTATTATTTTTTTGAGAGGGAGTCCCACTCTGCCGCTTAGGCTGGCATGCAGTGGCGCCGTCTTGGCTCACTGGTTCAAGTGCTTCTCCTCCCTCAGCCCCCCGCCTTAGCCTCCCAAAATGCTGGGATTACAGGCGTGAGCTAGGGCGCCTGTCCCCAGTCTCAATTTTATTTAGCAAAAATTGCTAAAGTCATGTAAACTTTAAAAGAATCTGAATTTATTAATTTATGAGAGTTCATTTATTTTTAAGTTGATTTGATGATATGTAGACCGTACACATACATAAAAATATGGACAAACATAAACGTTTTGTAGCTTTGATCTTACAATTTTTCCATAAGGCAGATAAAACTCACTAGTTTAAAAGCACAGTTAGATAAAAATGGTGCCACTGTAAATGCAACAAATTAAACTTTACCTGTCCCACATGGCTAAGCCCTTATTAAGTTTTAGAGAAAAAAAAATAGCGTATTTACATCTCAAAGCCCAGAGAGAAAATTTAAGCTTTCTCAAGCAATTAGGTATGTCAATTAGACATAAAACAAAGAAAGGTTAAAAATGAATGCCAAAGAAACAAACATAGGAATTCACCACATAATTTTATAAGGAGACCAATTTTGGTCTAATATTAATAGATAGCTTGCAATTTTGTCTGCCTTTTCCAACTGGACCACTGAGGTCAGAGTGGAGCCTGCTATCTAATAGGACCAAAAAAGCATTTGCAGCTTCTTGGGGCTAATACTGACACATCTAAAAGGCGGACACAGCCAGAAACCACAGCACTTGGATCTCCCGAAATCTAAGATCCCATTCCTACACTGAATCCCAGGTACCTTAGATCCAAGGCAAAAGGCAGAGAGGGAAACACCATGGGGCTGAGCTGTTTAATGCTCTTATAGCGCACCTCTCTGCAAGGACATTCCCTGAGGCTAGTGGATGACGCAGCACCAACTGGCCCACTCTGTGATTAGCTCATCCCCCACAGAAGTTGTATCCCTCAGTGGTGAGTGCTCTCACAATCTCCACGTGTCCAAACTACACTCATCATCATATCGTGGCCACAGCTCCCAGATCCTCACAGACAAACCTAGTCAACAATTTTACTTATTCCAAATTGCCATTTACCATCAGTTTCTGTTTGACTTGGTCAGAAATCGGAAGATTTTCTTATCTAAACTTGCAAATAAATGAGGAGGATAGAAAGCCAGTGTTTGTTTCCTGTAGTAATAGCCATTCATTGCAGCAACTATTAATTCCCTTTAACATCGCACCTTTGCCGATAACCCACTAGTTAGCACATATACAAAGGTCAATTGCTTTTGTACAGTTTAAAATAATTCTTGGTACTCCCCTGAAGCTGGAGAGATTGGGGCATTTAATGTAAAAGAAAGCAGAGCTTCAGATCTAAGTAGAACCCACCCATGACTTTCGGGGTTCCATGAGCAAGACAGATGATCCCAAAGTGGGGGTGAGAGGTGAAGCCAGCTGGACATCCTGGGTTGACTGGGGACTTGGAGAACTTTTCTGTCTAGCTAGAGGATTGTAAATGCACCAATCAGCACTCGGTAAAAATACACCAATCAGCACTCTGTGTCTAGCTAAAGGTTTCAAAACGCACCAATCAGCACTCTGTAAAAACACACCAATCAGTGCTCTGTAAAATGGACCAATCAGCACTCTGTAAAATGGACCAATTAGGCCGGGCGCGGTGGCTCACGCTTGTAATCCCAGCACTTTGGGAGGCCGAGGCGGGCGGATCACGAGGTCAAGAGATCGAGACCACAGTGAAACCCCGTCTCTACTAAAAATACAAAAAAAAAATTAGCCGGGTGTGGTGGCGGGCGCCTGTAGTACCAGCTACTCGGAGAGGCTGAGGCAGGAGAATGGCGTGAACCCGGGAGGCGGAGCTTGCAGTGAGCCGAGATTGCACCACTGCACTCCAGCCTGGGCGACAGAGCGAGACTCCGTCTCAAAAAAAAAAAAAAAAAAATGAACCAATTAGCAGGATGTGGGCGGAGCCAAATAAGGGAATAAAAGCTGGCCACCAGAGCCAGCAGCAGTAACCTGCTTGGGTCCACTTCCGCGCTGTGGAAGCTTTGTTTTTTCGCTTTTCACACTAAATCTTGCTGCTGCTCACTCTTTGGGTCTGCACTACCTTTATGAGCTGTAACACTCACCGGAGGGTCTGCAACTTCACTCCTGAAGTCAGCAAGACCACAAACCCACTGGGAGCAACAAACAACTCCAGACATGCCACCTTTAAGAGCTGTAACACTCACTGTGAAGGTCTGCGGCTTCACTTCTGAAGTCAGTGAGACCACGAACCCACTGGAAGGAAGAAACTTTGGACACATCTGAACATCTGTAGGAACAAACTCTGGACACACCATCTTTGAGAACTGTAACACTCACTGCCAGTGTCTGCAGCTTCATTCTTGAAGTCAGCAAGACTAAGAACCAGCTGGGAGGAACCAGTTCCGGCCACGGGGGTGTCTGTGGTGCCTTGGCTGTGTGGTTCAACGGGTCTCAGTGGCTAGAAGTCTCTCTCTTAGTTCTCTTTGTGTGACAACCAGAGCTCTGATGCTTTCTTTTAGTGATTTTTTGTCCACTGACTGCCAAATGGAAGAGGTATGGACATGAAGGGGAACATATCAGTGATTAAGAAAACTGGATAAAGATTTAAAATGAAAAAAGAAATAGAAGAAGTAAATGGAAGAAAGGACTTCCTAGAGGAGCCAGTTTGGGAAGACCATAAGCTTCCCAAAAAGGTCAATGAAGTTTGACATTTTTCTCAGCAAAATATCATGCTAATAAGAAAGGAAGCATACCCTCAGAGAATGGAACATATATATATTAATAACATATTAATATATATATTTGAGATATAAAATAGCTTTCAATTTAGGTATTGACCACAGAGCTCATTAAAAAAAATCTTTTAAAAATCTCTTTTCATCAGATTTCAGCTAGGACAAAGAAAAAATATTCCTGATGTTTTGGCTTTTATTGTTGTTCTAAAAAACAAACTAACTAAAGTAATCTACCAAGTGAGTCTTTTGTGACTTAACCAAGGAAGCACAAGCCATCTCCAAACAGGGACAAAGAAGCAGTCCTCACAAGGTCCAGAGGCACTCCCAAAGACAAGAAAGAAAAAAAAAAAAGAGAGAAAAAAGAACACTTACCCACTGCGATTAGAGTGTAAATTAGTTCAGCCATTGTGGAAGACAGAGTGGCAATTCCTCAAAGACCTAAACACAGAAATACCATTTGACCAGCAATCCCATTACTGGGGATATATCCAAAGGAATATAAATCATTCTATTACAAAGACACATGCATGTGTATATTCACTGAAGTACTATTCACAATAGCAAAGACATGGAATCAACCTAAATGATCATCAGTGATAGATTGGATAAAGAAAATGTGGAACATATACACTGTAGAATACTATGCAGCCATGAAAAATAATGAGATCATGTTTTTTGCAGGAACATGGATGGAGCTAAGGCCGTTATCCTTAGCACACTGACAGAGGAACAGAACACCAAATACTACATGTCCTCACTTATAAGTGGGAGCTAGAGGATGAGAATACATGGTCACATACAAAGGAACAACACACAGTGGGGCTTTTTAGAGGGTGGTGCGTGGAAGGAGGGAATCAGGAAAAATAACTAAATGGGTACTAGGCTTAATACTTGAGTGAAGAAATAATCAGTACAAGAAACTCCCATGACACAAGTTTATTTATGTAACAAACCTGCATTTTTACCCCAAACTTAAAAGTTAAAAAAAAAAGAAATACTTAGACAATGTTTTAAGAGCTCAAAAGTTGATATGTTAGTTTTTTATGTGGGCCTCAACCACTTTCAGTTGACCATCTGCATGACCCAACAACCTGCATGACCCCGACAGGCAGCAGGCCAAGCTAACGTCTCAGGACACAAAACAAGACAGACAGGAAAGAAATAGCTACCCATGAAAAGGAGAAAGATAATTATAAATAGGTCTCCCAAACCAAACTTACACAAGAGTCACAATCTAAACAAATGATTTTCTCCTGCCAACCTGAATTTAGGGAGAAAGGGATAAACAGAAATGTTTACCGTCCATTCTCCATCAAGCACTCCAGGTAGAGATCCAGGAGCACTAATCTTGGTAAAAATTGTTACCTTTCTTTGTCAGCTTTTTGTCAGTTGTCCTAGGTCCTCAACTGTAGGCTTGGAAGAAAGCCAGGAGTCTCAGTCGTCCTACCTTTGTTTCTAGATCTATGGGGGCTGAGAGGGTGTGATCCCTTCTCTCCCCATTGTAAAAGGTTACAGCCTACACCGCTGTAACAAAAATGAGATTAACCAGGGAAAAACATAACGAAGTTATCACTATTACATACACATGTGTCCATAAGAATCATTCAAAATATGAACTCAAAGATGGACCAGGTGATTAAAGCTTAAATGCTTTCTTTACAAGGGCCAGAAAAATAAAGGAATAAATGGGTCCAATGCTCAGGCAATGGTTCACAGGAACAATGGTTGTCCTATTAAGAAGATAATGTTTCTGAGGTTATTTTTTGGAACTGTTCTTGGAATAGATGAGAATTCTGTCTGAGTGTGATGATGATTCCTGGTCTCTTCTCTTCTCTAGTCATCAATGTTTCCTTGTTATTTCACAAGATCCCTAGGGAGGATGTCCTAGCACCATCTCATTGCTTGGGAAAGAAGAGAACAAGACAAGGATAGAGGGACCTTTATTCTGAGGCAGCTTATAAGGCCTCTCAGTATGTTAAATTTCCTTTGGAAAATTTGGGGCATCGCTTGCTGAGCCCTCAAAGCTATAAATGTTGGGAGGCCGAGGCGGGTGGTTCACAAGGTCAGGAGTTCAAGACCAGCATGGCCAACATGGCAAAACCCCCTCTCTACTAAAAATACAAAAAATTAGGTGGGCGTGGTGGCAGGCACCTGTTATCCCAGCTACTCAGGAGTCTGAGGCAGGAGATTCCCTTGAACCCAGGAGGTGGAGGTGCAGTGATCCGAGATTGCACCACTGCACTCCAGCCTGGACAACGAGAGCAAAACTCCATCTCAAAAAAAAAAAAAAAAAAAAAAAAAAAAAAGCAGCAGCTATAAATGATTTTTTAATAAGATCTATTTCCAGCATCCCAGTTTCTAAATGAATATTCTAGCCTGTGCTGTAGTAAGTCAAAAAATAAAAGATATAAGGGATCTTCCAGGTTTACTAGGTTAAATTTTTGAAAAGAAGAAAAAAAATTAGCATTAACTTCTAATGATATAATTTTGTTCATAGAAAATCCAAAGTAAAATCTAAAACTGAATTACTAGAATAATAAGAAATAATAGCTTTTTGGATATGTGATATTAAAAATAATTCATTTCCTTGGTTTTTGCAGAAAGTAACTAGAAAACATGGTAAAAAAGACATATATTTGCAACAATAGCATAAATATGTATATTTACAGTGTATGTAAGAAATACATGGAGACAATTTAGTTTTTCTGAATAACATTTCAAAAATGTATATATGAATAAGCACTGTCTTCATGAAATGTCTGCTAATTTTTCCCACATTTATCCAAGTGGCTTTCCTTTAATGTGTACATGTCATGAAAGTTACACATATCATTTCTAATTAAATTTTATTGGCCTCAAATTAGCCTCAAGACCAAATTTCCATTAAAAAAACGAAAAATGATTTGGGGAGTACATCTATCAGGCTACAAGAAGATTTTGATGTAGACTTCAGGATTGTAATTATGAGAATTTTATCTTTGGTTAAAAATACTTTGACTGCAGCGGGGTGTGGTGGCTCACACCTGTAATCCCAGGAATTTGGGAGGCCAAGATGGGCGGATCACGAGGTCAGGAGATCGAGACCATCCTGACTAACACATTGAAACCCCGTCTCTACTAAAAATACAAAAAATTACCCAGGTGTGGTGGCGAGCACCTGTAGCCCCAGCTACTCGGGAGGCTGAGGGAGGAGAATGGTGTGAACCTGGAAGTGGAGCTTGCAGTGAGCTGAGACTGCACCACTGCACTCCAGGCTGGGTCACAGGGCGAGACTCCATCTCACAAAAAAATAAAATAAAACTTTGCATGGAAAGGACATTAGATCTAAAGCAACATTTTCATTAGTCATATTGGATTCTATTTTTTACTTTAATAAACTAAAAATTTATGTTATCCAATAAGCAGATGCTTTATTACTTTCTGAGTAATTAACTACAGAAAGAAACGATTTCCAAATTGCAAAAAATAATCTAAATACAATGCCATGCTTTTTTCTAGAAAATCACACCTTCTCTGCAAATTATTCCTTTAATATAGAGGACTTTAATGTTCATAGACACAGAATATCAATACTTATTTTAATAATAGTATATTATCTATCTCCTTTTATACTATCATCACTCGATATGGGTGAAGAGTTACATACACTTTTTATCCTGTTTAATTTATGTTGCTATAAACTATATATTCATGGAAAATAAAGCACTAAGTGATGCTGGTTTTCTTAAACATGGTTTAACTTATTTTCCATGGGTGACACGTTATTTAAACAGGTGCCATAAATGAATGCTTCCATTTTTAAAAATGAGGACAAGCTCCATACATAATGTATAGTTTTAATATTATTAATGACCAAGTCATTCTTTGGTTTATTTCTATTCTCTATCAATACCATGATGTAGCATTCTAATAAATCATTAGTGGGACACCATTGTAATGTCATCCTACAAAAATGCATCATCAGAACTACTGTGATAAAAGCTGCCCTCGTGATGATGAATAGGTCTGACTCATAAGCACTCATTTAGTACATACCTGCTGTAAAATTAGGAAAGTCTTTGAATAACCAGATAAGCAATATTGCATTGATGATAAAAAAGATTGTATGTTTAATTGTTATGCATTTATTTGTGCAAACAAAAGCTGAGTGGAAAGTCCTTCAAGGAATTTTGAGAAAAGCTTCCTATATGGTCTGTTGTTTTCTGAATGAGTTTTGTTCAAAATTTTTCATTTCAAGGATGACTAATAAAATAGGAATACAAAAATATTCACTGAAAATATTCCTAATTCTTTAGAACTCTACTATATCTAAGAAAATATTTCACTGATTGATTTTATTTCTTCTAAAATGCTCAAATCCATTAGTAAGTTGTTTGTCAGTGGCAAGGGCAGGATTCATGTAGAATACAATCTAAATCTAAAGCCAATGCTTAAAATTTGTATTACCTAAAATCACTCAGGAGTCGGGATAGACACTTATTTTGTTTTTCCTTTTTGTTTCCCAGTGGAATACTTTATTAGTGCAACATCTGTAAATCTACAGATGTTTTCCATTGTCACCATAAGGTGGAGGATGATCAAGGGATCACTGTTATTATTGAATGAACTATCTCAGCTTACTGGAACCATTTTATAATCAACCACTTGCTTGATGAGCTTCTTAGAATATATTTGGTAGTCTTGATTGTTAAGTGGGCCTCTTGAGTGGTAAAAAGTGGAGAAAGAGTGTTAGATTATCCTTTCTGCTCTAGCGGTCCTATACCTCTATAGATGCCACAGCTGGGTTCAAGGGCAAGAAATTTGGGAAATATGTCAATTTTTGGTTAATGCCAGCCAACTTCACACTGGATCTATTACCTTCACTTTGGAATAGATGTTTGCTTTCTGATTGACTGAATTACTGAATCATTCCTCCCTTCTTTATTTGAAATATCTACTAGATATTTTCTGTATGCCAATAGAAGATTTGATGAAAGCTGAGAATAAGGGAGTGAAATGAACTTTGTCCTCTATCTAAGGGTTTCACAATCTATAGGTAAGAGCAGAGAAATAATTTCAGCAACATGAACAATTTTAAAATAAACACATGTTCATTAATAGGAAGATAATTTTTATTTCAATAATTTAAATCCTTAGAGTTTGTAGTAAATAAATGACCATTTCTTCCTTTATTTGAATATCCGATATTAATTTTACTTTATCAAGCTAAGTATTTTTTTTAAGAATTATCCAACTATTAAATTTTTGATAAATTGGCTCTAAATTTCTATGAAGATATTGAAACAGTGTTGTCTTTTCCACTGTCACCATAAGGTGTAGGATGATCCAGGTATCAAGTCAGTAAAAGCTACAATTTTCAGTTAGTAAAAACATGTTTGTTGTGATTAAGATAATCCCTGCTTTTTGTTCCCTAAATAACTAATTCAAATGTTTATAATACTTTTTTTTTGTTGCTGCAACTATTTGTTTCTGCTTACCTTTAGACTTCCTAGTCTACTCATGCCCTTTTCAGACCCTTTTAACACAGCAGCCAGAAATACTGAAATTCTTGTTAGGTTAAATTGTATCAGTGTACCCGTTTGGGCATGTGGTTCACACCTGTAATCCCAACACTTTGGGAGGCTGAGGTGGGCAGATCACCTGAGGTCAGAAGTTTGAGAGCAGCCTGACCAACATGGTGAAACCCTGTCTCTACTAAAAATACACACATACAAATTGTATTAGTGTACTTGGCTCAAAAATCTTGTACCAGCTTTTCATTTTGCTCAGGTAAGAGACAAGTACTCTATGGTAGCATGCAAGGCCCACGTGACCTCCTACATCTGCAATCTCATGGCCCATGACACAATAGTCTTGCCCTCAACATTCCAGGCACACTCACTCCTTTTCTCTTCTTGACCAGGCAAAGTGAACCTTTGTCTCATGGCTTTCGCACTTGCTGTTTCTTGAACCAGGGAGATTATATAAAAGAAACTTTGTAAATGTTTTCCACAAAACCAATAGTAGTCTTACCAATTTACAGAGCACTAACAATTAATTACATGTTGTGAAACCAAAAGATACTTTTAAAACTACCAATTAAATACAAAAATAAATTTTGATAAACCACACTAGGAGAAAGACTATTTTTCTATCTCTCAGGAATATACCGTAAGATTTTTATTTCAAATGAGTGAACAAGGAATAAGTATATGGCTAGAAAACAGAAAAAATATTATAGCAATGGATCAGAAAGTTACAGATATGTTATATATTATATTTATTTAAAAATCTATAAAATTCAAAACTATATAGAATGTTACTTTCCTGAATTTTAACAGGTGTGGTATTTCTGAAACTGAGGGGTTAATCTGTTTGGGTCTGTCAAACTTCCCTGCTTGCTTTTGGTCCCTTGCTTTTTGCTGTTGTTGTTGTTGTTGTTTTTTTGCATAAAGCTGAAGGCCATCCTACTGAATGCCGTAACTTAACCTTCACTGGCTACATTATAGATAACATTTATGAGTCACCATGGTAACAGCTGCTTCAGTTATTTTTCAGGAACTTCAGGCAGCTCCTGTCCAGTTCAAACCAGTTGCAAATATGGACCCTTCAACAGAGGCTGAGCAAAGGCCTACTAGGTGGCTTTTTGACATCAGAGGGCCCAAAACACCACCCTCAGATCATGCCTCCATTTTCTGAACATATGCCCTAGGAAAAGCCATGAGCCCTGACTACACTTGTGTAGATCACTGACTACTTCATTTTCTTGTCCCTAACCCTTATCTTCTGGGAGGCAAATTTGAGAGCTCTTTTCCTGCCTACTCGCTAGGCTCCCTAGTGAATAAATCTTTTCTCTTTTGCAAAATGTATTGTCACAGTGATTGATTTACTGTGGGCGTGGACAAAACAAACCTGAATGAACCTGGTCAGTATCATTTCCAGCTTATTTAAATTTATAATTGGTAGTGATTTTTTTTCCTCTATCCAAATAAATGTTTACTTTCGTAACTAATTTTGGATTATTTCTTAAAGAGAGCTCCTGTAATTACAAAAACTTCAGGCCTCACAAAGCTGAGATCTGCCTTGATCTTAGCCCACAAGAAGGCACAATCAAGTCATTCAACTCCTTTTTAATCAAGGTTCTCTTAACAAACTAAGAAAAATAGAAACTCTGACATTTCTGTGCTTCTCCCCTCAATATTTTTTATTAGTCATATTCGAAAATCTTAAAAAAGTCCCATCTGTAACGTATGATTGGAATTGAAGTTATCAAACCTCAAGCTCAAAACTACTTTTATTTTATTTTATTTATTTGTTTATTTTGAGACAGAGTCCCACTTTGTCACCCAGTCTGGAGTGCAGTGGCATGATCTCTGCTCACTGCAACCTCTCCCTCCTGGGTTCAAGTGATTCTCCTGCCTCAGCCTCCCGAGGAGCTGGGTCCACAGGCATGCACCACCACACTTGGCCAAGTTTTGTATTCTTAGTTGAGATGGGGTTTCACCATGTTGCTTGGGCTGGTTTCAAACTCCTGACCTCAAGTGATCTGCCTGCCTCAGCCTCTCAAAGCGCTGATATTACAGTCGCGAGCCACCACACCAAACTGAAAATTACTTTTAGCAAGTTGTATAAAACTTATTTATTGATTTAAACAAGGAGAAAAAGTCTCCATGTATTTTAATTATATTTGTTTTGGGGAAAATGAACATAAATTAAATAAACATTTTTTGTTTTTCTGTTAAACTTTATAGTCCAAATTACATACTTGATAAGATAAACCAATGTATAATTGTTTTTTGTTTTTGTTTTTTTTGAGATGGGGTCTTGCTCTGTCACCCAGGCTGGAGTGCAGAGACATGATCTTGGCTCACTGCATCCTCTACCTCCCGGGTTCAAGCAATTCTCCTGCCTCAGCCTCCTGAATAGCTGGAACTACAGGTGCCTGCCACCACGCCTGGCTAATTTTTGTATTTTTTGGTAGAGATGGGGTTTCACCATGTTGCCCAGACTGGTCTCAAACTCCTAAGTTCAGGCAATCTGCCTGCCTCAGCCTCCTACAGTGCTGGGATTACAGGTGCGAGCCACCACGCCCTGCCAAGGTTTTAAAGACAATATATTTATTATTTTTCTTCTATGTAATACTAACTTTACTAATAATTGTCAATCATATCTTTATTTTTGCCAATTACTTTCAGAGGACACAGAGTTCTAGTAAGATTATTTTCCTTCATTGAAATAAAGGGCGTACCATTTTGCCTTTAATTAAGTGCCACTTGTATGGCAACATTAATAAGCTCCAATTATATAAATTCAGGGAAGTTTTCATGTTAAGGAAAGGAAGCTGGAGGGTAAAGTGATGATATATTAAATGTTTACTTTTCATTGAACTTTGTGTCATTTATCATTTGTGGAATGAAAAATGCCATGGTGTGTGTAAATCAATAAAAAATACTTTCATCTCTAATAGAATGCTGAGTACTCAATTAAATACACATTAGAAATATAAGTCAAAACACTGTTTGCCATTTAGGATAAAAGTAGTCCATCAGGCCAATGAGGAAAGAAGTTTTAAAATGCTGGTTTTAGAATTTGACTCAGTATCTAGAGAAAATAAGAATATTACCATGTCATGTTATATTTTTATGTTATTATTTTCTTAACTCTTATGCAAATAAAATAACAGTTAAATCATGACTAGGTGCCTAGCTGTGTCATGTGTTTAAAACTTATGTTTAAATTTTTATGCTAGTATCTCTTTTTTATTGATTTACACTATTTTTTTTTTTCGGTTATACTATAGTTACTGACAATGTTAACATTTACATGAGTCCTGTAATTCTGAAAAACAGCTATGGATAAAGAATCGCACCACCATTCTTTCGTGTTCTGGAAAATGACTCCTTGCGGAGTCACCCTTCCTGGTAAGACTTAGGTAAGGTTCACAGGTGACCCCTTGGTTTACCTATGACAAGGCCAGACACAGAGCCTCCAAAATCTCATTCTTTGCCTCAGATTATTAACTAAATTGTTTTGTTCTTACTGACCAATTAGAACAAAGTGTCTGTTAACCAAACTTAGTTAAAAGATTCTTTCTTTCCCCAAGACTGCTGAACATTCATCTACTCTCATCCTGAGCCAGCATAGGACTCCTGTGTAAGGGCCACTCCTGGAGAATAAACTGGCTTGAGCACAAAACATTTGCTAATGTACTCTCCAATCATGGCACCCTTTCAATTCACCTCCCCATGCATGTCTCTTTTACCCTTGGTTACTCCTCTCTACAAAAGAAAAACCCTTTTGCCTAATTCTTGAGAAACATGCAGATCTTCTATTCAGAGCATTCTTTATATTGCAGTAGCCTTTTCAAATAAAGTCTCTCTTGACCCAAGTCTAGATTTGTTTTTAATTCAACATTATATAACATATTTACATCACGGAAAGTTCTTTGAAGGGTATATCTGAACTCTCTGCACTGTTTTTGCATCTCTCTTGTAAATCTCTTGAAAATAAAAAGCTGAAGAAACAAAAGGATATTTCTCAGTTTATACATTATAGGCCTCTTGAAAATTATTTATAAAACTAATAAATTGATTACTACAGAGAAAAAAAAAGACCAGAAAGTCATACAGTTTAAAATATGACATTTAATACTTAGTATCTACCTAAAGGCTATAACTCCAGGAGTGAGGATAGTTTGTTTCTGAGTGAAGACTTCACCTTGGTTCTTGACACAGTTCTCTTTTACATAGGACAGCATCCCAAGATCTATCCCAAACCATTTTCGGAAATAGCTTTTATATTGGAAGCTTTAGAGGGTCTTGTACTCATAAATAGTAACATTTCAAAAAGCTATTTTAAAAGAAAAACTGATTATATGTGAAAAAAGACAAAACATTTTTAGATGTGCAAAGGGGCTATGTTAGTTCAAAAGAATCTAATGCTAAGGATGTGTGTGTGTGTGTGTGTGTGTGTGTGTGTGTATTATATATAAATTTGTCACTGAGTATATGACAGGCCATTAAATTTTGAAGGAGCAAATTCTTTCTTGCTATTCTTTCTCAATACTAATGGAAACTCTCTTCTTGACCAAATTCTACTCAGGCTCCGGGAAACTCTCTTCTGTACTGAGCTTTGACTTTTGAGTTTCCAGATTTATCTTTGTATTGTTTAGCTTCAGCAAGTGTCCTGTTGAGTTATTTTACCCTAAATCGTTACCTATCCTTGATATCTGATCACCCTCAATATAGATCATGTTCTTCATCCTCCATTTTTCCCCAGATGAGGTCTGATCACCCTGGCTTTCCTTCTGCAAAATTCCTGGGAAGTTAATTTAGCTAGAATCCTACCTTATTCCAGTTGTCTCCTCTTAGTAACTTTCCATCCACCCCGCTCCCACTCTGTTCCTTGGCTATACATTTCCACTTGTTCATGCTGTATTCACAGTTGAGCCAATTCTCTCTCCCCTACTGTGAAACTCCATTGTAGGAACCCCCTTGAACAAAGTCTGCCTTATGTTTCTTTAACAAGTGTCATAAATATGTATTTTTTTCTTTAACAGTACAAATCTCATATTCCTGGAGCTTATCTGATATCCTCTTTTTTTCCAGCTTCACTGAGAATCCTAGTCCCACTCAGACCATTTCTCCAGCCAGTGACTTTATGTGTTGTCTTTTGCATTAGCCTTAGACTACCTTCAATTCCATACATTTTTATGCAAACACCATCTTCTTTTCACTATTCACAGATAATAGCACTATACTTTGTCTTTTTTCTGGACATATTTGGTATTGTTTTACACATATACTTGTGGAATTTTAGAAACTATTTATAAAGCAATAAAAATAGCACAAAAGTGTCAACCAGTGCTGCTGTCATCCAATTTGTGTTGTATGGATTTCTTAGTTACAGCTTGTGTTGAAATTATCTAAAGATAATGTTTTAAAGACATGTGACAGTGAAAACATCAGCGGTTGCCAAATAGAAAATAAGAGGAGAGAATAGAGTGAAGAGGTGGAGCACGGATGATTTTTAGGTTGATGAAACTGCATTGTATGATACTATAGTGTGGAATGTAAATTATTTTACATTTCCAAATGCGCAGACTACAAACGCAAGAGGGAATCCTAATGTAAACGATGGACTTTGGGTGATTATGATGTGTCAAGGTAGCTTCATCAATTGTATCAAATATACTACTCTGGTGTCAGAGGTCGATAATGGAGAAAACTATGTATGTGTGTGAGCAGGGTTATTTGGGAAATCTCCAACCAACCTAAATTTTGCTGTCAATCTAAAACTGCTCTCAAAAAATTGTCTTTAATAACATTAATTTAAAAAGACACATTTGGTAGACACTTGTTAAAAATCCTCTTTAATATAAACCAGATAAAATTTTGTATTACAAAAGGAAATAATTGTTCAATTCAAGAAACTTTGAGTATCACATCCAATTTACATAAAATTATAAAAGATTATTTATTCCTTTATTATTTTTGTTACATCACTCTTCACTGTTTTCTTAATAAAGTGGGAAGTAAAATTATAAAAGCAGAATTTTCTCCCCCTATAGGCTCGTGACTGGCAGACAAAAGGTAAGCTGGTAATGAAAATCGGAAGTAGAAATTAAACAGAGTGCTTGAGGCAAGATCCAAATACTCCCTGAAGTGAGAGATTTCAGAAAATTGTATTTAATATAGATAAGCTGGGTTCCTCTAGAGGTCTGTATTTATATCAGATCTGAGGTACTTCCCAAAGGAATTCCTGATGAATTGTAACAATATTTTAAAGCCTAAAGTGGAAGACATTTATCTCAAAAGTCCCTAAGTGTGTAGAGGAGAGGGAAACACTCAGGAAGCAATGTCTGCATCATGGATGTCAACTCATGTTGTCAGATTTGAGAAGGTATTCAACGCCATCTTGCCATGATCATTGTTCTATATATTTCACTAATTGAATAGCACTAATTTTATATGAAAACATCCCTGTGAAATATCAAAACACGTAGGAAAAGAAAAAGAGTTTGTCCATTAGCCATCTTTAAAACCTGTATTCCCACAGTTTTATCCAAGATTTAATTTAAAAAGTAGCATTTGGGACAGTGAAGAATAGGAGAAGGAGAAACACCTGCCAGAAAATCATTTTCTAACAATACAATATTAAGTTCCATTGAAAAGGAGAATTGGAGTGAAACATTTTTGTTTCTAAGAGTTGCAAACCCAATAAAGTAATGTGAAACTATTAAATGAGGTGACCTGACCTGCTAAAAGCAATTCAAATAGCTAAAAGATACATTCAGCACTTTTCACATGTAGATGGAAAGAGTTGTCTTCCAAAGGGTCAGTTATGTCAGAAAGACTAAAACATGGGGGAGAATATCAAAAAATTGCCCTTTGGTTACTTAATGGAGAGCATTATAAATGACCTTGTGCCTAGTGAATGTAGTTTGAAAAGATTCGGTCAGCTTGCACTGGTGAGTATAATACAATTTTGTAACATACTAATACCAAGTTATTTTCAGCCAGGAGGCAATTATTTTTCCTGGTAGAGTAGGTATTTTGTGGATACTATTTTAATTTGTGATTACAGAATAGATCAGTGTTTTGAATTCCAAAACTGAACAAAACCTGTCGTAAATAAATATATTTATATACTAATCCTGAATATATAATAGTTACTGTAAGAAAAATGTATGCTGCGAAATCATTGTTGGTCTTCATCAAATAATGTATTGATAGTCTATATTTCAAATTATCAAGAAAAAGTAGTATTCATTAAAATTTTATTCCCAAAGAAAGGTAAAATGACGAGTTGTAGTTGTAAAATACACAATAACGTTAGTTGAGTGTCCCTAATCCAAAAATCTGAAATCCAAAAATTCTCCAGAATTCAAAACTTTTAGAGCATCAAAATGACTTCATAAGTGGAAGTCATTCACGTCATGTGATAAATCATAGTCAAAACCCAGTAAAAATTGTTTTACGTTCAACATTATTTGAAATATTATATTAAATTATCTTCAGGCTATGTGTAAAAGGCACATATGAAACATAAATTTCATGCTTAGCCTTGGGTTCTGTTCCCAAAATATCTCATTATGTACATGCAAATATTCCAAAATCTTAAACAGAAACATTTTTGTTCTCAAACACTTCAGATAAGTTTTACCCAATCTTTATATCTATTCAGAAAAAGGATCAGAACAAAAAACGAGAGTAATAGAAATGAAAATTGTACCTGACAAATATCTATTTCATAATGCATTTCTTCAAAGATAATTGTGAAGGCTTTTGACATTTAATAGAGAATAGCAAATAGAATAACCTAAATATCAAATACTGGTTTTCTGCATGTTATTACATAATGCAAAAATGTGATTGGAAATGTATTTACCACGGAGAAACATGTCTAATTTGTTAAAATTCAATTGTGCCTTATAGATTATGATTCTAAAGTTGTTTCCTGTTTAAAACTGATTCAGGTGATCTCTCAGAGTAAATGCAACTTTATTTGGAATACTAAACTATAAGCTCTGGTGAGATCAGAGATTTCTGTCTATATCCAGGAGATCTGGGACATGGTAGGTACAAAGCAGGTTAACTATGACTACTTGCCCGAGTCCAGTGAGACAGAACACTCACACACAGAGCAAGTTACACAAAGTGAGCGTATTACCCACAGCTAGGCAATAAAGGACAGCAGAAACCTGGGATTCATGACAAGGTGGTCCTCCAGGGCTCAGGTAAGCTGCATAGGGAATATGGAGTCTCATCTGTGTGTATCTGTCCCTTGCACTGTGGCTGAGGGATTCCCAAAAGCAGCCTGCCCTAGGATTTTAACCCTAAGAATAACAGGAATCATTGGGTTATAGCATTGAACAGTATCCTCTTTCTAGGTGGAACTAGAACAAAGCCCAGGCTGTGTAAGTCAGTCCCTCTTTATCTCAGAAGGCTGCATTCCCACCACGTGGCACAATTATTTCTGAGACCTACAAACTAGAATTGGGGGAGAACTGGTTTGGTCCAAGGTCACACAGAGAACAGTCCCACAGTGGACATGCAATTTTTATGGGTTGAGTGCATGAAGTAAAGGAATATGGTTTCACGTATGTATAGGTTTCCCTGCAATATTAATGTTTCTATTTTTTTTTTACTCTAGAAAGTACATTTGAAAAGTTCTATCATCATATAATAACGGGAAAATGAAACAGCGTTAGGATGGTTTCACCCTTGATAATTATTAACTGTGTGACATTGGGCAAGTTACCTAGCCATTTTATTCACAGTTTAATTTATAAAAATTGCTATTTGTTGCACATTATAATTATACATGCTGTATAAAATATATTTTTTAAAATTATGTTTACTATCTATATTGCCTCATATATAGTTTTCATTTTAATAAAAATATGTTGGTGTGACTTTTTTTAATGTAAGCCCGAAGTTCAAAAGGCTGTTTCGTTTAAAAACCTAATGAATTTTTGTAGCCTGTCCCATATAGCTCATCATCATGGCCCTGATGTCTTTGGTAGCAGTATTTACATTTTGAAAAAATAATGCCACATCAATACTAGTATTATTACTATTTCAATTTGTCATTTAGTGCATTTTATAAAGAACCTGACATTTCAATTCATGAAAAAAATCTGCTTAACTTTACGTCTATATAACTTTACCTATATAATTTTTTACATGACTAGATAGGGGCAAGCACTTTTTAACTTGCTTTATACAGACTTGCCTTTAAGATAATTACAATCACTGTGTTCTTCACATAGTGCTGTGATTTTCTTTTCATGAATATTTACTTGGTTGATTCTAAAGAGCTGTCACATTTATTTATTTGTTTCACGGTGTAAGCATGGTTTTGTGAGAGTTCAATGGAAGGAAAGATGAATGTCTGCATTGTAAAATGAATGTATTGGTATGTCAATGAGGCCATAGACCAATCGGTCTGAACAAACTTGTCTTCCTTATCCTCTGTTAAAGATGGAACTCTTGGAGAATTGGAGGGAGTTTCTTTACTAGACACACACACACACAACTTTTTTTTTTTTTTTTACCATAAAGTTTATTTAAAAAGTTTTATCATCATGAAGTAATGAAAATAAAAAAGAATTAGAAAGGTTTCACCCTTGATAATTATTAACTGTGTAACATTGGTAAGTCACATAGCCCTTTTAAGTCCGCATGTATGGCTGTTTGCTTATGTATAGGCACAAGGCTAGGTGCCAGGAATAGAGCAATAAATGAAAGAAACCCGATCCCTGACTTTTCACAGGAAACTAGCCAATAGTTTGCTGTGAAAGATAAACATTAAAGAGATAATTACACAATTTATTATAATTGCAATAAATTCTACAAAGGACAAGTACAAGATGCTTGGAAAATATATATCAGGAATATAGGACGTAGTCTTAGTAGAAGGCAAGGCTCCCCCTGAAAAGTGGGTTCTATATTAAAATTTACATTGATTGTTTTTTTGTGATGCTGCTATCACAGATGTTTCTTTTAAGAAAATATGTTGTTTCCTTTCTCTGTTTTCACTGGAATTCCATTATCCAAATTTAGTAAAAATAATTCATTTTATAATATTCATGTAAATATTTAAAGATAACACCTCACGGATACATTGAAAGTTTTATTTTCAGGGGAAAGAAAGAAAGAAAAAAAAAAGACTTGGTGTTTCACCATAGGAAGGACTTCAGAAATAAATCCCTAGTTGCAAACATAGACCATTAGTTAATATAATAATTTCATGATAATAACCAGTAGAAAGAGCACATTTACTCAATAATTGACTCATTTATTTAAACATGGGCATTATTAATATTATACTCCATGTTAGATACTATTTTCTTCTTTATTCTTGAAACTCTAACTCTAGTTCTTGAAACTTTTGTATCAAATCTGTTTATGTACTTAGTTTACGAATAGTTACTTGCGAAGAACATTTCCTGCTATTTTCCATAGATCATTTACTTTCACTCTCTTAAGATTTGCTGTTGAATGGTTCATGACATCCTTTAGGACTACATGGGTACTTTAACAACCAAAATCAAAATGCTAGCTCTCCATTTAATTTATCCAATTAATTAGAAATATAGACACTAAGTTATCACATAGATTTATTTCAGTCATTAAGAACTCAAATTTGTTAAGCATGAATAAAATTGAATTAACATTTGGTTAATTTATGAATAAAATTGTTTTCTTTTACATTTTTTAATTTAATAATTTCATTATAGTAACTTAATAGTTTAGCATTATTTTAGAATAATTCAATAAAAATATAAAAAGTAGTATTTTATAATTGTGAAAGTTTTAATATAGTGAATTGCTTTAGCTAATGGACACAAATGATTGAAAATGGTTTTTCAGTTAAGTACAGTAGTTAGGTGAGAAGACAGGAATACCTTAAAGTACATTTACATCTAGATGGAGAAAAAATTGATTCATTTTCTCAGCACTTGCTCTAATTCCTATTTTCCCCTCACCAGTGATTAAATTATGTCCTTGTGACAAATAGTCTCTTTAAGCAGGGATTTACAAAATGGGATAAAATAACCCTAATAGGAGAGATGGATCATTTGTCATTTTCTCCAAACTCTCATTCTGGTGAAGAACAGGGGCTGTCTCACAGAGGGTCTGAGTACTTGTAAGTCCTTTTGATGGGGAAAAAAAAAAAACCACGTAGGCTTGGAGAACATCAGTCAACAGCTTCAGGTTCTTCCAAGCCTCTGAGACAGGTAAAATCTCTGATCAGACCACTTCTCATGGTGTGGGTGCTTTGCTTATGTGTTGGCAGTCAAAGCCATCTGCATGGATTTGAGATACAGTTTTCAATAAGGGTAAAAGAAGGAGCAGATTTAGAACTTAATTAGAAACATGCTGAAGATAAGGTGTAAGTTAAAAAATATTCAGAGAACTAGCAAATATAATGAGGACAGATCCTGAAGTAGACAACAACTCTTGATGACATTACACTCAATAAATTAGAGCCAAGAGAGTTTTAACTAAAAACATATATATTTTCTTTGAGTGTATATTATATACAAGCAATTGTGAGAGGCACACTTCTTTAAAGTAAACTGATATAAAAAGCATGGACATGTATGCAGTTTATGATCTGCTAAAGAAAGCCAATTTTTGGAATATTAATAGCAATTATAACACAGTTCATGCTATAGAGATATATGCAAAGCCATGAGGACTGTAATTGAAGAAAGTACGTCTCTTTGATTATCAGTGTATCTCCTGGCACATTACTTACACACTGGATATACAGAGATATTTGAGGAGTTAAAATGATGACTTCTGATGTCTTGGCCAACACTGTGAGGCCTCAGTTAGTGTCTGAAGTCAAGGACATGGCTGTATGCACTGGTTCTTTTCTTCTTTCCGTAAGTTGGCATCATTGCAGTAATCTCTGGAGTTACCTGTATCTTGGAACTGATCTTTCTTTGTGTGTAGGATTCAACAGTACCACTACCTTACCATGTTTGGCTACACACTCTTATATATGTAAATCCTAAAAATGTTAACTTATATACCTACTCGAAATTTTAAAAGCAGAAAGAGGGAAGGAAGGAAGGAAGGAAGGAAGGAAGGAAGGAAGGAAAGAAGGAAGGAAGGAAAGAAGGAAGGAAGGAAAGAAGGGAGGGAGGGAGAGAGGGAGGGAAGGAGGGAGGAAGGAGGGAAGGAAGGATTAAAGAAAGAAAATATCCAGAGCAATATTAGAAGGCAAAATTAGAATAAAATGTGTAAAATTTGTGTTCAGTTATAATAAATACCTTTAAATTTAAACATAGTAATTAGAAGGTCACATTTTAAAATTTAAAGCAGTTTTAGACAAAAGAGAAAAGAGACATGGCAAAGGACTTAAACTATAATTATCACAACAAAACTTTAAGAACAATATTATCTTTGTTACTTTTTGTTATTCATGTATAGTTGAGTTACGATCAGATTGTTCAATTTGACATATGGGAAAGTAGCATTTTAGAAGAGTTTAGGAACTTACTCAGAATAAATATGACTGATATACAGCCAAACGTGAACTAGAACTCAAGTCAGATGGCTATCATTTCCTTGCTCCTAATACTACAGACTTCATCCAGTTATTACAGTCAGATATTATTTACTCAAATTTTTGTGTAATTTAATTTGTTTTAGTAAAATTCAACTTTTCATGATCAATGTTGCATGCAAAGAAAGTCTACTTTTTTGGCAATACCACAAGAACAGACTGCTCCTTTGATAAAACAGCAAATCAAAAGGAAGAAAAAAACTTGATCAATGTACACTTGGGAGAAGTTCACAGTGCCAAAATGTAACTTTAAACCAGGTACTTCAAACTCGTACAAATGAAACCTCAATAGCATTCATTCCATTGAAGATAAAAATCAATAAAATATGTTTAATCTGGGAGAATGGTGCACTTTGATTGTGTCACTTCAAAAGGTGTTGAAATTATACAGAAGCAACAGTTTCATACATTTTTGAAACTATTTTCAGAAGTATTCATGCTTTGGGATTATCAGACTTTCTTCAGATTTTTTTGAATCATTATCCAAAATGCTTAGTCGCCTTCATCTTTCATCTTCATGACATGACACTTCATCACATAGTGAGACACCTGCTGCAGGCATGGCTTTTCTTGTGAGTAAGCTGCCACCTAAGAATCATTTGAAAGATAACAGGCACTTTTTCATGGAGTTGTTTGATTTTTCTTGTAAATTTGTTTAAGTTCCTTGTAGATTCTGGATATTAAACCTTTGTCAGATGGGTAGATTGCAAAACTTTTCTCCCATTCTGTAGGTGGTCTATTCACTCTGATGATAGTTTCTTTCGCTGTGCAGAAGATCTTTAGTTTAATTAGATTCCATTTGTCAATTTTGGCTTTTGTTGCAATTGCTTTTGGCATTTTTGTCATGAAGTCTTTGCTCATGCCTGTGTACTGAATGGCATGGCTTAGGTTTTCTTCTACAGTTTTTATGGCTTGGGGTTTTACATTTAAGTCTTTAATCCATCTTAAGTTGATTTTTGTATAAGGTGTAAGGAAGGGGTACAGTTTCAGTTTTCTGCATATGGCTAGCCAGTTTTCCCAGTACCATTTACTAAATAGGAGATCCTTTCCCCATTCCTTGTTTTTGTCAGGATAGTTGGAGATCAGATGGTTGTAGGTGTTTGGTGTTATTTCTGAGGTCTCTGTTCTGCTCCATTGGTCTATGTGTCTGTTTTGATACTGGTTCCATGCTGTTTTGGTTACTGTAGCCTTATAGTGTAATTCAAAGTCAGGTAGCGTGATGCCTCCAGCTTTGTTTTTATTGCTTAGGACTGTTTTGGCTATACAGGGTCTTCTTTGATTTCACATGAAATTTAAAATACTTTTTTTTTATTTCTTTGAAGAATGTCAATGGTAGTTTGATGGGAATAACATTGGGTCTATAAATTACTTTGGGCAATATGGCCATTTTTACAATATTGATTCTTCCTATCCATAAGGATGGAATGTGTTTCCATTGGTTTGAGTCCTCTCTTTTTCCTGTGAGCAGTGGTTTGTTGTTTCCTTGAAGAGGTCCTTCACATCCCTTGTTAACTGTATTCCTAGGTATTTTATTCTCTTTGTAGTGATTGTGAATTGGAGTTCATTTATGATTTGGCTCTATGCTTGCCTATTGTTAATGTAAAGGAATGCTTGTGATGTTTGCACATTGATTTTGTATCCTGAGCCTTTGCTGAAGTTGCTTATCAGTTCAAGAAGTTTTGGGGCTGAGAGGATGGGGTTTTCTAAATACAAGATCATGTCATCTGCAAACAGAGACAAATTGACTTCCTCTCTTCTTATATCAATACCCTTTATTTTTTTCTCTTGTCTGATTGCCCTGGACAGAACCTCCAATACTATGTGTTTTTTTTTTTTTTTTTTGAGACAGAGTCTCGCTATCGCCCAGGCTGGAGTGCAGTGGCACGATCTCGGCTCACTGCAAGTTCTGCCTCCCAGGTTCACGCCATTCTCCTGCCTCAGCCTCCCGAGTAGCTGGGACTACAGGCACCTGCCATCTCGCCCAGCTAATTTTTTTGTATTTTTAGTAGAGACGGGGTTTCACTGTGTTAGCCAGGATGGTCTCGATCTCCTGACCTAGTGATCCGCCCGCCTCAGCCTCCCAAAGTGCTGGGATTACAGGTGTGAGCCACTGCGCCCGGCCAATACTATGTTGAGTAGAAGTGGTGAGAACAAAGGATATGGACAGACACTTTTCAAAAAAAGACATTTCTGCAGCCAACAAACATATGAAAAAAAGCTCAGTATCACTGATCATCAGAGAAATGCAAATCAAAACCACAATGAGATCATCTTATGCCAATCAGAGTGGTGATTATTAAAAATTCAGGAAACAATAGATGTTGGTGAGGCTGTGGAGAAATAGGAACACTTTTACACTGTTGGTGGGAGTGTAAATTAGTTCAACCATTGTGGAAAACAGTATGGCGATTCCTCAAGGATCTAAAAACAGAAATACTCTATTATTTTCTCTTGTCTGATTGCCCTGGCCAGAACTTCCAATACTATGTTGAATAGGAGTGGTAAGAACAAATGACCTGGACAGACACTTCTCAAAAAAAGACATTTCCACAGCCAGAAATACCATTTGACCCAGCAATCCCATTACTGGGTATATACCTAAAGGAATATAAATTATTCTATGATAAAGACATATTCACACATATGTTTATTGTAGCACGGTTTACAATAGCAAAGACATGGAATGAACCCAAATGCCAATCAATGATAGACAGGATAAAGAAAATGTGGTATATATACACCATGGAATGCTATGCAGCCATAAAAAGGAATGAGATGATATTCTTTGCAGGGACATGGATGAAGCTGGAGGCCATCATTCTCTGCAGACAAACACAGGAACAGAAAACCAAACACCACATGTTCTCACTCATAAGTGGGAGGTGAACATTTAGAACACATGGTCACAGAGAGGGGAACAACACACTCCAGGGCCTGGAAGGGTGTGGGATGAGGGGAGGGAACTTAGAGACCAGGTCAATAGGTGTGGCAAACCACCATGGCACACGTATACCTATGTAACAGACCTGCACATTTTGCACGTGTATCTCTTTTTTTTTTTAAAGAAATAAATTAAAAAAAAGAAATGTAACAGGCAGGCCACCTTCATTTAAAAACAAAAGCCTTCCTATTTCTTGCACAGAAGGCTTGAATTTAGTCAAATTATATACTGCTAAAAATGAAGACTGATGGGTACATTTGTAATTAATTTATTTACTAGTATGAAAGATGGTACTATTTCCCTTAAAATGTATCCTTTAAAAGTATTAAAAAGTCTAGTACACATAGAGGATGAAATTGTCAGGTGTGTCTTTGAAAGCTGTAATGTATCAATCACCACCCTAATAATCCACAAGAAATTAATTGCATTCTACATATTTTAACTAATTTATTATTATTTTATTAAACTTTTTCTAGTTCCTCAAAACTCCCAGAATCCATTTTTAAGAGCAATAAGCAAATGCAACGAAAATAAGCAGAAAGCAAAAACATATGACAGGCATAGGATGCACTCAGTATGTCTACAGAAATGTAATTTTATGTAATTTGCCTACCTCATTCATAGACACTGAGTAGTCTAAAGGGGCTACATAATTAACAGTCTACATTGCTTTGTTTTCTTCAGGAGAGTAAAACAACCCATTCGTTTTTGTTTTTTTTTTTTTTTAGAGAAGACTAATTGATTTCTATGCTAAATAGTTATGATATTTATAGTCCATTGAAACCAACATAAAATATGAACAAAAGTATTGTAAAGGCCACATTTTAAAGGTACGTAAGACTGACTTACTGCTATAGGCTATGGCAGAAATATCCTACCATATTACTTACTTACATTTCTTCATAGAGATGAGAGAGATATGAAGAATCTATACATCTGAAACAAAAACGAAGGATGATATTTATTTGCACCTTACAATTTGGCAGCCAGTATGATAGTAACTATCACATATGTTTCATATTTAATTCTAAAAAGAAGTGAGATGTTTGTGAGCATAGGCATTTTGAATATCAATAACCCGAGACTCAAAAATGTGAAGTAATTTGCTCATATTTAATATTTTATCTGTAAAAGCACCAACAGAAAAATAGAAAAGCTTCAATATCTGAGTTTTTCTCACATCATTTGGATTAAACTTTTAATGATGCCTACAGAATACATTAAGGTTTGGTGTAGATGTCAGTGCTTAAACATACAGTAAGTATATTTATTTGTTAACTCATGCAATTGATGTTTGAGCATGTAGTAGAATGTGATAACCACTCAAAATATTAAAGGAAATAATAATATGTAAGACTCATTATCCCAAAAGACTTTCAGAGTAGAGAGTTAAACAGGGGAACAGGCACTGCTATGATTTCCACAAATGTTATGAAAAGTGTATTCACATGGTAGTATCAGAACAATGGGAGAGCACATGCCAACTCTGCCGTGAGCCTCTTGGTATATCTGAGCAGAGTCAGCTCTCAGTGTGTCTGTGTGGGGTGGGGGAGGGGGAGGGCTGTATGTGCCTATCTCTGGCACAGCCAAGAGTATTTGAAAAGGGTAAGAGGCAAGAGATCATGTGGTCTTGACAGCAAGAAACGATAGGACTTAAGTACATCTAAAGTATAAATACTATAAATAGGGACATGAGTGTGGACGGGGATGGAGGCTCTAGTATGCTGTGTGAACACTGTTTTATCCCAGGAAATGTAGAATCATAGGAGCGAGTTGCATTATGTTTGTGTGATAGCTAGATCACTCTTGTTGTAGAATCGGAAACAGGCTTATGGTTAACAAGAATGTAGACATACAGACCAGTTGCCGAAAACTAGAAGAGAGTTGATAATTTGAGCTAACATAATAGAAGGATTTGAGAAATTGGTGTGCGGATAGATTTTGGGAGGGTAGTATTATCCAGCTGCATAAGCCTATCTACATAGCTCTATATATTGTATTTATTATAACTTCATAATCCATATTATAGTGTGTTCATAGCTTTACCCTGTGGCACTTCTATTGTTCTTGCATTAGCTATTGCTCAACGTTCCTGCTCAGGATTCTATGTGTACAAGCAGTCATGCATTTGTTCAGTTCTGAAAACTTCTCAGCCATTAACTCTCAGAATGCTGTATTCCCTTCATTCTCTTAATCTGAAATTCCTCTTAAATATTCATAAGTGTTCATTTTGAGGCTTTCTAACCCTGCAGTAGGTTTTCACAAATATACCACAATAAGCCCTGATCTTAAAAATCACAAAAGTATTTTCTGACTCTGGGGAATAGTGGATATTTTCAGAATTGCTCATCCTCCCTTTAGACCACTTTAGGCCCCTTATGCTTTGGAGAGGCTTCTGGAACTGTTGCCTTTGTAATTTTTATTGGATTCCATTGGATTAGAACAATTACCGGGCTGTATAGTATAGGTACTCTCTCCCTTTACTATTTTATCCCCAGCAGAAAGGATAAGTATTTAAAGAACATTAAGCTAATATGCCCTCACTTTCATGCCTAGTTGTCTTGGAGAATAGTTTAAATATAGCAGAGTTGGTTCTATGGATATGGTCATCTATTTTATTCTACTTGGGTCTGGGTTCAGGTCCCAGTTCCGGCCCAGGACTAAATGCTTCAGTGCCTTTATGTCCACATTTCCATATTTCTAATACTCTTTTACACCATTCTGTGTTTACAAGTATCATGTAATAAGGGCACTTCTCAAGTTCTCTACTTCTCAAAATGCATAATACCAATCTACACACTTACTATAATGGAAGATAGCGTAAACACGAGCCATAAAATGAGGTACCAAGTATAGCTATTTGACCTCTGCTCTCCGGCCGGTATCTGCACCCCTACACACACAGCATGGCCATGCACTTCACAAAACCATGTGGCCTACAGGATGGAACATTCACCTGACATAAATTTACTCTCATGAGCACCAGACCCCTCCACGTTTTTCTTTTCCCAAGCTTTCTGTGATATTCTGCAACACAAGAAGCTTGGTTTTATTTTGAGCCTTAATATTTTCACATGTTGTAAAAAATTGATAGTAGATTAATAGACAGATTTACTTTTTGATTCTCTAGATCACCTATAGTTTTTCAAGCTTTCTGTGCCTTGGATCTGGCTAAAAGTCCCTTCTCCTGATCTGCCACCAAAAACAAACACATTTTGTATTTTACTTGCAAGTCTGCAGAGCCATGGTCACAGCTACCAACTGCTGTATTAAGTCCTCTCTAGTAGTCAGTATTCTTTGGTGATACGTGACAGAAAGTCAATGCAAACTACTTCAAGTTCAAAATGAGATTTATTGGTCCATGTATCCAGGAAGAGCAAGGGTGAAACTAAGGTTGAGTGGAACCAGGAAATTAGATGTCTTCAGGATTCTTTCTATATCAGTCTTTTACAATTTTCTTTCTAGGATAACTTCATTGCATTCCTGTGCAGCAGGCATCTCTGCATGAGAGACATGTTGATGGTAGTTCTGGATTTGACGTGAATACTTTCAGGAAGATGACACCCTCCACACTAGCTATAATTAGTAAAATCTTAGAGAATGAATCAGGTGTTCTGGTGTGAGTCATGGTATCTCCTGACTTTGGGAAGTAGATTTTTTTTTTTTTTTTTTTTGATACAGAGTCTCGCTCTGTCGCCCAGGCTGGAGTGCAGTGGCGCAATCTCGGCTCACTGCAAGCTCCACCTCCCAGGTTCATGCCATTCTCCTGCCTCAGCCTCTCTGAGTAGCTGGGACTACAGGCACCTGCCACCACGCCCGGCTAATTTTTTTGTATTTTTAGTAGAGACTGGGTTTCACCGTGGTCTCGATCTCCTGACCTCGTGATCCTCCCGCCTCGGCCTCCCAAAGTGTTGGGATTACAAGTGTGAGCCACCGCGCCCGGCCGGGAAGTAGATATTTTTAACAAGTTAAGAAATGGAGGCAATGTTAGTCAAACTACGCATGTGCACATGCACACATACACAAAGTGTGTATGGAAGAAAAAACAATCTCTGGCCCCATATTTGCAGAAACCTCTGCAGAACTGGAGATTCTATATACTTGGCTTATCTTCTTTAGCTTGGCTTCTCTTCTTTCACCTTTTACTTTCTGTAATAGAAGTAGTGTAAAGGCTGTCTTTGGTCTGGTAACTGGTGTTTTTAATAAAGTGCACCTTTTAGGAGTACTGCTCTTAATATTGATTCTTCTTTAAACTACTCTTCTCTTTTATTACATCTTCTGTTACAGGGTCTTACACTTCAATTCTTAAGGGAATTATTTTTCTCCTATACTTTTATTAGTGATTAGGACGAGCACAAAGATCTATTTTATCCTGACACTCCTACACAAAGAGCTACCACTAAGGGCTGTCAGACTGCACCTGGCATAATTGGAAGAAAGGCAATTCACCTAGACTGTGAGTTCACCAGGTTCCCCGTATTCAAGTATCCTGAAACATTTGTCCATTGTTGCTAAAAACTTGTTTGCTTTGAGAATACAGTTAAACTCCAAATGTTGGGTATCTAAGCTTTCTCTAGAACATTCTCAGCTTTTGATACTTCATAATAGCCAAACTAAGTTAAAAGTTCCTCATTTATTGCCCAATATTGGGTTTCTTAATCGCCAAGTTTAGGGTCCTCACAGCCAATGTCTTTTATCACATCTGTAACAGATATAAACTTTGCAGAAATTAACATTAGAAGTGTCAAGGATTAAAAACATTTTCTTGAGTCTTCCTTATATTCTTATGTAATCGAAGAGCGACAAACACCATCAGGAAACCCTACTAAGACTATTTTCACATTCTCTGTATCTGAGCATTGAATAAAGCCCAGGGATTTAATCTTATGTCGTGGCCTTAGTTAGTTTGGTGTTTGTTTATTTTTATTAGCAGCCTCACAACCTTTCATTGGCACTCTAAAAGCAATAAATAACTCAATGAACACATCTGTTCCAGATTGCCAGTTCTCTCTGTTACTGTAATTGTTCTACTTAGCAGTTAGTTTATCTTCTAGTCACTAGTATGAAGTTGTGCACTATATAATTATTCACAAAGGTTCTAGATTAGGACTTCAAACATTATCTATTCATATAAAGGCTTATGATCTCAAAATTATATATTTCCTTAATATTTAAGAAAATAGTCTCTCCAAAAAATATCACTTTTGAGTTTTTCAGTTTTTAATTTGCTGTATAACAAATTACCACCTATGTAGTGGCTTAAAACAACACGCCTCTATTTTCTCACAGTTTTGTGAGTTAGACATCCAGGCACTGGTTTCTCTGCTCAGCAGCTCACAAGGCTTAAATCAAGGTGTTGCCCTGCCAGGGCTGTGTTCTCATTAAGATTAGTTTTTTCTTCGAAGCTCAGATGGTTGTGGCAGGATTCATGGTCTATAACTACAGAACTGAGGTCCTCATTTCCTTGCTGGCTACCATCAGGGGCCTCTGTGAGCTCATAGATGCCATCGGCATTTCTTGCCTTCTGTCTTTAAGCTAGCAGTAGACAATCTGCTTTGCATCAAATATCATTAAGGCTTTGAAGAATCGTTTTCACCAGGAAGAGGCTTCTCTCTTTTAAGGGCTCACCTGATCCAGTCGAGCCCAGTGAGGATAATCTCCCTATCTTAAAATCAGATGATTTGAGGCTTTAGTTATATTTGCAAACTGCCTTCACTGCAGCACCCAGATAAACATTTGATGATTAACTGGACAAGATGTGTGATACATTAGATGCTGGGAATCCTGAGAACTATTGTAGAATCCTGCCTAGCACAACAGAGTGTAGTTTCATTTATTCTTTCACTAATTTCCTGCAGGGAAAAGTGAGATCATGTTATTACTCTCAGTGAAATTTACTATTATTTGAAGATAATGAATCTGGAGTAAAAATAAGTATGATTTACAGTACACTCACATACACACACAAATATAAATCAATAGTCATATGAGTGAATTCCTAAGAAATATCACCAACAAAAATCAAAAGGGAGATGAGGCAAGCGGGGAAGAAGGTGGCAGAAATTAAGCCTACACCCTTTGTGCCCCCTAAAGAACAGCAAATTTTAACAACTATCTGCATACAGAAAAGTACTGCCACAAGAACCACAAGACAGGTGAGTAATCACAGTACATGGTTTTAATTTCATATTGCCGAAAGAGGTATTGAGGAGGGCAGGAGAAACAGGCTTGAATCTTTGATGCCACCCCATCCACATCCCCCAGCATCAGCCTGGCAGTACAAAGAGTCTGTGTACTGGGGGATGGAGAGTGCAAGGACTGGGAGACTTTACATTAAACTCAGTGTTGCTCTGTTATAGTGGAGAGAAAATCCATGTTATGCTGAGCCAGTGCCCACAGACAGAGGGGCCAATTTGGACCAGTCCTAGCCAAAGGGGAATTGCTCATCGCAGCGGTTAGAACTTGAGTTTCTCAGCAAGACTCGCCACCATGGGCCAAAGTGCTGTGGTGTCCTAGGTAAATTTTAAATGAAGTCTAGGACAGAAGGACTGCAATTCCCAGGCAACTCCTCGTGCTGGGCTTGGCTCAGAGCCAGAGGACTAGGGTAGCATGTGACCTAGGGAAACACCAGCCAGAGTGGCGAAGGGAGTGCTTGTGCTACCCCTCCCCCAACCCTAGGCAGTGCAATTCACGGCAACGAAAGTGACTCCTTCATTCTGCTTAATGGGAGGAGGGCAAATAATAAAGAAGACTTTGTCTTGTACCTTGGATACCATCTCAGCCACAGTATAATAGGGCACTGAGCAGAGTCATGAGGCCCCCCTATTCCAGGCCCTAGCTCCTGGATAACGTTTTTAGACACACTGTTTGCCAGAAGGGAACCTGCTGCCATGAAGGGGAGAACACAGCCCTGGCAGCATTGATTATCTGCTTACTAAAGAGCCCTTGGGCCATGGATAACCGGCTGTGATACCCAGGTCATCAAGGACCTTGGCTGAGCCTCTGAGACTTGTAAGCTTCAGGTGAGACTCAGCAGATTACCAGATGTAGTGGTTATGGGGTAAAACTCCTTCTGCTTGAGAAAAGCAGAAGGAAAGCAAAGGGGACTTTGTTTTGTACTTAGGTACCAGCCTGACCATAGGTGGGCAGAGCACCAAGCCAAGTCTAGGGGGTCCCTGATTCTAGGACTTGATTCTTGGATGGCATTTTTAGACCTGCCCTGGGCCAGAGGGGAGCCTCCTACCCTGAAGGGCAAATCCCAGGCTAGGGAGCTTTCAGCACAAACTGAAGAGAGATTGGGCTTTAAGTGAACATCAAAGGTGGCCTGGCAGAAAACCCCTGTGAGCCGATGATGAGGGAGGCCATGAAGAGAGGCTCCTCCGCCTGTGGAATGGGGAGGGAAGAGCAGGAAGGACTTTGTATTGTGGTATCAGTACCAGCTTAGCCTCAATAGAATAGAACATCAGGCAAATTTTTTAGGTTTTTGACTTAAATCCTGGCTCCCAAATAGCATCTCTGGACCCACAAGGGCCTGAGAGAGCTTGCTGTTCTGAAAAGAGGGACCTAGACAGATTTACCACCTGCTGATCGTAGAGCCCTAGGACCTTGGCTGAGAATAGGAGGTAGTCAGGTAGTGGTTATAAAAGGCCTTGGGTGAGACACAGTGTTGTGCTGGCTTCAGGTCTGAGCCAGCACAGTCCTAGTGGTGATGAACACAAGGGTGCTTGTGTTACCCCAGCCCCAGTTCCAGGTGGCTCAGCACACACACACACACACACACACACACACAGAGAGAGAGAGAGAGAGACTCCATTTATTTGGGAGAAAGTAAGGGAAAAGAACAAGAGTCACTACCTGGTAATCCAGAGAATTCTTCCACATGTTATCCATGATCAAGTTGGCACCTCTCCAAGTCTGTAGAAACCACAACATCCCAGCACTTTGGGAGGCCAAGGCAGGCAGATAACGAGGTCAGGAGATCGAGACCATCCTGGCTAACGCGGTGAAACCCCGTCTCTACTAAAAATACAAAAAGTACCTGCCACCGGGTGTGGTGGCAGGCACCTGTAGTCCCAGTTTCTCAGGAGGCTGAGGCAGGAGAATGGCGTGAACCTGGGAGGTGGAGCTTGTAGTGAGCCAAGATCGTGCCACTGCACTCCAGCCTGGGCGACAGAGACTCCATCTCAAAAACAAACAAACAAATAAACAAAACAATATTGGGCTTGGGACTTATGTTCTTTCAAATACCTGAAAAGTCTTTGCAGGAAGGATGGGCACAAATAAGCCCAGACTGTGAAGGCTACAGTAAATACCTAACTCTTAAATATGCAGATACCAATGAACACCTGCAAACATCAACATCATCCAGGAAAGCATGACCTCTCCCAAAGAACTGAATAAGGCACTGGGGACCAATTCTGGAGAAGCAGAGATATGCGATCTTTCAGGCAGAGAATTCAAAATAGCTGTTTTGAGGAAATGCAAAGAAATTCAAAATAATACAGAGAAGGCATTCACAATCTATCAGGTAAATTTAACAATAGATTGAAGTAACTAAAAAGAATTAAGCAGAAACACTAGAGCTGAAAAATGTAATTGACATACCAAAGAATGCATGAGACTCTCTCAACAGCAGGAAAGAATTAATGAACTCAAACAGACACTACCTGAAAACACACAGTCACAGGCGACAAAAAAAAAAAAAAAAAAAAATGAAGCGTGCCTACAAAATCTAGAAAATAGCCTCAAAAAGGAATATCTAAGTTATTGGCCTTAAAGTGGAGGTAGAGAAAAAGAGGTAGAATGCCCCAAACCTAGAGAAAGATATACATTCAAGTATAAGAAGGTTATAGAACACCACACAGATTTAACCTAAAGAAGACTTAGTGAAATGTGGATAATAATAGTACCTTCTTCATAAAATCATTGCAAGGTTTACACATGAAGTAGAATTATATATATTTAACTCAGTGCTGGTCACAGAGTAAAAGAACAACAGATATTACATATGATTATTATTTATAAAAGCATTCTAGCCAGAGCTTGGTACACTCAAAAACATACTTTTTAAATTCTCAATTGTCACAATTCTATTTGCAAATATTTTAATAATTCATAACCATAACCTAGCTAGATAATATTCAAGATTTAAAAGATGGAAACCTTAATTGAAACACTATTGTGAACAACCTTGTTGGTATTTTATGTGGAATAAAATTAAATAAACAGATTGTTTTTAATGTTTGAAATAAATATGCACAATAAAATGAAAGCTATGTTAGATATATATTTCAAGCAAGCTATAGAATTTCATGACTAGCATCACAGAAAATCTATGAAACTGGTTTTTAACTACCATCATTATATAGTTCTTCCTCAAGGAAATTGAAGACTGACAACCGTGTTTCCATCTGGAAGCATCTAACATCTGTGATTGTAAACATCAAAACACAGCTGTTACAGTTCTGAGTAAGCACTCCGATTTATTTATTTTTGACTTAAAAAATCTTCAGTTTTCATCAAACATCACAGTTGTTAAGTCATGTTCTTACAGCAGGAGGAAAAACAATTAAGAGAAATCACTGTATCAAACATTTAAGAACAATACTCTTTTTGTATTTCATTTAGAGGGAATCGAATCTTTGGTTTAAGAAAAGCATTGAGGGGTTCCTTTTTTTTAAGAAACCCCAGAATTTAAAGCTACAAGGATTTTAGAGATCGTTATGTACATTGATCAGATATTTTTGAAAAACACAACAATGTTCAAAGGAGAAAATTGGGCTACTCAAGTTCACACAGGCAGGTGGTCTCAAGGCAAGGAATAGAAGAGTCTTATTCTAGTGTTTGGCATTGGAGCTTCACATTAATTTTAATAAGGAAATGTCTTGCTAAAAAAACAAGTGTATCTTGGTGTAATATAAAATTTTAATTATACATGCTTCTAAAAATGATTCAATTTAAAGAATATCATATTAAAATTGATTTTAAATATTATACATACAAGTAGTTCTGTAAATAATGCCGAAAACTTGAATCACTTTACCAATTCTTAATCATAGTTCTAATTCAGTTTCAGATAGACTAGCTCCTTTAACTGTACCCTCCCCTTCTGTAGCCAGGAAGACCTGAAGAAAAAAGTTCTGCAGCTTTAGTCCTTAAAGCATGCTCACCAGTTTTTATTCTCTACTGGCCTGCAAACTCCTTGAAGGTGTATGGTTTCAGATCTCTTTTGTATTGCTTCTGCGTTTAAGCACAGACTCTTTCAACTGATGCATTGTTTGGCCTTTCAGTCTTCTTTCCTTCATCCTGGTAGACAGGATCATCCTGGGCTCCAGGCTCTGCAGTCTGAAGCCAGGTCCATATTCTAAGGCTCTCCTTCCAGACCCCTGGCTACCACCCAACTGGAAGGTTAAGATGGCAGGGATTCCTTTAATCTGAAGAAAGTGGGATGCTTTGGTTGGACCTGTCTTGATGACCTAGGTAAAAGGGCAACACCAATTCAGTAACACCAGGTTCTGATCACCAGTATTACTGATTCTGATTTGCAACATCTGGGCAGATATTACAGGTTGTAGTTTAAACTTCAGCTGTAACCTTTGAGAGGCCAAGTTTAAAGCCAGAAAATTCTATCCTACGGTACACGAGTGCCTCCAAGTGGCAAAAAATTAAGGTGCATTGGGTATAACTGAAAGCTAAACACGATACCCATTTGCACCCAAGCACACTAGCACCTTGGTAGTGGTTATTTCTGCCAGAGAGAGTCACAGGTAACTTAATTATATATTTTGGATATAGCCAACCTTTGATTTTTAACTCTAAGCTTTCTTTAGACTAGGAAAAGAGGATGATATGATTTACATAACTAGCTTCAATCTTCATCTATAAGATTTGGAAAATAATGATTCCTAACTCCTAAGAATATTGTAGGAATTAAATGAATTAAAATGCTTATACCAGTGCCTAGCATATGTAATATGATATTGGTAATATGTAGCAACTATTGGTAGTATGATATATGTTCGATATACTAAATAGTATATCTTATATTGTATATATTCCATGTTTGAATATATAATATATAATATTTATAATATAAATATATAACATATTACATACAATGAGTAATATATGCTATGCAATATTCATAATGTGGAATATAATATTGAATATATAATGTATAATATTATTATTATGAGATGCATAATTTTTTTGCAGGAGATTGGGCTACAAAATTATTTGACTTATTGCTTGAGAATTGTCCAAGAGAGCTATCCATTAGCAAGGATGGATTCAGTGGCTCAGTAAGTTGTGGCGATTTGAGCATTTTAACATGGAAATCAACTGGAATTATTGCAAATTTTCCATACAAAGGCCCAAAATGGAAGCCTGATATTATAAAATGGCACAAGAAACTGAGCGCTCTTCCCACTCATCAATAATCTAATAGACTAAAAGAAACTTTCTCAAATCTTTGAGAGACATGTATGCATTCCCTCCTTCCCAACCACGATGGCCAAGAACAAAAAAGAGCATTTGGTGCTAATTGCCTTTATCTATTACCTAGTAATAGCAGCAGAGCAGTTGGCTGCTGGAATGAGCTGTCATGCCATTAGTTGACTCAAAGTTGGCACTAACACATGGATGCTCAGTTTGTGAATGTCCAACTCACTCTTTCAGGAGATACACTAGTTCTTATATTATAAAGGACTTCAGTTCTCAGGACTAAGAACAGTATCCCTGACATAGTAAAGCTACTCTTCTGTGACCTGTCAAAAATTTAATCTTCTGATTTTCAGAAACTAGTCTAATGGGACTCAGTTGACTTAATTGGCCATTCTTTCTGCCCAATCTCAGCTGAAATTTTTTTTTTTATTTTTATAGATTTAGGGGTAACAAGTGTAGTTTTGTTACATGGATATATGTAATGGTGAAATCTGGGCCTCTGGTGCACCCATCATCCAAACAGTGTACACTGTATCCAAAAAGTAATTTTTTAAATCAGTTCCTACCCTCCCAGCTTCCCACCATTTGGAGTTTCCAATGTCTATTATTCCCCTCTTATGTCCATTTGTACCCATGGTTTAGCTCCTGCTTATAAGTGAGACCATGCGTGATTTGACTTTTGGTTTCTGAGTAATCCCTTAGGATAATGGCCTCCAGTTTCCAAGCATGTTGCTGCAAAAGACATGATTTCATTTTTTTAAAAATGGCTGAGTAGTATTAAGGGTTACTGAGTAGTAGTAGTAGGGATTTTTTTTTTTAATTTGTGAGTTGTTTCACTTTCTTATAGATTCTGGATATTAGCCCTTTGTTGGATGCATAGTTTATAAATATTATCTCCCATTCTGTAGATTGTCTGTTTACTCTGATGATTCTTTCTTTTTCTGTGTAGACTATTTTTACTTAAATCCCATTTGTCTAATTTTATTTATTGTGTTTGCCTTTGAAGACATAGTCATAAATTATTTGCCTAGGCCAGTGTTCAGAATAAATTTTTCTATATTTTTACGTCTTATGTTTATGTCATTTATCAAACATAGATAATATGTTTGATAATAATAATATGATAAATATGATATTTATCAAACATAGATATCTTTTGGAGGAGTCTTTATGGTTTTCTAGTTCTAAGATGATGCCATCAGTGATCAGAGACCATTGACTTCCACTTTTCCTATTTGGCTGCCTTTTTTTTTTCTCTTGCCTGGTTGCTCTGCTTAGGTCTTTGTATACTATGCTGTATAGAAGTGAGGGTTGGGCATCCTCGTCTTGCTCTAGGTTTAAGGGGAATGCTTTCAAGTTTTCCCTGTTCAGGATAATGTTTGTTGTGGGTTTGTTCTATATGTTAATTATTTTGGGTGTGTTCCTTGGATGTCTAGTTTGTTGAAGGTTTTTGTCATGAAGGTATAAGGAATTTTATCAAATACTTTTTCAGTATCTATAGAGGTAACCATAGGTTTTTGTTTATAATTCTGTGTGACACTGATGATACATTAAGTTTATGGGTTCTTTGGAGAAGAGAAGCAGATGGGGATGTGATTATCTAATTCTCTAGATTTTCCAATATTCTGTAACATCCTAGAACTTATCTTGTGGAGAGCTCCAATTTAACTTTCTCTTTTAAAATCAGAAAAGATTAAAAATCATTGCATTCTTTTTTTTTTTTTTTTTTTTTTTTTTTTTTGAGATGGAGTCTTGTGCTCTGTCGCCCAGGCTAGAGTGCAGTGGCGTGATCTCAGCTCACTGTAACCTCCGCCTCCCGGGTTCAAGTGATTCTCCTGCATCAGCCTCCCATGTAGGTGAGATTACAGGCACCTGCCACCACACCAGGCTGATTTTTGTATTTTTAGTAGAGATGGCCTTTCACCATCTTGGCCAGGCTGGTCTCGAACTCCTGACCTCATGATCCACCCGCCTCGGCCTCCCAAAATGCTGGGATTACTGGCATGAGCCACCGCTCCTGGCCACATTATTTTCATTTTTAATTGCTTGGCCTTAAAATCCATTCAATTAAATTGGCCTATGTGGATAGTTTAATTTAAATACATAACGCTGAGGCTAAAAAGAAGATAAATGTTTTTGTCCTGAAGGACATTTCGAGATTACTTCTAAACTGTTTACTTGAAGAGGATGAAACAGTTGTGTAAGAGAATAATACAAAGAAAATTATAAAGCCTACTCTTTGCTTTAGTTGTATATTTTACTTGAAAAGGCATGTTTGCTTTGTTGAAAAATAAGTTACTTTCATTAATTTGATATCAAATATTGAATATTATTATTGGTCTTTCTCCTACCAAAAATAATTTAATAATTAAAAAAATAGAAAATGAAAGAGGAGGTTTCTCTTGTCAAAAAAAAGTTGTGTGCTTTACAGAGACTTTACTTTGGAAATCACTAGAATAAAGAATCTGGCCTTTAATTTAATCTTCATTGTGGTAATTTAGTAAATATATACTGTGGTCTCCCATTTTATCCACCAAAGATGAGTGATGTGTGAAATTGGAACAGGTGTCAGATATTAAAGAACACTCCGTGATAAAGTTTGTAAATAAGAGAATTAAATAATACTTATTTCATGGTTATAAGTACCATAACAATAATAGTACCTTTAAAGCTCACAACAACCATGTAATAGACTATTATTGTCTCAAATTTTCAATGAGGGAAACAAAACCTCAGGAAATGCTCTTATTTGTTCAAGGTCCTGAAGGAAATTCAGGCTCTATTTTGGACCCCAGTCATGTGTCAGTTGCCAAAGTCTATCCACTATATTATTCTACCGCATATTAAAAAGATATCTGCTTTTCTAAGATAGCACCACAAGGGATAATCAGGAGAACAATTTTGTAGAAAACAGTCAGAAATATGTTGGTAGGGGGTGCTTTGGTTGGTGGCATAATGGGAAAAATTTGGTAGTGATAGAGATCAATTTTCAGATTTCAGTATTTATTTTCTTGGATTCCATTTTTATAGAAGTACTAAAAAATATGGTATGAGCTTGAAATTATACTTTTGAATTTATCACTATTCAAATAAATGCCTCTTGGCCGGGTGCAGTGGCTCACGCCTGTTATCCCAGCACTTTGGGAGGCCAAGTCTGGCAGATCACGAGGTCGGGAGATCGAGACCATATTGACTAACACGGTGAAACCCCGCCTCTAGTAAAAATACAAAAAAAAAAAAAAAAAAAAAAAAAAATCAGCCAGGCGTGCTGGCGGGCGCCTGTAGTCCCAGCTACTTGGGAGGCTGAGGCAGGAGAATGGTGTGAACCCAGGAGGCAGAGCTTGCAGTGAGCTGACATCATGCCACTGCACTCCAGCCTGGGCGACAGAACGAGACTCTGCCTCAAAAAAAAAAAAAAAAAAAAGCCTCTTAGCTTTATAGCTAAGAATAGATACTTGAGACAGCCCGCCCTGGTTTAAATTCTAGTTCTTCCAGGTACTAACTGCATAATTTCAGGCAAGTCACTTTATAATATCTGGTGATTATGAAAGATACTAGCTTTTATTTCTTTTTTTTAATTAAACTTTAAGTTCTAGGGTACATGTGCACAACGTGCAGGTTTGTTACATATGTTTTTATTTCTAAAGAAATTAAAAATCTATGTCTGCTACATGATAGAAACCACATGCATCTGGTCTATATAAGTGCTACATTTTTATATTTTAATACTGGAAGATAACATCACTTTGGATCTTGGTGGTAGGAGTTTAATATGATGATGGTACTACAAAATAGGGGATTTGTTTTTAGCCTTAGCTTCCAGGAAGAAAAGGCTAACCTGAAAAATACTGACAACAAAAGAGAGAACAAAAGAGCATAGATTACATAGTACATCAGAGACCACAGATCTAGAACAAATAATACCTGCATTATTTGTTCTAGGGAACAACAAATAAATAACTTTTAGAATATATATACCAGTATTAAGAGAAATTTACAAAGCATAACCTATTTGAAGACACGTAGTCTGGTAAGGAATATCTGAAAACAAACTTTTAATCACTTCCTGGTGAGAAGTCAGAGAATTCAGAAATTTCACAGGAAAGCAAAATTTTACACAGATGGATGTGGGAAAATATAAGGAACAAGGAATAGATGACTGGCAGAATTGGAATAATGAGAAAGCTTGTACCATCTACATGAGGATATTTCTGGGCTTTAGTACTGCTAGTGAAATACTACCTGTAAAAAAATAATTAAAAAGGTGGCTGAAGTTGCAATCAAAACTGTACAATTTAATATAGGTAGATTTATTTTTTGTGCTTAAATTAAAGTTTGGCCAGGCGTGGCGGCTCAAGTCTGTAATCCCACCACTTTGGGAGGCTGAGGTGAGTGGATCACCTGAGATCAGGAGTTTCAGACCAGCCTGGCCAACACGACGAAAACCTGTCTCTACTAAAAATACAAAAATTATCCAGTCATGGTAGCACCCGCATGTAGTCCCAGCTACTCAGGAGGCTGAGGCAGGAGAATCGCTTGAACCTGGGAGGCGGCGGTTGCAATAAGCCGAGATCCCGCCACCGCACTCCAGCCTGGGTGACTCCATCCCCGCCCCGCCATCCCCCAACCCCCAAAAAAATGTACAATGAAGAGTTCAATCACATCAATAACTGGGGAAGGTCTGAGATTTTCTGTGATTTGCAAGCTAACGTGTGAAACTGTTACAATTCCATAGATGCATATGAAACTCTTGGATCAGAGATGAAAGAATGGATAATTTTCAGAAAAAGTAGTAGTCAGAGTATCAGCATATATGCATTGGTAGCTCTGCCGTTAAGTTCTTTAGGGTGATATGAGGAGCCACAGTGAAGGCAGAACACATAATGAGTTGTGGAATACCCAAGGAACACACAACAAGAGATCAATAGTTTTTTGTTTGTTGTTTGTTTATTTTTAGCAAGCGGCAAAAATTTTACTAATTAGCAAATTAGCCAGTCTACTTTCTCTTGGAAAGTGGGAAGCTACACAGTAGCCACACTGCAGTTTTCTTAACCTACCAGTTGCCTATGTGACTAGCCATAGAAAGTGCTCAGTATTAGAGGACAGGTAAACCTTGCTGTCTGGCACAATTAACAAGAAGTGCAGGAATGCTGAGGACTCATGATGGAATGCTGAGGACGCATGATGGAATGCCTTTCCAAATAAATGGTCTTCAGTAATGGCTTTTACAACTTTCTTAAAATAATGAGGTTAAGACCTCGCGAATAACTGCCATAGCTATGCATCAGGCTTGGTACAATCTACCACAGTTACGACTCTTGTTCACAGCAGAGATAAGAGACAGAAACTGCCTCCTCCAAGAATTTGTCTTAACAGAGACCTATTTTTCCTTCAATGAACTACATATTACACAGAGAAAAGTGCTGAGCATTAGCACAATTCAATACCCAAATTGATTACGTAAAATCAATGAGTGACTCATCATATTTTAACAATTTATCTTGTCCTTATTTGACTCCATATGTTCTATGCTTGAGGCATAGGCTGGGTCTGTATTTATTTTCCATGAAGAGAAATTTTCCTCTATTCATTATTTAGGAACTATTAATTTTCAGGAAGAAAAGGAACTTGACCATCTCTCATTGTTTTCCTCCTTTTGATTTTTTTGTGATTTCTTGAAAATGCATATTGCAAACTTTAACTATCCATCCTTATTGCATCGTTTATATAATTGAAACTTCTACTACTTAATCAAATTTGAAATCACATTTGAGGGTGTAACATGTGGCATCCATCTATGATTCAAATAGCATGAGCATTATTTATGTCAAAACAGTATATTCAGTAAGAATTCCTCACCCTGGTCATGAAAATATGTTTATTTTGTTTAAAGATTATAAATGCACAGGTTCATACTTCAATTAGTGCCTATATTACTATAGAATAATTTTATAGCTGAAAAAATCTAATTTATAAGTAAAATAAATCCATATTCCCATGAAGACATAAGTGAGTATTTTGTGAATTGTGACTCCAAGGACTTAGGAAATACAAATTTTGATTAAATTAAGTAAATGCTGCCATGTTGGTCATTATCACTTTCATTGAATAATGCTAAAATAATAAATAATATATTAACTCAAAATGTTTTTAGTGTGAGCCCTGGTTAAATTTCTGTTAATGAAAATGTGCAATATTAAGTCAGTAACAACAAGTATTGTTGAAGACCTACTATTACTTACACAGGTAGATACATGAGAGATGGAACGAAGCAAAATGCATGTGCTATATTACTATATTCCCTTCATAGCATTATTGAACTATTAATAAATATCAATAATTTATAATAATGACTTTAGAATAATCAAATACTACATGTTTTATATAATATTAAATTTTAATTTGTTATATCAATAATTATAGCATTTAAAAATCTGTGTGTTATATTGCTTTTTTCTTCACTTCTTAGATACCCTACATTCACCCATAAAAAGAGTTCTTGGCTTAGGAATATACCAAGAACAAAAGCTTGTGAAATAGAGGTGTTTTTCAGTTACTAAAGAGGACTATTCAAAAATGAAGACAGAACACAGTCACTGCCCAGAAATCATATTAAAAGTTAAAGAATTTTGCTGGGTGTCTTCACCCTTTTTCATTTGGTTGACTCACGTTCTTAATCTCAGGATAGCAAATTTTTATATCGTATTAGAGAAGTGTTTCTTTACTATACCTATTTGTATTAGTCTGTCCTCAGGGTACCAATAAAGACATGCCCAAGACTGGGTCACGTATAAAGGAAAGAGGTTTAATGGACTCACAGTTCTACATGGCGGAGGAGGCCTCACAATTATGGAGGAAGATGAAGGAAGAGCAAAGGGATGTCTTACATGGCAGCAGGAAAGAGCGTGTGTGCAGGGGAACTCACACTTATAAAACCATGAGATCTCATGAGACATATTCACTGCCATGAGAACAGTATAGGGGAAACTGCTCCCATGATTCAGTTATCTCCACCTGGCCCTGCCCTTGACACAGGATGGCGGGAATTGTTACAATCAAAGTGAGATTTGCCTGGGGACACCCAAACCATATCACTAATATAATATGAAATAAGTGTTGTTTCACATTATTTTGCCTTATAAACTGATTTATATTAACATAACTGATGTATGTTACTATGAATTATTTTACGAGCATTAAAGTTTAGTTATGGATTTATCTGAAACTAATATTTATTAATATCTCTATTATTAAATGAAATATTACCTGTTAATATTTGAGTAATTATTTTATTTTTATTATTATATTTAAAATTATATTACAATAAAATATTAAATTTTAATAGTTCACTATATTAATAAAAAAACATATTTGAAAGGCCACTAGCCTTGGTTATTTAATGTACCCAACATTTTTGGAGAAAATTACAGTATTCATATAGTACTTTAAAAAATTTAACATTTTAAGAATAGTGCATTGATTAATGTTCTTGGTATATTTAGCAAATTTGAAAATCAAAGAAAAAGTGTAGAGTAGTACATCATGTTTATAAGTGAAGAATTATTATTTATGAATTTTTATTAGGAGAATAGTAGTTCTTTTACTATAAATCCAATAATTTCTAAAGCAATATATTCATTTATTCTTGAAATCAATAAAGTTATTGCCGTGTAAAATGGAAAAAAAAATCAGATCTTTTGGGAATTTAAAGACATTCACATAATATATTGGGATTATTTATTTTATTTTATGGAAATAAACAGCTAACATCTTCAAAACAAAAGTTACAATGTAAAGGATTGGAGCACGTAACAATGTTAGCTTTAATAAATGTTGTACCAGGACTCTACACACATACTATGACTCTTTGTTGTCGCCTTAACATTCCAATAGATGGCAAATAATACACATCATTTCTCTCTCTACTGACAGATGATATAAAGAAAAAATTTAAAAAGATAAGTTTGAGAATATAAATGCATACTTTTAGAATGGAATTAAAACGTATATGCTAATAAAACAATGGAAACAGATGTCACTGAGAACATTTGCACTCACTACTTGAAATACAATCACTATTTCTATTTTTGAATTTCATTATTGGATCCACAAATAACATGCCTTTGAAAACATAGTTTTCATTAAATACTTGAATAATTTTATCTCTGCTGTAGACATCAAAGAATAGTAGTTTCCCCTTTATATAATAATGTTTCAGATTTCTCATGAGTGTTCCTATTTTTCCCTCATGTGGTAATCAATAAAATTGCACAAAGATAATGTTCTTACATCTCAGAAAAACAAAAACAAAAAGCACTGTATTTGTTTGCCAGCCTGGGGAATGAAGGGATTTTTGGAACATTCTTGGGTTCTTTCTATTTACCACGTCTTCCCAATTTTAATGTTAAAAACTATATTAAGTACTAGATATGTTGTATTAGGTTTCTCTAGAGGGACAGAAAACTAATAGGCTAGATTTATATATGAAGGGGAGTTTATTAATTCACATTATCACAAGGTGAAGTCCCACAATAGGCCGTCTGCAAGCTGAAGAGCAAGTAAGCCAGTCTGAGTCCCAAAACCTCAAACGCAGGGTAACCAACAGTGCAGTCTTCAGTCTTTGGCCAAAGGCCTGAGAACTGCTGGCAAACCACTGGTGTAAATCCAAGAGTCAAAAGCTGAAGGACTTGGAGCCTGACTTTTGAGGGCAGGAAGCATGTAGCATAGGAGAGAGATGAAGGCTGGAAGACTCAGCGAGTCTGCTAATTGCACTTTTCTTCTGCCTGCTGTATTTTAGATGCGCTGACAGCTTGATTAGATGGTGCCCACCCAGATTGAGTGTGGTCCTGCCTTTCCCAGTCCATTGACACAAATGTTAATTTCCTTTGACCACACCCTCATAGACACACCCAGTAACAATACTTTGCATCCTTCAATCCAATCAAGATGACACTTGGTATTAACCATCACATATGTATTGAAGAGAATTTTATAATTTTAATGATTTAAAAGGTATTTATCTCAAAACCATCATTTCGGTATTGACTTCATAATCTGGATATTACCCGAAGCTCTCACTCTTTCGGAAATTCTTTGTTCAGGAGCATTTTCCACTATCACCCCAATGAAACAATAACTCTATGCCAATATATCCTCTCCTGATCTTTATTACAAGACTAGTTCTGCATTTCAAACTACCAAGATTTCTTCCACCTAAAATGTAAGATGCCTAAAATAGCAATTTATCCATTTCTGGCTCTGAATTCCCTGTTTTTCCTTAAATCACATTCACTTTGCATTCACAGCCACGTTTTCTCCTTGCTCTTGACAGAGACACAGAATAAGGGTCCTTTCTATTATTTTTCCCCACGCTATTCACTCAAGGTATATGTGTAGCAAGAGATGTACCAAGGAAAGTTTATGTTGTACCAACAAGATACTCTTAAAATATACTAGTTCTGTAGAAAACCCTGATCTTGAAGTCAAGTAGAAACTCTGCAGCTGGGAGTTTGTCTCCGGCTGTATTTCTCCTCAGACTTCATTTATCTTACTATGTTCTATCTCTTTCTCCTTGTCCCTCTGTTTTTTCTACCCCTCCCCTTTCCTAGCTCTTGGTCAGCTGCGTGCTTCCATAAACACATTTTAACTGTTTATGCATGAATGTGTAGCTAACCTTTATTTCACTCTGTTCTTAAAGGCTTTGTTGCAGCCTCACCATCCTTAATAGTCAATTAGGAACTCTGCAACTGGGAAAAAGTCTTGGGCCAAATTTTTCTTCAGGTTCTAGTTCTCTGTCATGCTCTTTACCATATCTTCGCATCATTCTACTAAAATGTGGTTTGACATTGCATATAGTTTCATATGTAAAACTGTGTGCAAAGTATTTACATATATTATTTTTATGCTTGTGGGAGTGTGTGTATGTGTATAAATCTGACAGAAGCAGGTAAGTGACCAATATATGCTGGAAATAGCTTGAGCAAAATTTTTTCCCATTTATATCCATAAAATATCATACTTATTTTAATTATTAACTAAATACAGTATAATTACTTTTAAAGTGCTATTTTTCTATTGCACATTGGAGAATTATAATTCTATATATTTATGGGGTGCAAAGTGATGCTATTATGTATATATATACACACACACACACACGCACTCACAAAAAATGTGGGATGATTGAATCAAGCTAATTAACAATTCATCCCCTCAAAAACTTATCCTTTATTCCTCCTGTCTAACTGAAACATTGTATCCTTTGACCAACATCTTCCCATTCCCCCCACTCCCAGCCTCTGGTAACCACCATCATGCTCTCTGTAAAGCTCTACTTTTAATATATTGGTTTATAAATTGAATCAGAATCTTCTAGTGCCATCATAACTCTTCCAAAAACAGTGTTCCATAGTTCTTAACTGGAAGTAAGGAGGAATATGAGTAGACAGTTCAGAGGAGAGCTGGGCAAGAAAATGGGAGAAGCTGCTCACAGTCACTATTCAATAGGCAAATAAAAATGAAGAAAATATACAACATAATTGTATAGTCTTCAGAATGGCAACAATTAGGAAAGATAATAATTTAACTTGATTTTCTGGCAGCTATTGTAAGGAAGAATACATTTCCATATACACTGGTAGAACTTAACAAGCACTAGCCTTTTCAGAAAGAAGTATGCCAACGTGTATTAATAATAATTTAACTTGATTTTCTGGCATCTATTGTAAGGAAGAAGACGCTTCCATATACATTGGTAGAACTTAACAAGCTCTAGCCTTTTCAGAAAGAAATATGCCAACATGTATTAAATATTTATTAATATTAATTTATTATTATAATTGTATTGTATTCATGACCTTATATATTACGTATGTTATATGTGATACATATGTATGTATATTTGTATATAATCTCCTGTGGTCCAAAAATCCCACGTCAGGATCCTAACCAAGAGAGAAAAGAATCCTGATGTGCAGGAATCCATGTAGAAGGAGCTTTACTGAAGTACTATTTACAGCATCTAAAAACCGCAGTCTCCCTCTCCCAATATCAAGCATGAGATTACAGTAATAGAAATTCTCGAGATTATCTTCTCTAACTCTCTTTTTAAAGCTTAAGAAATGAAGTTGAGGCGTTGAGATATTAAACTCACACAGCTGGTAATTTGCTCAGTCATCTGGAATAGAAATCCATTGACACACAGTTTCATTTTTACTGACAAGGAATTCATGTACTGACATAAAAATTCTCTTTTCAAAATTAATCTCCAAAGGTCGATGAGACATGTACACTAAGGAGTCTTCTCAGCATGATTCCTAAAGCAGAGGGGAAGATATGTAGTGGGGAGTGGTGCTTTCTCAATGTGAGCAAAACTACTTTCCATGTTGCTCTATTAATAAGCACAGAAACCAGCTTTCAGAAGATGACAGAATAAGAACTTTTGACAATAAGCATTATCTTATAAAATAATATGATCTTAATTAGGAACAGGATAGCATAGTAAAACATAAAAAGAATACATTTATAAATCATTATAAACCTTATTGACCAGGGATAACTTCAAATAAAATTAGTTTAAAAATGCTGTTAATGTATGTGTGTGATTGTTATTTATTTATTTATTTATTTATTTATTTATTTATTTATTTTTGAGACAGAGTCTCGCTCTGTCGCCCAGGCTGGAGTACAGCTGCACGATCTCAGCTCACTGCAAGCTCCACCTCCTGGGTTCATGCCATTCTCCTGCCTCAGCCTCCCGAGTAGCTGGGACTACAGGCGCCTGCCACCACGCCCAGCTAATTTTTTGTATTTTTATCAGAGATGGGGTTTCACCCTGTTAGCCAGGACGGTCTCGATCTCCTGACCTCGTTATCCACCGGCCTTGGCCTCCCAAAGTGCTGGGATGACAGGTGTAAGCCACTGCACCCAGCCGATTGTTTTATTCTTAAAAATGGGCCCATGTGGTCTCCACCATGGTTTTCAGTAAATTGTAAACATTTTTGCATGCCATTAAATGTTTTTAAAACATTTTATATTAACAGTTACATAATAGCTATTTAAATAGCTGAAGCTTATGCATTAAATAATTTATCCATATTTGGAGATTAGATTTCCAACTGAAGCAATTCCAAGGAATACAGGGCCTATATTCACCATTTCCTCAGTGTATATCAATCAAAATAGACTTTAAGATGAGAAATTTTGTTGCTTGTCTTTGTTTAGATTTTGTTAGTTTAACTTCTGCTTATCAAATTATCTCAGCTTTCTGTGTAAATTTATTTTTCCAACAACTTTATAAGTATATGTTTATCTTTCAGATACACAAACCTTGCTTATTCCTATGTAAAAATGTTCAGCAATTTAATAAACTATGATAAATCATTATTTTATTTTTGTATGTGTTGAGTTTGAACATTTTAAAATTGGTTACCTGATTTTTATTTCTTGCAATTTGGATTTTAGTAACTACATAAGCCTCTTACAATATTATTCCCTTCTTATCTTAAAGTCTAGCATTCGTATTTTCTTTTCTTGACACTGGAAAAAATAGTTTCCCCAGCATGTAATTATCAACCTATTGTCTCTATTTTTTAATGAATCACTTTGTCTTTATAATCATTTATTTCAATTGCTTACATTCATTTTATCATTGATTTTCTATGTTTGACTGGCTTTAGAAGACTAATTAATATTTATATTGACAATTTTTAGTTAACACCATTTTACCTTGTGGTTTGCTCATGACTTTAGTTTTGGCCACATTCCACAAATTTCATTATAGATTGTGTTTAGTTTAAAACTTACTTACATGTTAATTTCCTGCTTAAAATAAGAGATAAATAATATAAAGCATTTTCCATAAAATAGTACATATTATGCTGTATTTTTGTTAAACTTCACCTGTTATATACATATCCATCCTTTTACATTACATTTATTATTGTTATAATATTTTCTGATTAAGTGACAAGACTGTCAATTGTATCAGGCAGTATTCAGTGCTGGAAAAAGAAACCCTTCTAATAATTTTAGATGAGAAGGGAATTAGTAGCCATGATTAGGTGCTCACAAAATCACAAGGACACCTGGATTAGGGAGTCATGCTGATCCCTATGGACTAGGTGAACGCTTTGATTGTGATTATTAATGTATGAATCTGACTCAGAATCACTCAAATCAAGAAGCCTTATATCACAATCAAGGATGAGTTATGAATAAATGGACTTCCTAGGATGCTAGAAAGCTGAAGTCAGAGTTACTCGTGCAGTGAGATTTGCCTCCTCTTTCTCCCAATATGCTGTGGGGTTGGTGGGGACAGTGGTGTCCATGTTATTACTCAGTTTGTTTTGATAGTAAGAATATTTTGCATTTTTCAAAATGTGGTATATTAAGACTAAAACTGTTTGATTCCTTCCTGAGAATTGATGTGAATCTTAATATATGATGGATGTGGCATCTTCTGCATTTATCGATGTGCTATCGTGAAGAGAAAGGAACACCAACAGTGGCATGTTTCCCTAATGATCTGTGAGCTGAAGAAAGCTCTGTTTATTTGCTTGTATCAGCTCCTACATTCTTTTTTGTCAATCTTGCACCTAATAATTTCTGTGTCTTTGTCTAGGCAATTTATTAAGAAATTTTAAAATTGCGTGTGTGTGTGTATGTGTATGTGTTCTCTTTAGACTAACCAAGGAATAGAACCAGTTTTTATTTCCCCTTTAAAATCTTTCCAAGAAATTACAATAGTGAATCCTGTAGGATTCATATCCAAAACATCATCTCATTAGTAATTGAGACATGCAGGAATTTAAAACAAGAAATATAATTATTTATGATATAGATGGGAGAGAGAGATGTGAGCAGGCATCTTAATGAATGACTAGAATTGTTATCAAATGATAGTGATAATTTTTGAAAAACAGTTTGTTGAACAATTTGCAAATAAGGTTCAAGAACATATAAAGGTTAACATATTTTGATCTCTAAACCCTACCTCTGAGATTCATCATAATTAATGCTTTTACATACTCTATGCAAAAAGGATCATTTAAATATTCATTCCCTGTATCACAAAATTGTAAAATGACAAAATATTTTGAACAAAGAATAAGTAGTATTCTCAAAATATATATCATGTAGAAATCCTGCCATCAAAATAGAGTAGCATGTTGAAATTTTAATATTTTAAAATTAAATAAAAATTCGGAATAATTTGTGTTCATGATAGCAACAAGAGGAGAAAAAGAGAGAAAACATGAAATAAACATAAAGTTACAAATGCCTAGAGAGTAAACAAAGTTGTGCCTGAATAGTAGAATTGTGGATTATATTTTTTATGTTTTAACTTTTTAGAAAGGTTTATAAATTAATAAAACATTCAGGTCTGGCATGGTGGCTCATGCCTGTAATCCCAGCACTTTGGGAGGCCAAGGCAGGAGGATCATGAGGTCAGGAGATTCAGACCAGCCTGGCCAACATGGTGAAACCCTGTCTCTACTAAAAATACAAAAATTAGCCGGGTGTGGTGGCAGGCGCCTGTAATCCCAGCTACCTGGGAGGCTGAGGCAGGAGAATCGCTTGAACCCGGGAGGCGGAGGTTGCAGTGAGCTGAGATCGAGATCGAGGCACTGCACTCTAGCCTGGCAACAGAGTGAGACTCTGTCTCAAGTAAATAAATAAATAAATAAACAAACAAACAAACATAAAAAACATTCAAATCAATTCTCCTGTTCACACTAAATACAATATTATAAAATACTGGGAATTAGATATCAAATTTAAAACCAGCTCCAGTACTTCATTCACTCAAGTGAAAGCTTCAAAGTAAGTAAGCTCTGAACAAGAATTTCTAAAGAAGAAAATCCTGAATATTACATTTAAATTAATACTTTTTGGTCAAAGTAGATGGACATTATTCCTACCTCAAATTTCTATCTTGAGTTTGAGTTTAAATTTGTGTGATTTCTCTCTCTCTCTCACACACACACGCACCCCTCTGTTTTTCCCCCTTTTAATCCCATGAAAACTTTTCACTTCTCTTTTCATTCTGCTTCCCTATTTGGCTCATAATGAGTCTGGGATCTGGCCTTCCTCTCCTGAGATATTTCTAGCTAGTTTGCATATATCAACTTTTATTCTCAAAGTGAACTTCTCTTCAGAACTTATGAGCGCAAGATGCCACAGAATCTTCTTGAGACATAAACCACTAATATCTGCAGGCACCTGTGCCACTGACTTTCGCCTGGTTTCATAATAATGTGATAAATACTTTTTGAGAAGTGTTGAGTACATGCACACAACAGTGAAAAAATGGGATCAGCGGACTATGATGGAGACCATTGATGACGCAGTAGTTTGCCTGTCCAAAGTTAGTTTAATAAAAGAAAAATTGCTAGATTATATAATCACACTTTTTTTTAAATAATAGGAAATAACATGTGAAAACAAAAAATGGTATTCAAGTTTTGTCATATGTATATTTTTAAAAATGCAATAAGGAAGAGGTAAAATTAGATCAAGTATGACAAATATCTTATTGACGTTAATTAAAATACGCTAGTGATATGCTCACAAATAATTATTTATGCCCAACATGTGAATGATTAATGAGTTATAGAATTTCTGAATTTATAACACATAATGAAAATAATGACCTATAATATAATAAGCTGATTTTGCATCTATAGTTACATTTGGTTAAATTATATTCAGAGAAAATATTATAACAAAAATCAGAAGAATATGGTCACGACAAAAATAAATTATTGTGCTAAAATTCAAGAAAGAATAAGACAAAGATTCTTAATTTAAAGAATTTTCAATCAATGGTATTGGTAGTGTAGAAGGAACAGGAGACAGAGAAATAAAACTAGAATTACCAGGACCAGTAGACAAAAATGATATAGATATGCTGAAATAATACGGAAAGGGGGATTTAAACCATCTTGTGACTTAAGGAAAACACAGGAATTTTTGTAAACCAAATTTATAGCCTAGCAGCTATAGACACCCACTTTTCCACGATTGGCTGTCTATAGATGCGAGGCTATAAATTTGGTTTACAAAAATTCATTTCCCAGAAGTTTATTCTGAATTAGCAAAGGCATTGGTTGATCAAGATGTTACTCTGTTAGATTACAGGTGGGTGGGTTATGGTAATTTGTTTTCATGGAACTGTGCAAGGCAAAGACACAATTCTGATTTGCACGAATTTCAGTTAATATACTATTCAAAGTGAGGACTGCCTGCATTTAATGATAGTTCTATGTTATAATTAAATAAAATTATTGTATACTTAACTTCCCTATGGTTTGTTAGAATATGTGTGTTTATAAGTGTGTGTCTATATGTATATATACATATAAATATATATGTGTGTGTATGTATATATATATAGTGGATGCATGTGTTTACTTTTATGAACTCAAAGACTACATTGCCCAGAAATAACTCTCTGGAAATTACTTTCTTAAGGAAATTATCATTATGCTCCTATAGCTTGCTATTATTCTGAAGAGCAATATTAAGCAGAAAATTGTCCTATCCATTTCATGGATATTATGAATAATTGGAATCTAACCAACAATAATAGCAATTTTCATAGAAATTTTGTGTAATAGACTGGTAAGAACCAAGTTGACCCACTTTCAGTTAATGTCATGTGTGGCAATGCCTTCCAGTGTTCTGTATCAGCAAATTTTAATAAGGCTAAATGTGATGCTGCGCCACAATATTCAACTAACTGATAGGGCATTTTCAACATAGCCTAGCTTAATATCATTCAGCCCAGAAGCCCATATTCCACAAGAGCTCTGCCAGAGAAGTTGCTAGTCCAGCATGTTCCCAGCAGATGGTATTCATCTGCCATATGCTGCAATGCCTAGATAAGTATAATGATACAATGCCTGCTATTTCATTCAATAGTGAATTTGACTATGTGAATTAATACATACCGGGGTAAATGATAGAAGTCAAGGGAGGTAATGAATATGGAAAATATTTAATATAATCAATTGACAGACAATTCGGGTAGTAGTTTTTTATATTCTGTTTGGCTCTATTTAGGACAAAGTTTAAAATACAAATGGAGGCTAGTGTATAATACTTTGTAATCTGTTGAAGTCTACATTACATGAGCCTTTTAGATACACTACAGCTCAAATTCTCAGTGCATAAAGACATTATAGATTATGGATATCCTAAAAATTATCTAATACTTTCAACCCTATAAAATGTCCAAAATTTCTTGCCCAAAGCCTGCCAATCTCTAGGATGGCCACTTTTTCCCCTAAAGAAATTAACACTGTGTTTTCACTATTTTTTTCTAATGTAAGTGCAACTAGTGTAGTGTATATTTTTTCTGTCATAATATACTGGCTATTGCAAGGAAGTGATAATTTTCCAGTGGGGGACAATCAATCATACAATCAAATTTCTATAATATAATAAAATATTTCATTATAAAATATTTTATTATACGAAACAGTGAATTAGTAAAACACATACCTGGTTTTATGTCTCACAATCTCATACATGCCTGGTGTAATTCTGTTGTTATTTAGTCTCAAAAGAAACTATTCATACCAAATAATAAAATGGATTCTCTATTGAGATGATGGGTTTGTATTCTTAAAGCAACACTCTTTCAAAAGTCCCCTTTTTAGCCATTGATATGTCTTTGCATGTAAGCTAATCATAGGTAATAAATATTCTCACTGGCCAATTATTAAGGAAAGATGTATCCAATTATGATCAATTGCCATTATAATGTATTTTACCAATACATGATTTATGAGATATTGATACTACTTCATAATAAGGAAGTATGCTGTTTCATATAGGTGGATACTATGTTTGTCATTTTATCATTTTGTGAAACCATATTTTCAGCAACCTTCAGCTCATAGCGCATGCTTTCATTTTTTTAATTCATCTTTTGTTAAAGAAATACAAATATATGACTCACATGTAAATTAGAAACAAAATCAGTACACAGCTTATATACATTTTTTATCATAAAAATGTTTTTCAGCGATAGAAAGTTTCTCAAAGTGAACATGATACTCTTTCAACAATGATAGCTAATTATAAGCAGTGAAACAGTAATATCAAATATTCAAGGGAGAATTCTCGCAGCTGCCAAGTTAATCTCCTCTAACCCAAAGTTCTGTTCATGTTCTTACTCAATAACCATCATTCGTTTCCCTGTAGCTTACCAAATTAATTAAAATTGATGCACTTTGGTATTCAAGGCAGGATACAATATGTCCTCAATCTGGCATTACAGTGTTCTTTATCATAGTTCCTTAATTGTAACATACATTTTAGCTAAAGTGGAGTATTATCAATTATAGTCCATAACCATTCTGGACTTCCCTAAGTGGGGTGTTATCAACTATAGTCCATAAACATTCTGGACTTCCCTCAATTTGAGTCTATATTTATGTTTATGCTGTTCTCTCTTTCGATTGAAACTATCTCTTGCCTTTAATTACTACTAACAGAAATCCTTCTAAGAATATCCAAAATGCTCCCACCTTCAGAATATTTTTGGATTATCCTAACCCTGCAGTGTCACTTCCTCTCAAGAAAATATTTGGTTGTCTCTATCCTGTGACATGTAACAGCTTTAATTTTAAATATATTTACTTGTATAATTTTGTTCTCAGATAATATTCTAAGATCTGTTGCCTAATTCACTAACCCTTTAGAAATCTATTAGAATTTTTAAGTACAGCTTTCTGATCTTTCTTGTCTCTATGTGGTCAATCTACTTTACTTGACTAGCTTTTTATACGTATTAATGGGATTAATCTCTCTCAGGATTGAAGATATACATTGAAGTCTGCTTTTATTAGCTGGAAATCTTCCTCCTTTTCTTAGGTTTTACATTTAATATCTCCCATGTAGATCTCCTATGTAGTCATATATTTTTTCCTTGATTTACAACTCAAATAATACTGATGTATCATTGTTTAATATTCCAATGGCTTGATTCAGTCACAAGAATCACAGTCATTATGTGTATATATCAACCTGGAGTAGGTGAATGTTTTTTATTATCCTTTGGTGGATGTGTTAATTTTAACTGCTGAACATTTTCTTCAAAGAACTTATCCTTTCTTGCTGGTCAATTTTCCCATTCTCTATCCTTTAGGACTTTACTTCCTTCTGTACAACTAATAGATCTCAGTATCTATAGTACCTGGGGCTTCACCAAACGTGACAACAGATTTCAATTGTGAGGGGTCATTTATTTATCAGCTGCTTCAGTGGGAACATCTACTTAAAAGAGGTATAACTTCAGAAGGTGGTGCAAGCTTATATTTAGCTTGTGTTCTATAGGAATTGTTCATGTTCTATTTTGTCTTAGAATCTGTGTCACTGTAGAGTAACTCCAGCTTTTTCTTATTTTTGTGGGTGACCAAATTGTATGATGTCACAAAGTTCCATGTAGGCATTACTATAACCTTCCTGCAACTGCCACTGAAATGATTTTCACTAGCCTATTTCCCTGCCCCACTTAGCGGCTTTTCACTGATATTTGGGATTTGCTAATGATCACCTACCCTGAGAGAGTCTTGTCTGATGATGTCGTCTAGAGAACTAGCTCATACTTTTTTTTTTTTTACAAATCATGGTAATATGTATCACTTTATTCATAGGAATTATCACATACTGAAATTAGTTTATTCATGTATTTATTCACATGTAGGTATCAAAAGATTATAATCTGAATAAATGAAAAAACTGTCTATCATGCTATTACGGTAAATGGTATTTTCTAAGGAGTTACTGATTCTCTCTAGAAAGAAGAAATTTTGTGTAAATCTGCAGAGAGATGGTAGATTTTGAAATTGATCACAAAATACTTTTGGTCATTTTCATGTACAAAATAATTAAATATTTTAGATATTATTTGCCTTGGAAGAGGTTTTATATGTAAAGAGTGTGATACAAAGTTGTTTCAACAATTCATACATGTGTCTGGACAACTTCTCAAAAATTTGCAAAAATTAAATCAATTTTTGGTTCCTCAGTTCTACAGTAATATAATGGCTCGATATCACTAACAATTTTTTTAAATGTTAACTCTGTCTAGTTATTTTTGCAAAGTTTGTTCCATGTGTCATTTAATTTATATAATATATCATATTAAGAAAATAGAGAAGATAGAGATTTTCAATTAAAAACTAAATTTCCAAACTCATTGTTCTTACATTAAGAAGCAGTAACTTTCACATCATTTTATGTCTATGACTATTCTTGTTAGTTTGGCTCTTTATCTCAATCTTTGTGAGCCACTAGACGTCTGTGCCACATTTTTTCCCCCACTTTTGAGATTACTTTAGGCAAATAGCTGCTCTAAATAATTAATCTGTTGTTTTCTTTCTCTTCTTTCCCATTTCCCCAACCTCAGTGCAGTTTCTTTCAGGTCTAAGATGACAGGTCAATATCATTTCTAAATCTATGGTCGTTCATTCTCTTCCACACAGAGGGACTCTCTTATTTTGTCTGTAGCCACTACATTTCTCAATATTAAGTTGAACAAACAAGGAGATAATGCTCATGCCTGTCTTACCTTTATTCTGAACTATTCCCTTAGTTACTTGTGGAGTCATATCACTGTCTTTGACTTTTTGTCAATGATTTCCCCCACAGTGGTCAATTTTTTTTTAACTTCTTTTTTTTTATTATTATACTTTAGGTTTTAGGGTACATGTGCACAATGTGCAGGTTTGATACATATGTATCCATGTGCCATGTTGTTTTGCTGCACCCATTAACTCGTCATTTAGCATTAGGTATATCTCCTAATGCTGTCCCTCCCCCCTCCCCCCACCCCACAACAGTCCCCGGAGTGTGATGTTCCCCTTCCTGTGTCCATGAGTTCTCATTGTTCAGTTCCCACCTATGAGTGAGAACATGCAGTGTTTTGGTTTTTTGTCCTTGCGATAATTTACTGAGAATGATGGTTTCCAGCTTCATCCATGTCCCTACAAAGGACACGAACTCATCAATTTTTATGGCTGCATAGTATTCCATGGTGTATATGGGCCACATTTTCTTAATCCAGTCTATCGTTGTTGGACCTTTGGGTTGGTTCCAAGTCTTTGCTATTGTGAATAGTGCCACAATAAACATACGTGTGCATGTGTCTTTATAGCAGCATGATTTATAGTCCTTTGGGTATATACCCAGTAATGGGATGGCTGGGTCAAATGGTATTTCTAGTTCTAGATCCCTGAGGAATCGCCACACTGACTTCCACAATGGTTGAACTAGTTTACAGTCCCACCAACGGTGTAAAAGTGTTCCTATTTCTCCACATCCTCTCCAGCACCTGTTGTTTCCTGACTTTTTAATGATGGCCATTCTAACTGGTGTGAGATGGTATCTCACTGTGGTTCTGATTTGCATTTCTCTGATGGCCAGTGATGATGAGCATTTTTGCATATGTTTTTTGGCTGCATAAATGTCTTCTTTTGAGAAGTGTCTGTTCATGTCCTTCGCCCACTTTTTGATGGGGTTGTTTGTTTTTTTCTTGTAAATTTGTTTGAGTTCATTGTAGATTCTGGATATTAGCCCTTTGTCAGATGAGTAGGTTGCAAAAATTTTCTCCCATTCTGTAGGTTGTCTGTTCACTCCGATGGTAGTTTCTTTTGCTGTGCAGAAGCTCTTTAGTTTAATTAGATCCCATTTGTCAATTTTGGCTTTTGTTGCCATTGCTTTTGGTGTTTTAGACATGAAGTCCTTGCCCACGCCTATGTCCTGAATGGTATTGCCTAGGTTTTCTTGTAGGATTTTAATGGTTTTAGGTCTAGCATTTAAGTCTTCAATCCATCTTTAATTAATTTTTGTATAAGGTGTAAGGAAGGGATCCAGTTTCAGCTTTCTACATATGGCTAGCCAGTTTTCCCGAAAGTGGTCAAATTTTTAAAAATTATTTTGCTCAATATCAATCTTGGAAAAGATATTTTAAACTGAAGTGTTTTTTAAGGTAACATATGGTACTGCACGTGTTGAATTATAGTTATTTTCTGTAAGACACACGTGCACGAACACTCGCACACACACACACACACACACACACAGGCACATACTGATTTTAGTTTTGTTAATCTATATTCCATGAATAGAAGCAAATGGGAATGCAAGAAATTAGAGCACCAGAGAACATAAATTTTATTCCTCCAAAAGTATCATATTTAATACTTGAATTTTTGTTTCATAACCTTATATTTTAAATGTAAGATCTTTTTAAGGAGCAAAAAACTTGAGGAGACAAGGCAAATAGGAAATGCAACAGGAAAAAAAATAGCTGATCTCATGTGGTATTCAACTTGTGTTGAATTCAACCTGAAAATGGTTTAGATATTAGACAAACTATTATTTTGTTTATTAACGGCTCTGGTCATTCTTGTTATGCTTTCCAATGGTTTCTCTTCAACTATTTTTGAAAGCATTTTTATCCCTAATTTTTCAGTTCTCTCTTATAGTTAAATATAGTTTGGAACTCATTTTTAAGACTCGTAATAGCCAGTAGAAAGGTATAGAGTTTGAAAGAAATTGTGAAATAATGAAATTATACTTTTTCAATTTATGTTGAATTTAAAAGTATAAATAAATCAGCAACTTTTTGCTCTGCACAATCCCATATTTGTCATTAAAACAATATATGGGCCCAGTAAACATCAGTAACATTTCAGAGCACATAAACTTTTACTACCTCTGCAATACCCATCTACATAATCCAAATTCCCAAAACCACGCATATTTTCTTCCTCCTACATTTCCCTGCAACGTGGGAATTTTCCAGTTTTCTCCTTTGTTTTCAAAGCCTGTGACTGCAGGGATGGCTGCTTTTCATCTCCTAATGTCCCTCTGCTGATCACTGGCTTCTTCAGCTGATGTTCTTCCGTGGCTTCTCTCCCAGTTGTCCATCTGGAATATTTACTACTTTGAGTTGTCCAAAGCCATGTCATTGAAAATGTGACAAAAATACTACTTTCTTTCTAATCCTCAAAGACGACAGAGAATTTCACACTGTTGTGTCAGAAACGGGGACATTGCTCCTTCTCCCTGAAGTCAATTCTGTAATTTTTCCACAACTCTGTAATTTGTCATCTTTGGAGCAGCACTATTTTGGTGATAAGGATTGCAGTTGCCTATGGCAAAAACCAAAGCTTTTTGTTTTTCTATTGACTTTTTACTCAAAGACCTCAAACAACATCATATGGGTCTACCTAAATGATTCTCCATTCCTTCGGCCCTAATGCCAGTGTTTTATATATACAAAAAAACTATCCCAATAACTCTCAGTCAAAAATTAAAAGTAATAAAACTTTAATGTTTACTAATATAGTAAAACTTGAGAAGAGAGAGAAGGAAAAATAGGAGGGAATACAACAGGAACAACATTTGTATTTTTGCTACACAAAATTTGTATATGTATTTGTATAAAAAATTGTATTTTTACTATATAAGCAGTAAAAGTACAAATATATCTCATGTTTATCATATCATACAAATAGACACCATGAAGGAAATGGAAAGCTACAGACCTAACTAGGTTAAATGGATCATAGTGTGACTGATACATTAGCCTCAGTTAAGACAACCCATTGTGCACAGACAGAAATACACACACTCATAGTAAACCATTTTTCCTTAAACAATATGTTGATTTAGGTAAGGAAGTATTGAACATGACTATTTAACACCTAGAGCTGTATTTTTTGCACTTTTATTTTTAATGAGCCTCTATAAGTGTTTTATTCTTTAATTTCTTCTGTGATGTCTGTTGAAGTGATTCCTAATATAGTTAGCTATTATGTTTTTATTCACAGAAAAAGTAAATCTTTTCATACATGCTTTTAGATAATGCAGAATAAAAATTACAGAGTGATCAAAATCTGGTTCTAATTGGAAAAACAAAAACTTAGATGAACTTGTAGGAAATTTAAATTAGTGGCTTGAGTAAATTTTTCTACTTCTCTTTCTTTTGAAAGAAACATATAACGAAGAATTATATTCACAATTACTATTATTAATTATAGGAAGAATATTAAGCAGGGTAAGGAAAATGCTTCCAGAAGAAGGAGTGATTTTTAGTTTTGCACAAAGTAGAAAGTAAAACCTCTCTGATAAGTTTATATTTGACAAAGACTTGACAAATGTGAGGATATCTGGGAAAGACTATCTCAGGCAGAAGGAAAAACAAGAGCAAGTAAGTTCTGAGAATAAAATTATTTGGTGTTTTCTAATAAGGGCAAGTACATGATATCACTGAAGGTAAGTGAAGAGGACTCGAAGATTTTTGGATTGATCTGGAAAGATTTAGTTGTCATCAACTAGGTTGAGAAAAGAATGTAGGTGAAGCAGGTTTGGGGATGAGTGGTTGAGCAACAGTAAATATTTGGACATATTAAGTGTAAAATATGAGATGGGTATAATGAAAATGTCTAGTAGAGAGATATATAAGGTTGGAGTTCAGAAGTCAGGTCAGAACTGGAGATATACATTTGTAAGTTATTAGTCTGGGTGAAATCACAGAAGGAGGGCGCAAAGAGAGAAAACAGAAGACCAGGCTTGAGCATTTGGGAACTCTCAAAATAAAATAGGAGGAAGAACCAGCAAAAAGATTAGTGTTGAGAAAGACGGACATGGGAGGCTAAAGGAAAACCAAGATTCTATGCTACTGAAGAGAAGAGAATTTCTTCTATTCCTTCTCAATAGTGCGAATATGTCAAGTCAAATGAGGCCTAAAAAGTGAGTTGAACAAAGTGGAAGTGAGATCGAACAGAGTTTCAAACCAAATTGCAGTTAAGTTCCCAAGAGGAATTGAAGACAATGCTAACAGACAATTTTTTTTTATGATCTTTTTTTGGGTTCCTCTCTTATTTCCTTGAGCAGTGGTATGTAGTTCTCCTTGAAGAGGTCCTTCACATACCCTGTAAGTTGTATTCCTAGACATTTTATTCTCTTTGTAGCAATTGTAAATGGAAGTTCACTCATGATTTGGCTCTCTGTTTGTGTATTATTGGTGTATAGCAATGCTTGTGATTTTTGCACATTGATTTTGTATCCTGAGACTTTGCTAAAGTTGCTCATCAGCTTAAGGAGATTTTGGGCTGAGACGATGGGATTTTCTAAATATACAGTTATGTCATCTGCAAACAGAGATAATTTCTTCCTCTCTTCCTATTTGAATACCCTTTATTGCTTTCTCTTGCCTCATTGGCCTGGCCAGAACTTCCAATATTATGTTGAATAGGAATGGTAAGAGAGGGCATCCTTGTCTTTTGTCGGTTTTCAGAGGGAATGCTTCCAGCTTTTGCACGTTCAGTGTGATACTGGCTGTGGGTTTGTCATAAATAGCTCTTATTATTTTGAGATATGTTCCACCAATGCCTAGTTTATTGAGAGTTTTTAGCATGAAGGAGTGTTGAATTTTATCAAAGATCTTTTCTGCATTTATTGAGATAATCATGTGGTTTTTGTCATTGGTTCTATTTATTTGGTGGATTATGTTTATTGATTTGCGTATGTTGAACCAGCCTTGCAACCCAGGGATGAAGCCAACTTGGCCATGGTGGATAAGCTTTTTGATGGGCTGCTGGATTTTCTTTGCCAATATTTTATTGAGGATTTTTGCATTGATGTTCATCCGGGCTATTGGCCTGAAATTTTCTTTTTTTGTTGTGTCTGTGCCAGGTTTGTATCATGATGATGCTGACCTCATCAAATGAGTTAGGGAGAAGTCCTTCTTTTTCTATATGGAATAGTTTCAGAAGGAATTGTACCATCTCCTCTTTGTACCTCTGGTAGAATTGGGCTGTGATTCCATCAGGCTTTCTTAGGTTGGTGGGCTATTAATTACTGCCTCAATTTCAGAACTTGTATTGATGTATTCAGGGATTTGACTTCTTCCTGGTTTAGTCTTGGGAGGGTGTATGTGTCCAGAAATTTGTCAATTTCTTCTAGATTTTCTAGTTTATTTGTGTAGAGGTGTTTATAGCATTTTCTGATTGTAGTTTGTATTTCTGTGGGATCAGTGGTGATATCTCCTTTATCACTTTTTAATGTGCCTATTTAATTCTTCTCTCTTTTCTTCATTATTATTCTGGCAAGTGGTCTATCTATTTTGTTAATCTTTTCAAAGAACCAGCTCCTGGATTCATTGATTTTTTGATGGGTTTTTTGTGTCTCTATCTCCTTCCGTTCTGCCCTGAATCTTAGTTATTTCTTGTCTCCTGCTAGCTTTTGAATTTGTTTGCTCTTGCTTCTCTAGGTCTTTTAACTGTGATGTTAGAGTGTTGATTTTAAATCTTTCACGCTTTCTCCTGTGGGCATTTTGTGCTATAAATTTCCCTCTAAACTGCTTTAGCTGTGCCCCAGAGATTCTAGTATTTTTGTATCTTTGTTCTCACTGGTTTCAAAGAATTTATTTATTTCTGCCTTAATTACATTATATATCCAGTAGTCATTCAGGAGAAGGTTGTTCAGTTTCCATGTAGTTTTTCGGTTTTGAGTGAATTTCTTAATCTTGAGTTCTAATTTGATTGCACTGTGGTTTTTTGTTCTTTTGCATTTGCTGAGGGGTGTTTTACTTCCAATTATGTGATCAGTTTTAGAATAAATGTGATGTGGCACTGAGAAGAATGTATATTCTGTTTATTTGGGGTGGAGAGTTCTGTATCTACAGAACTGTGTATATTATGTCCACTTGATCCAGAGCCGGGTTCAAGTCCTGAATATCCTTGTTAATTTTCTGTCTCGTTGATCTGTCCAATATTGACAGTGGGGTGTTAAAGTCTCCCATTATTATTGTTTGGGAGTCTACATCTTTTTGTAGGTCTCTGAGAACTTGCTTTATGAATCTGGGTGCTTCTGTATTGGGTGCATATATATTTATGATAGTTAGCTTTTCTCATTGCATTAATCCCTTTATGATTCTGTAATGCCCTTCTTTGTCTTTTTTGATCTTTATTGGTTTAAAGTCTGTTTTATCAGAGACTAGGATTGTAACCCTGCTTTTTTTTTCTTTCCATTTGCTTGGTAAATATTCCTCCATCCCTTTATTTTGATCCTATGTGTGCCTTTGCACATGAGATGGGTCTCCTGAATACAGCACACCGATTGGTTTTGACTCTTCATCCAATTTGCCTGTCTGTGTCTTTTAATGGGGCATTTAGCCCATTTATATTTAAGGTTTATATTGTTAGGTGTGAATCTGATTCTATCATTATGATCCTAGCTGGTTATTTTGCCCATTAGTTGATGCAGTTTTTCATAGGATCGATGAGTCTTTACAATTTGGTATGTTTTTGCAGTGGCTAGTACCGGTTTTTCCTTTCCTTTTTTTTTATTATTTTTATTTTTATTTTTATTCTTTTATTTCATATTTTTTTCTTTATGATTACTTTTTGTTTGTCCTAAATGTTTTCTTTTATTATTATTATTATACTTTAAGTTTTAGGATACATGTGCACAACGTGCAAGTTTGTTACATATGTATACATGTGCCATGTTGTTGTTCTGCACCCATTAACTCATCATTTAGCATTAGGTATATCTCCTAATGCTATCCCTCCCCCCTCCCCCCACCCCACAACAGTCCCCAGTGTGTGATGTTCCCCTTCCTGTGTCCATGTGTTCTCATTGTTCAATTCCCACCTGTGAGTGACAACATGCGGTGTTAGTGCTTCCTTCAGGAGTTCTTGTAAGTCAGGCCTAGTGGTGACAAAACCTTGCAGCATTCGCTACTCTGTAAAGGATTTTATTTTTCTTTTGCTTATGAAGCTTAGTTTGGCTGGATATGAAATTCTGGGTTGAGGCTGGGCACGGTGGCTCACCCCCGTAATCCCAGCACTTTGGGAGGCAAGATGGGCAGATCACGAGGTCAGGAGATTGAGACCATTGTGGCTAACACTGTGAAACCCTGTCTCTACTAAAAATACAAAAAAAATTAGCCGGGCATGGTGGTGGGTGCCTGTAGTCCCAGCTATTCGGGAGGCTGAGAATGGCATGAACCCGGGAGGTGGAGCTTGCAGTGAGCCGAGATCGGGCCACTGCACTCCAGCCTGGGTGACAGAGCGAGGATCCATCTCAAAAAAAAAAAAAATAAATAAAATAAATAAAATAAAGAAATTCTGGGTTGAAAAATCTTTTTTTTAAGAATGTTGACTACTGGCCCCCACTCTCTTCTGGCTTGCAGGGTTTCTGCCAAGAGATCCACTGTTAGTCTGATGGGCTTCCCTTTGTTGGTAACCCAACCTTTCTCTCTGGCTGCCCTTAACATTTTTTTCTTCATTTCAACCTTGATGAATCTGATGATTATGTGTCTTGGAGTTGCTCTTCTCAAGGAGTATCTTTGTGGTGTTCTCTGTATTTCCTGAATTTGAATGTTGGCCTGTCTTGCTAGGTTGGGGAAGTTCTCCTAGATAATATCCTGCAGAGTGTTTTCCAACTTGGTTCCATTCTCCCGTCACTTTCAGTTACACCAGTCAAACGTAGGTTTGGTCTTTTCACATAGTCCCATATTTCTTTGAGGCTTTGTTTATTCGTTTTCATTCTTTTTTCTCTAATCTTGTATTCATGTTTTATTTCATTCAATTCATCCTTAATCTCTGATTTCCTTTCTTCTTCTTGATCAGTTCGGCTATTGATACTTGTGTATGTTTCACGAAGTTCTCGTGCTGTGTTTTTCAGCTCCATCAGGTCATTTATGTTCTTCTCTACACTGGTTATTCTAGTTAGCAATTCCTCTAGCCTTTTTTTTCAAGATTCTTAGCTTCCTTGCATTGGGTTAGAACATGCTCCTTTAGCTCAGAGGAGTTTGTTATTACCCACCTTCTGAAGCCTACTTCTGTCAGTTTGTCAAACTCTTTCTCCATCCAATTTTGTTCCCTTGCTGGCGAGGAGTTGTGATCCTTTGGAGGAGAAGAGGCATTCTGTTTTTTGGAATTTTCAGCCATTTTGTTCTGGTTTTCCCTTATCTTCGTGGTTATCTACCTTTGGTCTATGATGTTGGTGACCTTCAGGTGAGGTTTTTGTGTGGAAGTCCTTTGTGTATGTAAACAAATATACACATATGTATTCTTTTTTTTTTTTTTTTTTTTTGAGATGGAGTCTCACTCTGTCTTCCAGGCTGGAGTGCAGTGGCACAATCTTGGCTCACTGCAACCTCTGCCTCCTGGGTTCAAGCAATTCTCTTGCCTCAGCCTCCCAAGTAGCTGGGACTATAGGTGTGTGCCACCACACCCGGCTAATTTTTTGTATTTTTTAGTACAGACGGTTTCACTGTGTTAGCCAGGATGGTCTCGATCTCCTGACCTCGTGATCCACCAACCTCGGCCTCCCAAAGTGCTGGGATTACAGGCGTGAGCCACTGCGCCCGGCCACACATATGTATTCTTAATATAGTGTATGAATATACTACATATAGTATATTCTTATATTTGTATATATTTCTATAGTATATTTCTTTTAAATCAATTTTTAATATTGATTTATTTTTAACTCATATTGTGCATTAAATACATATTTTAAGCATTATTATAAGAATACAATATTTTCTTGCAGTTATTTTTCATTTTCTGTTTTTAAATTAAAATTCTATTTTAATTTAATTCAATTCTTTAAATTCCTATTTCCTGCCTGACTTTCTGAATTGCCTTTCCTACAAGTAACTACTCACCCTTCATTGTCAATAAAGTACTAACCTTATTCCCCTTATTGTTTGCTTTGTTAAAGTCTCTGTCACCCACAATATGCAAAGATATTTGAAACAGATTTTATGCTATTTTGTTGTGTTTTCAACAGATGTCTAGTTAATTGGAACTTCTCCTAATCAGGCCAACTATGTTAGTTTCCTAGAAACATAGAAAGATTACAACCATACATTTTCTCTGTTTGAAGTCATAGCTTCAAAAAATCTATATAAACTATCCCCCAATTACATTGCATATTGCAGGCACTTATACACACACATACACACACACACACACACACGTAATCTCTTCTGATAAAAGCAAAACTCTTTATTGCTTTGTTGGTGGGTCCTCCTCACATTCATATAAGGGAAAAATCATGCAGCTTTGGAGGAGAATCATGAAAATGCCAAAAGTGGAAAAAACAGGAAATACTCAAATTACTATATGATAATATAGGAACAAGAGATCAAGATTAATATATATGATTTTTCTAACATGCATGACTTTGGGAGTTGAAAAAAGTAAATAAAGGAATTCATATTTTTCATGCCATAACTTGAGAGTAGATTCATGATCATCAAAATTTTAAACAACGTTTTCTCACATATTTGTACAGAAACATAATTTCATGGGTTTTGATAATGTGTTATAGTAGAAATATGATTAATAAAGTTTAATAAATGTATACATAATACAAATGAAAAAATGAAGTTTGTGATTTTAGCATCTATGTTTATATTCCCAGCCCAGACTTCTCCATGGAACTCGTGATTTGTGTTTTCAGTGGCCCCCTTGTTATCACTGCATGGATATCATTCTTCTGTTCAAAGCCCTCTAATGGCTTTCCAGTTCACTCTGTTATGGACTGAATGTTTGTGTCCTTTACTCCAATTCATATGTTGAAACCTTACTCCTCAATGTGATGTTGTTAGAGGGTGAGGTAATTAGGATTAGATGATGTCATGAAAGCAGAGCCTTCAAGAATGGCATTAGTGTCTTCCTAAGAGTCCCAAGAAAGCTTGCTTCTCTCTCTGCTCCATCAAGTGAGGGTACAACTAAACGTTAGCAGTCTTCAACCCATAAGAGGGTCATCATCAAAACTTGTCCATGAACTTACCATCTCCAGAGCTGTGAGAAATAAATTTTCGTTGTTTGTAAACCACCGAGTCTGTAGTATTTTATTGTAGCAGTCCAACTGAGGAACTAAGACATATTGTAAGTGAAAGCCTGAAGTGTTACCAAAACCACATCGTGTGTGTGTTCTGTATTCAAAAATAATCAACCCTGTATATCTGTGCTTTGCAATGTGACTTTTCAGTTTCTCTCTTTAAGGCAGAACTCATTTCTTAACCTCTTGCGTCTAGATTGGTCTTGTGATTTCTTTTAGCCTAATGGAATATATCTGAAGTAATGGTGTAATGCTTTTTAGCCTACGACTCAAGATGCCTTTCTCACCACTATTATCTTTCTTGGGCACCTGCCTTCTCTGTGAGAAGAAACTGACTTGGCCTTATGGAAAATAAGAGATCATTTGGAGTTGAGCCCATTAACCCCAGCCAAGGACATGCTAGACTAGCCTACACCCAGGGAAACCCAAAATCTGTGAAAAACATATAAAAACAAATTTAATAAAGTTGCTTGCCTCATTTACAGCCAAATGCAGACACGAATGAGTCTAGACAAAATCTAAGTATATACGAAAGACCCAGAGACACATGAGCTATATACATGTTTTTTGTTTTATGTAAAGCTCGCAACTAGGTTTGGTTTTGTTTTGCTTTTTGTTCACTGCTATTTTTGACATCAATTGCACAATTTTACTGACTTTTTCAAAGATCTAACTTTTGTTTTTGTTGATCTTCCTATTGATTTTCTGTTTTTAGTTTTATTAATTTCTGCTCTAATTTTTGTAATTTTTTCTTCTGCTTACATTAAATTTAATTTGGTCTTCTTTTTCTCATTTCTGAAGAAGGAAGGAAAGATCATTCATCTCAGATCTTTACTGTCTTCTAATATATGCTTTCAGTATAAAATTACCCTCTAAGCACTGCTTTCACTTCATCCTACAAATTTTTGGTAAGTTGTGTTTTTATTGTCATTTAGGTCAAATTATTAATATTTTCAAATTCTCTTGAGATTTCTGCCTTGACTTATGTGTTATTTAGAAGTACGTTGTTTAATCTCTATGTATTTTGTGATTTTCCAGCTATTTTTCTGTTTTAATTTTTAGTTCAATTGCGTCGTGAACTGAGGGGAAACATTGTAAGATTTCTATTTTTAAAAATTTATTAAGGTTTTTTAAAGGCCTGGAATATGGTTTATCTTGGTAAATGTTCCATGTGGGCTTGAGAAGGATGTATGTTATGCTGTTGTTGCCTAAAATGTTTATATATGTCAATTATATCAATTTGATTGATTATGTTGTTTTGAGGTATATTTTTACAGACTTATTTCCTGCTGGATATGTTCAAAGATAGATATTAAAGTCTCCAATTATAATATTGGATTCACCTATTTTTTCTGGCAGTTCTAATCACTTTTTGCTTTATGTATTTTGATGGTCTATTGTTGGACACATACACCTTAAGGATTGTTACGTGTTCAGGAAGAATTGATTCCTTTATCATTATTTTGACCTTCTTTATGTCTGATAACATTCCTTGCTTTGAAATTCCTCTGTCTGAAGTTAATATTGCTAATTTCACTTTCTTTTGCATAGTGTTAGCATGATATATATTTCTCCATTCATTTATCTTTAACCTATTGGTGTCTTTATCTTTAAAGTGTTTCCTGTAGACAATATAGAGGTAGTTGAATCTGCTTTTTTGATCCAGTCTTAAAAAATCTATCTTTTAAGTAATGCATTTAGACCATTGATATTTAAAGATATAGGTGGAACAATATCTAACACTTTTTTTTTTTTTTTACTGTTTTCCATTTGTTTGTATTGTTCTTTGTTCCTTTTTGGTCTTCCACTCTTTGTTTGCCTTTTGTAGTTTAAAGTGACCATTTTATTTTTTTTTTATTTTTATTTTTTCAGTTGCTCATTCTTCTGTTTTTATTTGTTTTTACTACTTTCATTCATGTCTCTTAACCTTCAGCCAGCTCACACCATAGCAGCACTCACTCTTTTTTTAAATTTTATTTTATTATTATTATACTTTAAGTTTTAGGGTACATGTGCACAATGTGCAGGTTTGTTACATATCTATACATGTGTCATGTTGGTGTGCTGCACCCATTAACTCGTCATTTAGCATTAGGTATATCTCCTAATGCTATCTCTCCCCCCTCCCCCACCCCACAACAGTCCCTGGAGTGTGATGTTCCCCTTCCTGTGTCCCTGTGTTCCCATTGACCATTTTATAACATTCCATTTTCTCTTCGTTTTTAATATATTAATTGTCTTCATTTCTTACTCAATTTTTTAGTGGTTGCCCTAGAATTTTTAATATACATCTACAACTAATTCAACCCACTCTCAGATAACACTGTATCACTTCACATGTACTGCCAGTAATACTACAAATAACAAAGTAACGAAATTATAACCAAATGTTTATAATTTCTCTCTTCTGTCACCTGTATCATTGTTGATATTTTTATTTCACTGATACAAAAGCACATACTCAGACACACACACACACACACACACACACACACACACACGCAGATAATTAATGCCATTGCTGAAACAAAAATCCAGGAAGCTCAGAGAACTTCAGGTATATACATATATATAATGTTATATATTTTAAAACATGTATGTAGGCATATATAATTGATTCATGAACAATAGGGTTTGAGTGACACTGACCTTCCATACAGTAGAAGATTTGTAAATAACTTTTGACTGTTAAAATTTAACTATGAATTGCCTACTGTTGATTGGAATCCTTGCCAAAAACAAAAACCATGAATTAACATGTGTTTTTTGTGTTTTATGTATTATATGTTGTATTCTTACAACAAATTAAGGTAGACCAAAGGAAATGTTATTAAAAAATGTATAAGGATGATAAAATATATTTACTATTAATTAAATGGAAGTGGATCATCATAAAGCTCTTCATCCTTATTGTTTTCACACTGACGAGGCTTGGGGAGAAGAGGAAGAGAAGAGATTGGTCTTACTGTTTTATGGGTGGCAGAAGTGGAAGAAAATATGCATATAAACTGACATGTGTTGTTCAGACTGATGTTGCATAAGATTAAACTATATATGCATATACATCTGAATGCATTGAGAACACCGAGCATATATATGTGTATATATGCATACATAATGAAACACATTCATTGCTTCTATTTTTTTAGAAAACTATCTGTTAGATCAATTAAGAATAAAGAAAACAAAAACTTTTATTTTATATTTAATCATTCCGTCTCAGGTGCTCTTTTACAAATATAGATCTGAATTTCTGACACATTTTTTTTTCCTTCTCTCTAAGTACTTTCTTTTAACATTGCTTGCAAGACAGATCAACTGGTAACAAATACTTTCATTTTTTCTTTTTTTTTTTGAGACAAAGTCTCTTTATTGCCAGGTTGGAGTGCAGTGGCACTATCTCGGACCAATGCAACCTCCACCTCCTGGGTTCAAGCGATTTTCCTGTCTTAGCCTCCCAAGTAGCTGGGACTACAGGTGCACACCACCATGCCCAGCTAATTTTTGTATTTTTAGTAGAGATGACCTTTTCCCATGTTGGCCAGGATGGTCTCGATCTCTTGACTTCACGATCTGCCTGCCTCGGCCTCCCAAAGTGCTGGGATTACAGGTCTGAAACAAATACTTTCAATTTTTGTTTGTCTTAGAAAATCTTTATTTCTCCTTCAGTTTTGAAGAATAATTTCATAAAGTACTGAATTCTAGATTGGTGGGTTTTTTGTTGTTATTGTTGTTGTTCTCTGTTTCTCAATATTTTAAATATTTCACTTCACTGTCATCTTTCTTGTAAAGTTTTTGTGTTTAATTTTTATCTTTACTCCTCTATAGGTAATTTTTTCTCTTGTAGCTTCTTTCAGGATTTTTGCTTCATCTTTCATTTTTTGTAATATCAAATTGGTATGTTTATTTGTAGTTTTCCAGCATTTATCTAGCGTGGTGTTCTTGGAGCTCACTGGATCTGTCATTTGATATCTGGCATTAATTTTGGAAAATTCTCAGTAATTTTATTGCTTCAAATATTTCATCTGTTTTTTTTCATCTTCCTTCTCCTTTTGGCATTCTAAATACAGGTGTTCCTTGGTTTTTAATAAAGTTATGTCCCAATAATCCAATCTTAAGCTGAAAACATTGTAACTGAAAGGTATTTAATACACGTAGCCCACAAAACATTATAGCTTAGCTCAAAATATGCATGCTCAGAACATTTACATTAGTCTAGAGGTAGGCAAAAATCATCTAATACAAGGCATATTTTATAATAAAGTGTTGAGTATCTCATGTATCGTATTGACTATTGTGCTGAAAGTAAAAAACAGGTGGGTGCATGGGTACTCAAAGCGAGAATTCCACTGAATGTGTATCGTATTTCCATCTTTGTAGTAAGAAAAATCACCAGTCGAACAATTGTAAGTAGCAGACCATCTGTCTGTATACATGTGGCACATCTTTTGTAGTTGTCCTATAGTTCTTAGATGTTCTGTTGTTCTTTCTTTCTTTCTTCATTATGTTTCTATTTGTTCTTCCATCTTAGAGGTTTATATTGATATCCTCAGGTCAGAGAGTCTTTCCTCAGCTGTGTCCAGTCTACTGATAAGCGCCCATCAAAGACATTCTTCACTTCTATTACTGTGTTTTTAACCTCTAGTATGTATTTAAGCATTGATTAAAATTTCCATCTATCTGTTTACATTGCCCATGTGTTCATGTAGGCCACTTTATCAGTTAGAGCCCTTAACTTAACCATAGTTGTATTAAATTCCCAGTCTGAGAATTCCAACATCCCTGCCAAATCTGCGTCTGTTTTTTGACAATTGCTCTGTCTCTTCAAGTTATTATTACTTGTCTTTTACTATGTGTTGTAATATTTTATTGACAGCTGGAGATGATGTACTGTTTAAAAGGGACTAGTATAAATAAGTTTTTATGAATGTGGTGGTAAAATCTAGCTTGAAGGGAAGCATTCTATGGTTTCACGGTCAAGTCTCAGTCCTTAGTGAGCCTGTGGCTTTGAATTGTGAACTTCATATGTGTTTCTTTGGAGTATTTTTGCTTATTTTTAACACCCTTGGGTGACACAGGATAATCACAGTTATTTTGAGTGGGATATTTCCCTTCCCACAAGTAAGTTAGGCTCTGTTAGAACCCCAGCAGGTTAGACTGTGGTTAAATAGCTTCTCCTGAGAGCAGACCTTGTTAAGAACAGAATTCTCTGACGTATTTTTTAGAAGTTAATTTTCTCTCCCTCTGCCAAAGCATAGGTAGATTTTTCTCTGATATTCACTGTGAGGACCTGGTAGAGTACCTGGAAGTAAAATTCACTTAAGTGTGGCCTCCTTTTTCCCCATCCCCCATTGACATGTGTCCCCCTGGAGTTTTCATCTTTCAGGTTTTGCTACGCTGGATCATCAGCAATTTAGCAATTACAATTTAAGTTTTCCTATCCTAGGACTGGTTCCTGTGGAGGTTGCTGCTTGTGGGTTTCTGCTCCAGTAAGATGTGATTCTTTGTATTTGCCTGATGTTCTTTCAAATTCTGGTGGCAGCTGTTTCCCTATGATCTCACTTTGCTTACTGATTTAAGAAGAGTGGTTGATTTTTTAGCTTGACAGATTTTTTATTATTAGGATGGAGTGTTGATTTCCAAGCTTCTTAAATGCCAACAGAAAACTCCTAAAATGTTTTTTTTAATCATCCCTGTGTCCTTTCCATTTCATGTTTATTTAAATAATAATATTCTGAAGAAAACAAGTACTGCTCTTGACATTAAGTGTTAAGATATATAATAAAATAATGTAAGAAGGTAAGATGGGACACGTTTTTAAGGATTAGTACTTTTACCGCACATTAACAGAAGTCTGTGGTATAACTCCCTTATAATCTTCCCAAAATTAAATGACTGTGGATTCATAATAATAAGAAAAATCCTTCATTAGAATACAGAACTATAGAAAAAAATCACCAAAATGCCTGGAATGAAAAGAAATTTATCTTATTCAAAACACAAATAGATATGATAAAATGATGGTATCATGGGTTGAATCACAGATCTATTCCTGTGGGACTGGCATATATTTCTGGGAATTCAGAAGGAAATATTCTAAAAAAAAGTAGCTATAAACTGATAGTTTGGAAAGAATGAGGACTAGGATCTTAGCAAAAATATATTTCATAGAAAATATAATGAAAATTTCTTTTACATTTGTCGATTATTTGATTTCAAAGTCAGCTCTGCTAGAGAGCCTCAAGTTCCAAGCAACAAATATACTAAGAATGGTTTACCATATCACATGCATATGGTTCACTGTATAACACCAAAAAAACTAACGTAGGCCCCAAAGCTTAAGGATGATTCAATTGAAAACACTATACATTAAACTGGTCATTGGAGAAGCAGGATTACCAAGTATTCAAGAAATTGATACACAGTGAAGTAGCCCTACTGGTATTGAATCAGATTCAATGTACTTGTCCTTTCTTTGAAAACTACTTGATTTCTGAAATGATAGCACAAAACATCCATTTATTCCTAGTGTATTGAGAATGGCAACTTACTGGGCAGAAGTAGAACAAAAGAAGTATCCATCTGCCTGTTAATAGATAATTAAGAGCTCCTATTAATCTTTACTCACTCAAGAATAGCGAAACAGAAAGACGGAATGCAATACATGTAGTGGATTCCTCGATAGAAATTATATTTTCCAAAAAAAGTGTACTTGGTCAGAGGGTTAGATATTACAACAGTTTGTGACCCTCCAAAGGGTCATGGTACATAGATATATTGTATAGATGTGGAATGGAAATTGTATGGAGGGGGTGAATTAATAAAAAGAAATCAAGAAAAGATCCTTACAAAAATGAGGAAAAAAATTGGCAAACTACAGATTTAGATTCAAAACAAAGGAGAAGTATTTTTCTATTGAGAGTCAAATGAGTGTTGGGAATCACGGTTTCAGAATATGAGTTTTTGTATATTTCCCGATTAAATTTGTCTAAAAATTAAGTTGTGCAGGATTTGGTTGATACAAATGAATCTGAAATCATTACACTCTGCATGTCCCATTTGGTCAGAGGTGGCTTTAGAAGCCCTGAACACACAGCCTTCATTGGGTCCCAAACCCTTATTGTGTTACAATCCACCTCTGTTCCCACTAAGCCCAACCCCACTGACATGGCCAAATTAACTTTAGTTCACAATAAAACCAATCAAGCTCTATCGATCTTTACCTGGTTTTCTTTTGCTCACTACTATCCTGAAGAATATAAAGAATCACAGCACTTGGGTATACACTGAATAAAAGCAGAAAACTCATCGTGGATTTCTTCCCCATTAGATTTTCAGCCTGAGACAAGCTTGAGTTTGGAAGTTGACAAATTTTAAGTTGAATGAAAGTTCTGTGCAATGTTCCAGTTTGTTTTCTCTTTATTTACACGTGTCTGTACACAAACACTTAAAACCACTTATGTTTAAAACAATTTGGGGAATGTTTGTCTGGCTACTATTAGGTCATTAACATAAGTTTTGAAACTCAATATAACTTGTGAAATTTTTCAGGTTTGTGTAGCAATGCATAAGTCTATAACAATCTACCTTTTTCTTATTATAGATTCATACTAGTTATAGTAGGAATGAATCATAAAGTACTTATTCTTATTAAAGTGTACATATTACTATTTTAAAAGGTATAATTCAGTAGTTTCTAATATATTCACTGATTTGTGAAACCATTACCTCTTTCTAATTCTAGAACATTTTCATCAACCCCAAATAAACACTATACTCATTAGCAGTCACTCTCCACTCCCACATAATCCTAGTCTCTGGAAACTACTAATCTCTATTATGTTCCTCTATATTTGTCAATGAAGGCCATTTTATATGAATGCAAGCATGTAGTGTGTATGTTTGAATTAGGCTTTTTTCACTTAGGACATCATCAAGTTGCAGTATGTGTCGGTAGTTCATTCCTAGTTATGGTAGAACAATATTCAATTGTTTTGAGCCAATATTCCATCTCACATCACTTATTTACTGGCACACTCATGTTTGTGTAAAAATATTATGCTATTCAATGTTTCATTATTTATTATAAATCATGGGAAACAACTTAAGTTTCTATCTAAAGAGAGCTGGAAGGGAATCACTTCTTGGATGGTGTGGTAAGCATCTTAAAAAAATTGATCCTCCATTTATGTGATAAGAACACTGAAAAAATAGTCAAAATAAACTTTTTTCAAACTCTTTAAATTGATAAAAGGCTTACAAAAATCCGAGGAGCATTTATTGAATGTAAAACACAAGGTTCATGGCATTTTAACTTACATTATTCCTTTTACACTATCCCAGGTCTGTGGGAGCTTTGAAAACCAACAGGTAGCATGACAAACAGGAGAATGTGCAAACCACCAGCTTAATGGCCACTGAAAAGTTCAAAGTGGATTTGAATTTTCCCCAAAGCACCACTCTAGAGAGCTGTAACTATCTGAACTGGTGAAACAGAGAGTATATTTTTGGTCTGTGAATCTATTCTGTGTGGCACTATAATAGTGGATATATGACACTATACATTTGTCAAAGCCCACAGAATAATATGAAAAACAAGGTGAACTTTAATGTATGAAAAAATGTTAAGGAATCAATTATGAAGTTGGGGGATCCTAGGATGGAATTCCGACTGTCACAAAAGAATGTAATTATAATATGTGAGACAATTTCATGGAAGGGATAGGGAAAATGTTTTTGCCTATATTATTTTGAAAAAGAGCGGATATTATAAGACTAAACACAAAAGGATCAGTAAACAAGCAGAGTTTGTTTGGCAATGTTGTTATTCATGAGATTAAGCTAACAACGCTGAAGCTACTATAATTGAATACTGAAACTGAACAAGTAAATAAGTGAATGGCAGAAGCTGACTCCTGGGAGCTAGATGTCTCACTGTTGGAATGAAAGGTTACAGACAGAGTCAGGGAGGCTAGAATCAACCATGTGATACCATGTTAAACACACACACATGCACGTACACACACACACACACTTTCAAGCTATGTTTGCTGACAAGGTCTGGAAGCAGTGATACCTCAATAGCAATAAGCCAATCTTGTTTTTAAAAAACTATCTCCGAATTAAAAAACGCAGGTATCCTTGGCAAAAAGCAGATCCATGAATTGGCTAGGGAATTCCTTATATAGGGAATATATAAGGTGAGCCTGGAGTATTCTATGTGCCAGAGGGTAAGGATGTGCTCAAAAAGCACCATGGTGGGGATACTTCAAAGGGACACAGGATCCAATTAAGAAACCTCCCAATGGACAAAGCTGGAAGAATTTGAGCAACATAATGAATAAATATTGCATTATATGGAAGAGAAATATCTATGGCTCCATTCTGGTAGAAGTTATTGAATAAGTTAGTAAATAAGGGAGACTAGAGAAAACACCCAATCAGAAGTATTTGAAATAATTTATGTAGCAATCTCTACCTTAAGAAGGTGGAACATAACTCTTCACTCCTTATGTGTATGCTGCACAAGGCGAGTTTCTCCTCAATAACATAGTTTAGAAAGGGTGGAAAATGAATAACTCTGCGGTAAAGATCCTGACAAATACTATCTTAGTCAACATCAACAATCATAAATCACACTGATAGTATGTAGCCTTGACAGTAATGTAATGACAAAGGTTTTTTAACTCTGTATGTGTCCTCCTCCTGAAAGCCTTCAACTCCAGTCTAGCAGGACTGGAGTCCTTCCAGTCTAGAAGGACATCGGTAAAGCCTCAGTTGAGAGGTTGTCTACAAAATATCTGACTAGTACTCCTTAAAACTGTCAAAGTCTTCCAAAACTAAGAAGGTCTGAGAAATTGTCACAATCAAAAGGACACTAAGTAGATACAATTATTAAAGGTAGTGTTTTATCCTGGAATGGGTCTTAGAGAAAAAGATACTGAGTTAAAAACTAAGTATATCTGTATAACATATGGACATTAGCTAATAATAACGTATCAATATTAATTTATTAGTTATTTCAAATGTATCATAGTGGTATCATATCTTAACAAGAAAGAAAACTTGATGCCTGCTATGAAGTAACTCTGTATAATGTTTGTAAGTTTCCTTCAAATGGAAAACAATTTCAAAAGAAAAAAATGCATTTAAAATATCACAAAACACCAAGAAAAAAGAGATATAAATTATAATGAAAATATAAAAATGATTAGATAATAAATACAGTGAAATAGATATGGATTTAAATAAAGATTTAAAATGAGAATATACGAAGTTGCAAATAGAGCAGGTGGAATTAATCATATAATTAAAGGAGAAAAGAATAGTAACAAACACAAGACAGAGTTGTTTTGAAAGGTGGTGGGGTGGGAAATGTTTCTCTCTCATTTTACCACATTAAAGACATAAATCTGTGAGGAGTATCCTGCCCACTGCACTGCAAATTGTATATACCATACTAGCTTTTTCATTGTCTTTCCATGAAATGAAGTTGAGAAAATTATTTTCCATTTGCAGGTTGCACACAGTTTTGTTTATGCATTTCCTTAAAATTAATTGTAGACTCCAGGACACAAACTATAGTAGGCAATACAATTTTAGAATGTAATATATAGAGGTATATTTAGCCTCTTTTAGAAGTCAGTGGATTGAATGTCTTTTTATTTTAAATTTTACATTCATTAAGGTGCCTCGTTTTTTACTTTGTCCATTAACATTTCTCCATATGACTTTGCAATAACTAGATTGTGAAAAGACAACAAGTGTTGTAACAATAATCCACTGTTTGAGTTGCTTGCAGTTGTCTTAAAATTAAAGTGTTTTTTTTCCAAAAAAAAAAAGAAATCTAACGCGTACACATAGCCTACTGTCATTTTTGAATTTCCAGCATTAAGAAAAGTCTATATGCATTCAAGCAAATAAAAAAACTGTGATGCCAGTAGTATCTTTAGAGTTATATTAAAAAATAGTAATTAGTACACTTTCAGCAAGCCAATATATTGTTTATACACAAAAATAACAAGAAAACACTTTTCTTCACACGCAAACTCTGGCAGCATTCCAGAGGGAGTCTTCCATATAATTTCTACATAATCAATCACAGTCATGACCATTTTCTCATTATTATAGCTAATAATATTTGAACGTTTATGATACACAAGTCGTTTCCTAAGCCATGTAATGCACCATTTTGTTTAAGCTGAACATTCAATTTTTATCATCTGTGTTTCATAGAAGAGTACAATGAGGCTCAGATAGTTCAGTAACAAACACCAAATCATAAATTATTTAATTATTTATAGTGACCTGTATTTCATAATGCAGACATCTAGAAATAAAAATTAAATAGTTTTAAAAATCAAAATAATCTCCACAGATCTTTAATACATTATATTAGGATGTTGTTAACACCTGATGATATGATTTTGAAATATTGTGAACATATAAATAATTTAATATAGAGTTTTATTTTAATTTGGGGGGACATAAATTTTCATTGCTAAAAGAAACACTTCACCATTTTTTTCTTCAAATTTCTGATATTATTCGTGTACATTAATGATTACTAAGGAATATAATCTATGTGCTGGCTTTTCTGGATGGACTCCATCCAATTTCACATTCTATCTTATTTAATTGAGAATGCTGGAAGATTAGAGACTACTACATGCTGGAAGATTGGAGGCCACTGTAGCCCAAACTCCCCTGAATCCAGAAACTTCACTTAAAACATTTCATGTACATTTTTTGATACTTGGAAGTGATGTCAGAGGCCACCTGTCTGGAGTGGCCACTGTTAAGGTGCCCCCTGCAGCGGGGAAGGCATGGCCGGGGGGCTACGCATACAATGGAGCCGCTGGGAGCCCGGAACAGGCAGGAGCCCCGCTCCCTTATGAGTTGGTGGGGTGGGAGCCCTCCCCTCCCAGGTGTAGCTGCAGACACCCAGCCGCAGCTCTGTACCTGGGCATCCCTACACTCCTGCTCCACACATGGCTTACCCTTGGCAGGCATGGGATCTGGGCCGGTAGCGTGGGCCGAGCGCCGCCTGCTGGGCCGAGTGTGCAGAAGGAGCCCAGCGGGCCCAAACAAATCTCAGGTAAAGGCGCCACTGGGCACAGAGGTTTCTGGCTGGTGAAATGACACCCGAAAGATCCTGTGACAGAAGCAAAAAGGAGTCACAGATGATTATACTACAGTACTTGACTGCTAGCAGGCAGGGTGCTGCCAAGCAAGAGTGTGGAAATATGAGCCATTCCTGGACAATCTCCCACTCTCCATTTTTTTCTTCTGGGTGTGAGAGGTAGCCATGTCAAAAGCTATACATTTTTTTCTTTTTTGCTTCTGGTTTAGCCCTAATGTAATTGGATTGAGATGTAGTATTGCCCACTGTTGAATCACTTCTGTAATATCCTTGGAGACAAAATAGAGCCTGTTTTTCAGTCTTCCCATCTATTTTGTAAGCATCCTGTATTACATCCTCTCCTTCCCGAAATTTTTAGACTGCTTTGTTTTGTTTCCCTAGTGGACACATAGCATACATTCGTTTTTATACTTCTGATTTGAATTAAAAATAAAAGTATGTGTCTTCACATACACAGTAAAATCTTAAAATATTTATGGAACCTTGCCTGCTTAACATCTGTTGTGGAAGGCAGCACTCTAGAGCTGTACCCTTAGATTCCATCCCTGGAGCGAAAAAGGATTCTGCTCTAGAGAGTCAGAAAAACTTGAGATCTTCTACTGAGCCTAGAGTTCTTGCTGGCATGTGAGGCCAGCCTGAATTCCACCTTCTGGTTCAGAGAAACAAAAGTGCTGAAAATGTTAGCAATGCTACTTAATTTATTTTCTCAAAATATTTTTCATCTGGTGTCCTCCAAGCTCTGCAACAATTCATAATATTAAAGTTATTAGCAGGAAAAGTGTGACATGGCTTCTATCTTGCTGTAAAATTCACGAGTCTTTCAGTTATTTCTAGACTTCTGGAATAGACAGTGTTGCTCCAAGTGTTTATAAATAGTCCTAATAATATCTAGCAGCTGCTCATGGGAGTATGTGAGAGTTGAGTGAGATGTGGAACTTTCTTCCCACCTGTCCCGAAACATTATAATTGCTGATGTTATAAGAGCCCAGTATAGAAAGGCAGTGCATATTGTCTCAGGGCCCTACAGAAACACATAGACTAGGGCCACTCTGCCCTCCTTACAAGTGTAAAATGCCTTAGATCACAGGCTCATACATAGAAAAAGAAGATAATTTATGTAATTTTTTTTCACGTCACTCCACATTTTGCAAACGTTCTATTTGAGATTTAGGTTCTTGAATTTATCTTTTACAATCTAAATATCTGTTTTCTGTAATACTTCTTTTGTATATTTGATAAAAAGAGAAAAAAATCGTTTAAGTTGTTCCAGAGTAGCCCAATTGGTATTTTTTAGTCGTAGAATCTGATAGTCTAAGCAACAATTCTGCAACTCTGAATATGTACTGTATTTAAAATTAGCCATCTGAATAAACAGGTGTGAGCTCGTTCAAAGAAAAAAAAAATACCACCCTTTCTTCCTACTGTCATCAAACTCAAAAGTATATCACAAATTTACTTCTTTATGTATATCTCCCTAAGAAAATAACCACACTTATTTCATATGAATTGATGCTGGTTTGAGTTAAGTTTATCATGAAGTATGTTTTTATTCTGTATTTTAATAATAAAATCCCTTCAATTTATGGAAGAACATTTATCCGACATAATGATAACATCATTTAAATTATAGAATTCGCGTCATGAATTATAAAGGGTTTAACTTTAGTATTCATAAAGAAACATCACTTGGAACTACCTTACTCAAGAATCTCACTATAAACAATTGTTCAAATTTTATAATTTTGAAAAGCAATGCATGTTTCAAAATCAGTTAAAGGTTGAAACTTATCATTATATTTTATAATTTTTGCTCCAAGCAAGAAATTTTCTAAGATAGTCTTTGACATGGTATGACTGATGAGGCAAATTTTATCATACATGAAAAGGAAGGTAAAATAGTCAATATGTTTTACGATAGTATATATTTATCATATTGTTCTTGCAAAATACTATGTAAATATTTTCTATAATCTTCATTTTTTGTTAAACTGTAGTTATTTTTGTGTCTTAGCTGTCATTTTATGATATACAATTTGAAGGAGTAATTTCAAACTTTTGCACAGAAATAATGATGTTAGGAAAGACTTTTGTCATATGAAATTAGATATAACCCAAAGAAATGATTAGAAAATACCATAAGTATGGAAATTACAAGCAGAAATAAATACACGCACACATACATACATATATATCATATTCTGATATGAGTTGCTAAACTATTTTGTGCCCTATAAGTATTTGGAAAATTACCAAAGCTGTATCATGTTTATTCATTGCCACTGTCCATAACTACTTTTTGATTTTTGATTTTTGTAAAAGCATTCTTTTTTGTAGCATTTTACTGCATTTCCCCCTCACACCTGTTTAAGGAAAGGTAAAATAATGTATGTGGAATTTAACAGTTTAACATGTTGCATATCAGCATAACAGCAAACTGTGTGTCTCAAATATAAATTTAAGGACACTTCACCTATGCCTGGGAATATTATTCAGTCTTCCATATAACAGTAGCAGCTACTCCGGAATTTCTCTAATGGAAGGGTATGGAGTTGGAATATGATTGTAAGGGGCAAGAGGACCAGGAAAGTCGTATGCATGAAAACATCGTTTTAGTTTTGACTCTGCAGGCTGGTGTGTCATGGTAGGTAGTGACAATGACTCCTCTTATGTGAATCCATGTTTGCATAGCAATTATAATGCATTTATTTACAGGATTTATTTGGACAAATTAAGTATCGGTCTAATAGAGATGAGAAGTATGATGGTAAAGCTAATTTAAGCTTTTTAAATTTTTTTCCAACCCCATCAGGAGAACAAAAATTAACTAAATACCAAAACTAGCTATCTTTGAACAATGGGATGTTCCTAATCAGTTATTATTACAGGAACAAAGTATATGATACCAGAATGGATCTTCCCAAATAGAATGTGTCAAAATTCAACTTCAATATACATAGATTACATCTCCTTTCAAGAAGTGATCTGTAAAACGAACCTTCTCCACAAGCCACTCCAACAGCTGGGTGTCTAGTTCACGTTCTAAAACACTCCATATCTATTTATGCTGACTTTTAGAAGCTTTCCCATTTGTTACATTTCCTATACTTATTGAATATGATTTTTTTTTGCCCATCTTTTTACAACAGACTGATGTTTTCTAGGACTTTAATTTTATTTTGAAGCATGTGACAAATTTCAGGCGCTCCAGTTATACTTTATGTTTAATAAAAAAAAAGTATAAAAGAAGGAGAAAGAGAAAAAATAATAATTGATGCTATTAGTAATGCAAAAATAATAAATGTCTTTTTGCAGTTATTTAGATATTAATTGTTTTATCACTCAATATTTGTTATGATAAATATTAATTGCGAAAATTTAGAAATGTCAAAGTAATGTAAAAAGAAAATAAAGTGTGTTTTTATACACTCCACATATGAATACCAAATTTCAGAATATATTTTTGAAAGAATATTACTCTTTATATTGCTATCCTAACCTGTTAATCTTTACAAAAATTAAACAGACTACCCATTTCTGTGGATCATCTGTACCGTAGACTTAGGGAAGAAACAAACCAGAAGACAGACATATACTAAGGAACCAATATAAAAACCTTAAGTTTTTGGCTTGAGGTAATTAAATCTTAAAAAATAAAGTATTATTGCTATTCTTGAGTAATTTTCCATGACCAATCTTCCAGTTAATCTTTCACTTTGTTCCTGCAGGCCTCAGGCACACAATCTGTTTTCCCTCCTCACTAGCTCCCAAAACATACTGCTCCCACCTGGCTTCCTTTTTTGCTCAAGCCTGCAGTGTACTAGGATGCTGTGTCTTCAACTTTTCTGAATTTTATCAGTTCATAAATATAACACAAAGACAATTTTAATTTAAACCAGTTTCCTGTTAATTTCCAAGAGGAGATAAAAAAGAGAAACAAAAATAAACTAACTTAAAAGATAAGAAACACAGAAGGAAAAATGTAAATTTTCCAATATCTATAACACTCTCATTTTTTTTGTATAGCCTCTAGTCCCTGCCTCACTTTTATAGACAGTATCCTAAATGCTTCAAAGACCTCTTGATGCCATTCTGTTATTCCTAAGGTTAGAAATTCTTCCTTCCTTGCCAGTACCAGGGCAAACAGAATTCTTGTTTTCCTCCCTCCCTCCCTACAGATTGTTTTCAATCAATCACTAACTGTTATTTTTTATTCAATTAAACACTAGTCTAGGCACTCTTGTGAAGTGGCTTTGAAGATGAATGAATGAGGATATTAATCAGCTTGCAATAAATTAGGAAGATTATTGCGTATTATCTGAATGGACTCACTGTAATCACAAGTGCCGCTAAAAACAGTTAACAATAATGCATTATATAGATTCAAATAGCAAGAAGAATATTGAATATTCCCAACACACACAAAAAAGATAAATGTTTGAGATGATGGATATACTCATTACCCTGATCTGATCACTATACATTATAGACATCAAAACATTACAATGTACCCCATGAATATGTACAATTATTTGCCAATTTAAATATTAAATTTTATTTTAAAAAAGAAGAAAAGAAAAATGGAAGAGTCAGTTCATGATGTAACTGAAGAAGAGTCAGGAGACATAATTTGGAAGGGAAAGCACTGTTGCTGGTACAGGGGACCATGTGGAGAGCTTGAGAAAAAGAGCAAGGTAGCCTCTGTGAACAAGGACCAGTCCCAACTGGAGGCAGGAACTTCAGTCCTGTAGCTGCAGATAATTGAATCTAGTCAACAAACTGAAGGAGACTTGGGACAGAATATCCTTAGAGCCTTCAGTGGCTTCACAAAGCCACTTAGATCCTGGCTTTGTGAAATCTAAAGCAAAGACATCAGTTGAGTCATCCTGGACTTCTAGATTGCAGAAAAATGAGATAATAAATTTGTGTTATTTTAAGCTACTACATTTGTGAATTTTTATGGCAGTATGGAAATCTAATACAAGTACAAAAGCCCAAATCTTAATTTTCTGCAAACTATTTGTCAAGCTAAAAGACAGAGAGAGGCTCTCTAAAAGGAAATGGTATTTATTCTGGAATAGGGCATAACAATAGGAATACACATGCCATAGTAAACTATGTGTAAATTCTGGAAGCTAAAGGAAGACAAAGACTTTTAAAGAAATAAATGAGAAGGATTACATCGTTGTCTTGAGATAATTATACTTGGCTACAAGGATCACTAATCCGTAGAGAGAGAGAGCGCTGGGGAAAGTGCCAGACATGTATCAAGCAACCAGATCACATGAGAACTCCCTTACTATCTTGAGAACAGCAGAGGCCCCATGATCCAATCACCTCCCACCAGGTCCCTCCCTTGACACCTGGGGATTACAATTAAAGATGAGATTTGGATGGGGACACAAATCCAAACTGTATCAGCTGTAATGACATTTGTTCAAAGTTGTAGTTTTTGTAGAGTCTTTTTGCAATAGTCTTGTTACCAGATACATGTGTGAGAACCATATCTTCATGGGCTTCCCTGACTCTCTCTGTCTGATTTGTTTTTTTAATTTTTTTCCCTGCAAGTGATTCCATTTTAATTTAGATGACTTTCAGATATTTTGTCCTCTTGGCCATGCCTTCTTAAGTATTGTAGACCTATATACACACAGAGTGGACTAACATTTAATTTAGTGTCTGTAGGTTCAACTACAATTTTCCATTCATTTAGAAAGATAAAAAGCTACAAGCAATCATTGTAGAATTGTCTGGGCAGCAAATGCACAAGAATATGACAAACTAGTTGCAGAAGAACAATTAATTCAGTACTGTACATGATTTTTGGGGTTTGTATGTGTATATGTGTGTAAATTGTAAAGGAAAACTTAGAAGACAAAGACTAGATTCTAAAAGGCCTCAATATTGTATCCAACCAATTGAGCATGTATTTGTCACGTACTGTGCCAGCTCCTGGAAATTCAACAGTGAGCAAAGGAGGCATACTTTGTGTGTTGTGGAGAATCCAGTCCCATATGGAACCCAAAATTTAATCACACCATCACTCTAGTAAATATGATTATAGCCTATGCAGGCTAGGCAGGGCCTTGCCAATCTATTGCAGGTTTTACCCTACAGAAAACAGAAAACTATTGCATGGTCCAGCTTCAGATTTTTAGATTTTCTGTTGGGAACAGAGGCGATTTATCAGATTATGTTTTATAAAAATTACTCTGATGGCTGTAGCATTGAGTAACTGAAAAAGGGTAAGTGTGATGGCAGGAAGACTGCTACAACTATTATGGTTAATATGTAAGAGAAGAAACCATTAGGAATAAGACACAGGGAGAATTAAAATAATAGGTGAATTCGGTAATTAGGAGGAAAATAAGAAGCAATTTAGAATCTAAGTGGATGTGAGGATAAAAGAAATATTATTAGGCATTTATTGAGCAAGTTGCTCCCATTAACTTAGATATATGCAAGGAGGAGCCATAAGAATACTAAAATTAAATACTTAAATTGGTCTAATTCAGATTTCCAAGGGGCATGCAAATAGTGATATTTAATAGTCAGATGTGGTAAGCTGAATAATGACCTTCCAAAAATGTCTCTGGCCTATTTCCAGAAACAAGTGAAAATTAGCTTATGTGAAAAAGAGAACTTGGAGATGGGGTTTTTTAAAGATCTTAATGAAGAGATTTTTCTGGACTGTTTCAATGGTTCTGATGTAATCACAGGCATCTTTATAGGAGGAGGTCAGATTTAGTTGTAAAAGATGTGACAACAAAAACGGGAGGTTGATGTGACACGAGAAGAAGTGATAAGTCAGAGAATGCAGACAACTTCCAGAGCCTGAAAAAGCAAGAGAACGAATTATCCCTTAAGAGCCTCCGGAAGGAACTAGCTCTGCTCATACCTTTACTTTAGCTCAGTGAGACTGATTTTTGACTTCTGGACTCTAGAAATGTAAGGTAATACATTTTAAACCACTAAGTTTGTGGGAATTTGCTATAGCAGCAATAAGACATTGGTACAGATGTCTATGTACCTGTGAACTTGAGAATAGATCTGGTCCCCTCTATGGCTAACTCCTGTCTCAGTATGCCTGCAGCTCCATCAACAAATCCTATTACACATTTGATGATACAGATTAAGATACGAAATGATGTGCTGCCAAACCATCTAATTTTAAAGTAATAAATCTTATCTCAGATCCTTCTCCAACTTAATAGCCTCTCTCTAGGGGAAAAAATACTTGAAATCAGCAGCTTTTGCATTTGTCCATAAAACTGAGCTTCATCAAAAAGATTATGCCAGTATAATGGGCAGAAGTGGGGCTACCATGAAGGATAGAAAAATATAGTACCTTCAAGGACAACAAAGGTGAGAGACTGTAGATTCCAACAGACTTGGAAATTGTCCAAGGATGCTGGACGCATTCACAGCGTTCCCTGCAGCATATGGAAAGGGAAAAATTGCCCACAGGGAAAGGCTGTGTGGTATCTCTATGGAGACAGAGTTCTAGTGCCAGAACTTTTGGGGCTCGGCAGTGTTTCAACCTCTGTATGTATTAGGTTGGTGCAAAAATTACTGTGGCTTTTGCCATTACTTTTAAATGGCAAAAACCGCAATTACTTTTGCACCAACTAATAGCATTAACAGGAGACTTCAAGGGTCTACGTGGGTTAGGGAAAATAAGGTGTTGCTTAAAAGTGACCAGGGGCTTAATATCCTTCTTCACTTTCCTGAGAATCATAAGCTTCCCAGATTCTTGTGCAATTAGAGGAATGGTATACAAATCACAGGAATAGGTGGGGTATATTAGCCCATTATCCATTTAAGATAAGTACTTGAAACTGGGTTTTTGATAGTTTTTAAATATTTAAAATGTAATAATTCTTCCATTCATCTTCTTGTGAAATAAGGTTTTCCACATACAGAAATGAAAGAATGTATAAATTATTAAAATCAATAGAAAAGGTCAGCATATTTAATGGACATAACTACATAAAATCATTGATTTTCTACACAGAAGCAATAAGGCAGCTTATTTTAAAAATTACATACAAAATTGTTACATAAATAGAATTTACAATAGATGCACACCCAAAATTATTGAAGGAATGTAGAAATGAGTTTTATAAACAATGAATAGTTATTTTTGGAGAGAAATATAAAATGTATTAATTTTTAAGGAAATTTGGTGAAGATTCTAAACATGCTGTCTATGGAATCTGAAATATGTAGGGAAGTACCCAGAGCCAAGAAGGGACAATGCATGTTTCTGAAATGATCAACATGAGGAAACTTGCCCTACAGATGTGAAGATTAACTGTGAAGCTATAAAATAATACAGTTTGATATATAATTTTGTATTTATTTACAGTGGAAAAAAAAGAGAAAAAAAGAACGTTTTTAAATGTAAGACAATATTTTATGCCCTTGGGATAGGAAAGTATTTTTTAAATAGGACCCGAAAGTGAAACTACAAAGAAAAGATGAATGCATTTGACTTTGTTAACATGAAGAACTTATATTCTTAAAGAGAGGCTGAACAGTTCAGCCCCAAACTGGGCAACAATAATTACAACATGCATAACTAAAACATAATTCACATACATTAACAATTCTAGCAAAACAATAAGGGAACAACTATGTCAATAAAAGTGTGTTGAAGAAAATGTATAACTCACAGAAGAGGAAACATGAATGACTAATACACATGTGAAGGTATGCTTTAATACATCAGTAAGAAGAAAAATGTAAATATAGCTACAAAGAAATGCAATTATACACTGAACAGATTGGCCAAAATTAAAGTGAGACAACCTCTACTATTGGGATGGACAAATGGAACCTGGTCCTCTGATGCATTTCTGGTAGAAATATTAATATTTATTTGAAAATAATTTTCCATTATTAACACATAAATTTATACACAACTTTGTTGTGTATAGTTTTTATATTTAAGGTGTCTTTCAAGTGATTCACTTTTAATAAGCTGCATTTAAAAATATCTTAGTATTACCTATAATAATGGTCTGTCTTACAATCGATGACATCTTAAGATTTAATGACACATGGGAATACATTTGAAAAAATGTGACTCCTGCATCACAGAATTTCTGCTTCCAGTTTCACAGCCTAAAGTTAAATTCTTATGTGTGTTCACATTTTCCTAGCTACACTGGTCATATCAATAAAAATGTAAACAGAATAAGCTAAATACTAGCATGACTTGGAAGTAATAAAAAGCTGAGTTTTAAGAATGACAGACATCCTCTGTGAAAAAAAATTGATGGATATTATTCCTCTCTTGTAGTGGAACTTTTATCTTTTACATCTTCATGGCATTAACCAACAAATATGTTATATTGTCTTGTGAAAACCGTTATTAAATGGGTACCTAGAGTGGTAAAGATCTATACTTATACATAGTCTCTTAATAAATCACTGTCAACCTCACAAGGGTATAATAAATGCAATTCGTAAGGGAGAAAGGACACAGATGATGAAACAATTGAAAAAGCAATATCTTAATTTCTTTCAGAATATAAGATAAACTATACTACTAAATCTAGATAAAGAAAGAGAGAAAATGTGAGTAGATTGATTTGATACAAAATGAATGGATACATAAGAACTATTGAAACTGTGCTTTATGGAGTTGCACACCCAAAGTGCATTTTCTCAGACCACTCAAGAACATGCAGAGTATGGTGGATGGGACACAGCCCTTCTTCAACCACAGCGGTTCTTTTGCTATTGTGTTTTCATCACTGGAATAAAGGTTTTTCATTTGAGTTACAATTTGAGTGGCCACTTACCTAATTCTATGTAAGATATTTTGTTAAAAATAAAATACAAATGAAATGTTTTCCCTTCAGACTTCTGTTGAATGTATTTTGATAGGGATTATTTCTATTCTAAGGGTCAGAATAATGTCATTAAACCTGACTGAAGCTAAAAGAGAATTCATTGTCTCAATTGAAAATATTCAACAATTTGTCAGGCTTCAGGTGCAGGAAATTCTTTTTTTTTTTTTTTTTTTCTTATGCATCAGGAACCCATACAAGCTGTGGCTCCAGTCTCTTCTTGTCTGTATGCTGACTTCCATCTCAGACAGGCTTTTTTGTGTGTGTGTGTGTGTGTGGTGACCTCAAGACAACTGCATTAGTTCCAGATCTGACAGCCCCTTACTTCTCATTCAGTGGAGAAGAGAAAGCTCAGAATACTAAATAGTTTTTAAAAAGTCAATCAATCAGCTTAGGCCTAATTTTCACTGCCATGATTCAGCCTGGTGTTCCCAGGAATTTCTAGCTCAAGGAGAATATAATTATGCTAATACGCTAAGCTGTCAGGGCCCACTAAAAGGAGAGTAGGCCTTATGCTCCACCAAGAAAATCACATATAATATCAGAAACAGTTACTCAATTTTCAGGGCCCAGTGCAAAATGAGAGCACAGGATCCTTTGTTAAAAGGAAAATCTAATGGTCTTTAGACATGCTTAAATCAAGCATGGAACTCTTACAAGTATGGGGCCTTGTTGTACTGCACAGGCTGTATTCCCATGAAGTCCTCACTGTGTACTTTTTAACCAGAAGAAGAGTGAATAGTTTCTGGATGGCAAAAATTGCATATGTGCAATATGTAAATTACAGGCAAGATTTTATTCACCCTTTACCATTTTAGTTCCAGCTGGTATTTGCGGTTTTGGAAAAGTCCAAAACTAAAACAAAAACAAAAACAAAACCATGAAATATTCATTATTTTCTTTTATACACTTTATGCCTTTTTTCACATCTATATCTTAACTTCCATTTTCATTTCTCCATCATCCTAACTTGTATATACCAATATCTCTTATTCTACAAGAAAAAAGAAAAATTCTCAAGTGAGCAGAATCTCCTCCTCTCACATTAATGCAGATGTGCTGACTTCTCTTCGTTCATTCAATCCTTAATTATATTTATCTCCTCTGTTTTCCTGGAGCACTTCATATGTCTCTCACTCTTCCAGCGACTTTTCAGTTTTCATTATTTCTGAATCAAACTATGATACACTTATAGTATGCAAATCAATGCCTTGCAACTAGCAGGACCCAATAAATATTTGATGAGTAAATGAGTATCATTATTTACTTTACTGTTATGCTTATTTGCATTCCTGGCTCTGACTGAATTCCACAATTTAATTAGGTAATATATGTTAAAGCACACATGTAATTCTTGCTGCTAGTCCATTCTCAGAACAAAACGTAATATGATTTGAATTTGTATGATTACCTCATTTGAATAAATGATTCAAATTTTTGTATCTCAGAGAAATCTGTTTTGGGCTGCTTAATCTCCAACTTTGCCATGAGTACAGAAGGCATGTTATACATAATATTTTGTCTTAAATAAATCATGCTTCAATAAACATAATTATAATCTGTGATTTTCTAAATGAAGAAATCTTGATCTCAAAGGAGTATTTCTTCTTTACTTGTGTGTGTGTGTGAGAGAGAGAGACAGAGAGAGAGAGAGATTTGCCTTGTGTTATCTTAATTATGTTCCAAGCCCCATTGTATTTTAATTTAGGAAAGCATTATACAAACATGAAAAAGACTTGTTTGCTGCATGACTTTATAATTATGTTTCATATACCAGGTTGTCATGACTAATTACTCACTTTTATACCTTAAAATGAAAACCAAGTTAGTGACGCTCCACATTCTTAAACAAAATGATATTAGCACAACATTATTTTTTGCTTAAAGACCTTACTAGAGTACAAACATGTCTGCATACCTTATCTGTAATTGCAAATGTTACTGTAGCAGGAAAGCTACTAACGTTGTGTGGTGAACATGAAAAAAACGCTCTCATTGAAAGAAAAAATATTACGCAGATTATTTCATTATTAGCATGATTGGTTTTTAATCTGGTCATCAGCCTTCTGCCTCATGCTTATAATAATTTGCATTCTTCTAGTAAACTTTAACTGAAATGATCCAAAAAGTCAATGTATTTTCCAAGCAGTAAGTCTACTAATAGAAAAAATCAGTTTTCAAGATCAGGTTTTATGTTGTTTGAATGTAATTTTGCCTTAAAAATATATTATTTTGTAATGATTAGTGTCACTTTGTATGGCCATTCATGTAAACAGTATATCTCTTACTACTAATTTTTTTATTCTAATAAAAAAATTCATAACACCTTCAGGAAAATCAATTATAAAATCTACTTTATACTAAATAACATTTTCTTTTATGTTTACTAATATTTATATACTTATATATGTTCATTTACATGTATATTATTTATATGTATCCATCTATTTATACTAACAGAAACTAATGAGATTACATAGATACATATGCAAATAGATACATAGAGTGAGAACAAACAGGATGTTATCACAACATCTACACCAGTGAGACGCTACAATTAAGAGACCACTGAATATATCTACATGCTGAAAGTTTCAAACACAGATTGGTTAATTTTGTGAATATAAGGTTGCTTAATGGCTTAAATATTGAGGCTGTAGCTTAGTAAAAAATACAGCATTAAACTTGATGAAAAGTTGAAATTAATTTAGGTGTTCCCAAGGTTACACATGCTTTATATTTTGTAGAAAAATGTTATTTGACTGTATTACAAAATAATCCATATGCTTATACTTTAGGACAAGAAAGAATGAAAAGAAAATTGAAGCAACTGTCAAAATATCTATAGAGTAAAAGAGGATTTGGTGACCTAAATTATCAAGCTTGTCATGAACATTAATTTAATAAGTCTGTAATCACACGATGATATTCAAATGGAAAATTAAGGAATTATTTAATCAATTTTATCAATCTGGATAATCCAAGCTCAAATCCTTTTCGATCCTCAATAGCCTGGGAAGATTTTAGGCATTTGTATTTTTCATATAATTGCCTTAATTCTCTCTTTAACTTTTTCTTCATATTCAAAGCTAAACTCATCTTGCATTTAAATTTGCTCTTTCTATGTATGGAACAAAGTGTTCTGACATGGAATAAGTAGTAAAGTTAATACTTATAAAGCATTACTGAAAATAAATTATAGGAACACAAAGGGATTTACACATATATTTCTTTTGCAATTATGGTGAGATAAATATTTTTTCTTTCTGAAAAAATATATATATTCTCCCATAAAACTTACCTTATTCAGCATTTACTTTAGTAAACAATCAGTAACTACATTTTCTCACACAAATTTGATAAATGTAGTGTGTGTTTGTGTGTGTGAGTGTGTTTAACTGGGAAAGTTAGTACATCACAATAACAATAACAATAAAACACTGTGTGAAGTCATACGTATTTATGGTACATTTCAAAAAACCATTTTGTTCCTTCCTTTGAGGAAACAGGAAATTCTAAGAAAATCAGTTAAATATAGTATACTTGCTAAGCTAATTGTCTTACATAAAAAGAGATGTATTAAGATGTTATACATGTGGTATGCCATCTGTTTCTGTTTTTGTTGTATTCATCACATGCATCTGTCCTAATTCAGCTATAAGGAAACACTTAATCATAATTTACACATCAAAGCTATTGCAAAAAAAATCAATTTTATGCATGCGAAAACCTCCTTTTTCTGAAATGTGTCCTAAGTTCAAAGATCAACACAGTTTCAAATTAAGCCTCGCTCTTCAAAATGAAATTTTTCAAAAATTTGGCTGGATAATAGGGATCTGAATCACTCAAATGTGTAAAAGTTTTTTCAAAAGTTATACAGGCCATCATTTGTATGGTTCATCTATTTCAGAGAACTATGAAAACTGATCTTAGAAAGTTGAACTAAAAAATTTTGTCATATTTCATTATGTTATGTCATCTAAACTATAAACTTTTTAAAATAAAATATATACAGCTATAGAAAAAGATTATTTTATAACATATGCTTAGTGATGATCATCCTAATATTATGTCTTGCATTAAAAATATTTTGTCTTGAATTAAAAGTATACATTTAAGTCTTTATTAAAGGGAATAAAATGTATATTCTGAAAACAATCAAATGAACTTACCTATATATCAACTGAATAAAATAATGGTATGGAAGAAAAGAATATGAATACAAGTAGATTTTGAATATAATACTTTGACTATGTACTCTTTGGCTAAAGACAATTACAATTATAAATCAATATTGAATTCTAATTAGTTGGTTTGTGTTTTTAGCTGTATTAGTTCAGCAATGCTGTGACTGTGAATACTATAGTACTAATGAGTGAGGAAGCAGTTAGTGGCTGGTTAGACAAATAGAGAGGGAAGGTCTCAGGAGAAGGATAGTGAAGGTCATGTTCACTGGAACAACCACAGGACAGTACCTATACTGTCTCTGCATCAAACAGGAAGAAATGTGGTGAAGAACTTCCTCTTATGCTAGGATATTGCTGAGAAGGGCTTGTCCCAACTTGGGTGCAGTTGCAAGAAATTAACCTAAATGTCCTTAACTTGACCCAGCTCATTATAGTGTCATTAACATGACATTAGCATTGTCATTTTAGCCCTGCCTTGAGTTTCACTTGGGCATTCCTGGGTAATAACCGAGATGGAGTCACTCTGGCCAACAGCAGGCATGCACAGATGCAACACCCCTAGGATGGAACATTACCTCTCCCACTAGGGCAAAACCCACAGAAGACTTCCTGGCTTCTGCCACATAAAAGATAACAGAACTCAGTCGTGTTTCTGACAACCTTCTTTCAGTACCCCTCTCTTTGCTGAGAGCTTTCATTTTGCTTAATAAATCCTACCCTACTCTATTCACTCTCTAGGGGGGGCTGCATGCCTTATTCTTCTTTGTCATGGGACAAGAACTCAGACCTAGTTGAACTAGGGACTAAACAGACTGCAACACTAACAAGTGAGTAAACATTTGAAGTTTTAACAGTGTGAGAAGAGAGAGACAAAAAGAAAAGGCAAAGAATAACTCAGAAAAGGCAAAGAATAACTTTGGAATATGAATTAAAAATTTGGAGGCATTAATATAAACTCATCATTCTTGATGTACATGCAAACATGTATATTCATATGTAAATATGCATATAATTTTAGCTATTTCTGTAGCAGTAAGTACAATAGTTCAATATATTGGTTTCCAGAATGTCACTAAATGAAATTAGTGCTCCTTAGAGTAATGGTTGATTGTAGGGCTGGTATAGGGAGAGTTTTGAATGAGCCTTAAACTTCTTATGCCTGCAAAATAAGGAAATATGCTAATAATTCTGAGATCTTGACAAAAAGACACAGAAAGAAACTTAAGGGAACATTGATTGCAAATTTATAACAATTTCGAGCACTTAAATAATGAAAGTCATAGTTTATAATACATTAAATAAAATTAAATAAAACTGTCATAAATAGAAAAGGCCAACTAACAAATATTAAATAATGATAAAATTATAAAAGTGAAAATTACAACAGTTTTTCTAAGAATTCAGGCAAGTGTTGCTACTGAATGCTAAAACTACTGGTTTGTAAATTTGATAACAGACAGGATAATTTTATTAGTGAAATTTTTTTTTTTTAAAAAGATGAAAATGAAATGTGGAAAAACTCACAGATATTACCTCATTCAAGGGCTCAAAATTTATCAGCAATATTGAAACTGTAATCATATACCTTGGGATGTGATGCACTGCAGAGAACACAGAATTCCCTTTTGTAGTGTCCCTGCGAAATAATATGAATTTAATAATGGAGAAGCATTTAAAAATCAAATTAAGTTTCCATGAAACAACTGGCTTACACTTTTCAAAGGCAAAAATACTAAGAGAAACAAAGAAAGGCTGTCAAACCTTTCTGGATTAAAGGAAACCAAAGAGCATGACTCAATGTGATTGATAATATTGGAGAAATTTCTACAAATGTCATTGTCAGGACCTGAAAACCACATCAAAACTAGGCAAAGAAGTAATGAGTATTACGGGATGCATCACAAATGCCACACATTTTATGAAACTGGAGACATTTGGAATCATATAGAAATAAATCAAATGAGAGAATGGTAAGTAATTTATTGACTGGGAGAACTTAAAACACAAGAGTGCAGAAAGGTATAACAAACAGAAGCAAGGCCATTTACCTTGAGGAACTTACCATTTTTCAGGAGTTAAATATACCAAGTATCATAGTAGGTAGCCGAGATGTGGTGTGTGAAAATAGCCAATTGTTTGTAAGTCTTTTAAATGCCTTTGGTTATGCAGCATTGGCCCATAGAATAATTGGAATATAGTTTCTAGGGAAATGAAACAAGACTGTTCCTAGACTCACAAACCCAAAGGGCCAATGCAGGTGGTAGAGGGAGCACTAATTTAAATCTGTGGGATGAAGAGAATGTCCACATACTGTACACTGAGGACAGTAAATCCACCTTTCCCTGCCTTACATCTAAAACTCTCCCTCCCAAGTAGATGAGAAGACACTAGATATATTTGGAAATTCCCAAGGAAAGCTGACTGATTACCTCATTATCTAGGGGAAAGTAAATCAATTTAATGTCATTCTTATTCTAATCTTTAATTGTTAAGGCTACAGGTTAATAAGCCATCGATCTCAAGGAGCCAGATTTTTTGTTTCATTTTTCTCTATTGTTTTTGCATTTTCTATTTGAATTCTGCTTTAGTCGTTATTATTTTTATTTTCAATTTGTGCTTAATTTGCTTTTTAAAATCTAGTATCTTAAGGCGGACGCTTAGGCCATTATTTGAGAACTTTCTCTTCCTATTGTATGATTATCTACTGGTATACATTTCCAACAAAGTATTACTTTTGAGATATCCCGTGAATAATTTTTAATTTTCATGTTAACTTATTCTTTGACCACATTATTTATATAGATACTATTTAGTTTTCATATATTTCAGGATTTCTCCAGATTTCTTTATGTTATTGATTTTTAATTTGATTCTCTTATGGTCAGGTAACATTTTGTTTAGCTCAAAATCCTTGAAATTTATCGGAACGTGTTATTGTCCTTTAATATGGTCTATCTTGATAAATGTTTCATATGCACTTTACAAACAATGCACATTTAGCTGCTATTGGGAAGACAGAAAGTATTGTTAAAATCTTTTATATTGTGTCTGTCTACTTTTTCTGTTATTTATTAAGAAGAGGTGTTGTATTTCTTGACTATAACAATAGATTTTTCCTTCCTTTTCCTCAGTTTTTACTTCGTGTATATTTTAAATTTTTATTAAGTAAATAACAGTTCATGATTCTTTTTCCTTCTTGATGAATTGACTGAATTTTTGTTGTAAAATAACCCTCTTTATCCCTAATAATATTTTTCTTCTCTAAAACCTACTTCCACTGAGAATATAGACTCAACAGATTGCTTTAACTAGTGATAGCATGGTATTTTTCTTAATCATTTAATTTTAAACTTGTATTTATATTAAAATGCGATTTGTGTAGGCATTGTATAGTTGGGCATTGCCTTTTCATCCGTTATGACAGTCTCTGCCTTATAATTTAAGTAGCTAAAGCATTTATGCATAATATAACTTTAGATAAAGTTAGGCTTCAGTCTATTGTCTTACCATCTATTTTTCATTTGGTTCATCTTTTCTTTTTCTCAGTATTTTAGTGATTGCTTAGGATCTAGAGAATATATTTTAAATTTATTACAGTTTGTTAGGTGATATCATACAAATTCACATATCGTGTAAAAATCTTATAATAGTATACTTTCATTTTTTCTCTCCTGAGCTTGTTGCTGTTGTCATATTTTTAAGTATTAATACACTTACATGCATAATATGTTGTATTTGTTTGAAAGGCAGCCATGTTTTAAAGAGATTATATAATAAGAAAATTAACTTTTAAAATTACAATGTACTTGAAAACTTCTGGTGTTCTTTAACACTTCTTATAATGCAGGTCTACTGTTGATAATTTTTACCTTTTGTGAGTCTGAAAAATATCTTCATTTTAACTTAGTTTTCGAAAGATATTCACTAACTATAGAACGCTAGTTGGCCATGTTTTTTCTTTCAATACTTTGAAGATATTGATCTATGTTCTTCTCTATTGTATTGTTTCTGGTAAGAATGCTCCTCTTGTCCTTACTTTTGTTTGTTTGTAACTAACTAATATTTTCCTTGAATGATTTAAGATTTTTATAGCTGATGTGGAGAAATTTGCTTATGATGTACTGCAGTTATTTACTTCAAGGTTCTTGTGTTTTATACTTGCTAAGCTTCTTGGATATGTGATTTTATAGTTTTCATAAAATTAGGAAAAATATAAGACATCATTATTTTAAATATTTTTGTGTGCATCCCCCTCCACACTGCCTTTTGTGGAAACTTTAATTTTATGTATTAAATCAACCAGAATTTCCTTACAGCTAACTGATGCTCTTTTCAATTTTCTTTTTCTTTCTTTTTTTTTTTTTTTTTTACAAATTTCTTATTTTCTCTGTATTTCATTTTATTTATTTATTTCATTTTTTAAATTTAAATTTTTTTTTTGAGACACAATCTCGCTCTGTCTACGTCAGACTGGAGTACAGTGGTATGATCTCGGCTCACTGCAGCCTCTGCCTCCCAGGTTCAAGCGATTCTCCTGCCTCAGCCTCCCGAGTAGCTGGGATTACAGGCACATGCCAGTATGCCCAGCTAGTACATTTTGTTTCATCTTGGACATTGTAATTTTCATCTGTGAAAGTTCAATTTGGTTCTTTTCATATCTTTCCTGTCACTCCTAAATTTTTGAACATAAGAGATGCAGCTATAATAATGTTTTAATGTGTTTTTCTTCTAGTTTTAACATCCATGCATGTATGATCTTTGTTTGTCTTATGTATTGATTCTCATTTTCATTATGGATTAGGCTCTTTTATTCTTTATATGTTGATTATCTTTGATGTATGGTCAGATTTGTGAGGTTTACTTGTTGTACCCTAGATATTTTTGTATTCCTATAAATATTATTCAGTTTACCCTGGAATAAAGTTAAGTTACTTGGAAAACGTTTCATCCTTTTAGATTCTGGCTTACATGATTTGTTAGGCAGTTCTAGAACAGTGCTTAGTTAAAGGCTGGCTATTCTTCACTTGTGAGGCAAGATCAACCTTGCTCCTATTCAATGCCCCAATAATGTGAAGTTTAACCTATCTGGTAATGGGAACTGGTAATATTTCTGGTTCCTTGTGAATTCCGGATGATTCTTTCAATTTTCTCAGGTAGTTTCTTCATGTTTTGCATTGATGAGTACTCACAGGGTCCTTTTTCAGATCCCTGGGGCTTTCTTTCTGTGAAGCATTTGCCTCTCTTATACTCTGTCCTGGAAACTTCAGCAGCCTTGGTTTCCCCAGACATTAAGCTGTGACTAGCACAGAAAATCATCTGGACTATGTCTGAGTTACCCTTCCCTCTGCCATATCCTGGAAACTCTCTAAAAGCAGTAAGATGGGGCAATTGTAGAATTTAGCTTTTCTTCAATCCCTTAGGGATCACTGTTGCCTGATGTCAGTATCTTAATGATTATTACTATATATACATATATGTGTATGTATATATATACACACACGTGTATATATATAAACCACACATATATATGTATACATCTCAATTCTACTATATATGTGTATACATATATACTGTGTGTATATTAGACATTGTGTGTTATATATGTATGTGTCATATATATACTATATGCACATGTGCATATATGTATGCACGCATATATACATATACCCATATACAAATATAATCATACACACACACATATATGTATATATAGTCTGTTTATTTTGGTTAGTTCAGATGTAAAAATAAATCTTGTCTTTGTTACTTCATATAGATCAGAAGCAGATGTCTCTCTCACTTTGTTTTGACTTTAATTTTTCATACTATGTTTCTTAATTTCAAGTATTTATTTTTATAGTCAAATTTTTTAATAGTTATTGTAGGATTTTTTCCATAGTTTTATTATTACGTGTCTTAATTATTCTTGTTGGCATCTGTTTTTTTTTCTTTTAAAAACATAATTGTTTCACAAAATAATGAAGTACAGAGAATGATTATTAGAATTGTAAGTCCAATACATGATTCAACATCTGTATATTTAAGGTACTGTACAATAGCTTTTAGAGATTTAGTTAGCCACTACTAAATATTCATTTCATTATTCTTAGTGCTGTGATTACTGAAAGGAGTGCACCTTCTAATCCCCTTGACATGGATCTAAATCTAATAGCACTTCCCAATATTGAAAATATTGTATTATTTTCCACATTTGTTACTCTTATCGTTTCTTATATATTCATATTTTTATAATATAAGGTCCCAGAGGACAAGGATATTTGTATGCTCTGTTCACTCCTGTATTTCAAGAGTCTAGACAGACGCTGGGCTAGAGTAGGCACTAACTATTAATTTCTGAATAAATGGGGGATGCTAGTAAAGAGTTAAATCTTTGGATAGTGTTCCAAGCTGGAAGTGGTCTATGACTCCTGAGAACTCAACATTTGCAGTCTAAAGGCAGGAGCACTAGGCATGAAGATTTTGAAACCAGCCCAAGTCATTATTCTGACAATAGCTAGCTTTGAGTCAATTTAAGTAGGATACTTCATTTATCTTTTGTTGTTTTTGTTGTCAGTTAGCTTAATGATTTTGTTTTCTTACTAATTAAAGGAGGTATTTATTTTGCATTATTTTGATGGTTGAATTTTACATTTTATGTAACTTTCATATTGTTGAATTGGCCATTGATTTCCTGGTTTTGTTACTCTTCCTTTAATCTCATAATTCATTTTGCCTGTATTTTCTAATTTCTTTTTCCCTCCACTCTCCTATTCCTTCTGGCTAGCATTTAATCTCTTTTTTTAAACTCTTTCACTTCCTATTGTTTCTCTGTCCCTCCATCTTTTTCTTTCGGCGGCTTGTTCATGCTTTCTTCTTTTTATCATTGTTTCCCTTTCCCTTTTTTTCTTCTTTTCCACTCTGCTTTCTCATTTATTTTTCTCTCATTCTTAATCACACATGTTCATTCATTTAACAAATTTTTATAAATTGATAAGCACAAATTATGTGCTAAGTATTACATTATATACTGGGGAGATGAGGTAAAATAGGCTGATGAAGTACTTGGCCTGATAAGTTTAGAATCTGTCAGAGTACAATGTCTTCACTATATCAAAAAATACAGGCAAGAAGCAAGAGTGAGGGTGTTAAATAATTTCCTTCAATATACCAAAACTTATGGGATGCAGCTAAGGTAGTTCTAACAGAGAAATTTGTTGCAAAATAATAAATATAAATTAGAATAACAGAATGATTTCGAATAAACAACCTAAATGTACACCTCCAGAAACTAAAAAGAAAAATAAATCCTAAACACTAAGTCAGCAAAAGGAAGGAAATAATGGAGATTAGGGCATAAATAAATGGAGTAGAAACTAGATAAGCATTAGAAAAGATCAACAAAACTAAGAGTTGGGTTTCTGAAAAGATGATAAAAATAGAAAAAAACTTTAGACTTGACCAAGAGAAAAATAGAGAGATCTCAAATAAATGAAAGAGGAGACATTTCTATCAATACCATAGAAATATAAAGGATTCTAAAGATGATACTATGAACAATCCTACACCAACAAATTAGGTAACCTAGAAGAAATGGATAAATTCCAAGAAATATAATACCTGTCAAGAATGAATCATGAAGTAGAAAGTCTTAAGAGATTAGTAATGAGTAAAGAAATTTCATAAATAATCAAACGCCTCCCCAGAAGAAAAGTCTAAGACCCAATGGTGTTATGAGTGAATTCTATTAATACCAAGCCTTGAAATAAATTAATGCCAATCAACTTTTCCAAAAATTGAAAAGAAGGAAAAACTTTTCCAAAAATTGAAAAAGAAGGAAAAAGCTCCTTCTGAGAGATTAGCATTACCCTCAACCAAAGCCAGCTAATGACACCTCAAGGAAAAAAAAGTAGACAAATATCCCTGATAAAAATACACATAAAAATCCTAAAAAAAATACTGGTAAACCCAATTCAACAGCATGTGAAAAGAATTATACGTAGTTATAAATTAGAATTTATGCCTGGATGCAAGGAAGATTTAACATACACAAATAAATCAATATGATATATCATGTTAACAGAATAAAGGATACAAATTATAAGAACATCTCAATAAGTATACAATAAGCATTTGACAAAATTAAACATCCTTTAAAACTCTAAAACATGATACAATTTCTCAACAAAATAGGTATAGCAGAAACTTAACACAATAAAGGACATATATAAAAAACCCACATCGAATATCCAGAATACTGGTTGTCAAGAGCTGGTGGGTGGGGAAAATGGGGATGTATTGATCAAAGATTCTAAACTTTCAGTTATAAAATGAATAAGTTATGTAGGTCTAACATACAGCATGGTAACTATAGTTAATAATACGTAATTATATACTTTAAATTTACTTTCTCATCATACATACACACACCCATAAATGGTAACTATGACTGGTGATGAATGTGCTAATTAATCTGACTGTGGTAATCATGCAGTAGTCCCCCCTTATCCATGCGGGATATGTTTCAAGAATTCCATAGATGCCTGAAACTACAGATAGTCCTGAACCTTGTACATATTGTGTTATTTTCTATGCACACATGTCACTGTGAAAGTTTAATTTATAAATTAGGCATAGTAAGAGATTATTAACAATAAATAATAATAAAGCAGAGCAATTATAACAATTTATTGTTTAAAAAAGTTACATAAATGTAGTGTGTCTATCTCTCACATTTGATTGTACTGTACTCACCTATTTTCAGACCACGGTTGATTGTGGATAACTGAAAACACAGATAAGGGGGGACTACTATACAATGTGTAGGTGTATTAAATCATCCCATTGTTCCACTTAAATATATACAATATTTACTTTTTAATCACATATTTGAAATACAACAATAAAAATTCTAAATAAAAATTTAAAAATAGGATTTAGTTAAACTAAAAAACTTCTGTGCAATAAAAGAAATAATCAACAGAGTGAAAAGACAACATATAGAATGAGAGTAAATATTTGCAAATTATTCATCTCACAGGGTCCTAATATCTGGAATGTAGAAGAAACTTAAACAACTGAACAGGAAAAAACAACTGAACAGGAAAAAATGTATATCCCCATTAAAAAGTGGGCAAAGGATATGAATAGACGTTTTTCAAAAGAAGACATACAAATGGCCAATAGGTATGTGAAAAAATGTTCAACATTACTAAACATCAGAGAAATGCAAATGAAAAGCACAATGAGGTATTATCTCATGCCCATCAGAATGGCTATCATTAAAAATGTATGCAAAAGTATACAAAATGCAGCAAATGGCAAGGAGGTGAAGAAAAAGGAACTCTTATACTCTGTTAGTGGGAATGTAAATTAGTACAACCTCTATGGAAAATAGTACAGAGATTTTTTAAATAATTAAAAAGAGAATTACCATTTGATGCAGCCATCCCACTAGTAGGTATCTAGACAAAGGGAAATAAATAAATATATTTAAAAGATATCTCCACTGGTATGTTTATCACAGCACTATTCAATATAGCGAAGATATGGAATCAAATTAAGTCCTTATCAACAGATGAATGGATAAAGAAAATGTTCTACACACACACACACACACACACACACAAGGTAATACTATTCAGCCTTAAATGGAGTAAAATCATGTCTTCTGCAGCAACATGGATGGAACTGGATGTCATTATCTTAGGTGAAACAAGCACGGAAAGATAAATATCCTACGTTATCACTCATAAGTGGGTGCTGAAATGTATATACATGGATATAAGAGTGGAACGACAGACAATGGAGAATTAGAACGGTGAGAGGGTGAGAGGGGGAGTGAATGATGAGAATTAGTTAATGGGCACAATGTACTTTTTTCCGGTGATGAATACACTAAAAGCCCTGACTTAACGACTATGCAATTTATACATGTAACAAAATTGCACATTTACCCGATAAATTTGTACCAAAAAATTCTAAATAAAATTTTGTAATATATTATTTGATTTTCAGGTAAGCTCAATTTTGTTTAACACTTGAGAACTATTTGTCTTAAGACATAGCTTATCATTTTTAAAAAAGCTTCTGCATCATAGTACAGGTTTGTGTATATGTGTTTGTGTGTTTGTGTGTGTGTGTGTGTTATGAGAGAGATAGATAGTGTAGGGAGATTGAAAATAATTGAAGATAATCAGTTACTTACCAATAGAAATTGTATTTAAGCAGGCACCTGAAACTTTCCTTTAAATAACAGAAAATCAAAATATTTTACAATACTCTCTAAATTATATAAATATCAAAATTCAAAAGGAATCCCCCCACTCCCCCTACACACACTCACACACACACTTGCAAACACATAATAGAATCCTCTGATCTTGGGTCTAAGGCATATAAGATTCTTTTTCTTGCAGTTAGTTCACACAGTTTTAGTCGTGTATCATTCTGTGAGGCTATTTCTACCTTATACTGATGGACCAGGGGGTTCTCTTTAACGGTAAATAAGCAATACCTGCAACAATAACAGTTCAATTTATCAACCTCGTAAATAGCTCTTACATTTATCTTCATATTGGCTACCACTGCCTGAGCACAATCTTCTATTTCTCACCTGGAAAACTATAATATCTTTCTAACAGGGACACATATTCCACCATTACTTCCTTATCATCCTTTATAGTACTGCTGCAAATATTCTATTTGTTTTAAAACTTGTATCGGTTTATAAAAGTATAGTTGTTTTTAGTAAAATATGTGGTTTTCAAATTCAGACTTGATACTATCTGCACATAATGAAAGATATTTAAACTTTTCAAGACACTACATTCTCATTCATAAGTGGAGAGTAATAATAACTACTTCTTAAAATTTTTGTGAATGTTATATATGGCATGCATGTAAAGTGCTCTCATATTGCAGAGAACCTAGAAAACTCTCAATGAATTTAGTTACTGCCCTTTGTAAATAATTTAGAAACCTAAGAAAAATAATAATAAAAGAAGTAAAAATTATATACCAATTCATTCATGCTTTATATAGCATTTTCAAATTTTTAGTTCTGTTTAATTGCTGTAAATGATACGTTGATCATAGTTAAGACTTGGACAACAAACTGGATTTATATAGTCTTACTTAAAGTAACATTTTCTATAGTGTAAATTTCTGAATCAATTTTGACCCGGTCGTCTCTCTGTAACCACACTGTTTAAGCAGTGGTGATTTGAAATTAAATCTAGCATCTTATATGCCTCTCTTCTTTCTCCCATTGTTTTCTGGTTATTGTTTCACATAGTCCTTTTCAGATGAACTTCAAGAGAGCTGACATACATGTAATATTGACATTATTACTCTGGAAACAAGTGTATGTTTTATTTCATTTGAGACCCTTTTGTTAGTTACCAGTAAATTTTTACCTTCCGTTATTTGAGTCTTGAATGACTTTCTTTAGGCCTAGCTTTTATAGATAGCATTTGCTATTATAAAACAAATGCTTTGCCATTAAGCATTCTAAATTGCTAATGATGTTGTATGTATAGGAAATGCAAAGCTTTTTTAGGGTCTCCAACTGGGACTAAGAATTAGCACAAAATAAGACAGACTAACAAGAAAAAAAGCATAATTTTTTTAGTTAATTTTTTTACATGTACCATCTCTTTATATACAGGTGGATTGGTTCCACAATTACCTACACACACAAAAATCCCAGAACACTCAAGTTCGTTGTATAAAATGGTATAGTATTTGCATGTAGCCTATGCACACTCCACCCATATACTTTAAATTATCTATATTTTACTCATAATGCCTAATAGAATGTAAAGGCTATGGAATAATTGTAATACTATTGCATTTAAAATTCATTTTATTTTTAATTGTTGTATTATTATTTTCGTTTCTGTTCTAAAATATTTTCAATCCACAGTTGAATACAGAACCTGCAGCTACAGAGGGCTGATGGTACATGAGAAGCTTCAGAGGAAAATGAAGACACAGAAAGTAGTCAGTTCTAAGTGCTTACACACTAGGTTGAAAAAACAGTAGTAACTGTGGGATAGTAAAAGATTAAGGGAAGATACAGGTTATTTTAACAAAGTCCGTTTGTACAGATTTTGGCCTTAACTGCTTGCCTCTGGTGATGAGAATATTCTTTTCTTCCTGGTGTAGGCAGCGCATGTTTCACATGGCAGTTTTATCTCCTGCTTAGGGAACGAAAAGAGAGGGTCAGAGTGCCGCTCTTGCATCGCTGTTTTACAAGTGTCTTTAGCTCAAAGTAGTCAATATGCCAAATTGGCATGTTTTGGAGTAGCATGCTGTGAACCACTTTATGTGGAATAGACACGATTTGAGTGTTGATGCTCTTTTAGTAAGTTTTTCAGGTGATTCTGTTAAATATTCTGGTAGGTAATCATATCTAGAAATGTTGCTAATGTTGCTTCTTTAATTTTTATCATTTCTAATTATGACAAAATGATGTGGGTATTAACAATTTAGAATAAGTGAAGTCTAAAAATTATATTAATTCTGCCCTTGCATGTAAATGTTAAATTGTTTGGGTAATGAAATCCGGGCTCAAACTAAACTTTCCATACAAGTTTGAAGTTGTTGATCTACTATCTTTTGAAAAACCCATGAAGATATCAAAGTTATTCATGTGCAGGTAATCTACTTATGACCTTTTTGAAAGATTGTTCTAAATAATTCATATATTATTGTATTTCTTCTATTATATCTGTTATTTCTTCAGCTCCAAATTACTCTGCAAGTCCTATTAGTTTTAACTTAAAGATTCTGAGCCTGCCTTATTAGGTAAATTTTCTTTTACATTTCATATGCTTTTGCCGATTTGCAGCTCTTTCTAAGAAAATTCCACAATTCCATATTCCACATGACTAATAAGTTGTGTCCATTTTGTTCTTTCACAAAGTAACTAGTTTATTTATGTGTGAGATTAAAACTACATGAAGTTTCTGGAATTATAATGGTTCCCAGAATTACACATGTTGTGATAAAATTAGTGGTTCTAAAGCTGTATGGATAATAATGTAAGAATTCCCTTCATTTTCTTGAAAATAATAATAGAGTCCATGATTTTCCCAGCCAACTGGCTCTTGGGATTTTCTTTTGGAAACGGACCTGTTTACTGAAAATTAATTAGAAATGACCCACCTGACTTTGACTAAGAAATTCGCTGAATTTGGCATCTAGAGTAGTATTTTGTTTGTCTTAAATAACATTTTACACAAGGTGAGATTAGAAATCACACACACACAAAAAGAATTGATACTCTTTGATAACATTTTGTCATCTGCTAACAAATGCTTGCATCCATGACAGAATCCTGCCTGAGAATTTTGTTCTTTGTAGTATACTACCTGGAGGGAACACTGTAGTGAATGCAGCCTCACATCCTTCACCTACCTTTATTAGAAGGTTACACCATACAGCAAGAAGAATCTAATGATTTTGAATTACCAAAATTGTTTTTGCTGTTTCATAACAGCATATGAAATTAATTGTCCAAAACCCCACTTTTTTTTAAAGATGCTACTCTGCTTTCAAATTTCCCTACATCAGTAAATGGAAGCTTTATTCCTTCATCTGTAAGCTGCAGCATCACTGCCACCTAAGCTATCATTTCTCATCTGAATTGTTTCAGCAACTTTTAAATATTCTCTTTTCTTTATTCCTTTCTCACCTATTGTCAGCTCTCCATATTGCAAGCAAAGTGATTAAAACATAAAGTAAACGATGGTACTTCTAAAGTACCATAAAGTAAAGTAAACTATGGTATTTCTCCGTATCAAATTCATTAGCAGAACTTCCCAATTCATTAAGGATTTTATTCATCATTTTTATGACCTTTGAGGTCCTAAATGTAATGTTCACCATCCCCATCATCCACAAACACACACATACACACACACACACACACACACACTCGCACATACGCACCCATTACTTCTCTTACTTTCATCTTCTACTAATATTCTATGATTTTCTATTATTCTACTATTCTAATATTCTACTACTATTCTACTATTGTCTTTCTGTACCCCATGTCCTAGCTTACCTGTCATTGGAGATATTCCTAAAACATACCAATTATACTTTTGCCACAGGTACTTTGCACATCCTAGTCCCTCTGACTAGAGTGATATTCACCACATATCTTCATTTTAGATCCACTTATTTCCTTTACATTTCTGTTCAAATGTCTATATATAAGACAGATCTTTAGGTTCATTATATATAAAATAGTCATCAAACACTCCATCTATTTCCCCTTTATTTTCCTTGTAACTTTCTTCTATGAGAAAATGAAAAAGCAATCGCTGATGAATGAACAAATTTAGTTATGTGCAAACTGAAGAAATAATTATAAAATTTCACTGGCTTTTCAAAAAATAAAAAAAAAAATCCCTTTCCAAACATTACACTCAATGTGGAGAGTTAGGTGGATGGTGAAATGGAAAGTTAACTGCATTTGGCTTTATGCAGTACAGTGACCTTGCTTCCAATCATCTCATCACGTATCCTGCAGATAAAATTCAGGAGATCAATGAAGTTGCATAAGAAAAAATTTGTTACATTTTTATTTTCAGTATCTTCTTACTAAAACATAATATTTCCTTCAATTATCAACATAGGCAAAAGAGTAGAATAATATAGTGGTACCTGTTACACTGTCACCAATAGAAATCATAATTATTTCTTATCACATTGTGGCCATCGCATTATACTTATCAAGTTACTTCATGTTCCTCACTACTTAGAAATGATGGTACTTGTAAAACTGCCAATCACACATGATTACAATGATATCCATCGGGGTCCTCTACTTTTGCAACAAATGGGTGTTGGGAGTGACCTTCTGTTGCTTTCTTTTAATTTGAACCATTCTAATATCAAAGAGGAATTTCTCAAATGCCCTGGCATATGCCTAAGATCTGTCCCTATTACCACTCTTGATTCAGGCATAAACCTAATTCAATATTCTCTTCATCATTCTAAATAGGAATCCTAGCAGTGTGTGAATTTATTGAGCATGAAGTCAAGATTGACACACCAGTGCTTGTGAAGCATATCATCTTATCCAGAAACAATAAAATAATTTTTCTAGCTCACACATTTGATTAACACTCTTATGAACCCATCTAGAGTGGTCCCCTTCAGCATAAAGTACAAATGCCTCAGTTTCGTATATAGAAAACTTCTTTCAATCTCCTATCCGTATACAGCCTCACCTTTATTTTTCCTACATAAACCTATCTTGTAGTAGAAATAATAATAATAACAGAAATACTAATTAGCCTTTATTGAGCATTTAGTGCATGCCATATATCAAGCTTGGTGCTTTATATGTTACCTCATCTACTTCCCACAACGGTATCTCTAAACCTCAAGTAAGAAAAATGAAGTTTATGAGGTAAAGTATATCACTCAGTGTCACAGGAATAAGAGTTGTAAAAACGGGAACTTGAATCTATCACTGGTTAACTTCAGAGCCAAAGATCTTTACCACTGTACATTACAGTAACACACCATGAATGACCCATGCTTTTCTGAATATCCTAACATAATGCTTGCTATATAGTACTAATTGAGTTATAAGCCTGCATTGGGAAATACAGAGAGATGCTTATTTATTTAATTCCATCATGACATATTGGTTTTATATGCTGCAATTGTAACATCTTAAAATCCTAAAAAATTTTTTAATAATTATGATTACAATAAAACTCATTTTATTAAGATTATAGCTTTTTTAGGAAGTAAAAGAAGAGACAGAAGCTCTGATTCTTAAAGTAAAGCTATGCTAAAGATTTAGGTACATTTTCAGCTGCATGTGTTGAAACTTGCATTTTAAATTAGAACAAAGGTAAAAAATCAAACTATAACAACAAAATTGTTTTGTCCCCAAAGATCACCTCTCTCTGAAGGTTTTTCTACAGCTATTTCTTTTTTTAAGCAGATGTCTAGCTTTGCTACCACTGCTTCTCAGGGGAAGTGAGATGCAACATCCTGATAAATTTAACATTTCTTATACTAAGAATGTCTCCCAGGAGACACAACCACTTACAGCGCTGGATACAGAATCTTCGTAAACATCTTGTGAAAGAAACTCTAATAGGAAATCAAAGTATCAGCATAAGCTACTGTCCTCTCCCCTGAAGCCAGTATTTGACTTCTAGCTCTTCATCTTCAAGTTTCAGAGGATTTTCCTGTGTGTATAGATCAGTTTGCTAATGTTAAATGAGATATTCACAATAAAACATTTGATGATAGATCTTATTTACTTTATTTTTAAACTTAATAAACCATTTGTTTTTATCTGTACTATTAACGCAAGCTGTGAAGTATTTTAAAATGCAAATACCCCCTAAACCCTAAATCTTCTGAATCAAGAGCCTTTCCAGGTAGGAATTTTTAGAAACTTTTTGTAATAAAGAATAAAATTCTTTATTAAAATGCTAGGGCTGCAATTATCTTAATTTTGCTATGTAAAAATTTAAAAGAAAAAAATCAAAGCAGAATATGGAGATGCTGCTTAGAGTAGGATGCAGAATCTGTCATAACTCCAAAACGTGGAATTTCTGTTTTGAATCAGTATAGTTCAAAATGGCGATCCATATACATAGTCAGAAACATGAAATGATTACAAACTCAATATATCTTCATCTTTCAGGGGATAACTGAGAACAATCAAGTTCAGAGGCAATAAATATGAAGTCAGAATATCGATCTCTCTAAGTACAATAAGAGATAAACCTGTCAACTTGGTATTTTGTCATGTCAATAACAGGAAATGTATAATGAAAATTCAGCTATAATTAGAACAATGGCTTATTAATTTTAAAAATAACACTGCCTAGAAGCCTACACTTGTATACCATCTGGTTGGTACGATCTCTCACTGTGTTCATGCTGCATGGGAAGTCGAATTCTCATTGGAGCTATTTCAATATGCTCTGAGAACTAGCAGTGTAAGTCATGGTGCACTGTTTTATGAAATCTGGCCCAGGCAGCCTCACACATCTATCTCCACATTATCCACACATCTGCCATTGCAGCATAAAAGTCTTTGTTCTTAGGCCAAGGCACATTCTCCCCTTTGAATGTCTGCATAGACACCCTTGATATTTCCCTGTGTTGTTCCAATTTCCCTTTCCATGGAAAGAGAACCCTCTTCTCTAAATGAGATTGTTTTACTTATTTTTTTAATGATACATAATGTTTGTATATATTTATGGGGTGCATATGATATTTCACTACACACATAAAATGTGTAATCATCAAGACAGGGTATTTATGGTATCCATCAAGTATTTACCATTCCTATACATTGGGAACATTCCAAGTCCTCTTTTCTAGCTATTTTGAAATATACGATACATTGTTATTAACAATGGTCACCCTACTCTGCTATGGAACATTAGAACTTAGTCCTTCTATCTGAGTGTTTGTTCCCACTAACCAACTTCTTTTTGTTCCAGAGTCTCATCCACAAGCCTTTGACAGCCTCTGATATTCCAGCCCCTGATATCATTTGACTATCTCTATGATATTAACATTTTTAGCTCTCTCGTATGAATGAGAATATAAGGTATTTGTGCCTGGTTTATTTCACTTAACATAATAAGCTCTAGTTTCATCAATGTTGCTACAAATGACATAATTTTATTATTTTTATTCTGTCCAAATAGCATTCCATTGTGCATACATACCACATTTTCTTTATCCTGAATGAGATTGTATTTAAATTATATTAATACATCTATATTTGGTTATAGTCAACTTTTCTAATCCTGTAAATTTCAAGACTTACGGTGGCTTGACATGTTACCACTCTTATCCAATGTGTGTGTGTGCGTGTGTGTGTGTGTGTGTGTGTGCATGTGTGTGTGTGTATTTTTTGAAATGGAGTCTTGCTCTGTTGCCCACGCTGGAGTGCAGTAGCACATTCGGTTCACTGCAACCTCTGCCTCCCGGGTTCAAGCGATTCTCCTGCCTCAGCCTCCTGAGTAGCTGGGACTACACGTGCACGTCACAACGTCTGGCTAATATTTTGTATTTTTAATAGAGATAGATTTCACCATGTTGGCCACGATGGTCTCAATCTTCTGACCTCGTGATCCACCAGCCTTGGCCTCCCAATATGTGTATATTTTAAAGTTAAACTCTACTTCGGAAATCATGATTCTGTTATTATTGAGTTCTTAAGAGCATGGGTGGGGCAATGTAAAATTTCCTCCATTTGTTTCTTGAAACTTTATCTTGCTGTCAGGCACATACTTTACTAAAAATGAATGTTTCAAGAAGACATCTGATAAAGCACTGTAACTGTTTTTATCTTATTCAACTCCAACATGAGTTCTGTGAAAAACTTACTTTTATTTAGGTGTCCAGGAAGAAAAAGAGGAACAACAATAATAATATGTATACTTAATCCCAAGGAATTATAATACAAAACAGCATTCTTATCTGTTATGTGGTGCTCAAAGATAATTTATTTTCTGGAAATATAAAAAAGGAATAGATTCTCATAGTCAACCATTTTATAAGTCCCATTTCTAAACTAATTAATTCCTTATGTGCTATGGAATTGAGGCAATAGTCTATGAATAATCCTGGTATTTCAGAGACATCTGTATAATAGTATATAAAAATATACACAAATAATACTTAATTTTTAATGTTGCATTAATCAATCAGCAATGCACAAATAAATATGGTACCATCTGAAGGTAATTGAAAGATCTTTTGATGTTAAATTTCAAATACACAAATAAATGTTGAGAAAGGTTGGATCCATGCCATATGCAATATATTTAGATGGTTCACTCATAATTTAATGTATAATGATGTATAAGTTAGCTTTTACTATTTAACAAATCCCTCCAGTTCTGTTGGCTTAGGAAAGCAATCATAATATTTAGCTCAGCATTCTGATCTTCCTAGACTCTTTCATTTCATCAAGATGGCTTCACTCAGACATCTAGTGATTAAAAACTGTCAGATTAGTAGCATGAATGTTTTCCATTTCAACTCTCATCTTTAGCCTATTTGCCAGTGCTGCTATAGATGGTGGTCTCAGATTTCCAAGCTCAGTGTTAGAGGGAAAGCACCAATGAGCAAGCCATTTTTCAGTATCTGCTTGTGTTTCATATGCTGATGTTCCATTAGCCACATCCAATTCAAGTGGGGAGGCACTGTATCGTACCTCTTGAGGAAATGAGCTGCAAAGTCACAATACAAAGGAAGATGTACACAAAGATGGAATGAATTTGTAGCCATTATACAATCTACCACAGGTCATATATTTTATTTGTCATAAAAAGTAATCAAGAGTACTTTTATCTAAGACAGTGATTCCCAAGGCCTAGACACAATATAAGCAACTAGTGTGTCTTGACTGATGGTCAGTCTTCATCAAATAACTGTATAATTCTTTCGTAGGGTTTTAGTGTGTTAACTTGAAAAATATTTCTATATTCTGAAAAAAAGAATGCCCCTAGAAGGTGCAGCATGGGATAAAGGCTGTCTAATTGTTGCCGTAGCTGTATTTTTGTTCCTTATGTATTTTTCTCAATGACATGTTCATGATGGCAGAATGATACAGACAATTTTGATCTATAATTGCTCCTTATTATCCAATTGCTCTTTAGACACTTTTGAAGTTAGCCTGGAGTAGTTGCAATGGAGGTTCATTCTTGCAAAAACCCCTGTCTGATAACAATTTCCTTCTGTGGTTTCTTTTTTTTATTTTTTATTTTTTTATTTTATTATTATACTTTAGGTTTTAGGGTACATGTGCACAGTGTGCAGGTTTGTTACATATGTATCCATGTGCCCTGTTGGTGTGCTGCACCCATTAACTCATCATTTAGCATTAGGTATATCTCCTAATGCTGTCCCTCCCCCCTCCCCCCACCCCACAACAGTCCCCGGAGTGTAATGTTCCCCTTCCTGTGTCCATGAGTTCTCACTGTTCAGTTCCCACCTATGAGTGAGAACATGCAGTGTTTGTTTTTTTGTCCTTGCGATAATTTACTGAGAATGATGTTTTCCAGTTTCATCCATGTCCCTACAAAGGACATGAACTCATCATTTTTTTGGCTGCATAGTATTCCATGGTATATATGTGCCACATTTTCTTAATCCAGTCTATCGTTGTTGGACATTCGGATTGGTTCCAAGTCTTTGCTATTGTGAATAGTGCTGCAATAAACATACGTGTGCATGTGTCTTTATAGCAGCATGATTTATAGTCCTTTGGGTATATACCCAGTAATGGGATGGCTGGATCAAATGGTATTTCTAGTTCTAGATCCCCGAGGAATGGCCACACTGACTTCCACAATGGTTGAACTAGTTTACAGTCCCACCAACAGTGTAAAAGTGTTTCTATTTCTCCACATCCTCTCCAGCACCTGTTGTTTCCTGACTTTTTAATGATGGCCATCCTAACTGGTGTAAGATGGTATCTCATTGTGGTTTTGATTTGCATTTCTCTGATGGCCAGTGATGATGAGCATTTTTTCATGTGTTTTTCGGCTGCATAAATGTCTTGTTTTGAGAAGTGTCTGTTCATGTCTTTTGCCCACTTTTTGATGGGGTTGTTTGTTTTTTTTCTTGTAAATTTGTTTGAGTTCATTGTAGATTCTGGATATTAGCCCTTTGTCAGATGAGTAGGTTGCAAAAATTTTCTCCCATTCTGTAGGTTTCTATTGCTTCACGTTCAACCATCAGAACTGGTAAATAAATTGTCATTATTGACCCTTTTAAAAAGCTCTGCATTGCATGGCTGTACATTCATGCCATTTAAACATACTTAGGAACATAACTACTGCATCCTTTGCAGGAGAAAAAATGGCTATTTTAAATGAAGAGGAAATTAGAGTGCTTGTAGCTAGAGAATAAAGGGTTTCAGCAGAATTCCAGTCAAATTTCAAGAGCAAGTATGTCATTGTAATGTTTTAAAATGATGCTTGTTGATAATGGTTTGGTTTTCTTAATCCATACTCACTTTAGCAAATGCTTTTTCATACGCATTTTATCCCTCATTTACTTTTTCCTTTTTTCTTAGTCTATTAAGCTGCAGCAGAATTTATATCAGATAATTTAATTTCCTGTCCTAATTATGTTAAAGAATGCCAATAACATTAGAAAAAAGGCCTATGATATCTGGCACTTTTGATTAATCAAAGTAGTATCTCTGCTATTCCCTGATGTTTGACTTTTTCAGCATTTTGTGATGTGCTATGTGATATTCAAAATGGGATAAGGTAAAGAATGTTAATTAAAAGAGCCTGTAAAGTAAAATATAGTTTATTCATCCAAATTGGGAAAGAAAAGTGAAAAGACATTTGGAAAGAATACAGTAAGTGCCTAAAAATTGCTTGTTATTTTAAGTTATCCCAGTAGATATTTAAAGTTGTCAGCCCAGCCCTTCTATTCCAAGAGCTTTCTCATCCCAAGCACTTGGTAACTATGTCGGGTGAACTTATAATTTATTATTTAAACTAGACAATTTTGAAAGTGTAAGAAGTGTAAAACTTCTTAAGAAGTGAAGTTCATAATTAATCAACAGATTTTAAAGTATAATTATTTATTGAATCAATATAATCTAATTCACCTTTTGTATACATTAATACATGCTATTAATGATTAAGTGATAAAATATAGATAGACTTCAAATATCTCAGGTAAAACTGAATGTATGATTTGTTTATAAATATGAGGGCTTTCATAATTCTACAAGTTTTGGCTTCTGACGCAAGTTAGAACACAAAGATTTTTCATAAATTTTGGGCAGAGAAAGCTAAAGCAATTGCACCCTGGTGGCTGAAGATATAAAATGAAACCATGTCAATTCTTCTGTTTTTTTGAGACAGAGTCTCGCTCTGTCGCCCAGGCAGTAGTGCAGCTCGCTGCAGCCTCCGCCTCCTGGGTTCAAGTGATTATCCTGCCTCAGCCTCCTGAGTAGCTGGGATTACAGGTGCATGCCACCATGCCTGGCTAATTTTTTGTAGTTTTAGTAGAGACGGGTTTCACTGAGTTAGCCAGGAAGGTCTCTATCTCCTGACCTCATGATCGGCCTGCCTCGGCCTCCCAAAATGTCACTGCCTCCGGCCTGAAACCATGTCAATTCTTTTACATAGAGAAAAACACAAAACGAAGCAAATGAAAATAAAACTACTATAGGGAAGCTAAAACAAGCAAATAATAAACACGGCGTAAGAGACATCAACAGATTGAGAAAAGAGCTACTTCATGTTGCTCTTAAAGTTCAAATGAATAACAGCTGTTGGCACGGTTTTGCTTTTTATAAATAATTGTATTTATTTTTTAAATGACAATGATTATATACAATGTGATGTTTCACATAGATACAGTAACTGTAGGTACATTGTAGAAAGATTAAATCAAAGTTTTACTTTTTAAACCTTAATTTGATTCTTGTTTTCTTGTTCTATGATTGTTAAAGATTACTTTGTCATTTACAAACTAAATGATCTAAATAAAAATATGATTGAATTATGTACAACCAAGACAACATCTTTTATTGATTTTAAATAGTCACATAAAAAGCACCCAAAATGAGAATTGGAATCTCCCATACACTGAAAGAAAGTCTAAGACCAAGAGGTGCCAGCTAATCTAACACCACACCATGAGTTACTAATAAGTATCAAATATTTAAACCTTTCCTTTGTGGCCTCATGCTCCATGAACTTTTACCTATAATAAAGTTATTTTTCAAATAATATATTTCTGTGTACTCTAGGGGATACATAATATATCGTGAAAATGTGGGCTTTATTAGGAAATATTGGGCAATTTAGCTGCATAATTAAGCATAATTTAGCCCAAGGATTGAAAACCAGTGTCACTGATTTTTCATTTTTTCCCAATGGAAGTAAGGTCAATATTAGAACACTTTTTAAGAAATAAAGTTCACAGGCCGGGCACGGTGGCTCACGCTTGTAATCCCAGCACTGTGAGAGGCTGAGGCGGGCGGATCACGAGGTCAGGAGATCGAGACCACGGTGAAACCCCTTCTCTACTAAAAATACAAAAAAAATTAGCCGGGCGTGGTGGCGGGCGCCTGTAGTCCCAGCTACTCGGAGAGGCTGAGGCAGGAGAATGGCGGGACGGAGCCTGCAGTGAGCCAAGATTGCACCACTGCACTCCAGCCTGGGTGAAAGAGCGAGACTCCTTCTCAAAAAAAAAAAAAAAGAAAGTTCACATTTAATCAGCAGATTTTTTAAGTATAATTATTTAATGAATCAATGCAATTTAATTGAACTTTTTTATACATTAAAAGGTAATGAAAGGTAATAGTGTTGAGAGAGTATTTCTGTTCTTTTCTTCTTTATTTTTGAGGAGTATTTATTCTGATCATCACTCTGTCAACTCTAACAGGAAAGTATTAAATTGGAAACACCAAACACAAAAATATATTATGTCTTGAAACCCAAAAGGAAAAGCTGAAAAAATCAATATTTGAGACCAGATACAAGTAGCCAGAAAAATAGTGATGTGGGGATTAAAGTAGGAGGATTAAGGAAAATATATTCTCCACAGGTTGTGTGCTTTATGGCTATTCTTAATAAAAATCCTAAGTTAATATACAGATTAATATACTTAAAGGGGGAAAGACTCAATAAACTTCATAGTCATTCCTTAGCAGTTCTCAGTTTTTATGTCCAGTTGGCCCTTCCTATCTGTGGGTTCCCCATCTGTGGATGCAATAAACCATAGATAAAAAATAATTGAAAAAATTGTGACTGTGGTGAATATATGCAGACATTTTTGTGTTTGTCATTATTCTCTAAACAATATGGTACAGCAACTATTCACATAGCATTTACATTATGTTAGGTATTATAAGTAATCTAGAGTTGGCAAAGCATATGGGAGGATGTGCAGAGGTTATATGCAAATATCCCATTTTACATAAAGGACTTGAGCATCTATGAATTTTGGTATTTGTGAGAGGTCCCAGAACAAGTCACCTGTGGATACCTCAGTGAGGGACTACTGTATATTCTTGCAATAGGAAAATATACAAAATTCTATCAGATTTTTGATAAAAAATCAAAATCTTTAAGGTAAGTAGAAACATACCTCATGTATCTTAATTTTCAACAATTGCATATAGAATAATAGACCTACAGATTGAATTTATAATTTTTTTATGGTTAATAACTTTTATTTATATAACTAAATCAATATTCGTTAAACTACTGGAATTTGAACAGTTGACTCAGTCTTATAAGCAAGAGTTGAAGTTAAAATGGGAAAACAATATGCTCCATTTATACAGCTATTCCTAGACTTCCTAGACTGCTGAACTCTCAAACTCTAGAACATTGCCTGACATGTAACAAGTGCTAAGTAAATATTTATTGAACATTGACCTAGCAAGTTTATATCTACAATTTTCATACATGACCTGAGATTTAAAAAGTCTCCATGTTAATATATTTTAGATATATATGTATATATCTATATTTATCTATTTTAATTCATTTGATTAATAATCATTATAGGTGTGTTCATAGAGCAGTTAAACAAGTAATTGCCATTGTTTGGCACAGATTGGAACTTGTCAGTATCAAAGAGGCTAAAGAGAAATCACAGAAAAATTACATTCTGATTAAGTGACCATCATATCTCCTTAAGATTTGATTTTCAGCCAGGCATGGTTGCTCACACCTGTAATCCCAGAGCTTTGGGAGGCTGAGGCAGGATGATAACAGGAGGTCAGGAGTTTGAGACCATACTAGGAAACATGATGAGACCTCAATCTTCCCTAAAATTTCTACATATTTTCTCTACCTTTGTTTTGAATTGTCTATGATAAGCCATTGGATTATATTAGATTTCATTTAGAAACCAAATCACATATTTATTGAGATCTTCAAAGATTTGTGAAGGGAAGAGTTTTCAAGGTGGTTCTCAAGATCTGCAGAAGAAACTTTCATGATGGAGTAATGTCTAATCTAGGAAATGGATGAAGAGCTGTTGAAATGTGTCATATAACAGCATATACTTGGAATATTGCCCCAGAATAGCTAAGTATATCATGAATAATGGAGCAGATAAATTTATTTAATTGACGAAATCAGTCTCAACCATTTTATTGAAATTTTGCACTATAAAAATACAGTTTTTATTTCTGACTAGAAAATTATGTGGAGAAAGTAAAAATATCATTTAATGTAAACAAATAGTAATGTAGTTTTTTTGCTTATTGAATATTTGAAGCAAGTACACAAGAATAACAAATTAATAGAATCTGAGCATGAAGCTCAATAAAAGTGAAAGTTTTATTAAAAAGACAACAACCTGGGGATAATGAATTTAGAGATAAAGATTGGGAGAATAGTCAATGCCTCTAATCTTGATGATAAAAAAAAGACCAAATATGCTAGAAAAAAGTATTTATCATTTTATTTTTGTTTAAAAAGAAAAGATGTGTGAGGAAAAAATAAGATATTTATATTAATGTATTTGTTCATAAAATACAAATATTTCAAGGCCAAAAACTGTATTTGATAAATCAAAGAATCATTCTTGAGAACATGTTGTAAAAATAAAAGTATTCTGAAAAAATAATTTCATAACTGATAGATTAATTTTCCTGTTAGAATCTAATTTTGACATTTGTCTTAAAATTTTATAATATGACTGTCTCATTTCTCCCATTTTCTATATGTTGAGAATAATAACTGCTGACAATTACATGTTATGCAGAATTTTCAGTGGTGACTCAGATAAATTACTGTGCAAAAAAGGGAATTATAAGGAGGGAGAATACAGTGTCACTTTTTAATAGCAGAAAATCGACTGAATTATTTGTTTGCTTCTTGCAACTGAAAAAAAGTTATTTTCTTTTCCTTTTTTTTTTTTTTTCAGATAGAGTTTCGCTCTTGTCTCCCAGGCTGGGGTGCAGTGGCGTGATCTCGGCTCACTGCAACCTCTGCCTCCTGGGTTCAAGCAATTCTCCTGCCTCAGCCTTCCGAGTATAGGCGCCCACCAACACGCCCAGCTAATTTTTGTATTTTTGGTAATGATGGGGTTTCACCATGTTGGCCATGCTGGTTTTGAACTCTTGATCTCAGGTGATCCACCCTCCTAGATCTCCCAAAGTGCTGGGATTGCAGGCATGAGCCACTGCACTCAGCCAATGAAAAAGTTATTTTCTTATTATAAACAAATATCGAGAATTTGAGTGATAAAGTTTAAGTATCAAAGTCAAATTTATACTTAATCTCACTAACAAAAACAGCGTATGATAATGTCTGTCTGAATTATACTTAAAACTTTGGCCAGGCATGGTGGCTTACGCCTGCAATCCCAGCACTCTGGGAGGCCGAGGCAGATGGATCACCTGAGGTCAAGAGTTTGAGACCAGTCTGTCTAACATGGTGAAACCCCGTTTCTACTAAAAATACAAAAAAAGTAGCCAGGCGTAGTGGCGCATGCTTGTAATCTCAGCTACTTGGGAGGCTGAGGCGGGAGAAACTCTTGAATCTGGGAGACGGAGGTTGCAGTGAGCCAAGATCGTGCCATTGCACTCCAGCTTGGGCAACAAGAGTGAAACTCTGTCTCAAAAAGAAAAAATAATTTAATATTATACTGTAAAAATTCTCTATGACGTAAGATAGTATTTTAAACATTTTTGTGGGTGATAAATTTTTCATTTTATAAATTTATTGCATGCATTTAGTCTTCTTTTAGTAAATCTTATTTCTATAAATAAGGCTGTGGTAAATATCCCTGCATATCATCCAGTTAATATCCTTCATTTCGCTGGGTTAGATTGGGTATGTGTCAGTTCTTTTATTAGTGTATACATTCATTTCTCACAAATATGTCCACCAAGAAGAGAAAATTAATTGATTTATATGGTAACACATTTCTAGGGAAATGAAAATTATCTGAAAGAAAATAAATATTATACTTACTTCTAACACCCAGTAATAACTGATGTTACTAATCAGATGTGTTTCTATACACAATTTTCATCCAACATAAATAACGGAATATTAAGATGGTATTAATGTTACAGAATCCTTAAAGTGTTGCTTTTCCAGCTGGAAACCTCTGCGGCCCGTGGTGCCTTTGCCCGAGTTTTGCCCAGTCCTACAGGGCTCATTTCGCCCACTCAGCCTGACAGGCTGTGCTTGGCTCCTACTACCAGCCAAGATCCGATGCCTGCCAAAAGCCAGCCAAGCATGGAGTGGCAAGGAGTGTGTGAGTGAGCAAGTGTGTGGTCCAGTCACTGTGCCCAGCCAGGCATGCCAGCTGCTGTGGCAGGGTGAGCAGCTGCAAGCGCCACCACATGTGCTGACTCCATGCAAGGCTGTGGCTGGATCAGATGTACCACAAGTGGCTTCTGCTGCAGGAACCAACATCTGGACAAGGGGAACATGGAGGCACCTGGGAGCTTGCAGAAGCCAGGAACCACAGAGCCCCAAAGAGAGTGTCACAGCCCTGGCTCAGGAAGCTCCTTAGTCTAGGCTCCACAAAGGGCTGTAGCTCTTCTCTTTTACTCGTTGCCTCCAGCATGGCGAGAGCAGGGGCATGATTCATCCCTGTTTGTGTTACAACTCTTTCAGTTCAACCCTTTGGCGGGTCATCCATTCCCAAGTCCTTGTCCCACGTCCAGGAAGAATGAGGTACGTGGACAACTGGAGGATGAGCAAGGCAGAGAGGTGCTTTGTTGTGTGACAGAACAGCTCTCAGGAGAGGAGACGCATAGTGGGCAGCTCCTTTCTGCAGGCAGGTCATCCCACCGAGTGTCAAGCTCTCAGCAGAGAGGAGACCTGTAACGGGTAGTCCCTCTCTACAGGCAGGTCATCCCAGCGAGTGTCTAGCTCTTGGTGGAGAGAAAATCTGCAGGGAGAGTTCGTTTCTGCAGGGAGGTTGTCCTGACAAGTGTGTGAGTCTGGGTTTTTTTTATGTGCTCAGAATGGAGGAAGTATATGTTGATTGGTCTATGGGCGGCCACAAGTGGGTCTGAAAAAAGCAGTATCTGAGTGGCTGAATGATCATCAATGACGTTCTCCCTCCAAGGCACGGACTTCTCCCAGAACTGGCAACGCAGCTTCCAGGTTTCAGGCCTTCCCTGGCTTGAAGGTGGGGTTTCACTGGGGACTCACCGCTTCCTGCCTAGGAATCTGTCTGCCTTTAACATGCCATCAGTGGTGTCCAGGCTGTCCATGCTATGAGGCTCCTGCAGGCCAGGACCAAGCTGCCTCAGCAACCCCTGGCCACCCTACCAAGCTGGTGAGTGCCCAAAGTTTGGAGAGGGCTGAGGCAGCAGGGGCCTGGTGTGTCAGTGCTGCCCTCAGGGTGCACACACACAACTGGGATGCAACAGTGTCCGGGCTCGCCCACAACTTTGCTGTCCCCAGAGAGCTGGGAGTAAGCAGGAGCAAGCACTTTCTAGCCAACAAGGACAGGGGGCTTTCCGGGTCCCCAAGAGCACAGGAATGCCAGCCTGAAGCTACAGCAGGGTGGCTGTGGCTGTGCCCAGGAGTAGGGGCTCCTGCACCTCCAACTCAGTAGCGGGCAGGGCTCTCACCAATTCCTGGCTCCCTCTGGCTTCATGGAGGGCACAGGCCCAGCTGTGCCTCCCTTGCTGCAGCCAGGGTCCTCTCAGTGGCTGCTCCAAGTGAGTCGTTGCCACCATCATGAAGACTAGACTTAGACATCATTAGACTTCAGAAATAAAATCAAATGTATTCTATGCCATTATTTATTTAGTAGGACAGCAAGTATTATGACCGCTGCTCTAAGTAACTAAGAAGTCTAAAAACGATTCTGTCTGTAGTCAAATTGATAAAATAATTAGTGCAATCCTTCCCTCCCTCCCTTGTCTTTATTCCCATCGTATTCTTCATCCTAATTCATTTGTTCTTTTTTTTTTTTTTAATCGGGCTGTGGTCTTCTGAGTGAAGATTTTTTGTGGTTTTCTCATTATTTAAACAGTGCCCAGCAAGTATTATGTCTTGAAGAAAAAAATAACCAAAATAGTCTTTTTTTTTTTTTTTTAGATGTCGCCTAGGCTGGAGTGCAGTGGCGCAATCTTGACTCACTGCAAGCTCCGCCTCCCGGGTTCATGCCATTCTCCTGCCTCAGCCTACAGAGTAGCTGGGACTACAGGCACCCGCCACCACGCCTGGCTAATGTTTTTGTATTTTTAGTAGAGATGGGGTTTCACCGTGTTAGCCAGGATGGTCTCGATCTCCTGACCTGGTGATCCGTCCGCCTCAGCCTCCCAAAGTGCTGGGATTACAGGCTTGAGCCATCGAGCCCGGCCAATAGTTGTTCTTTAATTACACTCAAGTCCAGTAGTCATTTGCTATAACTAGTTTGTCAAAATTTAGTGTAAAAAAAGGTCAGCTTAATTTATTAGATTATCACAATGAAAATGTGATAATTATGTCATCATAATGAAAATATACAATGGGAAAAAATTAAATGGGTTTGTAAGGAATATAAAATGATTTAAATTAACCTAGAAACCTAGAATGCTTTAATTTTATCAATGTTTTTGAATGCAATGACTTCTCTCTTAAAAGACCTCACACATATAAAAAATAAAAGTTGAAACCTCACATTATATTTTAAAGGCTCTGTTAATATCAGTAAACATAAGATTTTAAAAAGGCCAATGAAACAAATGTCTATTAGATTTTTTTCATGGAAACCTGCAAAAATAAGGACTTTTCCAACTGTATAATTATATATCCCACTATAATTTTTTCCTTATTTTACAAAGGAAGAATGCCATTAAATAAAATGATAAATAATCATGTTTTAAAAAATATTTTGATAAAATGTGCCAAATATAACTTTTGCTTTATCTAATTGCACACAAACATCTAAAGTTGGATAGCTTTGAGATAATCTTGTAGTAATTATGAGGAATGGCTGGTGTGCAAGAATTGTTTAAGACTGGAAGTATATTGAATTGTTTAAGTCTGGAAGGAATATTGGAGAAAGAAAAAATCATGAAGACTACAGTGAAAAATATTGTGGATAATATGTATCCTATGGAGCCCTTCCTTTTTAATTTACTTTTATTTTTATTTTCTTATTACTTTCCCAAAACCTTTGTCGTGATTCTCCTTCCATTCTGAATAGCTATCTGAGAGAGCTAGAAAAATATACTTTCAATATGGATACTTGTATATGAAACTTACAGTCATATATTATTTGTATAAGTATAGCTCTTGGGTAAAACAAAAAAGAATGTCTACAGCCGAATCAAATTCCTGTCTGTGATTTGGGCAAAATCTTAAGCTCAGTTTTTTAACTTGATTTTTGGTCCGTCTTGGTTATAATTCTATTTTGCATGGGCCTTGTGAGTTCCAGGTGCCTATATAGTGCCAAGATATTTCTATAACGTGGAGCTAGGTCTCAGGACAGGACAACTTTGGGTTTCTCTCATCTGTCCACACTTCCAGGTGATTTAAATCATGCAATTCACTCTTATTGTGTCTATTCTTTTTGTTCCAGCCCCATATTTTTTCTTCTTAGTTCTGACCTCCTTCTGAATTATTGTTTGGCATAGAAAAAATGCGTTTTTTAAAACCATCTTAGGACAGCAAATACGTCTGCAAATTTTTCTAAGCCCTCTCTGCCTGAACACACAAAAAACTCATTTACATTCCAGTTGCTGCAAGATGGCTTAAAAAACAATGCTTCTTGCCTTTTAAGGTATCTAGTCTGTGCTACTATAACCAAATACCATAAACTGGGTAAATTACAACCAACAGAAATTTTTTTAGTTTGAAGGCTGGGAAGTTCAAGGTCCAGATGCCAAAAAATTTGATGTTTGGTGAGGGCCCAGTTTCTGGTTTATAGATGGTTTTTCTAGCTGAGCCCTCACGTGGTAGAAGAGAAAAGGCAGCTCTCTTGGACCTCTTTCATTAGGATACTCATCTCATTCATGAGAGCTCCATCCTCATGACCTATTTACCTCATGAATATCCTGACTTCTAATACCATAGCATTGGTGATCAGGTTTCAACTTAAGAACTTTGGAGAAACACAAACGTTTAGACCACAGCACCAGGGTTCGACCAAGAGATTAAAAAACACATTCATTTGCAAACTCTTAAGCTTATCTAAAGGTGTTTTCTTCTCGCACCCCTCATAATTTAGACTGGAGTGGATTCAAGGCTAGGGCCCTTTCTTATACTCAACAGCTCTCCTCTTTTTTTTCTTTTTCTTTTTTTTTTGATAAAGCTGATAAAGCGACCTGAGTGGGGATTGTCTCTTACCAATCACATATGATTCTATCCATATTTTAAGCTATAATCTTTATTCATTGAGTACTTCAAGTCTCTAGCTGAGTTATGTACATAACATTTTTCTCCTCAACTTTTGTTACAGCTGTAAATTTCAAAGAATTATTTTGAAGTTCAAAATGCATGAAATGATTTCTTTGTTTTGCTTTCTCTTACTTTTGTATTCTTCTTTCTCTTGAGGTAATGAATACCACTATTTTTTTTTTTTTTTTGAGACGGAGTCTCGCTCTGTCTCCCAGGCTGGAGTGCAGTGGCGCCATCTCCGCTCACTGCAAGCTCCGCCTCCCGGGTTCACGCCATTCTCCTGCCTCAGCCTCCCGAGTAGCTGGGACTACAGGCGCCCGCCAACACGCCCGGCTAATTTTTTGTATTTTTAGTAGAGACGGGGTTTCACCGTGGTCTCGATCTCCCGACCTCGTGATCTGCCCGCCTCGACCTCCCAAAGTGCTGGGATTACAGGCGTGAGCCACTGCGCCTGGCCGAATACCACTATTAATGTATAAAAAATGAGGCAAGTTATAAGAAACAAAAAACATATTTGTTAATATGTGAAGTTTGTATTACTGAATGACAGTATAAGTTAATAAAACTCTATGGGTGTAATTCCCCCTATGAATGATGTCTCAGATTCACCAACCTTGGGCTTTTTAGCTATGTTCACGAGGCAGACTAAGTTCTCCTTGGACAAGCAGCACCGTCTACTCATTTAGATTGTCTATTATTAAAGAGGCTATTTTCAACTTGGTGGTTCAAATAAATAGTGCCAATTTTATTCAAAATGAATTTGGCAGACAACCAAAATAATATATCCTGAGCTCTGGAGGTAAGTTGTTGACAAGAACTGGCTGGCTCCATCTGATATGGATGTTTACATGTCAAGACCATCTCAGAAGGAATTTACTTACTCAGATTCCTGATCTAGAATCCACTCCAAAGGATTTATAAAATTGTCTCTTACCTAGATTGCACAGTTGGCATCACAGAGAAGGGGTAAAAAGAAAATGAAGGAGATATGTGAAGTCATTTTATAGCTGTACCATCTCTTAACCTGATGCATTATATTCGGTTCTATAACTTCAGAATTATAGACTTCAAGAAACTAAAAATCCAGGTCAAAATAAAATCTAGATAAATAGACACTAGATATAAAAGACTGCATCTCTCTATTCTGGCCATGAAAAATTTTCTATGCATTTATCTTTATCTGAATACTGGAAATGTTTAAAAATATTTAGGATGAATTTATGGACATCAAAAAAAGGAAAATTCAAAAAGATAAATTTAGCAGATAATCCCAGCCTTATACAGGCCTATATTTGATTGTTTTAAATGAAATAAAGAATGTGGAAAGGACTGTACCTAGGGGAGAACAGGACTGTCTGTTGCTCTTCATAAGCATGATGTTAAAAAGTGGCACCTTCTAATCCATCTAAAAGAAATGTGCTGAAATGACACGATTTCATATTAATGGGACATACTAAAGAAACCAGTGCAAACAGCTTTATGACGTGCAGAGAGGAGATAGTCATTAGAGAATAGTACTTTTATATGCTCCTTTTCGCATCAACTGAAAGCACAGGCTTCAAACTCTACCCAGTTATGCTCCACACATTGAAGCTAAAATCTGTGGCTTCCCATGGGATAAATTAATTCATATCATATCCATAAAGCTCTATTAAGATGGTATTTTTGTTGAATATATGAATGTGGTTCCAGAAGTTTGACTTCGTGCTCAACAATTTCCAAATTCTCTAATAGAATTACTAAACCCACAGTGCCCACAGCTCTGCTCAGAGGGAAGTTGGCTCTTTTTGGTGAATTGCACAAAGTCACTTAACTTTGTATGAAACATAACAAGTATCACTAACCTAACATAAGCTGTATTTTAGTCTTCACAACATAAGCCATGGTAATGAGAGCCCTACATAAAAAGTAGAGATGGGCTACTAGGACTCAATCTAGACCTTTCATGAGTTTCATCCTTACATGTATTAATAGCTGGCTTATTAAGTGAGATTCCTGATTATAGAGTTGGGCACAGCTATTCGTGGGGATACACTAGTTTCATAGACTGTAACTCCATTTGCATTCTCACATTTGTGATAGCTTATCACTTTCTTTCCCTGGGAAAATGACAGAAGGTTAACGTCATGGACACTGTTGCTGACATTGCTATGGGACCACAAGGAAAAGGGAGAAATTATCATAGTTGCAAAACTTGTACTGAACCTAGTACTTATTAATACTGTTTCCTAGGCCACAGCAAATGGCCTAACTAAGCAAGTCTTTAATCACTGGAATATCAGTAACTGTTGAACATTAAAATGAGAATAATCAACTCAAAAAATGAGCTGCATTCCAAAACATTTAAAAGTTGATTTATAAATGATTCCCTTCCCTCACTTTCTCTCCAAATATCTGCAAATAATTCGTGAAAATAATTGAACCTAATTATTATTAATTAGATACCTTAACTAGTCCCGATATCCCACCAGATAACATAGGCATAACAATAGATTCATAACAGAGTGAGACAGGAATAGGATGCTCCTCAAAATGGGTTTGAGTCATCTGTGTGCTTCTGACAAACTACAATGGACTACTCTAAGTGTGCAGCTTCGAGCAGGTCAAAATGATCCTTACATGAATTTACACATCTATGTCTAGGATATCACAAGAGATACACATGTCCCTTCCATATTATGAATTTGTAAGTGTAAATTTTCACACAATATTTTCTCAAACTCTAATGTGCCTTGTTCCAAAATATAGCATTTTAATATCTCTATTTTTGGTGTGATTACTGAAAGTTTTAGTGACATGGTATCACATCATCTACTGTGATTAAGTCATCAATGTAGAGCCACATCAGTCTGAAACAGAACTAAAAAAGGCATTCACTAAAAATTTTATCTCATCTACTCTCTAAAAGATAAGAGAATGGTAAAACAGAATGGTGTGCTTAAAAATGTAGTCTCTATTCTGAGAAAATGAAAATTTTAGAGGGTCTAGTAGAAGATTTTTATTGCACAGAACCATTTCTTAAGATCAGGAAACTCCATGGATTTGTTTCAGTCACTACATCCCTTTATAAATAAAATAAGAGGAGGCTTATAAGAGCCCCTAACTCTCATACTTCAGATTGTATCTAAGGTATCTTTAGAAAGACCTGTATCATCTCCCGAAATGGAAATGGCTTCAAGGCTAGTGCTGTCATTCCAAAGAACGAAACAGATGAGCTCTTGACTGGATGAACATTATGTAATTGGATAAAATAATCATGGAGAAAGTTTGAGAGATACAGAAGTAGTGGCAGCTTTGCATTAGCAAGGGTATCTCTGTGTATAATAGTGCCCTTGGGACTCCACTGGGAGTCAACATATATCTCTGGATTCCTGAATTTCACTATATTCAGGCACCCCCATAAAATATATTTATCATCCTCAGGTGTCTTGGTAAAGGGAAAATAATGTATCCATTGCACTGGAACCAAAATAAACTTGGAAAGTTGTGCAAAAGACCAAGGAAACACTAAAATTATGATATAAATATGAAGGTGGAAAGCAGAGTGTAATTTTTATAACCATTTCAAACCAAAAGTTGAGCAACTATCTACAAAAATTACACTTGAGGAGGTCATTTTCTCCTTCCTGGAAACTGGAAATGAAGTTTAGTCCTGGCCAGAAATGCTTCCTGGGACTATTGCCAGTAACATGACCTTAATGAAGTTCAAAACATTTTCCGTACATTAATATGAAATAGGGATACTTCCAAGTGGGATTTCCTATCCAATATATATCCCACACTTGCATTGAAACTGGCCCAAATCAGTCTAATATACCAAAAATTAAATAGGACATGGGATGCCTTGGGACTTCAATCCATTGCTCATTCTTCCTAGACCAAAGTCATTTAAGCATTATAACCTAAATCAAAGAGACTACATAAAGTAGGTTATTTTGTTGCAAATTAGTTATTATGTACAGTGGAGGAGAAATGTGAAGTTTCACTGTAAATACTGTTGAATAATTAACACTCAAACTCTGACCTTATGAAACAAGCTCATCTTTTAGGTCTATTGCATAAACTAAACAAACAAACAAAACAAAACAAAAACAAAAACAAAACACAGTGCAAGCTGTTTTACTGGAGCCAGTTAGGAGTGTTCACTCCTGGAGGAGGAAGCTCATCTTTTGCAATCTAATCCACACATTCATTCTGATACCATCTGGCCCACTTACTATTTTTGAATAACAAAGGCCACCAGGAAAATTTTTTTAGAGGCCTATTTCTTACCTCCAGGAAGAGGAAGAGACAAGTACCACACCTGTTGGAAGCAGATGCAATGTGAATCTTGATGAGTGAAAACAATTTTGCTCTAGATTGTCTTTTAAGATTGGTATGTTAATAGCCTCTAACAAAATGCTCCAGTTATGTTGAGCTCTCATTCCTGGAAGAAAAATAACTGGCTAGAAAACACACAAAATAAATGCAAAAGAGGAAGATAAGATCTGAATATCATAGTAAAAGAAATAGATATCTGGTGCCCCCGTGCCTGCAAGGCACAAACAGGAAGAAGCCTACCCACAGAGGTATATCATGGCCGACTTCAAATACTAGTGTCTGTATAGAACTTAAATGATGAGAAAGTTAAAACATTTTGATGATTAGTTCTGGAAAAATAGATAGATGTTATTTTTTCTAATTAAATACTACTAAATGCTAGGTATAATAGATGAAAGATTTAATGCAGAGCTGGACTCGCATAAACTAAGAGAAATCCTTAGTGAGATATAAAATGTCATAAACATGTAAACTGCTGCTGGAACAGGGCTGAGAGTGAAATCATTAGATCTGGTAATGTTGAGGATCTAGGGTATTTATGATTATGAGATCAGAGATAAGGCCTTGGGAATTTGAGGCTTAAAGTTAGAACTTACACTTTCTTCAAGGACTATAAATGGTGAAATAATTTCTGGCTACTAGCATAGCAATATGTAAAACAAGCTTATTTTTGCTTGGACTTTGGGAAAAGAATAAATATGTCCCCTGAGATATCATAATCTTGAGTCTGTGTTTTGCATTCATTTATAGTTTGAAATTGGATATGCTTCTGGTTTTTAAAAGTTAACATGAAAACCCTGGAATGTCTGGAAGAAGAAAATACAGAATGCTATTGAAAGACAATCTCACAACCAAGCAACATGGGCTGAATATAGATGTAAGCATAGCCCAGCTGAAGATGAGCTCAGAATAAAAACACTTAAAATTCATAAGAAATAATTAACCATGAGTGAAGTAAGAGTCAATTGAACAAGATGAATCATACTTTAGTTTAGCTAATAGAAAAGTTTAATTAAAAATGAAAGTAAAAATAACAATTTTAAAATAATTTAATATATAAATACAAAACAAAAAAATTAAGGTCATATAAAAGAAAGTCATCAAGTTTGAAAATAATAAATGAAACTTCCAGATGTGTATAATCATTAAATTGAAAATTTAATAGACCAAAAAATTAGATGAAATAAAGCTAAATAAATCAAAATATGAAAGATAATATAACTTAATGTTAAAATATAAAGCTGAAAAATGCAGAGTTGAAAAATATGAATGCTAGATTAAGACATTCAAAAGAGGGAGGCCTAGATAATTTCAGAAGTAATAAAGAAAAAAAGAAGTCGCTATGCAAAATTATGTGTGAGAAATATAAAAAATAATTCTTCAAGAAGTCCAAACTGACACCAGGAAATAACAAATTAAAAAAAAATCAAATCTGGTCACATCAGATTGAAACTGCATTGTCCCCCTCCCACAAAAAAAGACACCCAGTTTAAAAAAAAAATCATAGAATGAAACAAAGGAAAAGATGCATCGTGTACATAGAAACAACAATTTTTTTCAAAGGCAACAATGAAAACCAGAATGTATTGACTTCCAAGTGCAGTGCAAAAATAACTTCAGATGAATAAAAGAAAACTTTACATATGACACAAATGTTTTATACATCTGTGAGCATATTAAGAGATGTTCCATAAACGTGGATGTGATTTATATATAGTAGAGACATAGTTCCTGCACTAACAGAGCTTATAATCTGCTGAGGGATCATATGGTAAAATTATGTTTCATTTTTTGATAAATAGCTACACTGTATCTAAAGTGCCTGTGCCAGTTTACATTCCCACCATTTTACATTTCTCTATATTCTTTTCAAAACTTGTTCTGGTCAGTCTTTTTAATATAGCCATTCTAACAGGTGTGTAATGGTATCACATTGTGGTTCTAATTTGTATTTCTTTAATGACTACTTAATTACGTTTCTATAATGTTGCATGCCTTTTCATTTGCTGATTTGTCATCCATATATCCTCTTTCTTGAGGTAACTGTAAAAATTGTATCTTCTTTTTAAATTTGGGATTTAAAACATTTTATTTTTGGATATTGGCAAGATGGAGGAATAGGAGGCTCTAGACTCTCCCCCAGTGACCATGCAAAAATTTTTTTCACGGCTCTTGTCTCTGGCTCAGTACAGAGCAAGAAATTGATAAATTCCAGTTGCCAGTTTCTCTCTTAGGAAAGATTGAATTGGCCTACATATGTAGCGCCTAAAATTTTATGGTTGGTACTTGAGAGACTAGTTTTAACTTACCCTCCTTGTGCAACTTATGGAACTTGGCATATTCTTGTATCCTGGGGACCACTGGGAACAAAGACTGTAGCTTGAATGAACACAAAGCTTTGTGAGGCACTTATAGTCTCCGGCTGGCCTTATTGGTGAGAGTTATCTCCTAGGTAGTCTGTGAAGACTGGGGGAAGTGGCTATTTTGTCTAATGCACAGAAACCAACATGGAGAACCAAGTAAAATCAAGAAACAAGGAAATGTGTGAGAAATAAAAGAATAATATAAATCTCCAGAAATTAAATGTAATAGAATAGAGATATGTGACTTATCCAACTGAGAATTCAAAATGGTAGTCATAAAAATGCTTGCTCAGATCAGGAGAACTATCATAAAAAAGGGGAGAATTTCAATGAAGAAACAGAAAATATATACTTAAAAATACCATAAAGAAATCAAAGAGCTGAAGGATACAATAACAAAACTGAAATGTTCAATAGAGGGATTGAACAGCAGATTAGATAAAAAGAAAGTATCATCAAACAGAAAGACAGATCATTGGAAATCATTCTCTCAGAGGAGCAAAAAGAAAGCAGAATTGAGAAGAGTGAAGATAGCTCAAGAGACTTATGAGATACAACCAAGTGTACCAATATACAAATTATATGAGTTCCACATGGAGAAAGAGACAGAGAAAGAGATACAATAGCTTATTTTAAGAAATAATGTAGAAAGAGACAGAGAAAGAGATACAATAGCTTATTTTAAGAAATAATGAAAGGCCGGGCGCGGTGGCTCACGCTTGTAATCCCAGCACTTTGGGAGGCCGAGGCGGGCGGATCACGAGGTCAGGAGATCGAGACCACGGTGAAACCCCGTCTCTACCAAAAATACAAAAAAATTAGCCGGGCGTGGTGGCGGGCGCCTGTAGTCCCAGCTACTCGGAGAGGCTGAGGCAGGAGAATGGCGTGAACCCGGGAGGCAGGGCTTGCAGTGAGCCGAGATTGCGCCACTGCACTCCAGCCTGGGTGACAGAGCAAGACTCCGTCTCAAAAAAAAAAAAAAAAAAAAAAAAAAAAAAAAAAAGAAATAATGGTGGCCGGGCGCGGTGGCTCATGCTTGTAATCCCAGCACTTTGGGAGGCCGAGGCGGGTGGATCACGAGGTCAGGAGATTGAGACCACGGTGAAACCCCGTCTCTACTAAAAATACAAAAAAATTAGCCAGGCGTGGTGGCGGGTGCCTGTAGTCCCAGCTACTTGGAGAGGCTGAGGCAGGAGAATGGTGTGAACCCGGGAGGCGGAGCTTGCATTGAGCTGAGATTGCGCCACTGCAATCCAGCCTGGGCGACAGAGCGAGACTCCATCTCAAAAAAAAAAAAGAAATAATGGCTAAAGACTTTCCAAACTTGGGGATAGTATAGATATCCAGATTCCAAAAGCCTAAAGGGCACCAAAAATATGAAACCAAAGACCCCCACAATGAAACATGCTATACTCAAATTGACTAAAGTTAAAAACAGAGACAAATTTGAAGATAATAGAGAAGAGGCTTATGTACAAAGGACCTCCAAAAGACTATCAGAAGATTTTTCAGGACAAACCTTGCAGGCCAAAGATAGTGGGATGATATACTTAAAGTAACTAAAAAACAAAACAAAACAAAAAAATCCTGCGAAACAAGAACACAATACCCAGCAAAACTCTTTTTCAAAAGCGAAGGGACATAATGACTTTCTCAGACAAACAAAAGATGAGGCAATTCATTACCATAAAATCTGCCTTACAAAAAAATGAAAAAAAAAGTTAAAGTTTAAATGAAAGAATGGTAAAGCAACATGAAAATAGAGAACTTGTTTATAAAAGTAAATATATAGACAGAAATGAAATACTATAATACTGAAACAGTAGTGGGTAAATCACTCATTTTAAATTTATTGTTTAAATTTTTAATGGCAAAGCATAATTGTATATAATTATGGCTTACAATGTTATATTTTGATATATGTATAAGATGTGAAATAAATTGCATTTAATTCCATCATAAAGTTAAAAGACAAAGGTATTAAAAACAACTATAACTAAATTATGTTAATGGATACACATTGTAAACAAATGTTAAATCTAACAGCAATAGCATAAAATGTAGAGGGAGAAGCAAAGTGTGGTTTTTGTATGCAGGTAAAGCTGAGTTATTATCACATTAAAATAGACTGTTATAACTGTAATATGCTTCATATAAGCACCATGGAAATTCTGAATTAAATACCTATAAAAGTTATACAAAAGAAAAAAATGAATCAAAACCTATTAATACAAACAAGCAAAACGAAAACAATAAGACACAAGTGAAGAATGCAATAGAAAAAAATAAGTAGAAAAGGCCTCCATGACAAATAGGAAACAAATAATAAAATAGCAATAAAATTTACTTTAAATACAATTGGATTAAGCTGTCTAATTAAAAGATAGAGCTGCTGAATGAATAAAAAACTAGAATTCAACTATACTCTCTCTATAAGAAATCCACTATGGATTCAAGGACACAAATAGGCTGAAAGTGAAAGAACAGAAAAGTTATTCCATGCAGATGGTAACTGAAGGGAAATAGGAGTGGCTATGAAAATATCAGAAAAAAATAGATTCTAAGTCAAAAACTGTATCTAAAGACAAAGAAAGTCATTATATAATAATAAAATAGTCAATTCATCATGAATGTATGACAATTATAAATAAATATGCACCCAGCAGCAGAACACCTAAATACATAAGACAAATATTGACATACCTGAAAGAAGAAATTAGCAGTAATACAATAATAGTAGACCTCTTTAACACTCCATTTTTAAGAAAGGATAAAACATCCAGACAGAAAAATCAATACATAAACAGAAAACTTGAAAAACACTACATATCTAAGAAACATATGCAGAACTAGCCATTCAACAGCAGAAGAATACACTTTCCTCTAAAGTACACACTGAACATTTTCTAGAATGGATCACATATTAGTTCACAAAATAAGGCTTAACAAATTTAAAAAGATTGAAATCATAACATATTTTTTTCTGACTACAATGGAATGAAACTAGAAATAAGTAACAGTAAGAAGATAGAAAAAATCAGCAATATGTGGAAACTAAACACACTCTTGAACCAAACAGAAAATCATAAGGAAACTAAATCTTGAGACAAATGAAATTGAAACACAACTTACCAACACTTTTTGGTTGCAGCAAAGGCACTACTAATAGCAATGAATGCCAACATTAAAAAAGAAGACAGATCTCAAATAAACAACTTAATTTACACCACGAAGAACTAGAAAAAAAAAGAATAATTTAAGCCCAGAGTTAGCAGAAGATGTAAAATATTAAAGATCAGAACAGAAATAGATATGTAGAGAACAGAAAATTAATTTTTAAAATTCAGAATGCTGCTTTTTTGAAAAGTTAAAATTGACGAAGCATTAGCCAGGCTAAGATAAAAGGGACAATACAAATAAAATCAGAAACAAAAGAGGATAAATTACAATAGAAGTTTCCAAAATAAAAATGATCATAAGGAACGGTTAAGAACAAATGCCAGCAAATCGAGTAACCCAGAAAACATGGATAGTTTCCTACAAACAACTCATCAATATTGACTCAAGAGGAAATGGAAAGCTTGAACAAACCAGTAACAAATAGAGATTGAATCAGTAATAGAATAAGAATAGGCATGCTTTTACACTGTTGGTGGGAGCATAAATTAGTTCAACCATTGTGGAAGACAGTGTGGAGATTAACATGGGCTTAGGGTGGGGGAAATGGTTAAAAGGTACAAAGTTTCAATTACCCAGGATAAATAAGTTCTGGAGATCAAATAAATATAGACCATGGTGACTGCACTGAGCAGTACTAAATTGTATACCTGAAATATCCTAGGGGGTAGATAGGTGTGTGTTCTCACTACACACACAAACACATTTGTACACACACAACGTAACTACATGAGATGATAAAAATATTTATCAACTTGATTGTGGTGATTTTTTCACATTGTGTACATATGACAAAATATCAACCTTAAATACATACAATTTCTATTTGTAAATACATTCAATTTCTATACCTCAATAGGGCTAAAATTTAAAAAATAACTGATTTTTTTATTATTCTTTTATATAGTAAAGAAAATGTCTTTTTCAGATATATAATTTGAAAATATTTTCTCCCAGTTTGTGGCTTGGTTTATCAGACTATTAGCAGTCTCTTGAGAATAGCAGAAAATGTTATTGTGGTGAATTCTGTTTTCTCAAATTATTTTTTTATTAGTCAGGCTTTTGGTGTTATGTATGAGAAATCTTAAAATATTTGAAAATTATGTAGTTTCTCCTATAGTATTTTTTAGAAATGTTATTCTTTTACAGTGTACACTTTGGTTCATCATCCTTTTTGATTTGTTTATTGTATATAGTATGAAGTATGTTATGAGATTATGCTTTTTTATTTGTTTTTGAACTTTTAAGTGTTTCAAAACTATGCCTTGAAAAGACTACTTTCTCTACTGAATTGCCTTTAAAATTGTCGATAATCAGTTTATTATATTTGTCTTTGTCTATTTCTGAGTTGTCTGTTCTGGGAATTGATTAGTCATCCATCTTTTTGATAATTGTGGTTCTATAAATTAATCAGCATGTTTTTTGGCCACATAAATGTCTTCTGTTGAGAAGTGTCTGTTCATATCCTTTGCCCACTTTTTCATGGGGTTGTTTTTTTCTTAAAAATTTGTTTGTTTCTTGTAGATTCTGGATATTAGACCCTTGTCAGATGATAGATTGCAAAATTTTTCTCCCATCCTGTAGGCTGCCTATTCACTCTGATAATAGTTTCTTTTGCCGTGCAGACACTCTTTAGTTTAATTAGATCCCTTTTGTCAGTTTTTTCTTTTGTTGTGATTGCTTTTGTGTTTTAGTCATTAAGTCTTTGCCGATGCCTATGTCCTGAATGGTATTGCCTAGGTTTTCCTCTAGGGTTTTTATGGTTTTAGGTTTTACATTTAAGTCTTTAATCCATCCTGAGTTAATTTTTGTATAAGGTGTAAGGAAGGGGTCCAGTTTCTGTTTTCTGCATATGGCTAGCCAGCTTATCATCACTGGTTAATAGATAAATGCAAATCAAAACCACAATGAGACACCATCTCATGCCAGTTAGAATGGCAGTTATTAAAAAGTCAGGAAACAACAGATGCTGGCGAGGTTGTGGAGAAATAGGAACACTTTTATACTGTTGGTGGGAACGTAAATTACTTCAATCATTGTAAAAGACAGTGTGGCGATACCTCAAGGATCCAGAACCAGAAATACCATTTGACCCAGCAATCCCATTACTGGGTACATAACCAAAGGATTATAAATCATTCTACTATAAAGACACATGCACCTGTATGTTTATTGCGACACTGTTCACAATAGCAAAGATTTGGAACCATTCCAAATGCCCATCAATGGGGTAAAATGTGATGTTTTATATATAGATTATATAATAATAAAATCAAGGTAATTAGCACATCAGTCACATTATCTATCATTTCTTTATGGCTAGAAATACTTAAAATTATCTTTCTTATCTATTTTTAAAGAGACAGTACATTTTTATTAACTATAGTCATCTCTTTGTGCAATAGAAGACCAGAACATATTCCTCTAATCTATCTGTAATTTTGTATGCATTGACCAACATCTCTCATTTTCCTGTCCATCCCATACTCCTCCAGCATCTGTTAACCACAATTCTACTCTCTACTACTTTGAGTTTGACTTTGAGATTACACATACAGTTAAGATCCTGTGGTATTTGTTTCTCTGTACCTGGTGTATTTTATTTAACATAATATCATCTCGGTTCACGCATGCTGTCACAAACAATAAAATATATTGTTTGTTTAAGGATGAATAGTATTTTATTGTGTATAGATAGACATGTTAAAAATCCATTCATCTATTAATGGACACAGGTTTTTTTATATATATTTTGACTACTGTGAATAATGCTACAATGATCATGGGACTGCAAACAACTCCTTTTATACTGATTTAAATTCCTTTGGTAATACCCAGTACTGGGATTTCTAAGTCATATGGTAACTCTATTGTTAGTTTTCTGAGGAAACTCCGTACTGTTTTCCATCATGACTGTACTAATTTACAATATGACTGGTAGTGTGTAAGAGTTTCCTTTTCTGTACATCCTCCTCAACACTAAAGATTTTTCATATTTTTAATAATAGCCAATCTACCATATGTGAGGCAACATCTCACAGTGGTTTTAATTTGCATTGCTGTGATGTTTAGAGATTTTGACTATTTAAAAAATATTTCTGTTGGCTATTTTTATGTCTTCTTTTGTGAAATGGTTGTTCAAGTCCTTTCCCTATTTGTTATTTATTTTTATTTTTTATAATTTCAACTTTTATTTTAGATTCGGAGGTGTATGTGCAGGTTTTTTACGTGGGTATATTTCGTGATACTGAGGTTTGGTGTGCAATTCATCCTGTCACTCAGGTAGTGAGCAAGGTACTCAATAATTAGTTTTTCAACCCTTATCTCCTCCCTTCCTCCCCCTTCTAGTAGTCCCCAGTGTCTACTGTTGCCATCTTTATGTCCATGAGTACCCAGTGTTTGGCTCCCACTTATAAGTGAGAACATGTAGTATTTGGTTGTGTGTTCCTGCATTAATTTGCTTAGGATATTGTCTTCTGGCTACATCCATGTCGCTGCAAAGACATGATTTTATTCTTTATTATGGCTGCATAGTATTCCAAGATGTATATGAATCACATTTTAAAAAATCCAGTCCACCATTGATAGGCACCTAGGTTGATTGCATGTCTTCACTATTTTGAATAGCGCTGTGATGAAGATATAATTGCATGTGTCTTTTTCGTAGAATGATATTTCTTTTGGCCATATACCCAGGAAAGAGATTGCTGTATTGAGATGGCTGTATTTAAATTAAAAGATAGAACTGTCTCTATTTTAACTTCCCAAAGTACTTAAAATCTCCAAACTGCTTTCCACAGTGGCTGAACTAATTTACATTCCCACCAACACTATATAAACATCACCTTTTCTCCTCAGCCCTGCTAGCATCCATCGTGATTGAACTTTTTAATAACACCCATTCTTACTGGTGTGAGGTGGTATTGCATTTTGGTTTTGATTTGCATTTCTCTAATGATTAATTATATTGAGCGTTTTTTCATGTTTGTTAGCTATTTGTATGTCTTCTTTTGAGAAGTTTTAGTTCATGTCTTTCAACCACTTTTTAATGGGTTATTTGTTTTTTGCTTGTTGGGTTGTTTAAGTTCTTATAGATTCTGGATATTAAACTTTTGTTGGCTGCATAGTTTGCAATTACTTTCTTCCATTCTGTAGGTTGCCTGTTTACTCTGTTGTTAGTTTCGTTTGCTATGCAGAGCTCTTTAGTTTAATTGGATCTCACTTGTCAATTTTTGTTTGTGTTGCAATTGCTTTAGGCCTTGTCATAAATTATTTCTCAAGGCTGATGTCCAGAATGGTGTTTTCTAGTAGGATTTTTATAGTTTGATGTTTTACATTTTGAGTTAATTTTTATATATGGTGAAGGTTAGGAGTCCAGTTTTATTCTTCCACTTATATCTAGCTAGCTATCCAAGCACTATTTATTGAATAGAAAGTCCTTTCCACAATGCTTATTTTTGTCAACTTTGTTGAAGGTATGTGGCTATATTTCTGAGTTCTCTAAACTGTTCCATTGGGCTATGCATCGTTTTTGTAACTGTACCATACTTTTTGGATACTGTAGCCTTGTGGTATAGTTTGAAGTTAGGTGCAGATTCAATGCTGTACCTACCAAACTACCAATGTCATTTTTCACAGACAGAGGTAGAAAAAGATATTTTAAATTTCATTTGGAACGAAAAAGGAATCCAAATTGTTTAAGCAATCCTAAGCAAAACAAACAATGCCTGTTTAAAAAAATACAGCTATTTTGAGTAATTGTTATCTAATTTGTGCTTCTTATATATTAGCCTCTAATCTGATGTATGATTTACAAATATTTTCTCCTAGTCTGTGAGTTGTCTCCTCACTCTACCGTTTCCTTCATTACATGAAAGTGTCTTAGTTTAATACAGTCATCTGTCTCTTTTTTTTTTAACTTTCTTTGCCAGTGCTTTTGTTGTTATATACAAAAAATCTCTGACCAAACCAATGTCGTGGGGTTTTCCCCTGTATTTTCTCCTATTAGGTTTATAGTTTTAGATATTATGTTCAAGTCCTTTATCAATTTTGAGTTAATTTTCCTATGAAGACTGAGATAAGGGTCCATTTTCATTCTTGTGCATGTGAATATCCAGTTTATCCAAAAACATGGTGTATCTTTTAACGTCTTTTTACTTTGAATCTATTTAACATGTATCTCATGGGAAACGTGTAATTAGTTCTTCTTTCTTCTTTCTGAAGATCTCTGTGGTTAGTGAGTTTCAGTCATTTGCGGTTGATATGATTACTAATATAATTGGTTTTAATCCATCACCTTTTCTGTTCTATTTCCATCAATTTTCTATTTTACAATTCTATCTTTTCTTTTGCTAACTTAGTGTAATCCTTTGTTTTGTTTGTGTATACTTCAGGGTTTATTGTGTACATGTTTAACGTATCATGGTCTATTTGTAAGTTATGTTGAATCTGCACTTCAGGTGTAATATACATCCATCTCTCCTCTCCCAGATTTAATGCTATGGGCATGCACTTTACTTATACATAAGTTACAAACATTAAAATACATTGTTATTATTCTTAAACAATGATTTTTTACAGATATTGAAATAATAATGACATTCATATTTGTCACATAGTTTTTAAACCAAATGCTGTTCACTTTTTTGTGTGTAGTTCTAGTTTTCCACCTGTGTTTCTATGTTTCCAATAATTTTTCCTTGTTGCCTGATGCACAACATTTTTTAATCTAATTTATCTTGTACATGCTTTTATTGGGTTCAGATGGGAGATTAATGTAGTCTCTATTTCTAAATCTTGGCCAGAAGCAGAACTTTTCTTATATCAATCCCTATTTGTTAGGTACTTTTATAGTCTTCATTTTTATCTTAACTCAATATGGTGTAATAACAATTTTGCTTAAAAGATGCATTACTTTGCAAGTTCAAGAAAATTTTCTATGGATAATACAGATACATATATATGGCTAATATAAAAGTTGGAGGAAATTCAGCCCTTGATTTATACTACTCTGACTTTAAACATAAGTTGATTAAGTTGAATCAATAGTGACAAATCAGTCTCAGCTGAAATCAAATAATCGTTAACAATCTCTTTACCTGTCAACAGAAGGAGAGAATGAGGTTGAAAGTAAAGTAACATTTTCATTCCTATTCTTATATGCTCTTCTCTTGGTTGACAGATAATTAGGGACATTCACAGTTATTTGTTTTGTTTTGTTTCCCTTCATTGAGCAAAGGAGGCCATTATGTGCCCCTTGTTATAACTCAGAGAAACCAGACTTAAACTGATATTATTTCTATGGGTTCTTGCATTTAACAGTTTAAACTAATTTTTTAATGATCTGCCTAAAATGCTAGCACTTGTTTATGTAATTTTAGCTTATAGTACTACTTATATATCCTGTAGCCTCTTTTGCTGAAAGTACATTACAAGCATATTTGGTTTATGTAATATATTCATTTAATTGCATCATGTTTATGAATTTGCCCTATATTTTTGAAGAATGGATCTGTCATTGTCCAGCACTGTAACTGGTGTTTATTGTTTTTCCTTCAGTTTTAATGAATAAGGTTTTTGTCAATGCGATTCCCTCTGCCAATGACCCTGAAAACATTTTATCCATTATTTTCTGGAATCTCATTCTGTTATCTGATGTGTTTTGTATATTTTTCAGACTCTCTTTTGAATTTTCATTGTTTGTATTTTCTGTTATTCTTTATTCACATCTATATAACAAGCTCAAATTTCTCCTATTTTGTAGAAATCCTACATGACTAATCATTTACCACTACCACAGTACTTTTTCACTTTTCTTAAAATTGTGGATTCATGAAATTCATCTCCTCCTGATGACATTATTTACTTATTTCCAATTAACTCCTCAGCCATGTATAATCTAAATTCTGTCTTTTATTTACTTCAGTGAAACTTCTTAGTGAAAGTCACCATCTTTCATGCTGCCAACTTCAATAAACTTATTTTCTTATTATACATTTCTGCTCTATTGAGCATATTTTTGTGTTCAGTTTTGTATAGTCGGTTATTGACATTGCATTCTAAACTAGAAATCCTGGCCCACTCTTTCAAAGGACATTAATGCCTAGAATGTCAACTAAATATCATACTCAAATAAATTGGATACAAACCGTTAGGTAAGCATAGGCAACTTAAGACAATATGAACAGAGATATAATATGCAAAGACTCAAGCAATTATAAAACAGTACTTGAAAGACACATGATTTTGATCACAGCCTTGAGTCATACTACCTTACTTCCTTGACTTCTATGACAATACTCTTTCTTCAATTTTTGAAAAAATTGTATCATCTATTCTCCAGTGACAACTCTTACATATTTGTTCTGCTTATCACTCTTTCTTTCTTCTATAGAAATACTACATATTTTCATGATTTGAAAATGCACATATCTCTACACTTGATGTTCAGCCTTGATAATCCAAACTCAAACATAAATTTGTCTGTTGGTAAATGTATGTGCAGGCCTACAGCCACAACAAACAATAATTTCAATACCAAAATTATAAAAGTTGTGTTCTCATTGTTCAATTCCCACCTATGAGTGAGAACATGCGGTGTTTGGTTTTTTGTCCTTGCGATAGTTTACTGAGAATGATGGTTTCCAGTTCCATCCATGTCCTTAAAAAGGACATGAACTCATCATTTTTTATGGCTGCATAGTATTCCATGGTGTATATGTGCCACATTTTCTTAATCCAGTCTATCATTGATGGACATTTGGGTTGGTTCCAAGTCTTTGCTATTGTGAATAGTGCCGCAATAAACATACATGTGCATGTGTCTTTATAGCAGCATGATTTATAGTCCTTTGGGTATATACCCAGTAATGGGATGGCTGGATCAAATGGTATTTCTAGTTCTAGATCCCTGAAGAATAGCCACACTGACTTCCACAATGGTTGAACTAGTTTACAGTCCCACCAACAGTGTAAAAGTGTTCCTATTTCTCCACATCCTCTCCAGCACCTGTTGTTTCCTGACTTTTTAATGATGGCCATTCTAACTGGTGTGAGATGGTATCTCATTGTGGTTTTGACTTGCATTTCTCTGATGGCCAGTGATGATGAGCATTTTTTCATGTGTTTTTTGGCTGCATAAATGTCTTCTTTTGAGAAGTGTCTGTTCATGTCCTTCGCTCACTTTTTGATGGGGTTGTTTGTTTTTTTTTTGTAAATTTGTTTGAGTTCATTGTAGATTCTGGATATTAGCCCTTTGTCAGATGAGTAGGTTGCGAATATTTTCTCCCATTTTGGAGGTTGCCTGTTCACTCTGATGGTAGTTTCTTTTGCTGTGCAGAAGCTCTTTAGTTTAATTAGATCCCATTTGTCAATTTTGGCTTTTGTTGCCATTGCTTTTTATGTTTTAGACATGAAGTCCTTGCCCATGCCTATGTCCTGAATGGTATTGCCTAGGTTTTCTTCTAGGGTTTTTATGGTTTTAGGTCTAACATGTAAGTCTTTAATCCATCTTGAATTAATTTTTGTATAAGGTGTAAGGAAGGGATCCAGTTTCAGCTTTCTACATATGGCTAGCCAGTTTTCCCAGCACCATTTATTAAATAGGGAATCCTTTCCCCATTTCTTGTTTTTGTCAGGTTTGTCAGAGATCAGATAGTTGTAGATATGTGGCATTATTTCTGACGGCTCTGTTCTGTTCCATTGATCTATGTCTCTGTTTTAGTACCAGTACCATGCTGTTTTGGTTCCTGTAGCCTTGTAGTATAGTTTGAAGTCAGGTAGCGTGATGCCTCCATCTTTGTTCTTTTGGCTTAGGATTGACTTGGCGATGCGGGCTCTGTTTTGGTTCCGTATGAACTTTAAAGTAGTTTTTTCCAGTTCTGTGAAGAAAGTCATTGGTAGCTTGATGGAGATGGCATTGAATCTATATACATTACCTTGGGCAGTATGGCCATTTTCACGATATTGATTCTTCCAACCCATGAGCATAGAATGTTCTTCCATTTCTTTGTATCCTCTTTTATTTCATTGAGCAGTGGTTTGTAGTTCTCCTTGAAGAGGTCTTTCATGTCCCTTGTAAGTTGGATTCCTAGGTATTTTATTCTCTTTGAAGCAATTGTGAATGGAGGTTCACTCATGATTTCGCCCTCTGTTTGTCTGTGATTGGTGTACAAGAATGCTTGTGATTTTTGTGCATTGATTTTGTATCCTGAGACTTTGCTGAAGTTGCTTATCAGCTTGAGGAGATTTTGGGCTGAGACAATGGGGTTTTCTAGATATACAATTATGTCATCTGCAAACAGGGAGAGTTTGATTTCGTCTTTTCCTAATTGAATACCCTTTATTTCCTTCTCCTGCCTGATTGCGCTGGCCAGAACTTCCAACACTGTGTTGAATAGGAGTGGTGAGAGAGGGCATCCCTATCTTGTGCCAGTTTTCAAAGGGAATGCTTCCAGTTTTTGGCCCATTCAGTATGATATTGGCTGTGGGTTTGTCATAGATAGCTCTTATTATTTTGAGATACATCCCATCAATACCTAATTTTTTGAGAGTTTTTAGCATGAAGGATTGTTGAATTTTGTCAAAGGCCTTTTCTGCATCTATTGAGATAATCATGTGGTTTTTGTCCTTGGTTCTGTTTATATGCTGGATTACATTTATTGATTTGCATATGTTGAACCAGCCTTGCATCCCAGGGATGAAGCCCACTTGATCATGGTGTATAAGCTTTTTGATGTGCTGCTGGATTCGGTTTGCCAGTATTTTATTGAGGATTTTTGCATCAATGTTCATCAAGGATATTGGTCTGAAATTCTCTTTTTTGGTGGTGTCTCTGCCAGGCTTTGGTATCAGGATGATGCTGGCCTCATAAAATGTGTTAGGGAGGATTCCCTGTTTTTCTATTGATTGGAATAGTTTCATAAGGAATGGTACCAGTTCCTCCTTGTACCTCTGGTAGAATTCGGCTGTGAATCCATCAGGTCCTGGACTCTTTTTGGTTGGTAAGCTATTGATTATTAACATCACACTGTTGTGGGGTAGGGGGAGGGGGGAGGGACTCTCATGGGATGGGGGGAGGGGGGACGGACAGCATTAGGAGATATACCTAATGCTAAATGACGAGTTAATGGGTGCAGCACACCAACATGGCACATGGATACATATGTAACAAATCTGCACGTTGTGCACATGTACCCTAAATCTTAAAGTGTAATAATAATAATAAAAAATAAAAATAAAAATAAAATAAAAAATAAAAAAAATAAAAGTTTTCCCCAAATTTGATCTGCTTTCTGCATTTCCCACCTTTTAAAATGACACCAAAAATTATCAAGTGACTTAAGTTAGAAACCTGGACATCATCTGAGACAGACTAGATTTCCTTAGGTCCCATGTATTCTGCAAGTAATTAATCATAATATGCAGTCAATATCAGTTCCTTCACATTTTTCTGGAGAAGGACTTGGCTAGCAAGAAGGAAGTCAATCTTTTGCAATCTAATCGTGATGGCAATATTCCCTTAACATTGGCGTCTCTATTGGTTAGAAGCAAACTACACAATAGGAGGAAATTATATAAGAGATCATTATGAGGAGAGGGCCTGCTGCACATTCCATATAACTTGAGAGTTTCAAACCATATATTGGGTTAAAGGATTAATATTGTCACTGATAAAGCTGGTTTAGAAATTGCAGCTTGGACCTAGGGTCAATGTAACTTTTCTATTCCACATCCAGTGAAATAAACCTACCCACTCATTCACAGGTCTCCTTCCTCAGGGGTTGAGTCAGCTTCAGAAGGCTTAACTTAGAAAGAACAGGAGGAAAACAAAACAGAAAAAACAATAAAAAGTTCTGCTGATGGTGGGTGGATGTGAATAGTACAGCCAGAGACTGATCTATCAAAGGACACAATGCTGTTATTTCTCCTTCCATATGAAGGAACAATTTAGAGATTTTTTAAAAAGGCAGAATCTTTCCCTCCATACTTGAAAAAACTTTGTGATTAGAAGCAATTCAAAAACTACGAAAATAAAATGGTTTTTCTTGACATCTCAAATTCCAGATACTAAAAGAATAGACGCCATTATTGCTTTATACAATTTGTAGATATATACTGAAATTTCCTCATCTCTTAATGCTTTTAACAACATGGACATGAATAAATAATTCCAGCTCTGGAAAATCATAAGGTTCTGTTGCCAAATTTTCTTTGGCAAAACACCACATCTTATCACTGCCCAATTTTAGATTTGCTAATATTAAACAGAACCACAATCCAGAATAACTCTGCCCATGGTTCTTAGGCCAAATTTTACTGTCAAAATTAGTTTTATTATTAAGCCATGGATTCAATTGCTTATGGGTCTTAAAGATTAATATTTGAGGTGAAAAATTTGGTAACCAGAAGGAATTTCTCAGTGGTCCTTGTATTGCACGAGGCATTTGCTGACTTCTCATTTGCTTTATAGATATCCATTGTTATGTCTTCAAGTAAATCCATATTGAAACAATAATTCTAAATTATTCATACATATGTACTTGTATTTTGTATATATCTCATCAATATATGCAGGAACTCTAAATAAAACATGTGTAATAATACATACATAATTCAGATATATATACATATATTATTCTTGATATATATATCAGAAATATAAATAAAAGTATGTGTGTGTGTATATATATGTATCTCTCAGCATAAATTTTATTACTCCCAGTTCTTTGCCTTCCTATAAAACTTAAGATCACATCTAACTTGAGTTCCAATTATTTTATTTAAGAAAAGATAGTGATCTGTTTGTTTATCTCTCCCATCAGCAAAGTACAAAGGAATGGATTGAATCATTGGAAGTGTGAGATTTAATTTGATTATAAAACAGAGATTCTTTATATATGGAAAGATAACCCACTGGGATGTCATTGTAAGTTTTAAAATTGTTTATCTTTAAATCACCCAGAAATAAGTTATCTGTACCTTTTCAGATGACTCTGAATTTTACTAAATCTCCAGTGTTACTTTAAGTTTAATATATTGATGATTTTATAATATCTATACACTAAACTATGAACTAATTTGCCTTTTTAGGAGTTTCTTTTTCTACTTTTCTCAGCCTACTGCCACATCTTACTGTTTATCTCTCATTGCTTTTAGATATTTCTTCTTTAACTCAAATGCTTTCATTTGGCTAAATAAGAAAATACATTGTGGTGAATGGAGTTTTATTGTATGTTTTTCAGCAAGGTGTTAAAGTTCCAATTTTAAAATGAACATGTTTAGACAATTATGTGTTAGATACACAGGCTGATTCCAGATAGCTTAAGCAAGTTCAATGGCACTTTTTGAAAGTTAAATTGCTCTGTGCATTCCACATTAAAAATCTGTTCCCTAATTTTGTGACCTTAAATATTAAACATTAGAAAAGTCCACTAGTTATCAACTTATTTCATGTATGCATGATTATAGACAGGTATGTATGGATTATGTTTTAGGAAATACGTGTCCTTAATTTTATCTGTAATTGAATTTAAGTATTTCTTATTCAAGTCAAATATAATCCTGAAAATTCAGTTAAGAAACATTTGTAGAATATGTGTTTATATGCTGTTTCTATACATGCCAGAATAGATGTTGCTTTCATTTTTAAGAAATAATTAGTTTCTGAGAATCCAAGATCAAAACTACTAGAAGAGATCCAACCAAATTTCTGTTCAAATAGTCTAATGATAAAGTGGTTTAGTTGCATAAATGCCTACTTTCTATTTTCAAGAGCCATTCTAGGCACTAGGAATATAGATTGAGCCTTGAAAGTTTAATAACTCCTAGGAGCTTATATTTTAATAAGGTAGAAAAGCATAATCAGTAAGTTAAGAATAATTTTTATGTTGTTATAAGTGGGGTAAGGAAAATAAGTAGGGTGATACAATAGAAAATTATGTTGGTGGGGAAAGTTCACATTAGACAGAGTAATCAAGAAAGACTTCAATGAGTAGACAATGTGAAACAGAGGCCTGAAGAAGTATCTAGCCATTTTATGGCAGAGACAAGAGCATTTAAAGTTCATGTGACAAAACATGCAAATTGTTAATATGATCAAGGAACAGAGAGGTGGCTGGTGTACTTAAAGCAAAGAAGAGAGAATTTGAAGTTTAGACTGAAGTGTGAGAAGGTGAAACCTATAAAATTAGCATATTAATAATCTCAGGCAATTCCATATTTTTCTGTGCATCTTTTATGCAAGTTCAATTGAATAAAACTTCCAAATCTGCCATTTCGATATAACAATAATGACCACCTGTGCCTATGTTTGACCTTAAGTAATCGACTGTCCATAGTAAGGTTTCCTGTCCTGTGAGTTCTAATATGATTACATTTTTACCATCTCCAGGTGCTGATAATGTGTCAGGTTCTAACGTGTTTAATATATTATTTAATATTCATAATAAAGCATATATGAAATCATTCAAGCTCTAGAGATGAGAAAACTAAGTACTATAGAGGTTAAACCAAACAAATTGTCTGTAAGATTCAGTGCCACCTACTCTCTTCACTGCACAAGCACCATTAACATTTGATAGTTCTGCCTTTACACTGTTGGTGGGAATGTAAACCAGTTCAACCATTGTGGAACACAGTGTGGCTATTTTTCAAAGACCTAGAACCAGAAATACCATTTGATCAAGCAATCCCATTACTGGGTATATATCCAAAGAAATATAAATCATTCTATTATAAAGATACATGCACATGTATGTTCATTGCAGCACTATTCACAATAGCAAAGACATGGAATCAACCCAAATGCTGATCAATGATAGATGGATAAAGAAAATGCGGTACATATGCATCATGCAGTATTATGCAGTCATAAAAAGGAATGAGATCATGTCTTTCTCCAGGACATGGATGGAGTTGGAAGCCGTTATCTTCAGCAAACTAATGAAGGAACAGAAAACCAAACACCACATGTTTTCACTTATAAACAGGAGATGAACAATGAGAACACATGGACATGTGAGTGGGGAGGGAGACTGGAGCCTGTCAGGGTATGAGAAGAGGGAGAGCATCAGGAATAATTGCTAATGGATGCTGGGTTTAATACCTAGGTAATGAGTTGATCTGTGTAGCAAACCATCATGGCACATGTTTATCTATGTAACAAATGTGCACATCCTGCATATGTACCCTGGAACTTACAATAAAAGTTGAAGAAAAAAAGAAAATAAATAAATGAATAAATAAGAACAAAAAAAGTTTAAATATTTAAAAAAAGTTGAGAGTTCTTCCCACTTTCTATCTCTCTCTGTCCCAAACCTCTGTATTCCTGGTCTTCATGAGTTGCTAGTGAACATTTGACAGTTCTTTTTATCACTTTCTACTGCCCTCCTCTGTCTCAAAAGTTTGAATTCCTGGTCTTTATGAGTTACTAAAGTTACTAGAGAAATATTTTTGTCATCTAAATTTCAAAATTGTAAGGGACTATTGATTCCATCTCAGTAACTAAAAATACTCAAGCCCAGTGAAGTTTATGTACACACATGCACACACACGCACACAATCTAGAGAAATTTATATGCATATATTTATATATAAAGTCCCTTTCATACTGTACTATCATTGTCTATCACCTCTAAATTTATTTTCTGTCACTATAACAATGTAAATCTCCCTATAAAATATAAATCTCACAGTAAGCAGTGGACGCAGATATACTGGTATGGAGTGCAGAAAATGAATACATCTTCAACAAATGAAATAAATGCCACCTACTCCACAAATTTCACCTACATATGGCACTCTAACATTGTTTGGACCTCTCTTAGAACATATGCTTTTGTGTTTGTCTAAAAATCTCACATATTTGACAGGAGCAAATCACTTTTCTTTGTACCCATAGCAACTCTATAGGCATTTAATATGCAGTGTGAAGAAGTATAACAAAGGGGCTAGAAGTGTTGACTTTCTGACCCACATGCCTGGTTTTACATACTAATTCTAACATATACCAGCTTCGTTGCTTTGAACAAGTTGCTATGGTTTAGTTTCTTTATATGTAAACTAAATCTAACTGGTCAGATTGTTTTGAAGACAAAATAAGTTAATATCTATAAAGAATGTACGGCATACATTCAACACCATGCATACAATGCTGTGTAACTATTACAAGTTAAATTTATACATTTATCTAAATGGGTGTGATATGGCTCACAAAAAATTATACTAAAGTGTATGGATATGCAGTTCATTGTAATATATTATAATTAGTAACCTAAAAAGCATGTAGGTCAGATTCACTTGACAGAGTAGGATGACAACTGCCTAACATTATTATTTATTCTGATTGTCTATTCAGGAAACCCAAGAAAAAGGTACAGAGTATTAAATATAAAAATAGACTGCAACAGATTTTTGACCCAATTGTAAAAATTGCATTGATATGCTCCAGTCTTAAAGCACTAGAACATATAGTTTATAAAATTAAATTATTTAAATAAAATCAAAATTATAAGTGGTACAAAGATAAATCTAACAATGGGCTTCTATAATATTTATGAAGAAATTTCAGAAAAATATATAGATGACCTAATTAGTAGAATGATAACCATGTTTGTGGGTAGGAAGAGTCAGTATGGTAAAGTTGTCATTTCTTCCTCGAACTAATCTATGAAATTAGGGCAATTTTAATCAAAATGCCGAGAGAATTTTTCATGAGACTTGAAATGTTGATTCTAGGGAAAAACAGAAGAACAAGAATAACTAATCATGTTTTGAAGAAGCACAAGATTATAGAATTTCCTTACGAAAAAGCTAGACATATTATCAAAATACAGTAATGAGGAAATGTGGTATTGACACAGGAATAGATAAATATGGCATTGTAACACATCTGAGAACCTACATTTATATTGCAGGCAATTGGAAAAAAACCATATTTTCACAAAATGGTGCTGGAACAATTAATTATCTATTTAAAAGAGAGCATCAAAATCTTTTTCCCCACACACAAAAGTTCAGTTACTAGAGCTTAAAGAAGGATTTAAATTAATAAAGTTAGAGCTATGGCCAAAAAGATTAGTTAATGTATTTCTTAAATAACACTAAAAGCAGCACATTTAAAATAAATACATTTTTACATTAAAACATAAAATTCTGTTTATGAAAAGACATCTTAAAAGAGAAAAAAGCCACTTACTAAAAATACGTTTGCAAATGTACAACTAACAAATATTAGTGACCAGAACATTAGTAAACAACTTCTACAAACCAGTATCAAGATATTAACAACTCACCAGAAAAATTGGAAACAGTTAAAAACATGTCATCAACAGAATAGAAAATACAAATGGTAAATAAACATATTCATGGATGTTCAACTTCAGGATAAATAAGAAATTTCGATAAAAATTATGATGAGATGTAATTTCATCTCCATTAGAAACAGAACAATTTTTAGGGTCTAACTTTGGCAAGGATGTGCAGCAAAAAGAACTTTAATATGCTGCTGGGGAAAGTTATATGACTGTGATTATCTGAAATAATTTGACAAATTTTAGTTTATTTGAAAATGTACATGCCCTGTGACTAAATTTTAAGACCACTTAAAGACTTTTTAGAATGTATATCAAAATACAGGCAAAATTATAATCATAGCAAGAGTATTTGTATTTAAAAAAAAGAAAAAAGCACACACTACATTTTTAGCAGTGGTGATAATGAATAGAGTAGCAAAATAAACTAGAAAAAAATAAACTACAATAAAATTCGGATACATATATATTTTAAAAAGGAAATGTATTAGAAAAGGAGTGAAGACAGTATTTTTAAAAGTCTGGTTATATAAATATTTATATAGATAAGTTACAGATAGATTCATATACAGATATAGATGGAAGACAACAAAACGATTGTTAAATAATCATGTTGGGTGGTGAAATAATCAGTAATTGTTTTTATGTTTTTCTTACATATAGTGGTCATATTTTTACAATATCTATCATTCTTATAAAAATATTTGTTATAACATAAATGACATCTAATGGATTTTTCTTTTCTTTTCTTTCTTTTTTTTTTTTTTTTGAGACGGAGTCTCGCTGTGTCGCCCAGGCTGGAGTGCAGTGGCGTCATCTCAGCTCACTGCAAGCTCCGCCTCCCGGGTTCACGCCATTCTCCTGCCTCAGGCACCCAAGTAGCAGGGACTACAGGCGCCCGCCACCACGCCTGGCTAATTTTTTGTATTTTTAGTAGAGACGGGGTTTCACCGTGTTAGTCAGGATGGTCTCAGTCTCGATTTCCTGACCTTGTGATCCGCCCGCCTCGGCCTCCCAAAGTGCTGGGATTACAGGCGTGAGCCACAGTGCCCGGCCGACATCTAATGGATTTTTCTACGGGATATATACTATATATGTATATACACGTGGGTGTAATAAAATAAAACTTTTGTGAGCACTATGTTTCAGAAATTTTACACGTTATTACTTTTAATCTCTACAACTGCTGATTGGATAGAAAGCCTTGCTCTCACTTTGCATATAAGAAAATTGCCCATTGCTTTTTGTAGATAATAAATCGCTGAGCTCCTAATTCTGATTTGCACTGAATACTGAGAACTGAAACAAATATAATCGTTTTCCCCGTTGGTAAAAAAAAGTGAGAACAAGCAAGAATATCTTAGCTATTACCTCCAAAATAAATATATTTGATCTTGGAGCATAGGTCTGAATCAAGTAAAATAGATGCATCATGAAGACTGCCAGCTTGCTCATGCAGGCTCCCTCTACTTTCCCTGTCCACCTAGTCAAAGCTAGCATGTCACAAAAGCAGCCTAATACCAGGCCATTGCCTACCTTACAAACACCACTGTAAAATCACCCAGTCTAGTTTCTCCCTTACTTTATTAGGTTACATAACTTCCCTTTGATTGATCAACAGATTGTTTCGGTGCTTTTTGGAAGAAGCTCGCAGTTGTCAGTCCAGTATACTATTTTGCATTTTGTTTCTATATGTCTAAGAATAGATAATTTTACACTTTCCTAGTATTTTTCCAACTTTCTCTCTTTTTGAGACATTTTGCAAAATATTTTCTCAGTTGTTGGAACAATGGTTTTATTAAATACATTAATTAAAAATTGTGATTGATTTTTAGATAAAAAATTATTTTCTAGTCTTCATGCATCAGAAAGTTAATCATTGGTAATGATTATACATGTTCCTAATTTCTCCTTTTCTTGGCTAGATTTACATAGAAAATGTGAGCTAAAAATATTTTTCTTAGTATTCAAAATGATCATATTTGTGGAGGATGGAAAATAATGCTGAAGAAGTTCTTTTTAATTTAAAAGAGATATATTCTCTAGATCTCATACATCTCAGTGTATGTTAATCAGTAGTAATGATTATGTATGTTGCTAATTTATTCCTATCTTGGTTACATTTGACATAGAATATGTGAGCTAAAAATATTATTCATAGTATTTAAAAGTGATAGTATTGGTGGAGGATGAGAGATAATGCTCATTTTTTTAATATAAAGGAGACATGTTTTCTAGATCTCATAAGACACTTTGAGACACACACCTTTGATCAATTTGACCCATCTAATTTGATTCCTTTATTATTTACATACATGGTGCCTGAGTTATGCCCCTCCTTATAGCCTTTAATTGATAACATCTTTCTGATAATTATTGCAGAATATTACATTTGAGGAAAGGTAAAGGTACAAGCACTGGATACAGAATGCTAAATATCTTTCAAATTGTATCACTTGGTTGTGTCTATGTAAAGTATGTGTTATAGAATAAATCTTTATGGTTATTTGAAAGGATAGCACGAATTGGGACTGGGCATGCTCTTCAATTGCTGATCTTTGGGTTTCTTCTCTTTCACTCATTAACAAAATGTGGTTCTCTAATTTCTAGGAATCTCAATTCTGTCATACTACCCCCTGATGCTACTCTAGTAATCTTACAATTTTACTATGAATGTAATTCTTATTTTCCTTGATTATCAGATAATAAATCTTCCATAGTAATCATTCCTTATCACAAGTTGCACTGGAAACATCTTCCACATTTCTTCACCTGCAACCAGATTTCCGACTCTCCACTCACCCTGTCAGCCTTTGCCAGTACTCCTTATAACTCTAAGCCCATGTGCTTTTCAGAGAAGCATCCTTCTAAATACATGTTTTTACTCGAATACTCAAGTAAAACCTATTTATTCATTTAAATGTTATCCCCCTCAAGATGAAAAAGTGGTCAATATTTCCTTGCTTCTAAAAGCCATTACAAATTGTTCCATCTTGGCCTTGGAACTTTTACTCATGGCAGAAGGTAAAGCAGGAGCAGGCACAGCATATGGTGAGATAGGGAGAAAGAAGAGAAAGTGGGGAGGTGCCATACTCTTTTAAGCAACTAGATCTTGCTGAACTACCAGAGCAAAAACTTACTCATCACCAAGAAAATGGCACTAAGTCATTCATGATGGATCTGCCTGCATGATCTAATACCTCCCAATAGACCCCACTTTCAACATTGGGGATTACATTTCAACATAAGATTCAGAGGAGACACACATTTAAACCATGTCAAAACATTCTTTGGAGATCATGCTCCCTCACTCAACGACCTTCATCATATAGCATTATCATCATGTAGATATAAGGATGTCTTCCGTAAATGTAAGAAGGTAATACCGTTACCATTTTTTGGTTAGTATTTGCCAAATACTAACCAAATCTTTGACACACTCATTTCAAGATATAAATTCACAAAGTATGTCTCATATTTTTGTCTGAAGACTACCTCTATGATCTCGAGAATAAGGAAATCCATCATATTTTCAAAATGAGAAAACAATTTCCATGTTTAGCAAAGCAAATTTTCAAAAATCCAGTATATTAAAACTAATAGCAGGAATTAAGTGAGATGGAGGATTGCACAAACCTTAGATTAGAAGTCCATAACTACAAAGCACTATGTAAATAACCTGCATGTGAAATGACACTTGCAGAATATCACAGATTGATTTCTGTGAGAATTGATTTCTGCAAGAATAAATTGAATTGATTTAAAGGATAGATTAATACATGGGTAGTGTTGATGGACTTTTCCACAGCATTTGTGTGAGCAATAAAACATTATTACTCTCTTGCCAAATCGTGGAAAACAGGAAGGATTTTAACAAATGGAAATGTAGATGACACATTATTTCAAGAGGAGGTAAATGTATGAGGAAGGGAAAGCATAAGCCTTGTTTATTTTCACAAAGGTTATAAATAGTGAGTAGATACTACCAATGGAAAGTGGTTTAGATCACATTTTGAAACACTCAGAGGAGGTTTTTTTTAGCTTAATTTAATCAGGGGATTTTGATCAGAGATGTGTTTTAGAGAGATCAATCTTCAATTGGAACTTTAAAGGAATGAATTAGAGCAGAAAAAACAACTGGTGTTGGCAAGCTAATTGTCAATCAAGCCTTTAGAAGAGTCAGAGTGAGAGGTACAGAAAAGCTGATTTGGGATGAGGACAATGGGAAAGAACAGGAAAGGAAGGGCACACAAAAAACCTACTTAACAACTGTCTAGAAAATAGAAGTTAGAAGAGAGAAGGCATGGTTTTATTTTTAATCATAAAATAGAAACTGATTAAATCAAGCTTTTCATTTTTAGGTCATACATATGACCTTCATTTTGATAAGTTGCTATTTAGATGACAGTGTGCTCATTTATTTAAAAATATTCTTATATTGAAAATATACCTTGAGAGCTACCAGATCTAAACGCAGTATAGTGATGAACAACTCGTATATAAGACAATATCTAAAGTAAAAACCAGGCTGTCCAGGTCACAAACAATTCATAAACATACTCCATTTCCTAAAATCTTTCCATTTTTCTCTCTTGTCAACTTTGGGCTTTATTTCCATTTTTTTTCATCCTGTAGTCTGCTCCTGAACAGCTATAACAATTGAGTGGTTTTGAACATTAGTACTTTTCCTTGGTAATGGCTTTAAATACAGCTTTGAATTTAATTAGCTTGTAGCCTCTTTGGGCAACAACTTTACCTAAATTTACCCAGAGATTCCAGAACCAGAACCAAACTTCAGCCCGAATGTCTAATTCTGCTCACCTCTTTTCCCTATGACTTTATCCCTATCCCCATAAACATCTACAAACAGACAGGGGGGCACCAGACAGGAGATAAAGAGAGTAGCCAGGGCTAAAATACGAATATATTGAAATTTCTTTCACAGAAGGAATAATTGACATTTTGAGTCGTAGACCACCATTCCTGGTTGAATTTTGTCTCCTGCAAAAAAAAAATATGTCAAACTTCTAATTCTATCACCTGTAAATGTGATCTTACTTGGAAATAGGGTCTTTGCAGAGATAATTAAGTTAAGATAAGGTCATACTTTTTTTAGGGTGGGCCCTAATCCGATGATTGCTATCTTTGTAAAGACAGGAAAATTTAGACACAGACACACAGGTGAGGTTATGTGAAGATGGAGGCAGAAATTAGAATGATGTATCCGTAAGTGAAGGAATGGCATAGTTTGTTGGCAATCACCAGAACCTGGAAAGAGGTAAGGAAAGATTCTTCCTCTTGTGCCTTCAAAGAGAGCATAGCCCTGTTGACAACCTGATTTTAGACTTCTAGACTCCCAAACTGAGAGAATAAGTGTTTTAAGTCACTAGTTTGTGCTACTTTGTTGCAGCATCCATTAGAAACTAACACAGCTGTAGTGGCATTTGTAGTATTTCAAAACTTTCCATGTATTTGTGATATATTTTCCTGAAGAATCTTGTAAGATCAATGTAAGAACATGTGCAGTTCTTTTGACATCCTCCATCTCGTTATGATGTCTCATTTAATGAAATATGTGTTTTCATTTATTAATTTATTTTAACTTATAGCCACACACACTGCTTTCAAAATTGGGTGTTGTAATTTTAATATTTAGGGAATTACCACCAGAGTGAAGAGATGATATGCATGATCTAAGTATCACATTTCTGACTGCTATCATCATCACATATTGTGAATGATAAAGTCACCTTGCAATGGCTCTACCTCCCCTCCCTAGACTTTGCAACGTAAAGTAGAAGGGTAACATAGCTTTCAATTTCTGAAAAAAGAGACAGATAGATGATAGTTATAGATAGATCATAAGGTGATTGCTTCTGCAGAATAACATCACATGTTCTTTTTTTGGCAGAGGTATAAGTAAAAGAGGGGGGAGTGGATTCAATGACATATTTATGTTAGAAATAGTAAAAAAAATTAAAAGATGCTGACAAACTTGCTGCACAATAAAATCAAAGCAAGTAAATATCTTTATTTTATTTGGAATACAAAGGAAAAAGACCGATTTTCTGATAATGACTATATGTGTACTAGCTTCAGAAGTGGGTTCTTTTATTCAAATAATTAAGAACATGGTGAATAAGGTAAAGTGCTAATACTAAGGATGAAAGAAAAAAGATCAAGCATAGGCCTTGCTTTGACGGGGCTCTCAAGTCGAAGGTGTTTCCAGGAAAGACATTTGGTAGTAGGAAATGCATAAGCCTGAAAAAAGTCTCAAAATCAGAAGTGTTTCTAAGGTTGAGAACAATAAATTGCTAATTTATGTCTTTCCTAAAAATGGAATCCACTCTCCTGCCATTATGATGTTTATACTGTATCACTATTTGGAAAGAATATAGCATCATTTTAACTAAAGATTATATTTGCAAATTCAGACCCAAGTCTAAAATTAATATATTTTAAATATATTCATTTAAAGACAGATTGTTTAGTGACTATCTATAGAGTATTTTTTTGTGTTTAAGGCATATTCTTAAGTGATTAGAATATAAAAGGAAACAAAATAGTTTAAAAGACACTTGTCAATAGATAATAAAAATACATATAATAACTAAATATATAGCATTGAAATCTTAAGGTTTTACATCCTATGTGAATATATAGAGCAGAGTAATGGAGATTTTAATAATTAGGGTGATATCAGGCTTTAAATAAGATGGCAAGGTAGTCTTCATTGACAAAATGACAGTTGAACAAAGTCTCTCTGAGGCACATGGCAAGATCTAAATGAAATAAAAGAAGCTGAGCTTATTTATTTTTAAAATCCTAAGTAAGGAACAAAGGTTTAGGGCCCTTTGGCTGCCAACCATGAGGATATGAGCATGTATTTTGGTGAAGGCACTGCATCTGTCTCTGAGGATCCCATTTAGACTAAAGAATTAAAACATTAGGCACAGTTTGTACTAGAAACACAGTGAATGTATTACTTCACAAGTGATCACATTCCCTTTGAGGTGTATGAATACAGACTTTAATTAAAATGTATCATAATTAGATAATCAATAGTCTGCCACTGAAGTTATTACCATGCAGAAGACACAGACATTACCCTTTGGAAGACATTTTCTCACTGCCCTGCTTAATTTCACATTATTTTTCCCCTCAAACTTGCATATTCTAGGAAATAGACTAAATAATAAAACTAAAGCAGAATTGTACTCCTGAATGGCTAAATACCTAACAAAGACCAATGCTTTAATATATAATAAAAAACAAGTAGCAAATAAAAAATATAAGGATCCCTTTTTGCAATTCTTTTATTTTTTTTTTCAAAAAAAGCATTCTAAAAATTTTAATTCCCAAGACAATTAGGTGTTAGTGATAAATATAGTATTATGTCACACAATTGGCCTAACAAGTGAACAGCTCAGTAGATTGTGATATATATATATCTATATATATATCAAAACCCATAATATATATATGTAATGGAGCTATATATTATATATTATATTATATATTATATATATTATATATTATATTATATATTATATATATTATGGAGATAGCTCCATTATATATATAAACACATATGTATAAATAAGGTAACACAAAACATAAACACTGCATAAAATATCTAAAAGAAAAAAATAGTAAACACCTCTGAACAAATTAATCATTTTATATGTGTATAATGAACTTAATGCAAATAACTTTACAATGCAATTCCAGGTGTGATAGCTCTGCCTGTAATCCTAGCACTCTGGAAGACTGAAGTGGGATGATCATGTGAGGTCAGGATTTTGAGACCAGCCTGAGCAATATAGCGAGACCCCAATCTCCACAAAAACAACACCACAAATTTGCCAGGCATGGTGGTAGTCTGTAGTCCCAGCTGATATAGTTTGGCTGTGTCCCCACCCAAATCTCATCTTGAATTGTAATTCCCACATGTGGGAGGAACCTAGTGGGAGGTGATTGAATTATGGGGGTGGGTCTTTCCTGTGCTGTTCTTGTGACAGTGAATGAGTCTCATGAGAGCTGATAGTTTTAAAAATGGGAGTTTTCCTGAAAAAGTTCTCTCTTTTTGCCTGCAGCCATCCATGTAAGATGTGACTTGCTCCTCCTGTGTCTGGAATTGGTGGATTCTTGGTCTCACTGACTTCAAGAATGAAGCCGCAGACTCTCACGGTGAGTGTTACAGCTCTTAAGGTGGTGTGTCTGGAGTTGTTGGTTCCTTCTGATGTTCGGATGTGTTCGGAGTTTCTTCCTTCTGGTGGGTTCGTGGTCTCACTGGCTCAGGAATGAAGCCGCAGACCTTCATGGTGAGTGTTATAGCTCTTAAGGAGGTGCGTCTGGAGTTGTTCATTCCTCCTGGTGGGCTCGTGGGCTCACTGACTTCAGGGGTGAAGCTGTAGACCTTCGCAGTGAGTGTTACAGCTCATAAAAGCAGTGTGGACCCAAAGAATGAGCAGTAGCAAGATTTATTGCAAAGAGCGAAAGAACAAAGCTTCCACAGTGTGGAAGGGGACCCAAGCGGGTTGCCACTGCTGGCTCAGGTGGCCTGCTTTTATTCTCTTATCTGGCCCCACCCATGTCCTGCGGATTGGTAGAGCCCAGTGGTCTGTGTTGACAGGGCGCTGATTGGTGTGTTTACAATCCTCGAGCTAGACAAAAAGGTTCTCCATGTCCCCATCAGATCAGTTAGATACAGAGTATCGACACAAAGGTTCTCCAAGGCCCCACCAGAGCAGCTAGATACAGAGTGTTGATTGGTGCATTCACAAACCCTGAACTAGACACAGGGTGCTGATTGGTGTGTTTACAAAACTTGAGCTAGATACAGAGTGCCGATTGGTGTATTTGCAATCCCTGAGCTAGACATAAAGGTTCTCCACGTCCCCACCAGACTCAGGAGCCCAGCTGGCTTCACCCAGTGGATCTCGCACCAGGGCTACAGATGGAGCTGCCTGCCAGTCCCGTGCTGTGTGCCCGCACTCCTCAGCCCTTGGGTGGTCGATGGGACTGGGTACTGTGGAGCAGGGTGTGGCACTTGTTGAGGAGGCTCGGGCCACACAGGAGCCCACGGAGGGGGTGGGAGGCTTGGGCATGGCGGGCTGCAGGTCCCGAGCCCTGCCCCACAGGAAGGCAGCTAAGGCCCGGCAAGAAATCGAGCACAGTGCCAGTGGGCTGGCACTGCTGGGGGACCCAGTACACCCTCCGCAGCCGCTGGCCCGGTTGCTAAGCCCCTCATTGCCCAGAGCCGGGCCAGCCGGCCACTCTGAGTGCAGGGCCTGCCAAGCCCACGCCCACCCGGAACTCCAGCTGGCCCGTAAGCACCATGTGCAGCCCCGTTTCCCACTCACGCCTCTCCCTCCACACCTCCTTGCAAGCTGAGGGAGCCTGCTCTGGTCTTGGCCAGCCCAGAAAGCAGCTCCCACAGTGCAGTGGTGGGCTGAAGGGCTCCTCAAGTGCTGCCAAAGTGGGAGCCCAGGCAGAGGAGGTATTAAGAGTGAGCAAGGGCTGTGAGGACTGCCAGCACGCTGTCACCTCTCAATCCCCCCTCTAAACAGGACACTCCAACTGCTGTTGGGAATTTGGCCGATGACCGCTCTAGCTACTTCCTGCTGGATAGGGGCGAAGAAGGGGTCCTGCAGTTGTAGTGTCCTTCAGAGTGGAACTCTCTAGGCCAGGTGAAGTGCCAGCGGGTCGGTCCAGGGGTCCTCGGTAGAAGTTGTTGGTTGAACTCATTTGGGGTTCCATTTGTAAGACCATCTGTAGCTTGATGGCCTCGATTCTAGAGGAAACAAATTTGACAAGAAGGTTAAAAATACAGGGCCTAAAGGCAAGTAACAGCAAGATGGCTGCCACGGGGCCTAGAAAGGGGAGAAGCCATGTTGCCCAACTCCAGAGGTTGGTATAAGAATTTGAAAGGCGTTGTCTTCCCTTCCACCATGATTGTGAGGCCTCCCCAGCCATGTGGAACTGTAAGTCCATTAAATCTCTTTCTTTTGTAAACTGCCCAGTCTTAGATATGTCTTTATCAGCAGCGTGAAAACAGGGTAATATAGTAAATTGGTAACAGTAGAGTGGGATGCTGCTGAAAAGATATCTGAAAATGTGGAGGCGACTTTGGAAATGGGTAACAGGCTGAGGTTGAAACAGTTTGGAGGGCTCAGAAAAAGACAGGAAAGTGTGGGAAAGTTTGGAACTCCCTAGAGACTTGCAGAATGGCTTGATCAAAATGCAGAATATAATATGGACAATGAAACCCAAGCTGAGGTGGTCTCAGATGTAGATGAGAAACTTGTTGGGAACCAGAGCAAAGGTGACTCTTGTTATGTTTTAGCAAAGCGACTGATGGCATTTTGCGCCTGCCCTAGAGATTTTTGGAACTTTGAACTTGAGAGAGATGATTTAGGGTATATGGTGGAAGAAATTTCTAAGAAGCAAAGCACTCAAGAAGTGACTTGGGTGCTGTTAAATGCATTCAGTTTTATAAGGGAAGCAGAGCATACAAGTTTTGGAAAATTTGCAGCCTGACAATGCAATAGAAAAGGAAATCCCGTTTTCTGAGGAGAAATACAAGCTGGCTGCAGAAATTTGCGTAAGTAATGAGGAGCCCATGTTAATCCCCAAGACAATAAGGAAAATGTCTTCCGAGCATGACAGACCTTTGCAGCAGCCCCTTGCATCACAGGCTCAGAGGTTTAGGAGGAAAAAGTGGTTTTTTGGGTCAGCCCTGGGGTCCCTCTGCTGTGTGCAGTCTAGGGACTTGGTGCCCTGCATCCTAGCTGCTCCAGCCATGACGGAAAAGGACCAAGGTGCAGCTCAGACTGTTGCTTCAGAGGGTGAAAGCCTTGGTGTTGAGGCTTCAGGTACACAGAAGTAAAGAATGAACCTCCACCTAGATTTCAGAGGATGTACGGAAAATGCTTGGATGCCCAGGCAGAAGTTTACTGCACGGGTGGTGTCCTCATGGAGAACCTGTGCTAGGGCAGTGCGGATGGGAAATGTGGGGTCAGAGCCCCCACACAGTGTCTGTCCTGAGGCACTGCCTAGTGGAGCTGTTAGAAAAGGGCCGCTGTCTGGGCGCCTGTAGTCTCAGCTACTTGGGAGGCTGAGGTGGGAGAATGGCGTGAACCCAGGAGACAGAGGTTGCAGTGAGCCGAGATCATGCCACTGCACTCCAGCCTGGGTGACAGAGCAAGACTCCATCTCAAAAAAAAAAAAAAAAAAAAAAAAAAGGCCACTGTCCTCCAGACCCCAGATTGGTAGATTCACTGTCAGCTTGCACCATGTGCCTGGAAAAGCCACAGACACTCAACACTAGCCCATGAAAGTAGCCGGGAAGGATGTTGTAACCTGCAAAGCCACAGGGGCAGAGTTGCTCAAGACCATGGAAATTCACTTTGCATCACTGTTACCTGGATGTGAGACATAGAGTCAGAAAAGATCATTTTGGAGCTTTAAGATTTGACTACCTAATTGGATTTCAGACTTGCTTGGGGCCTGTAGTCCTTTGTTTTGCCCAATTTCTCCCATTTTGAATGGCTGTGTTTACCCAATGCCTGTACCCCCATTATATCTAGAAAGTAGCTAACTTGCTTTTGATTTTACAGGCTTATAGGTGGAAGGGACTTGCCTTGTTTAAGATGAGACATTGGACTGTGGACTTTTGAGTTAATGCCAAAATGAGTTGAAATTTTGGGGGACTGTTGAGAAGGCACAATTTGTTATGAAATGTAAGGACATGAGATTTGGGAGGGGCAGGGACAGAATGATATGGTTTGGCTGTGTCCTCACCAAATCTCATCTTGAATTGTAACTCCCACAATTACCACGTGAGGAATCCAGTGGGAGGTGACTGAATTTTGGGGGATAGGTCTTTCCTGCACTGTTCTTATGATAGTGAATGAGTCTCATAAGATCCGATGGTTTTTAAAATGGGAGTTTCCTGCACAAGCTCTCTTTCTTTGCCTGCTGCCATCCATGTAAGACATGACTTGCTCCCCCTTGCCTTCTATCATAATTGTGAGGCCTCCTCAGCCACGTGGAACTGTAAGTCTATTAAACCTCTTTATTTTGTAAATTGCCCAGTCTTGGATATATCTTTATCAGCAGCATGAAAATGGACTAATACACCAGCTAATTAGCAGATTAAGGCAGGAGGATTGCTTGAGCTCAGAAGTTTGAAGCTGCAGTGAACTATGATTACACCACTGCACTCCAGCCTGGGTGACAGTGAAACTCCCATCTGAAAAAAGTAATACAACCTGCCTTGGCCTCCCAAAGTGCAGGGATTACAGGTGTTGACCAACATGATGAAAACCTGTCTCTTCTAAAAATACAAAAAATTAGCCGGGTGTGGTGGCAGGCATCTGTAATCCCTTCTACTCATGAGGCCTGAGGCAGGATAATCACCTGAACCGGGGAGGTGGAGGTTGCAGTGAGCTGAGATTGCGCCACTGGACTCCAGCCTGGGAAACAAAAGCAAAACTCTGCCTCAAAAAAAAAAAAAAAAAAAAAAAGCAATACAAAAATGAAACAAAAATAAAAATAAAATAAAATTCATTTTAGTTGGTTTACTTTGTTTCTTCACTCCTTTATCTCCTTAAAGGTTGTTCTCATTAAAGTGTTATATTAATTACCCCCTACTTAACGGAGTAATTGTCATATTGAGGGCTTAAGCAATCAAGGCAATTCTTGTTATATATATTTTTTTACCAAGAACAAAATCTACTATCAAAGCATGCACATTTTTATGAACTGTGGGTCCACATTCAGTTTTAGAGAATCACATGGTCACAGGTTTGAATAATAAAGGAACATAAATGTAAAGAACTTATTTCTATTTGAATGTTAACTTTCTTTTTTATTGGAAATATTGTCATAATCACTGATTTTAGTAAATTATTTGTACAATGCAAATTTCATTTTGGAAAAGTCTATAAAGGTCATCTGGTTCTCTTTCATTTGTAGAATTTGATCTGGACTTTAGGAATATTCTGAGTGTATAGGTGGTGTTCTAATTAAATGGCTGCTCTGACACTCTCAAGTTGTTATAGGATTCAATATATGAAAACATTTTGTGTATTTCAGTGAATATTTTGCTCTCTTTCTTCTACTACACACTTATAATATAAAGCATTTTTTTGTTTGTTTGTTTGTTTGACGGAGTCTCACTTTGTTATCCAGGCTGGAGTGCAGTGTCTGTTCTCGGCTCACTGCAATCTCCGCCTCCCAAGTTCAAATGATTCTCCTGCCTTAAGTAGCTACATGTGAGTAGCTGGGACTACAGGCACGTGCCACCACACCTGGCTAAGTTTTTGTATTTTTAGTAGAGAGGGGGTTTCACTGTGCTAGCCATGATAGTCTGGATCTCATGACCTCGTGGTCTGCCTGCCTCAGTTTCCCAAAGTGCTGGGGTTATAGGAGTGAGCCACTGTGCCTGGCTGCAAACTTTTCAAAATGGATTCTTTTCTTCTTTTAGACAACTTTATTTTTACACTTTGATCATCCTCTGCTTCCTTAAAGCACGTTCTATGGCAAAACACAGTATTATTTTTAAATATCAGATTATTTTCTTCTTTCAGATTTGAAGTTTGTGTATCTATGTGTCCACATGTGCATGTGTTTGCAGATCTTTCTCTCTTATATTGATAAACATAAGGCACTGCATATATTTATCACAATTTATTTGTTTATATCTTTTTTTTTTGTTTTTTTTTTCTCTCTCTTTTTTTTATTTTTTATTTTTTTATTATACTTTAGGTTTTAGGGTACATGTGCACAATGTGCAGGTTTGTTACATATGTATCCATGTGCCATGTTGATTTCCTGCACCCATTAACTCATCATATAGCATTAGGTATATCTCCTAATGCTGTCCCTCCCCCCTACCCCCACCCCACAACAGTCCCCGGAGTGTGATGTTCTCCTTCCTGTGTCCATGAGTTCTCATTGTTCAATTCCCACCTATGAGTGAGAACATGCGGTGTTTGGTTTTTTTGTCCTTGTGATAGTTTACTGAGAATGATGTTTTCCAGTTTCATCCATGTCCCTACAAAGGACACAAACTCATCATTTTTTATGGCTGCATAGTATTCCATGGTGTATATGTGCCACATTTTCTTAATCCAGTCTATTGTTGTTGGACACTTGGCTTGGTTCCAAGTCTTTGCTATTGTGAATAGTCCCGCAATAAACATACGTGTGCATGTGTCTTTATAGCAGCATGATTTATAGTCCTTTGGGTATATACCCAGTAATGGGATGGCTGGGTCAAATGGTATTTATAGTTCGAGATCCCTGAGGAATCGCCACACTGACTTCCACAATGGTTGAACTAGTTTACAGTCCCACCAACAGTGTAAAAGTGTTCCTATTTCTCCACATCCTCTCCAGCACCTGTTGTTTCCTGATTTTTTAATGATGGCCATTCTAACTGGTGTTTATATCTTATAAAACAAAGTGATCAGAAAAATAGCTTAGATGATGCCAGTTTCTCCACTGGGAAAGTCAAGTCTAACATCATCAAAATATGTAAAAACTGGCCATACGCAGTGACTCACACCTGTAATCTCAACATTTTGTGAGGCTGAGGCACACAGATCACTTGAAGTCAGGAGTTCGAGACCAACCTGGCCAACATGGTGAAATCCTGTCCCTACTAAAAAATACAAAAATTAGCCAGGCATGGTGGCGCATGCCTATAGTCCCAACTACGTGACAGGCAGAGGTTGCAGTGATCCAAGATCACTTAAGAGATCAATATAATTTTGAAAATAATTCATATTAGGAAAGCATGAGATATATGGAGAATAGATGCTAACATTCTGAGAAAAACATTTAAAATTCAGTTTTAGTGTAGTAAAAGATGCAATTGGTTGATTAAATATACACTTGACAAGCAAGTGTGTAGTGGGCTTCTTTCCCCGAAAACAAAAATATTCATTATAACAAAAAAGTCCACAATAGAGTGATGTGTGGCTTGTCAGTCAGATCGTCATTTGATTAGCCTGCCTTAATAATGATCTCAATGAGGATAATGAACTTCCTTCAGACCTTCAACTATGTGTCTTAATATTTTCTAGATAATGTATATTATCTGGAGAACAGTTTTCCAAAATATGTTATTGGAATATATTACAACCTTAGGACTTCATGAATTACATAAAACACAATTTTTCAGGTATTTGAGGGTTTGAAATTTGTTCTGATGGGTATTTTTCATTTTCATTATATTCTTATGAGATGAAATACAAATACTGATGCCATTTAAAAACATTATTAAAGCAGTGGTACAATCAGATTATTAAATTAGCTTCCACAATCAGGCAGAAATATATTGAAAGCTGCCTTCATTTATTTTCTCTGCTAGTTTGAGCTTCAGTTTCCTTATATCTAAAATTTATAATAATAATAGTATCTAATTCATAAGGATGTTTTGAGGATTTGATGAAGTAATAAGAGTAATCTCAGTAACTGTTTCACAGGACTAAATAATTTTGAATGAATAGATTTTTCATTTACATTATTGATGATAAGGATTGCTTAAATGTTCTCTCTCTAATTATTAATTTATTTATCATATTGGAGACCAACTGGGCTAGTTAGAATATATAGTGACTAATGGAAGGGTAGTAGTTCTTTTCTATATAATAGCCTAATAAAGAATTTTTAAAATGTCATCTGGAATAAAGGCTAATAACCATGAAAGGTGTCTGGTACTTCTATTGCTGAGGCCTTCCATTAGGCCAAGGAGGAAAATGTGAGGCTCTTTATGCAGGATAGAGAAACTTGTGCTTTCACTTCCCCCCTTACAATATGGAATGAGATGGTGGATATTTTAATGGGAGGACTGTAAAGAAAATGATGCCTAAGTTATACAGCACTTTCACAGAACACATTTGTCACTGGCTTGTTCTTTAAGTTACTTCAGACAGTTCATTTTTCACCCCCAAACTGAACAGTTTCAGGTCTTTCTCTTCCTTTCTCACTCTCTCTCTCTGAATGCTTGGTATGAGTGCTTTGCATCTGACATTTCAGGCGCAGTGCATTTTTGTAGTGAATAGTGTTCTTGTGTATTCATGACAGAGCCTCATGTATTTACGACTGTTTTTCTTTCCTCAATCTCTGACCAAGAAGAGAACGAGACCTTATGAATGCCAAGTGACCAGGAGATATAAATACCAAGTTGGTCTGAGTGACACAAGAGAGGTGAATTATTGAACATAAATGGATCATGTCAGCAAAGAATTGTGACTGGAATTTGTAATGGTTTATATTCTTTTTCCTTTTTAGTAATCACAGATGGGAAAAATACAGATACCATATTTAAACCTTTAAAGCAGAACAATAAATAATTACTAACCAAATAAAATCAACATCTTAGTAGCATATTCTGAATAATTAAAATGAAATCTGTGAGGTAAAATATATGTCTTACTTGCTTTTAATTTTATATAAATATTTAAACATTGACTTTTTGACTCACAAGATAATTAAGCCCCATAAGTAAACAAGTCATTATTGATAAAATTAAAGGGCATATAGGTTTGTTCATATAAACGTCCTTATTATTCTAGTAAAAATTGTTTAGGTTCTTGTTAGTTTATGTATATAGTAATAATTATATATGTATAGGAATGTATATGCACACACACACACCATATATAGTAAAAAGAATCTATACTCTATATATAGTATGTGTGTGTATATGAATATAGTATGTGTGTTTGTGTATATATATATATAAACAAGAACCTAAACACTTTTACATTTTTTAAAACAGTTTTGCTCATATATATAATTACAACTATACAAAAATTAACAAGCTGTGAAATGCATTATAGTTATATTTATTTTAAATACATCTTTATTTACATATTGTTTACTCATTAAGATCAATGTGTTCTCATTCATTGATTCAACAAAGAGCATATGTAATTAGTTGGTTAATGTGAAATTTTTAAAGTTCAGTTTATAATTACCTAATGTTACAGAATGAGGAAATAAAAGCTAACGGCCTACTTCTAGAAAATTTCCTACATAAGTTATGTCTCCTTTCTTAATGAGAGAATGAGGGAGAGAAAAACTGTTTAAACGTTGGTATTTTTGAGTAAATCAGAAATAAGAATGCTAACTGCACTGGTCATCAAGAGTTGTTAGTACTTAAAAAAATTCATTAGTTACTACTAAACTAGTAGTTAGTTGCCCAAACAAAAGAAAACAAATTGAATGATAATAGTTATGTGTCAATTCTGTAAGTGTTTCCTTGAAAGAGAAAAGAGCACCAGCTCCTTCTTCTGAAGTAATAGCCTTTAGATAACAAGATTAGCATAATTTGGAAAAATTCATAGTCCCTATGGACAAAAGCCAAGAGGAGGAGTATCATAAATACCTGAGGCTTCATTACAAAATAGGATTTCAGTAGTTGTCTTATGTTTATCCTGTTCCAAAATTATTGGAAACTCATTCTCTAATTATACTTTGAACTGGAGGTGGGGACATCAATGGCTTAAAATTGTCAATAAATTATACTGGGAACAATTAATATCCACATTCATCATTAAACATTCATCCCCAGCATTAATTTGACCTAGTTGTGTGAAATGAAGCCAAAAAGAATAAGAGAGTTAGCACCACTGATTTACCACTTCCTTCTTGGTTAATTGTTATTTCATAAGTAATCTTTTTACCATGCACCTTCTTCCCTTACTTCCCCACCCCCATACGAAAACATATTTCTTGGAGCATACTACTGTTGTTCAACTTGATTTAGATAATTTGGTTTTCTAAATAAAAGTTATTTATGTGATTAGTCAAACACTGTGCAAATGGCACATATACAAAGGTACTAAAGTAGACATGTCCCATTTATAAAATAGTAGGGAGATCATAGTACTCAAGTCAAATTTTCCCATGGTGTCAACTGAGGAATTAGAAGTCTAAAAATAGCTGTGTGCAGATTAATGATATTCTATGAAATTGTTTTAATAATTCAATTCACTATTCAAAGTGGCCTACATAAGATCTTATGTTTCAGAGCATCTCTATCCAATAGAATTTTTTGTATTGATGGAAGTGTTACATAATCCGTGATGTCCAATGTAGTAGTTACTAGCCATATCAACATATTGAGCACTTGAAACATGGCTTGTGTGACTGAACACTTGAATTTTAAACTGTATTTTCTATTAATTAATTTTAAATTAATTTTAAATATACATAGATAGCTTTTGGCTATTATATGTAGATATTTGGGGTTATATGTATTACATACAGTATATGTAATACATTCTAAATATATAAAATGTCATTTACATTATATAATAGAAAATATAGATAGAATATATATACACAAATAGAACTTTAGGCTTACAAAAAGGCTGCTAACACTAACACTTTACTTAGCTTTACTACAATTTTTTAAACAAAGTAATTAACATTTATATCATATTATTAATTAAGCTACAGTTGGCCTTCCACATCCTTGGACTGGAACAAACATATATGAAAAATATTCAGAAAACAAAACCAAAAAATAGCAATACAACCATAAAAAATACAAATAAGGAACCAACACAATATAACAACTATTTATATAGCATATGCATTGTATTAGGTGTTATATGTAATCTAGATATGATTTAAAATATAGAGGAGGATGTGCCTATATTACATGCCAGTAGTATGCCACTTTACATAAGGGACTTGAGCACGTGGTCATTGTGGTATCTGCAGAGGTCCTGGAAACAATCCCTCATGGATACAGAGGAAAGACTTTATAGTCTTTTTTCAAGGTTACCAGGTTTTTTCACTCATGCCCTTTTGTTTTTCTTCCTGAATCCAAAGCATGCTTCTGTGTTACATTTAGCTTTAATTTCTCCTTAGTCTCTTCTAATTAGTATCAGTCCTTAGTTATTCTTTGTATTTAATGACTGACACTTCTGAAAAATAATTGTTAGGTTTTTGTTATTGTTGTCATTTTGGTGGACTGCCCTTCGTATTGGGATATTCTCCCGTAATTAGACTGAGATTGTGCCCTTTAGGCAAGATCATCATATTATAGAAGTGATGGTCTTAGTATATCGTATCAGGTGATACAAGGTGTTGGTATTTATTATTATTGTTAATCCTGTTCAACTGGTTGAGGGAATAATGCAAGGTGTTTTGTTGTTGTTGTTGTTGTTGTTGTTGTTGTTGTCGTTGTTGTTTTTGAGATGAGTCTTGCTCTGTTGCCAGGCTGGAGTGCAGTGGCATGATCTCAGCTCACTGCAACCTCTGCCCCCTGAGTTCAAGCAATTCCCCTGCCTCAGCCTCCTGAGTAGCTGGGATTACAGGCACATGCCACCACATCCAGCTAATTTTTTGTATTTTTTAGTAGAGACGGGGTTTCACCATGTTGGCCAGGATGGTCTCGATCTCCTGACCTCATGATCTGCCTGCCTGGGCCTCCTAAAGTGCTGGGATTACAGGTGTGAGCCACCATGCCTGGCCAAGATTTCTTCGCAATAAAGGTATTATGTTTTTCCTTTGTAATTAATAAATACTTTAGGAGAGGTAATTTGAATATATGCCAATATCATATTTTTTCTCATATGTATGCTCAATAATTTTATCACTTATTGGCCGGGGAGGGTGGCTCACACCTGTGGTCCCAGCACTTTGGGAGGCTGAGGGGGGTGGATCATGGGGTCAGGAGGTTGAGATCATCCTGGGCAATATGGTGAAACCCTGTCTCTACTGAAAATACAATAACTGGCTGGGCGTGGTGGCTTGCACCTGTAGTGCCAGCTACTAGGCAGGCTGAGGCTGGAGAATTGCTTAAACTCAGGAGGCAGAGGTTGCAGTGAGCTGAGATTGTGCCATTGCACTCCAGCCTGGCAACAGAGCAAGACTCTGTCAAAAAAAAAAAAAAAAATTACCACTTATTTATTTAAATCATCAGAATAAATGCATAGACATTTATTTCATTCTATATATTATAAATATATATTTATCTTATTATTCAAATTATTTCTTTCTTGGCCTTTGGGAATTACATAAACATAATTAACAAATGGTTGGTTGTACAGTCATATGATTGAATAATATGTATTAAACTCAACTTTTAATCTTTTTAGTGTTTAATAATATTGAACACATGTAATAACTATTTAACAATATAGAAAATTTAAATAAAATATGTTACATTTCCAAAAATATTCAAATATTGCTGAAGTTAAAAAATCCATTGGGATTTTGAAGGTATCATGTAAGAATATTCTATTATTTTGCATTATGGAAAATTAATCTCAGAATAAACTAGTTAATGGGGAAGAATGTACAACTGCAGAATCAGGAAAACAAGTTCAAGATGAGTCTGTTTTGATAATACATGATAATAATTCAATCTCTTCCTTTTTTTCCACTTCTTCCTCCTGTTTCTTTCTTCCCTGTTTTATCTATTTTCTAAGTACACATATACACATATACATAAATGCATATACATAAGTTAATACCTTATCTCCAAAATCTTATTTTATTTACCATTAAAGGGGATACCCTAATATTCTTTAAATACTTTTGTCCTTGGTGCATTATTTATCTAAATGGTATGCTATGATCTTTTCAGTAGTAACTCATAATAATTTGCTCTCATTTAGTTTGCAGGGAACTTTAAAGCCTAAGTAATATTTTTACTATATTGCAATAGCCAGTAATTCCTTATTATGTAAACTGTACATTTTTTTATTCTAATGGCTTTAAAATATTTAATGAAAAGTAAGCTTACAATTATTTAAAGTCCCGATCAAAATACAAATGTAGTTTACTTAAGAATTCTGTAGTTTTACTTTGCAGAAAGTGTTTTGCTGAGTCTTTAGAAGTTCAAATTTAGATAACGTATTACAAAACCATATTTTGTCATGTTTGAACAATACATACTAATCCAGTTTACCTGTATTTCTAACAAAATAAAATATTACTAACAAAAGAGTTCAGGTTTTAGTTTCATTGTCTACATAAAACAAACTTGGAATATTAATGTTGCTATCAAGTGATACATGGGCTTGCTGCCTGGTGCACATAGAGGCCAATCTCATGGCATTGGCTTTTGAAAAAAAGGAAAGCTTTATTGTGAGTCAACTGGCAAGGAGACAAGATAAAATGCTAAAATCTGTTTCCTCGGCTGGGATTTGGGTTGGGTTTTCTAAGCATAGGGCACTGAGGTATAATCTGATTGGATCTTACAATAAGGTGATGCCAGGAGGCATGACCTGATCGGATTCTGCCATGGGGTGACTCTAAAGCTTGATCTGATTGGATCTTGGATCCTGCTAAGTGCTGTTTGCTTCTTAATTCTGTCTCTGCTCCTTTGTCCCAAAACTTAGGTCCTCCCCTGTGATTGCACAGTTGCTTCATCTGGGCATACTCAGCTTAGATGACCTTCAATCTGGGGGTCCATGACAACTAAAAAACAATTCACAACTTTGTTACATAAAAGTTGAATAAGATTGGTCTGATGTAGATAATAGTGTGCTCATGGTGACAGTAGGTAAAGGAGAAGGTGGGAAGCACAGAAATTGTTTAAATAGAAAATTCTGAAATACAGCCTGAGGGAAAATGTATAAGCAAGGGTCTTTCCATGAAATAATTTGTCCTCCTAGACGCACACATCTGAATATAATTGGGAAAAGTAATTACAATCCTGTTCTTCTCTATATTTAAAAAGCACGACACCATTTAACTGCTCCTTTAGAATGAATCAAAATTTCAGAATTTCCAATGCGATTTAAGAGTATTGCTTTTATACCTTGGAACAAATAGAAACCTTAGCAAGGAACATAATATTAAGTATTTTATTTTGCTTAAATTTCTAATACTTGAACCACTTGGAACTAAATGTATACTCACTAAAACTTTTGCAATGACTATTTCTGAGAATATAACAACAGGAACCACACAAATTGGATTCACTTAGTATCTTTTTATGCATTTGCTTAATGAAATAAAAAGGAACCTCTGCTTTATTTATTACAGCTAATACATTTTAAAAGTTACAATCTTCAAATTTGAATGGAATGTTAAATGGTTTGGCACAAACATGAAGTCAAGAGTTTTGCAATGAAGCACTATATTGCAGTAACATCCTGCAATATTTTTGCAGGATTAAATAAAAATTGTATTCAGTGGTAGAAAAGGCATAAGAACAAATCAAAATAAATCAGGAAACACTTTGAAATTATTATTGCAATATTGCAAACACTTTGAAATTATACATTTACATAAATGTACACCATACACATTTTTTAAAATGTTGGTATCATTGGAAACTACCTATAATGTTGTTTTTAGTATGCTATTTTAAGTTAGGTATGAGGAACTCAAGCAATTGACTAATGATTTAATTCATTTTCTTATAAGCATCAAGCACAGTATTAGGTAGTGTGAGCATAAAAATCATTCTCAGCTTTTTTTTTCCCTGACAGAATGTTTAAAATTATTAAGAAGAAGACAGAAAAATGACAAGAAAAATATAATATGCTGTGCATATTATCACACATATGAGGTGTAGGTAAGCATAAGTTTATTGAGATTTAACAGATGGAAAATTGACCACCATTAAAAACAGATAAAATTACTACAGTGGAAGAGGCTATCCCAAATGCAAAAGGCGAGAGACCATTTGGTTAGGTTCAGAAAATAAATTCTATATTAATATTTGAACATATTTGACTCTAGCTAAACTAGAGCATTTGTCAAAAAAGAGGGGAGGCTATAAAAATAATCTAGTTAATTTCCAAGTTAACAAACTTTGGAAAATTAGATACATTTCCTGGTAATTTGGTGTGTGATCAGAAGTTTCTAACATAGTAGATTTCAATTGCCATTTAGATATTCAAGAAGAGAGGAAAAATAACTGCAATACTGTTGATTGAGAGTTAACCTCATGCTGACTTGCAATGGATACCAGTGAAACAGAAATAGGTAAGCCAGCTGTTTGACATAGTATAAAAATTTTCAACACCAATTATTAACTACCAACCTGAATGTAGACCCTTTGAGCAACAAATATTGTCTCCTCGTTTCAAAAATAAAATCTTGTACCAGCTTCAAAATGGTTCAGGCTTCTTTCTATTGCACAGTGAGTGCTCTTTGGAATAAACAGAATGTTTCTTTTCATTTCACTACTTATCTCATCCCCAACCATTTTTTTCTAAATTTGCAACTATCAGCAAACACACTGGTAAGACATGCTGACACATTGCTTCCCATAAAATATACTTCATATGCAGAACTGAATGTAAGGCAAAAAGTCAGTGGAGATCAGGAAGAAATACAAATCTATGTCTACCATCTGATAATAGGGTCAAATAGCGAAACATTGAGGAAAAAATAATATTTTCATCACAATTTATCAGAGAACAAAACATTGAAATTTGGATGTTGGGCCAAGAGTTTCATTTAACACACATATCCAGGATGAACTAAAGTATTTAAGTATCATCAAATTGGAAGAGAGAGGGGCCCAGAAAAATCTTTATCAAGTTTCTACTAAAACATAGGGTTTGGAATAATTTGTTCTTATCTGAACATGAATAAACGCAATGATAACAACGAGGGAAACAGATGAAACTGTATGAAAATCTCTTTGTTGCCAGAGTTATTTAATACAACAATTAGACAATAATTCTAGAACTCTATTAGGCATCTTTGATAATTTGCAAGATTCCATGGCTTTTGAGAAAGAGAATTAACATTTTATTTTTGAGACGGGGTCTTGCTCTGTCACCCAGGCTGGAGTACACTGCCTAGCTCACTGCAGCCTAGAACTCCTGGGTGCAAGTGAGCCTCCTACCTCAGCCTTCAAGTTGCTGGAACTGCACGTGCACACCACCATACCTGGCTAAGAACTAACCATTTAAAGAGAATATACAGTAAGGTAAGGAGCCAAGATAAGTGAAAATTGGAAATGGTAAACACAAAGCACCAGTGACCTAAAAAGTCCAACAGCAAAATTAAAAAACATAATATAAGTTGTAAAATTAATACTGATACATAAAATATGAATCAGGAACATGCAGAAGAGATCTCTCTAAATGCAAGTAGAAAATCCTTTTAAAAAGAAGGAGGGATGAGGTGATATATATGGAAAAAGGCAGAAACCTAACATCAGAATGCAGGCACTTTGGAAAAGTGAATAAGTGTAATCACACTGAAAGCTATAAAACAAATATTTCCAAGATGATTAAGGAGCCACCTTTTTAAGAAGCAATTTATTACTATATTTCCCCAAAAAAGCAATCAAGATCTTTAGAGGGCCTGGAAATATATCATATATACATTTTTACATAGTTGGATAAAATATCATAATACGTCAAGTAAAAATGTTTTTTATCAAATGAACAAGTACTGGATTGAGAAATCTTGATTTCTCAACAATATTTATATAAGAATGTAGGGAATATTTATATAAGAATGTTATCAGATCTTAAACAACAAAGTTTATGACACATGAAATTAACATCCACCCAAATTCTCTTGAAATAAATGGAGGCCATGAAAATGTCTTTATAAATGCAAGAACCTAGAAAATCTGACATTTACATATGGTATTTGAAGAAAATGGAGGTATGATAAAGGCAAATGGGTTATAAACTGGGAGTACTAACTCAGGATTGAGAAATGGACTATAGCTGGGCAAGGGAACATGGAATTTGGTCAAAATATATTTGTAAATTGGAAGTAAAATTAGCTTAAATAATAAAATATAAGTAACACATATATAATACTAAAATCCACAATAAGGGCACAATTGTCAGCCTCAGATTTTATTTTTTAAATGTGAGAAAAGCATAGAACAAAAAGATGTGAAGGTGATTGTGCAGATGAAGTGCTCAAAACTATTCTGTCATTTTTTTCTCTCAATAATATGATATAAATAAGTAGCGAGGTGAATTCTTGCAAACTCCTCGTGATGCAACTTAAATAAGCAGGTATATCTACCCAAAACACGGAATATAAGAACATGAGTTATTTCACTGTATATTTCTTGCCTGGATTAGTATAATGTTTAAAGAGATCACACTTATGTGTCAGGAGCCTTTATGATAGTTCTTTGATCTCCAAAGCTTTAGAGCTGAAAAGATTTGGAAGCTGTTGTCAGTAACGGCAGAGAAAAAGCTGCCATCGTATTTGATATCCCTTTGATATTTGGCCTCTTTTTAGTTGTATGGATTCAGAAATCTTTTAGGGTCATGCAGTGATATACAGTGGACGATACTTTTGTCTTAAAATCTAGATAAAAAGTATATTTTTAAAATTTATTATTGAATATCTTTAGTCCCAAATTATAAAATCCTAATATTATTTAAAATATAGTTTTTCTTGTATGCTTTGGTCTTTTAATGAGTATAGACGAAATAAAATAGTTCTCTGTCACAACTCCAGTTTTGTTATAATTCCAGTCAAAAGGATTGGAGTACATAATTTTTGCTGAGAAATTATGTAATGTAGATAAAACATAACAACAATGCACTAATGAAATATCAATGGCTAAGCAAATGTTTCTCCCTTAGTTTTATTTCTCTAATTCATTTAGAACTAATGAAAGTTGAATTAGAAGGCAAGATGAAACAAAGATTTTAAATTAATTTATCAGAATCATTACTAAAGTGATCATTTCTTTGGATAAATTAATTAAATAGAGAAATAGAAAAGTAAATGAGGTGAAGGAAAATTTCTCTGAAGGGTATTCTTTAATAATTTTATTTTTAGAAAGACCTGTTTTCTCCAAGAAATAATCTAACCTATTTTAAAATTTCTAGGTAATGCATTATTTACTAGGCTTAGCCTTAATATGCACTAAGGCTTCAAACTTTAAAAGACAGAAAAATGGAATTTATGTCTTTGCCCTTAATAAACTGGAATGTCAGGAAAGAGGACAATGTTCTATGCATTCCAACAAGAAAAAGACAACTCTTTGTTGAGAAGTATCATTTGTATAAAACGTAGTATCTGAATTTTCTTCTAAGTTCTTCTCAAAAATCAAATATATAACTCTGTGCCAATTTACTTTTCATTTGCTCATTTCCTTTATACATTCTTTCCACAAAAACTTGCTTACAACCCCCAGCCAATTCAATATTTTCACTATTCTCATTGTCCATCAGATTATAAAAATCTCTTTTTTTTTTTCACAGCGGAAACAAGTGAACATTTATTTAGGTGCCCTTTTTCCTATGCGTACTTCAAGTATTTTTCAAAACAAGGCACCAGGAATCTCCAGATTGAATTATGTCCCTGGGCTAGATCATCTGCTGCCGGAGTCTTAGGGAGCCTTGTACAAATGCTAGAGTTACTCATTTACCAACATTAAATACTAGGAGACAAGATGCAACAAAGCCGGACTCCTTCCTCCGTGGAATGTGCTGATTTCAGAGGAGGCGGCAGCCAATGTAGAAAACACTGGAATTTTTCCTTGGAACTGGACTGTGATGACAGGTGCTTGCCATGAAAATAACCTACTGTCTTTTCTTTGACCCTTCCTTTCTAGTTTTTGAAGACTAAAGCAGGAAATAATCTTCTCTGAAGATACTTGATAAAAATTCCCAAAAAAGCAAAAACACATGCTTCCACTTCACTGATAAAAATTTACTGCAGTTTGGTACCTGGGTCTAGTTCAGCTGGTGGATGAGCTGATTAGTGCGTTCACCCTGATAGCCAGGTGAGCCATCTCCTTGAGGAAGCCCACTATATTTTTGGTAGCATGACAGGCCACTGAGAGGTGGAAAGGGTGCAAGAACCATGAGATCGCCTGGCAATGCTTCTCTGGGAAGGCAATTTCATGAATGAGGTCTTCCAAGCAAATGACACCAAACTTCCTCAAGTGCTCCTCAATCACTGTGTTGTCTGTTAGAGGAATGGTCTTATTCTTGAACTTGGCTTGTCCATGTTTCAAAATGAGTTCCCGGACAGATTTCAGATTTGGAAATCCTCAGGTCACATAAGGTTCCACTAAAAGCAGCATTTTTAGGATCTGGTGGGTGACATTTACAAAGACACCACTAAAACTTTTCCTTAGGTGAAGTCTTGCAATGGTTTTCCGCACCAGTAAACTCATGCCATCAATCCTTTTGATGCCTACGACAAAGGCCAAGGAATGTTTATCTGGCAATTCCAAAGTATGAGTTTTCACTTCTAGTCATCTGAGATGCACCTTGTCACGTTTCTGCTGTCAGAAATCATGTAGGAATGATTCCAGTTGCTTAAACCTGAGCCCTTTTCCTTTCCTCTGCTCCTTTGCCAAAAGTGCCTGCTTTGCCTGGGTGGCTTTGAGGGCTTGATAAGCCTCCCTCTTTTTCAGGAGATTTTCTGGAACCAAAGGGATTGTTCTTTGCTCTTGCTCCGCCATTTTTCTAGTGTTGCAGCTCAAAAATCTCACACGTTATAAATTAACTACACATTTTAAAAACTGCATTATATAATATGTATACGAAAGAATATAATAGATATATATACCGTAAAATGTGGTAATAAAATGAACAACTGTGAAGCCACCACTCAGCCTAAGAAATATATTATCAAAATCCTGGCATTTACTTTTGTATTGCTGTCCATTAAATTATTCTATCTAATCCAACAGGCTGTCACAATATGTTATTAAATTTTGTATTTGTCATTAACTTTCCATGCAATACAATGTTTAGTGTAGGTTATTTTTTAAACTTCATATAAACATTTTAGTATTTATGCTAATTGCTTCTTCATGCAACATTAAATATAGTACAAGTGTCCAAGTTTTAGTGTTTTGCTATAATTCATTTGTTTTTTAAGCAATAAAAATTATATTGTCTAAATATTTCACATTTTATTCATCCATCTTCCTGTTGATAGACATGTAACATGTTTCTTCTCAGATTCTGCTCCTGTCAATAATATCACTCTGAATATTCGTGTACAGGTCTCCTGTTCTATACACACATGGTTTCCCTAACATATATCCCTAGGAGAGAAAATACCTGTACAAGGTCATGCCACATTGTTTTTAAATTTTTAAAGCAATACATACTCTTCAACCCTATTTTCTATAATGCATATTTTTCTCAGATTTTTTTTTACGTGTGTATTGCAGTTTATTAAAAGAAACTGTAGGCAGGAAGAAATTGGAAGAGTCTCCCGGTCGGTGTAGGTCCCCCAAACAGAAACTGTAGTCCCCCAAAACTGGAGACTGTTACATCAATGCATGGATTGTATTTAATTCAATGAGTTTCTACTACTGTCTGTATCTATGCAATATCACCCAAAACAAGATGTAGATAGAATATTTCCATCACCTCAGAAAGTCGGCTTGTGTCACTTTGAAGTTGATCCTTCTTTCTACCCACTGCAACTTTCTGATTTTTAATCGCTTAGAGTAATTTTGCCAAAAAGTTGCCCTTTATACAAAGTATATATGAACTCATGAAGTTTATGTTATTTAGTATCTGGCTTCTTTTAACTTATTCTTTGACTTTTATCTATCGTTACATCAATTAGTAGTTCCTTCCTTTTTTATTGCTAAGTATTATTTCACCAAATAAACATGACAAAATATTTTAACAGATGCAAAAGGATTATTGATGTAAGTTAATTAATGTAATGTCCCAGCTACTTGTGATGCTGAGGTGGGAGGATCATTTGCGCCCAAGAGGTCAAGCCTGCAGGGAGCAGTTGTACCACTGCACTTCAGCCTAGGTTACGGAGCAAGACACTGTCTCATAAATAATAAAAATACATTATAAGAGCTCATATTATATAGATGTTCAACAAATTTGTTTTGTTATTTTGAACATTTTAATAAAAATAAGTGGTCCACATTTAGTAGTACCAAGGTAATATGTGGAGACTTAGTTTTAGTTAATTTTAAGATGAGAAATTATCTTCATTCATTGATTTTTTAAAAGTATCTATTATGGTTTAGGTGATGAGAAAATGTACATAAACAATAAATAAGAATCTTATTAATTTTACAGTATTTGAATTTGAAGTATGGTTTTGCTAAAAATAAAAATAAACTCTTGATGCTCTATTGATGAGAATTGTTTAATTCTCATCTCTTTTATGTATTCTTAAGTATATATTGAAGGCTCATCTACATAAATTAAGGACATTTAACTTGCTCTGGAATCATTGTGAAAATAAATGTCTTCATTTCCTAATAGCTATATAACTCACAAAAATAAGAGAAAGTAAATTTTAAATAAATTTGTATCTACAAATTGATTTATGTTTGTACTATCTTAGGACACAACAATATTTCATAAATCAAATATCAATGATAAAAATATGTACTCCACATTAAAGCTTTAAAAGTAAGGTGTTGCATTGAGATTACTTTCTACACGTACCCCCTTCAAAGATGTTTAATAATATTTCACACTTAAATGAAGACATACAAATGATACAGTTAACACACTCTCTCTCTCTCTCTCACACACACACACACACACACACGTATATACATGTTCTTTTTAAAATTCAGAATAAAAATAGCAAATAAATCTTTGAGGGGAAAAAAGAAAAAAAAGCTCTTTATATGCCAAATTACTGAGAAAATATTCAGCTATTTTTTTACTCTTTTTTTCTTTTATACAGTGAACCTCAGGTGTAAACTTCTTGCAGCATTTTGATCAGATTTAGAAAATAGTTGAAAGAGGAAGAACAAAGGGAGATGATACAAATGGCAGAAAACTTAAGGCATCTTTGGCTGAAAAAATAACCTGAATCAAGAAAATGTAATTATTGATGGTCATTACACTTTGAAGAAAATAAAGTGGATTGAGGAGCCAGATATGACTGGGCAGGAAATTAGATAGGTTAGACAAGATGGCCTCTCTAAAGCGGGCTATTGAGCTGATACTTGAATGATAAAAAGGAGCAGGCTATCAGATGTTATGAGTCAAGTGTTTTTCAGAAAGAGGAAAAGAAAAAACAATGGAAATAGGGATAAACCATTAGAGAAAATGTGAGAAGGCTTACATGGTTGGAACAAAACGAATAAGGGTAAGTTTCAGAAGAAGAGAATAAAGACAGGGAAATATAAGGTGGGATGAGATAAAGAGTTTATACCTTATTTTGAGTAATGAGAAACAATTATTGGGTTTTATGCTGGATAATATTTGTAATCTGAATCAGAATGTGAAGATTACTGCAGCTGTCTTGCAGGTCGTCAATAGTTTTGGGAACAAGAGAATGTTTTGGGAACTGTTAGCAGGTTACTGGAAAGTTTATGTAAAAGATGTTATATACTTTAAGTAGGATCCAGGCAGTAGTGTTTTAAGAAATAGTCCAGTCTGGATACTTTCTGAAAGAATTAATAGCAAGATCACATAAGGATACAATGACTGGAAGGATCAAGGAGAAAGCCTAGTGCTTTGGTCTGAGAGACTGGGTAAATTGAAGTAGTATTAACTATGGTGTATAAAACAGACAAAAGCAATTTGTGGGTGGATAAACATCAGAATTTAATATTCAAAATTCAAGACCAAATATTGGAATTAATAAATTCATCTCAGTGATGAAACTTTGTCAAGTTACGCTACTGACATGAAGTGATGAAACAGTATATCTGAGGAGAAAAAAATAAATAAATTCACCTATTGGGAAAGTGTTGTTGGAGGAGAGAAAAATGACAAGAATTGAAAACATTTGTTCTTTGTCACTTTGTGGTCTGGCGTAGACAGAAGAGCAAAGGTACAAAGAGTCATCAGCTGATAAGCCTTGAGGGATACTAAAAGAGTGCAGTAACGTGGAAACCAATGCCAGTGATTCTAGAATAAGAGTGTTAACTGTGTGAATGCTGGTGGGAAAGTTGAATATGGGTAATAGACTTGAAAAGACAATATGGTGCACATTGGTGACCCTATAATAAATTTCAGAGGTGTAGTGACAAGGATGAATGGAGGAGATTGAAGAGAATGTGCAGTGGATGAATGGGGAAATTGTATCTCAGTCCTTCAAAAAGAATCTGTTCTAAAGGGGAACAGTCAGAGAAGTATCATGTTCAAGAATATGGGACCTGTTATAGCAAGTGATATACAAATAGTAATGTGTTTCCAGATGATTTTTCTAGTCAAAAACAAGGTGGGAAAGAACTTTCTAGTTTGCAAAGTAATTAATGTAATTAATAGATTCTTATTATAATGAAATACATTTAAAAATGTCAGCATTCCAAGAGACAGTATTTTCAACAAATGTATTTTTATGCTTTTATTTTTAACAATAATAGTTAACATTTATAAAGTAACTGCATTATTTTCTTATATTTTGGCTGATGAGGTTCTTTGAATTTTTCAAAAGTCTATTAATTGAAGACTTCCCCTCAACTACCTCCCCATATTCTAGGAAGGATAGATAAGTATAGGGATGTACATAGTTCATTGTTATTACATCATGTCCTGGTCTGACCAACTATTTCTTTTAAAGTACTGCTAAAATTTGTCTACATTTTATAATTGAGGTGAATGTCAGTAATTTCATCAAATTACAATCTTTTGTTATTAAATGTATTTAATACAGATTTGGTAGTAGTCAGAGAAATATCATGTTCAAGAATATGGGACCTATTACAGCAAGTGATATGCAAATAGTAATGTGTTTCCAGATGATTTTTCTAGTCGAAAACAAGGTGGGAAAGAACTTTCTAGTTTGCAAAGTAATTAATGTAATTAATAGATTCTTATTATAATGAAATACATTTTAAAATGTCAGATTTTTAAAATCTGTATCCTCTAATAGAAATATTTCTAATAGCAAACATTTCTCTTTTTATAGAGTCAGAATCAAGATTTGTTTCCTCCACCTTGTTGAAACTTATGCAAATATCTCTTGAATAATTGAATTTGCCCAAACTTTGTGGAATTTTGCCTACTTCATAATTGTTTATGAAATACATCTACTTTCTACCAGACGAAGCAAAGAGTGTCACATAATAATGACTAGAAAGACCTCTGTCATGTAAGGCAGAAATTTTCTTACTGCCCGTGTGTTTTGGTCTGTTTTGTGTTGCTATAAAGGAATACCTGTGGCTGGGTAATTTATAAAGAAAAAGCTTTATTTGGCTCACATCTCTAATAATCTATAAAATTGAATAGTGTCCATCTGCATCTGCTGAGAGCCTCAGGGTACTTCTATTTCAGGAGTTATTAAGAAACAATTTTTAGGCAGCTAGAAAGGGTGAAAGTTCCCAGCGGAACTTTCCTTTAATAAAAAAGCAACTCCCAAACCATGTCTTTTCTTTTTTTTTTTTTCCCCCTTTTTTTTTTTTTATTATACTTTAGGTTTTAGGGTACATGTGCACAATGTGCAGGTTTGTTACATATGTATCCATGTGCCATGTTGATTTCCTGCACCCATTAACTCGTCATTTAGCATTAGGTATATCTCCTAATGCTGTCCCTCCCCCCTACCCCCACCCCACAACAGTCCCCGGAGTGTGATGTTCTCCTTCCTGTGTCCATGAGTTCTCATTGTTCAATTCCCACCTATGAGTGAGAACATGCGGTGTTTGGTTTTTTGTCCTTGCGATAGTTTACTGAGAATGATGTTTTCCAGTTTCATCCATGTCCCTACAAAGGACATGAACTCATCATTTTTTATGGCTGCATAGTATTCCATGTTGTATATGTGCCACATTTTCTTAATCCAGTCTATCGTTGTTGGACATTTGGGTTGGTTCCAAGTCTTTGCTATTGTGAATAGTGCCGCAATAAACATAAGTGTGCATGTGTCTTTATAGCAGCATGATTTATAGTCCTTTGGGTATATACCCAGTAATGGGATGGTCTTTTCTATCAGAAAAGGGCTTGAATAACCAGACCTGAAAGCATTGATATGCAAATACCAGTAGCTAGAAGCCAGGTCCACCCAATATGGTGGCTCCTGCCCTCTTTCTCTTGTCACCTGGTGTGCCAGGTGCCATGCCAGCCTCCAGATAAAACCACATGTGTGGGATGGCCAGTCTTTTTGCAGGCTATGTAAAAGGGAAACCTGGTCAAACCAGTCCGCTGGGCCATGTGTAAATCAATCACCGCCTCCTCCAGCCTCTGCACAAAACCAGTTGCATTCTACCAAAAACCAGACACCCTCTTCTGGGCTTTCTCAATATGAGGACACTTTTTCTCTTGCTTTTCTTCTCTTTCTGTTAAACTTTCTGCTCCAAAACCCACTCCTCATGTGTGTATATGTCCTGAATTCTTTCTTGACCAAGACCAAGAGCCAGGGTATATACCCCAGACAACAGAGACACTTCACTTCCACTGATGGCAGGAGGCAAAGAAAGCCAGTGTGTGCAGAGATCACATAACAAGAAAAGAAGAGAGAGGGAGCAAGGAAGCTCCAGGCTGTTTTTAAACAACCAGCTTTCAAGGGAATTAATACAGTGAGAACTTATTCACTACTCCCACCCAAAGAATGCTATTAAGCTACTCATAAGGGATCTGGCCCATGACTCAAATACAGAGGTATATTAGGCCCCACCTCCAACATTAGGAATCAAATGTCACCATGAAGTTTGGAGGGAACAAACATGCAAATCATAACACCAAGTCACAAAATGCTACAGCGGAGAAGGAGAATTGAAGATAGAGATTAGTCATGTGAGAGGACAGTTCTGGAGCAAATGAGTGAGAATAGGATCAAGGACACAAGTCAAAAAGCTGGTCTGCAATAGAAACAAGTACAGGCCATCTTTTGTAACTAATGAGAGGAGAGAGTTTATGGGTAGAGATACAGGTCAATATGGAAATTTGATGGTGAGAAGCAGAGGAAATTATCTTCTGAAAGTTTCTATTTACTCATGGATGTATGAATAAATACCGTAAACTCAGAGTAAGAAAAATGCATAAAAATAGGACGGTTGAAAAGAAGAACAAAGGTGAAATATTTATTTTAATACGTGGAGAAAACAAAGCACATATACTAAGAAATATGGGAAGATTAGCATTGTATGGAGTGCCAGATTTCCACTCGGATTTTGCTTTATAAATGTAAAATGAGACCAATTGACATTTTTGCATTTTTCTCAAGCTTCTCAGAGCCACCAGGTTGAGGCAAGAGGATTGGGTTAAACCAAGGCAGAAGTTGTAAAAAAGAAGAGCATAGTATTCAACACTGTATGCAAAGAAGTAATTCTGGAGGTGACATTTACTTGATTTTTAAATTTCTTGAAAATACACCATGGAATACTATGCAGCCATAAAAAAGGATGAGTTCATGTCCTTTGTAGGGACATGGATGAAGCTGGAAACCATCATTCTCAGCAAACTATTGCAAGGACAAAAAAACAAACACTGCATGTTCTCACTCATAGGTGGGAATTGAACAAATGAGAACACTTGGACACAGGAAGGGGAATATCACACACTGGGGCCTGCTGTGGGATTTGGGGAGGGGGGAGGGATAACATTGTGAGATATACCTAATGTAAATGACGAGCTAATGGGTGCAGCACACCAACATGGCACATGTATACATATGTAACAAACCTGCACGTTGTGCACATGTACCCTAGAACTTAAAGTATAATAAAAAAAAAAGAAAATAGTAATTTAATGGGAAAATATTTATTTAGCAAATAATTTTAAACTGCTTCTTGGTATCCAGTCAGATGGTTAGTGATGGAAATGAATTTCAAGTACTATATTTCAAAGGTGGTCTTCTAAAAGTATGAATATATGTTCTGCCTTCTTTTCTTTTTTTTTTTTTTTTTTTTTTTTTTGAGACAGAGTCTCGCTCTGTCGCCCGGGCTGGAGTGCAGTGGCGCAATCTCGGCTCACTGCAAGCTCCACCTCCCGGGTTCACGCCATTCTCCTGCCTCAGCCTCCGAGTAGCTGGGACTACAGGCGGCCGCCACCGCGCCCGGCTAATTTTTTGTATTTTTTAATAGAGACGGGGTTTCACCGTGGTCTGAGCCACCGCGCCCGGCCGCCTTCTTTTCATTATCTAGTTTCATTGTTACCTGTAAGAGATCTATTATTCTATCTCTAGTTATTAATAGTAAAATTTTAAAAATGACCTTACATTGTAATTAACCTTTATAACTCATTAACCTTACATTGTAGTTAGCGTAAGGCTTCCAGAAACAATTATTTCTTCACATAGCTATTCTAATCTAGTCAGTTACCACATTTATTTAGATACACAGGTACATTCACTCCTGAAACAATCACTATTACTATGAACTCATTTTTCTCTATTAGGCCTTTCTCAATTATAGTATGAGAAATTCAGCTTTCAAAATTTTAGACACTTTTAAATACATAATCTTTTTAATGCCTTTGGTTATGGATGATACAATTATGCTTTACCTGAAGTATTTGAAATGAACTTTGCTAATTATATGTATTTTAAATTTCTTCTTCCAAAGATCATATCTTTCTCCCTTGGGCTTTTTATGAAATCCAAGATGTCAAAACCAATACCTACAACTATTTAATTTCCTTCTCTTTGACCAAACAATTCGTCCTTTTGGGGCATAATCTAACCAATATAGTAATTTCAACTTCATATTTCTAATTTCTAAAACAGTGTAAAATTATATAAATCAGATTCTCACGTTACTAAATGATGCTTCCTACAGCGATCTCCTTTTGCTGTTAATGCCTCCCAACAAGTACTTTCCTGCAAATTTTGCAGTCTATCCAAATAATAAACTCTTTTTCTAAGTCAGAAGTCAGCAAAATGCCTACATAACATGCAACTTTTATTTTATTTTATTTTTGGTCACCACGAAAAATTTCAAAATGTTTCTGGAGAATGAACAGGAATTAACACTTCTTGAGCGCTTATTGAATATTGCACTATCAAGACAATATTTTATGTACTATTTTGCGATTAAAAATAAAGTTTTAAAAAGATCTGACTGGTTATTTTAGTATAGGTGAATAGATGTTTATTATTTACACTCGTATACATGTCACTGTTGTTCCTCTAATAGGCAAGAAAAGAGTGAGTTACCTTTTCATCTCTTCCAACTATTGCCTGGTTTTGGTTACATTCAAGCTTTCAAATTATTTTTCTTTTAATTCCGTACTTTCTCTGAAGATATATAAATGTTATGTGAAGCAGTGTCAGTTCAATATAAGTTACTCTGCCATTACTAGAACCAAAAGCCTCTCTTAATACTTAACACTCATTTAGTTTTTATATTATAAATTCATCTAAAAAACAAATAATGGAAAATTTTATATCAGAATAAAGTATTTCAGTTTTAGCTTCTTTACTCATACAGTTATTTCTTAGAAAAAAAGGTAGTTTGGGAAACAATTTTACAAATATAATATTTAAAAAATGTTTTTGCTAGTGTTTTTCTAATTACTTTCATAGAAAGTATTCCATATATATAAACAATTAAAATAAAATTCATTTAATTTGTGATTTCCTAGATAATTTTTATGTAAGCCTATTTAATTTTTTCAAGAGAAAAATGCTACTTCAAAATCTGACTAAATCTGAAAAGCATTGCAGACGGTGAGATATGAAAACTTGATTATTATCATCAATATTTTAATGACCTCTAGCAGAAGCATGTGCAAAAGAAGAATGTTCACCTGAAAAAGTATTGAATATTTTCTATGATCATAATTTCTATGATTATCATTGAATAATTAATTAAGCTACCCACTTGAATAAGTTATGTTGCTTCCTAGAAAATAAAACAAGAAGCCGGGCGCGGTAGCTCATGCCTGTAATCCCAGCACTTTGGGAGGCCGAGGCAGGTGGATTACGAGGTCAGGAGTTCAAGACCAGCCTGGCCAAATGGTGACACCCCCTCTCCACTAAAAATACAAAAAAAATTAGCCAGGCGTGGTGGCACGCACCTGTAATCCCAGCTACTCTGGAGGCTGAGGCAGAGAATTGCTTAAACCTGGAGAGGCGGAGATTGCAGTGAGCTGAGATCACACCACTGCACTCCAGTCTGGGTGACAGAGCGAGACTCTGTCTCAAAAAAAAAAAGAAAAAAAAAATCACTTCACTTCTTGATTAAGAAATTTTAAAGTGATATAAAAATTACCTAAACATTATTTAGAATTTTGTATATTGTATATAATAGATATACTGTAAATAATCTATTTCTACTTTTCTTGTCATTTCTACAGCAAGTTTATATTTTCTGGGTTCTTGATTCTGGTACATTTAGATATTTTAATATAATTTAATCAAAAATACAGAAGAATGTATGTAATATTTTGGTACTTATCAAGTCACTAAACTTGAAGGTTTTTCATTATTATATACAAGGTCACAAAATTATTGTGTCCTCAGTTTATGACATATTCCACCAACTTTTCTAAGCAAAGATTGATCTCCATCCTCTGCCTGCCATCTAGATGGTCAGATATATGGTTTTATTAGGATTGAACTGTCAACCATGTGATGTTGTCAGTCACAATGCTGGAAAATAAAAATAGTTTACATTTTTCCAGAGCTCTAAAATGTTCTCAGGCAAATCTTGTAGCATGTATGCCCAATTATAAGAGATTCCTCAATGACCATTCATTTTTGTTCATGGCCAATACCCTTAAATTTAAACAAATATTTATGACATATTATATTTGGCAGGTGTACATATCTTTGGTTAAATATAAAAAGACTTCCTCTAGAATAACCCATGTAATGCAGCACTTCAAATAAGTTATTCTATGTGATAACAGTTCTATTGTGAGAATAATTGCTCCTGTATGCTAGGATATATATATATTTTTTCTATTTTATTCTATTAGAAGCTTAAAGTTTTGTACAAATAATTGTTTGTGTTTGATGGAAAACCCTGTAGTTATATATCCAGTCTTAAAATACATTGCTTTATTCCTAAAGTAATTAGTTACTATATATTAGCATAATACATACAAATAATTATGCTAGATTTTATGAGACAAAAACAATTTAAAATGATTTTTAAAAGCATATTTCCTGTTTGTGGATTACATAATTTAATAAATAGATATTTCTCCAATGCCTCTTAAATCTTCTCTGGTAAAAATTGACCTTTAAAATGTCTGTCTTATGTAACAACGAGCATCAAATAAGGGTATGCTGGTGTTTTTCATAGCCTGAAGACTCAAGCCTATCATATTTTCCTATCTTCTCCTGTATTTTCTCACTCCTTTCTAATATCTTTAGCATGCTAATTCATTTTACAGTCACCTAATCACAGTCACCTTACACAAAATCACATGCATGTCTTAGTGTCGATTGCAGCTCCTCTTCATTTGCTTCCTTTACTAACTATGCAGACAGTGCCAGGGTCCTCCATCTTCCTCAATGCCCAAGCAAGCCTCACCTTGGTTCTCTTCCCAACCCTACCTCCTGGTTAGGCTTCTGGAAAGAGTAATTCTAACCCAGTAAAAGGGCAGGAGAAACTTTCAAATCATGTTTTTAGATAATTCTTGCAAAGGATTTGACATTTGCTGGTACCCTAGAAAAAATATAAAATATTTGGTATTTTTAGGGTTATGGGCTAGGGATTTACCATCTTTCTTTTATCCTTTACTTTGTTTTATCATTCTGATTAAGTATGTAATTTGTGGCCAGGTATTGGCTAGGAGTCCTGTTTTGTTTTTTTGTTTGTTTGTTTGTTTTTTAGACGGAGTCTAGCTCTGTCGCCCAGGAGTCAGTGGCACAATCTCGGCTCACTGCAACCTCCGCCTCCCAGGTTCACGCCATTCATCATTCTCCTGCTTCAGCCTCCTGAGTCGCTGGGATTATAGGCATGCCCTGCCTTGTTTTTGTGTTTTTGAGATGGAGTTTTACTCTTGTTGCCGAGGCTGGAGGGCAATGGTGCCATCTCGGCTCACTGCAACCTCCACATCCTGGGTTCAAGTGATTCTCCTGCCTCAGCCTCCCAAGTAGCTGGGATTACACGTGCCTGCCTGTAAAAACTGACCTTTAAAATGTCTGTCTTAGTAACAACGAGCATCAAATAATTTTGATTATCCACACCTGGATAATTTTGTATTTTTAGTAGAGATGGGGTTTTCCCATGTTGGTCAGGCTGGTCTCAAACTCCTGAACTCAGGTGATCTGCCTGACTCGGCCTCCCAAAGTACTGGGATTACAGGCATGAACCATTGTGCCCGGCCAGGTCATGCTATTATTATTGACATGAGCAAAGAAGTAATGGTTGAGCAAGCAGAGTTCACCGTCTTTATTGTCTAGAATTTCTATGCCTGGTTTCAAACAATATGAGATGGAATAATCGTGATGTAGCCTCTATTTATTAATCCACTTTCTTATTTTGCTATTTTTCATCAACTTCCACCTTTTCTTACACATGAACTTGCATTCTGGGATTATAGAGTTGTTAACACTTCCCCAGTATTATGCCTTTCCCAAATAAATCATGAAGCTTCACACCTCTGTAAATGTACATTTATTTTTGCGATTTAAACAAGATCCTTTATTTTTTCAGCTTAAGGACCTTCCATGTATTCTGTCAACTCAGCTCAGAAATTATCTTCTCTATGAAAATTTGTTGCTACAATTTTTTACCTTAATATACACGATCTATAATTTGCCTATAATTCTAGTATTACATGTATACTAACGTTACATGTATACATGTAATTACATCTGTCTTAACAGGCTATTATCATAGTATGAAAGGTTTTTGAAGGCAGAAATTATATTTTATTCAGCAATGTATCAGAAACTAACAGATGTTTTACATAAGATGTCCCATAAATATTATTCAGTCACCAACAACTGATTGACTAAATACATATAGGGAATGGCAGTTTTCAAACAAATACAGACTGGAGGACAACAATATTGACTTTAAAAATGACTGTCCTTCCTTTCCAAATGAAATATTGCCAAGATGGTACTCTCATACCCCTGAATTATGAACTTAACATATCTTTATTATCACGTTTAATAAATAGTATCTATTATATATCATTTTATAAAATAAACCTACTTTTAATATTATTCATTCAAAGAATATAGGTGGCAAACATGGCTCTTCTCTGGTTGAGAACACTCTCTAGCTATATAAGGGAACATAGCCCTGGCTGTGCCATGTAGAGCAGACCATAATGGAGACTCCTACAGCTTGCAAAATTAACAGTTAACTACGTTATCTAGGTGACCTTAGAGTTTAAAGACTGTAGAGGTACTAAGCATCACTATGATTTAGCATCTTTAAAATAGTACTAGTGTTAAAAGATTCAAACTGTTCAACTCCCACTTGTGAGTGAGAACATGTGGTGTTTGCTTTTCTGTTCTTGTATTGGTTTGCTGAGAGTGATGGTTTCCAGCTTCATCCATGTCCCTGCAAAGAACATGAACTCATCCTTTTTTATGGCTGCGTAGTATTCCATGGTGTATATGTGCCACATTTTCTTTATCCAGTCTATCACTGATGGACATTTGGGTTGGTTCCAAGTCTTTGCTATTGTGAACACTGTTACAATAAACATACGTGTGCATGTGTCTTTATAGTAGAATGATTTATAATCCTTTGGGTATATACCCAGTAATGGGATTGCTGGGTCAAATGGTATTTCTGGTTTTAGATTGTTGAGGAATCACCACAATGTTTTCCACAATGGTTGAACTAATTTACATTCCCATAAACAGTGGAAAAGCGTTCCTATTTCTCCACATCCTCTCCAGCATCTGGAGAGGATGTTGTTTCCTCACTTTTTAATGATCCATTCTAAATGTCATGAGATGGTATCTCATTGTGGTTTTGATTTGCACTTCTCTAATGACCAGTGATAATGAGCTTTTTATCATATGTTTGTTGGCTGCATAAATGTCTTCGAGAAGTGTCTGTTCACTTCTTTTGAGAAGTGTCTGTTGCCAACTTTTTGATGGGGTGGTTTGTTTTATGTTATAAATTTGTTGAAGTTTCTTGTAGATTCTGGACATTGGTCCTTTGTCAGATGGATAGATTGCAAAAATTTTCTCCCATTCTGTATGTTGCCTGTTCACTCTGATGATAGTTTTATTGCTGTGCAGAAGCTCATTAGTTTTAATTATATCCCATTTGTCAATTTTGGCTTTTGTTGCCATTGCTTTTGGTATTTTAGTCATGAAGTCTTTGTCCAAGCCTATGTGCTGAATTGTATTGTCTAGGTTTTCAGGAGTTCGAGAACAGCCTGGCCAACATGGTGAAACCCTGTCTCTACTAAAAATACAAAAAAAAAAAAAAAATTAGCCATGCCTGGTGGTGGGCACCTGCAATCCCAGCTACTTGGGAGGCTGAGGCAGGAGAATCGCTTGAACCCAGGAGGCAGAGGTTGCAGTGAGCCAGGGTTGCATCACTGCACACCAGCCTGGGCCACAGAGTGAGACTCCATCTCAAAAAAGATATATGCAAAAATATGCTGCATGTTTTGAAATAGGATAATTGTTCTTTTGAAAGGGAGTATGTGCCCTTCTTCAAAGCCCTGATAGAAAAAAAAGAAGCCAAACACAGTCTCTAAAAATATAAAACAAGAAATCTTTGCATTAATCAAATCAAATCATACTACTGGCTAAGCAAAACAAGACTGTGTCAGGGTGCCTTATTGATTACTGGTTGATCAAAAGAAAAGAATTCTCATTCATAATTTCTCTTGCTCTCCATTTGCACTGTTTGATTATCCTTGACATTCCTAGTTCTTTATACTCACTTTGCTACAGGATTCTCATCTCCTTCAGTTTTGAATACTCTACTGTGTCCCTTGCCTTTTTGACCTCAACATTCCAGTATAGCTCTTCTTGCAAACTGCATTTATCTTTAGAAGTAAGAAAACTAATTTCCTCTAGCCCTAGGCTGTCAAAAGGCCTCCATATGTGGGACTAGCCTCTTCCACTGTTACCAGGGGACAGGAGGAGAGAACACTGAAATATTTGGATTGTCCCCCAAAAAAGTTATGTTACACAAACAACTTTATTTTTTTAGATTTGGGGGAATTTTTTTCTCAAGTATTTTAAGAGAGCAGGCAAAAAAGAAATGTCAGATTTCAGGATACTTCTTTCACAATGAGAAGATACACAAAACATTCTCTGTTGGATAATACTGTAAAATAATTTATTTTTTATATTTCTACCTAATTTTATTCATATCTTGTTAGCTCCTGATACTATGTTTACAACTAAAAAACCATCAACTGTCAAGAGTTGACAACATACATCATTTGGAAGAATAAACCATAATATTGCATTACAGGAAATATATGGTTATACAGATATTTAGCCATGAAAAACATTTTTACATAGGCCTTCATACTGGATTCATGGAATATCAGAATTTATACTGTCAATGTATCTCTAAAGCAAAAAGAATAATAGTTTTCATAAAGTTATTTCTTGTTGTATGTTATATCCAGGAAATTGAAAATCATGACCTAAATCGGCACTTAATTAAAGCAATTATTTGGCACATAAAAATAATTTGGTCAAAGCAAAATCTCTCTCATATGTTCTGGCATAATTGAAGTCAATTCTGGGCTATTAAGAATAAATTGGCTCTGTATTCCTCAAATAATCCATGAAGTCCATAATATTATGTGAAAAACATAAATCCTAACCAACACTTTAACCTAGATGATGACTATTCTATTATGACACCAGAGTTGGGAAATTTAAAAATTATCATTAAATCTCAGGCCAGGCGCGGTGGCTCACGCCTGTAATCCCAGCACTCTGGGAGGCCGAGGCGGGTGGATCACGAGGTCAGGAGATGGAGACCATCCTGGCTAACATGGTGAAACCCCGTCTCTACTAAAAATACAAAAAATTAGCCGAGCGCAGTGGTGGGTGCCTGTAGTCCCAGCTACTTGGGAGGCTGAGGCAGGAGAATGGTGTGAACCCGGGAGGCGGAGCTTGTAGTGAGCCAAGATTGCGCCACTGCACTCCAGCCTGGGTGACAGAGCCAGACTCTGTCTCAAAAAAAAATAATAATAATAATCATTAAATCATAAAAATTATCATTTATCATAAAACTATATTAATTTATTGATACAAAGGACTATTAAGTAATAATTAGTTCATGTTCTGCCATTCTGTAAGGCAACTCAATACATCTACTTTTTTTATATTTCCAGCAAACTGATTTATTTCCCTAAATATAAAAAAAATTTTTTAAGTATCAAAATGACCCATAACTTAGACAGAAAACTGGGATGAGGGTGCTTAGCATATTTTTCCACTTAAAATGTAGTCCATTCACTTTCTATAGCAGATACTTTTTTATATTGTAGTTTGCATAGTAAAATTAATACTCGTGTATTTTTTCCAAATTTATTCAGCATCATAGTGAAAATGAATGCCTAAATTCTTTATTATTATTATTATTATTATTATACTTTAAGTTTTAGGGTACATGTGCACAACGTGCAGGTTTGTTACATATGTATACATGTGCCATGTTAGTGTGCTGCACCCATTAACTCGTCATCTAGCATTAGGTATATCTCCTAATGCTGTCCCTCCCCCCTCCCCTGACCCCACAACAGTCCCCGGAGTTGATGTTCCCCTTCCTGTGTCCATGTGTTCTCATTGTTCAATTCCCACCTATGAGTGAGAACATGCGGTGTTTGGTTTTTTGTCCTTGCGATAGTTTACTGAGAATGATGGTTTCCAGTTTCATCCATGTCCCTACAAAGGACATGAACTCATCGTTTTTTATGGCTGCATAGTATTCCATGGTGTATATGTGCCACATTTTCTTAATCCAGTCTATCGTTGTTGGACATTTGGGTTGGTTCCAAGTCTTTGCTATTGTGAATAGTGCCGCAATAAACATGTGTGCATGTGTCTTTATAGCAGCATGATTTATAATCCTTTGGGTATATACCCAGTAATGGGATGGCTGGGTCGAATGGTATTTCTAGTTCTAGATCCCTGAGGAATCGCCACACTGACTTCCACAATGGTTGAACTAGTTTACAGTCCCACCAAGAGTGTAAAAGTGTTCCTATTTCTCCACATCCTCTCCAGCACCTGTTGTTTCCTGACTTTTTAATGATGGCCATTTTAACTGGTATGAGATGGTATCTCATTGTGGTTTTGATTTGCATTTCTCTGATGGCCAGTGATGATGAGCATTTTTTCATGTGTTTTTTGGCTGCATAAATGTCTCCTTTTGAGAAGTGTCTGTTCATGTCCTTTGCCCCCTTTTTGATGGGTTTTTTTTTTCTTGTAAATTTGTTTGAGTTCATTGTAGATTCTGGATATTAGCCCTTTGTCAGATGAGTAGGTTGCAAAAATTTTCTCCCATTCTGTAGGTTGTCTGTTCACTCTGATGGTAGTTTCTTTTGCTGTACAGAAGCTCTTTAGTTTAATTAGATCCCATTTGTCAATTTTGGCTTTTGTTGCCATTGCTTTTGGTGTTTTAGACATGAAGTCCCTGCCCACAACTATGTCCTGAATGGTATTGCCTAGGTTTTCTTCTAGGGTTTTTATGGTTTTAGGTCTGACATGTAAGTCTTTAATCCATCTCGAATTAATTTTTGTATAAGGTGTAAGGAAGGGATCCAGTTTCAGCTTTCTACATATGGCTAGCCAGTTTTCCCAGCACCATTTATTAAATAGGGAATCCTTTCCCCATTTCTTGTTTTTATCAGGTTTGTCAGAGATCAGATAGTTGTAGATATGCGGCATTATTTCTGAGGGCTCTGTTCTGTTCCATTGATCTATGTCTCTGTTGTGGTACCAGTACCATGCTGTTTTGGTTACTGTAGCCTTGTAGTATAGTTTGAAGTCAGGTAGCGTGATGCCTCCAGCTTTGTTCTTTTGGCTTAGGATTGACTTGGTGATGCGGGCTCTTTTTTGGTTCCATATGAACTTTAAAGTAGTTTTTTCCAATTCTGTGAAGAAAGTCATTGGTAGCTTGATGGGGATGGCATTGAATCTATAAATTACCTTGGGCAGTATGGCCATTTTCACTATATTGATTCTTCCAACCCATGAGCATGGAATGTTCTTCCATTTGTATATATCCTCTTTTATTTCATTGAACAGTGGTTTGTAGTTCTCCTTGAAGAGGTCCTTCACATCCCTTATAAGTTGGATTCCTAGGTATTTTATTCACTTTGAAGCAATTGTGAATGGGAGTTCACTTATGATTTGGCTCTCTGTTTGCCTGTGATTAGTGTACAAGAATGCTTGTGATTTTTGTACACTGATTTTGTATCCTGAGACTTTGCTGAAGTTGCTAATCAGCTTATGGAGATTTTGGGCTGAGACGATGGGGTTTTCTAGATATACAATCATGTCATCTGCAAACAGGGACAATTTGACCTCCTCTTTTCCTAATTGAATACCCTTTATTTCCTTCTCCTACCTGATTGCCCTGGCCAGGACTTCCAGCACTATGTTGAATAGGAGTGGTGAGAGAGGGTATCCCTGTCTTGTGCCAGTTTTCAAAGGGAATGCTTCCAGTTTTTGCCCATTCAGTATGATATTGGCTGTGGGTTTGTCATAGATAGCTCTTATGATTTTGAGATACGTCCCATCAATACCTAATTTATTGAGAGTTTTTAGCATGAAGGGTTGTTGAATTTTGTCAAAGGCCTTTTCTGCATCTATTGAGATAATCAAGTGGTTTTTGTCTTTGGTTCTGTTTATATGCTGGATTACATTTATTGATTTGCATATGTTGAACCAGCCTTGCATCCCAGGGATGAAGCCCACTTGATCATGGTGTATAAGCTTTTTGATGTGCTGCTGGATTCGGTTTGCCAGTATTTTATTGAGGATTTTTGCATCAATGTTCATCAAGGATATTGGTCTGAAATTCTCTTTTTTGGTTATGTCTCTGCCAGACTTTGGTATCAGGATGATGCTGGCCTCATAAAATGTGTTAGGGAGGATTCCCTCTTTTTCTATCGATTGGAATAGTTTCAGAAGGAATGGTACCAGTTCCTCCTTGTACCTCTGGTAGAATTCGGCTGTGAATCCATCAGGTCCTGGACTCCTTTTGGTTGATAAGCTATTGATTATTGCCACAATTTCAGAGCCTGTTATTGGTCTATTCAGAGATTCAACTTCTTCCTGGTTTAGTCTTGGGAGGGTGTATTTGTCAAGGAATTTATCCATTTCTTCTAGATTTTCTAGTTTATTTGCATAGAGGTGTTTGCAGTATTCTCTGATGGTAGATTGTATTTCTGTGGGATCGGTGGTGATATCCCCTTTTTCATTTTTTATTGCGTCTATTTGATTCTTCTCTCTTTTTTTCTTTATTAGTCTTGCTAGTGGTCTATCAATTTTGTTGATCTTTTCAAAAAACCAGCTCCTGGATTCATTAATTTTTTGAAGGGTTTTTTGTGTCTTTATTTCCTTCAGTTCTGCTCTGATTTTACTTATTTCTAGCCTTCTGCTAGCTTTTGAATGTGTTTGCTCTTGCTTTTCTAGTTCTTTTAATTGTGATGTTAGGGTGTCAATTTTGGATCTTTCCTGCTTTCTCTTGTGGGCATTTAGTGCTATAAATTTCCCTCTACACACTGCTTTGAATGTGTCCCAGAGATTCTGGTATGTTGTGTCTTTGTTCTCGTTGGTTTCAAAGAACATCTTTATTTCTGCCTTCATTTCATTATGTACCCAATAGTCATTCAGGAGCAGGTTGTTCAGTTTCCATGTAGTTGAGTGGTTTTGAGTGTTTCTTAATACTGAGTTCTAGTTTGATTGCACTGTGGTCTGAGAGACAGTTTGTTATAATTTCTGTTCTTTTACATTTGCTGAGGAGAGCTTTACTTCCAACTATGTAGTCAATTTTGGAATAGGTGTGGTGTGGTGCTGAAAAAAATATATATTCTGTTGATTTGGGGTGGAGAGTTCTGTAGATGTCTATTAGGTCCACTTTGTGCAGAGCTGAGTTCAATTCCTGGATATCCTTGTTAACTTTCTGTCACGTTGATCTGTCTAACGTTGACAGTGGGGTGTTAAAATCTCCCATTATTATTGTGTGGGAGTTTAAGTCCCTTTGTAGGTCACTGAGGACTTGCTTTATGAATCTGGGTGCTCCTGTGTTGGGTGCATATATATTTAGGATAGTTAGCTCTTCTTGTTGAATTGATCCCTTTACCATTATGTAATGGCCTTCTTTGTCTCTTTTGATCTTTGTTGGTTTAAAGTCTATTTTATCAGAGACTAGGATTGGATTGCAACCCCTGCCTTTTTTTGTTTTCCATTTGCTTGATAGATCATCCTCCATTCCTTTATTTTGAGTCTGTGTGTGTCTCTGCACATGAGATGGGTTTCCTAAATACAGCACACTGATGGGTCTTGACTCCTTATCCAGTTTGCCAGTCTGTGTCTTTTAATTGGAGCATTTAGCCCATTTACATTGAAAGTTAATATTGTTATGTGTGAATTTGATCCTGTCATTATGATGTTAGTTGGTTATTTTGCTCGTTAGTTGATGCAGTTTCTTCCTAGCCTCGATGGTCTTTACAATTTGGCATGTTTTTGCAGGGGCTGGTACCGGTTGTTCCTTTCTATGTTTAGTGCTCCCTTCAGGAGCTCTTTTAGGGCAAGCCTGGTGGTGACAAAATCACTCAGCATTTGCTTGTCTGTAAAGTATTTTATTTCTCCTTCACTTATGAAGCTTAGTTTGGCTGGATATGAAATTCTGGGTTGAAAATTCTTTTCTTTAAGAATGTTGAATATCGGCCCCCACTCTCTTCTGGCTTGTAGAGTTTCTGCCAAGAGATCAGCTGTTAGTCTGATCGGCTTCCCTTTGTGGGTAACCCGACCTTTCTCTCTGGCCACCCTTAACATTTTTTCCTTCATTTCAACTTTGGTGAATCTGACAATTATGTGTCTTGGAGTTGCTCTTCTCAAGGAGTATCTTTGTGGCGTTCTCTGTATTTCCTGAATCTGAATGTTGGCCTGCCTTGCTAGATTGGGGAAGTTCTCCTGGATAATATCTTGTGGAGTGTTTTCCAACTTGGTTCCATTCTCCCCGTCATTTTCAGGTACACCAATCAGACGTAGGTTTGGTCTTTTCACATAGTCCCAAATTTCTTGGAGGCTTTGTTCGTTTCTTTTTATGCTTTTTTCTCTAAACTTCCCTTCTCACTTGATTTCATTCATTTCATCTTCCATCAGCGATACCCTTTCTTCCAGTTGATCGCATCAGCTACCGAGGCTTCTGCAATCTTCGCGTAGTTCTCGAAACTTGGCTTTCAGCTCCATCAGCTCCTTTAAGCCCTTCTCTCCATTGGTTATTCTAGTTATCCATTCGTCTACTTTTTTTTTAAAGTTTTTAACTTCTTTGCTATTGTTTTGATTTTCCTCCCGTAGCTCGGAGTAGTTTGATCGTCTGAAGCCTTCTTCTCTCAACTCGTCAAAGTCATTCTCCGTCCAGCTTTGTTCCGTTGCTGGTGAGGAACTGCGTTCCTTTGGAGGAGGGGAGGTGCTCTGCTTTTTAGAGTTTCCAGTTTTTCTGCTCTGTTTTTTCCCCATCTTTGTGGTTTTATCTACTTTTGGTCTTTGATGATGGTGATGTACAGATGGGTTTTTGGTGTGGATGTCCTTTCTGTTTGTTAGTTTTCCTTCTCCCAAACAGGACCCTCAGCTGCAGGTCTGTTGGAGTTTGCTAGAGGTCCACTCCAGACCCTGTTTGGCTGGGTGTCAGCAGCGGTGGCTGCAGAACAGCAGATTTTCGTGAGACCACAAATTCAACTGTCTGATAGTTCCTCTGGAAGTTTTGTCTCAGAGGAGTACCCGGCCGAGTGAGGTGTCAGTATGTCCCTACTGGGGGTTGCCTCCCAGTTAAGTTAGGCTGCTCGGGGGCTAGGGAACCACTTTAGGAGGCAGTCTGTCCGTTCTGAGATCTCCAGCTGCGTGCTGGGAGAACCACTACTCTCTTCAAAGCTGTCAGTCAGATAGGGACATTTAAGTCTTCAGAGGTTCCTGCTGAATTTTTGTTTGTCTGTGCCCTGCCTCCAGAGGTGGAGCCTACAGAGGCAGGCAGGCCTCCTTGAGCTGTGGTGGGCTCCACCCAGTTCTAGCTTCCTGGCTGCTTTGTTTATCTAAGCAAGCCTGGGCAATGGCGGGCGCCCCTCCCCCAGCCTTGCTGCCACCTTGCAGTTTGATCTCAGACTGCTGTGCTAGCAATCAGCGAGACTCTGTGGGCATAGGACCCTCCAAGCCAGGTGCGGGACACAATCTCCTGGTGTGCCGTTTTCCAGGCCCATTGGAAAAGCGTAGTATTAGGGTGGGACTGACCCGATTTTCCAGGTGCCGTTTGTTACCCCTTTCTTTGACTAGGAAAGGGAACTCCCTGACCCCTCGTGCTTCCCAAGTGAGGCAATGCCTCGCCCTGCTTCGGCTCGTGCACAGTGTGCTGCACCAACTGTCCTGCACCCACTGTTTGGCACTCCCTAATGAGATGAACCCGGTACCTGAAACGGAAATGCAGAAATCACCCGTCTTCTGTGTCGCTCATGCTGGGAGCTGTAGACCAAAGCTGTTCCTATTCGGCCGTCTTTCAAGTATTATTAAGAATATCAAGGTGGCAACAGCAGAGCAGTAAATCATGAGACCTTTCCGAAGATACGTTAAGAATTTGTTCATGATCCCAAAGCTAATAAGTAGAAAAGCTGAGATCTGAACTCTGATAATTTTCAACTGCAGCCTGTGCTTACATTTTATATGCTATAATTCTTCTTCTCCTCACTGCATCATAGAAGACCTAAGTAAAAATGAAGATTATTTCTATGATGCATAACCTATCAGAAAAAGTCTTGAATTATAATAAACATGTAAATCATTTTTTCTTTTTTCTTTTTTTTTTTTTTTTTTAAGACAGAGTTTCTCTCTTGTTGCCCAAGCTGGAGTGCAATGGCATGATCTCGGCTCACCGCAACAGCCGCCTCCCTGGTTAAAGTGATTCTCCTGCTTCAGCCTCCCAAGTAGCTGGGATTACAGGGATGTGGCACCATGCCCAGCTAATTTTTGTATTTTCAGTAGAGACAGGGTTTCTCCATGTTAGTCAGGCTAGTCTTGAACTTCCGACTTCAGGTTATCCACCCACCTCGGCCTCCCAGAGTGCTGGGGTTACAGGCCTGAGTCACCGTGCCTGGCCAATCATTTCTACTTTTTAAACATACACTTAACAGCCTAATGCTATCAGTTTCATTATCCTTTTACAATAGTTTTGTATATGCAAGTTATTCTTTATTCTCCTCCAAACCACAGTGCTTCAGGTTAACATATTCTGACTCAAGTTTAGCATACTCTGTTTCTCCTTCAAATCTAGATGAGAAGTAATAGTGAAAATCACACTATATTTTTAGCGGAAACAATAAAAACTCTTTTCCTAAAAATTTGTATTGAATTACTTATTGAAAGCTAATAATTTTACATTAGAAATTACATAAAATACCTTTTGATAATGAATAATATATTTTATTATTGATATACAGAATATTAACTACCTATGTTTTCATACAGGATTCATTTATTTTTATTTAACACTTAAAAGTTTTGGTATAATTATATATATAATATATAATATATTGATTATGATATATAATTAATACACTATAAATATAATAAGACTATATAATAAATATATTTATATATTTACTATGTATTGATTATATGTATGATATATAATAAATATATATTATTATATGTATCTAATCTCTTACATTAATTATAATAGATAATTATATATCATAATGTGTAATTAATATGAGATTGCACATATGTAACATATATATTTATATAATATATATTTATGCCAAAATGCTCGGGTTAAATGAAACTTAAAATGTTACCTTTTTAACATTATTTAATCTACTATAATATTTTTATTAATATTTCTTTAACAATCAACGACATATATTTTAGCAGTGTGGGGTGTTATATTCTAAACAAAAATATAAAATCACAAAAATTGTGATTTTAAAGTGCTAATAAGAATATTTTAATAACTTTTTAAAATTCATTGACAAATTGCTGAAATATGTACATATGTATGTATATAAGGAGATTTAAAGTTTAGAGAAAAATCGAATTAAAACACAAAAATAATAAATATAAATTTTAGTTTTCAACATGGTCTCTATCACGTTCAAGACAGTTTTGTAAGTGATGATACCAACCACTTAGTCCATCCCTAAAGACCAGAGAGTCCTGGGAAATTAATCATATCAGTGACGTTTTTATTTGAAGAAAAATGGATGCCCTTTGTAGATTTTGTAAGATTAAGAAACAAAAACAAGTCAAAAGGCACTACGTCAAGACAGTAAAGTGAATGCCTAATGACTTTCCATCAGAACTCTTACAAAATTACCTTTGATGAGAGGAATGAGCAGGAGCATTGTTTCGGTGGAGAAGCACTCTCCAATGAAGCCTTCTAGGGTGTTTTTCTGCTAAAACTTTGGCTAAATTTCCCAGAACGCTTTCCCAACAAGCAAATGTTATCATCCTTTGGTCCTCCAGAAAGACAAGCAAAATACCTTGAGCATCTCACAAAACTGTTGCCATCACCTTTGTACTTGACTAAGAATCTGTTTTTGTTATGACTGTACCACCTCTTGGTAGCTGTTGTTTTTATTGTGCGTTGTTTTCAGAATCATACCGTTAAAGCCATCTGTTGGTAGAACGCTTTGAAGAAATGCTTCAGGGTTTCGATCACACTTGTTTGCAATTCCATTGAATGCTTTGCTCTTGTCTTCACCTGATCTGGGCACAACAGTTTTGGCACCTATCGAGTGGAAATTTTGCTCAATTTTAATTTTTAGGTCAGAATTCTGTAAGCTGAACCAGTTAAGATGTCTGTAGTGTTGGCTATCATTTCTGTCGTTAATCATTAGTCCTCTTCATATGGGCAAGAAGAAAATTAATTTTTTTCTTACAGATTGTTCTAGATGGTCTGTAATGGTGGGCTTTATCTTCAACATCATCTCGCCCCTTCTTAAAATGAGTCCATTTGCAAACTGCTGATTTATATAGGGCATTAACCCCATAAACTTTCCACAAACATCAATGATTTCATCATTTTTTCACCCAAGCATCACCATAAATTTGATGATTGTTCTTGCTTCCACTTTAGGAGAATTCATGTTGCTCTGATGGGGGCTCTTTGCAAACTGATGCTTTATTTTTTTAGTACCTCAAATTGGATCCTGTTAAGATATGTTACAACAAGTTAGTGTAAGTTTATTTTGGTGCAAACAAATTTTGAAATCCATGCATAGTCTTTTTCATAATATATATTTTTCATGAACTTTTTAAAGACCTCTTCTTATGTACGTGTGTGTGTTGTGTATAAAATTAGTTTTAATTATTTCAACATGATGTTATTTAGTTATTGAGTACAATAAAATTTTGTCTATAGAAAATACTCTTATTCCAAAAAATTATTTTTGTACTTGATTAATATGTAAAAAAAGATAATTTATTGGTATTATGTGTCATATGAACTTATATTTACATAAGTTGTTTTTATAACTAGTACCAGCATACTGAAATTGATTTATGAATAAAATTAATCTTTAGTCTCTTTTCTTTAAAAATAACACAAGAAAGATAGAAACAATGAGACCCAGAATGAATGAAGGTAAAAGAGAGAGAGTGAGCGAGAGAGAGAAAGAGAGAGAGAGAGAGAAAGAGACAGTAAGAGAGAAAGCAAGTCCTGGTGTGAAAATATACTTGTCTGTTTTATCCAAAGATGAAATAGCTAACTGAGGTGTCCACAATAAAAATGAATATTATGATTTCTTTTTAGTTTTGAAGAAGGAAAAATTAATAAATTTTTTATGCAATGGTGCTATGAATCAAATATACTCCCAGATTATTTAAATGTGCTATATTAAAAATATATTGCCTTTAAATAAGTGTAGTTATTCATGTGTTTCACTGAGAAACATAACCAAATTGGTCAAATAAATTGCACTACTGTCAATAGGCTCAAAGCACAGTTTGATTATAAGGTCATTTTTTATACACCACAGCACATGAACATGCTAATGTGGTTTAACCAACGATTTACTTTTACAAACAATAGGAAATAGAATCATTGGTCCAATATTTATGATACAAGTTGAAATATAATTTATTTTTAAAAAGGGTCAGTTGTGTAGGACATCCTCATTTAATTTGATTTTTCTTGAGTTCATTGACAAATTGCTAATTTCTTCAAATCACTTAAATACATTAATTGTATCTATTTAATTTCACTGTACTAAATTTAGTGTTTGGAAATTATGTTATTAGACTTTTTTTCAGAAATTAACTGTGATTCATAATAAAACCAGTATGATTAAACGAAAAATTATGATTTTAAAGTGTTAAGGTTATTTTAATAACTTTCTGAATAAAGCTTTATTTTATTTAGCATGCACTTTGACCTTTCAGACTGTGTTAGTCTATGTTCACACTGCTATAAAGAGCTACCTGAGACTGGGTAATTTCTAAAGAAAAGAGGTTTAATTGACTACAGTTCCACAGCCACATGGCTGGGGAGGCCTCAGGAAACACAATCATGGCGGAAATGAAAGGGGAAGCAAGGCACCTCTTACATGGTGACAGGAGAGAGAAGAAAGCATGAATGGGGAAGTGCAACACACTTTCAAACAACCAGATCTTTTGAGAACTCACTCACTATCATGAGAACAGCAGGGGGATATCCACTCCCATGATTCAATCACCTCCCACCAGGACCCTCCCTTGACATATGATTATTACAATCGGAGATCAGATTTGGGTGGGGACACAGTCAAATTGTATGACCGACCAAGCTGGAATTGCCCATAAAAATATAGTTTTCAGAAGAATCTTGTGAGTTTGCATAGATTTTATGTGTATTTACTCTATTTGGAGAAAAATCTTGCCTACAGATATTTCTACAGTCATACCTTCTCTATTTTGGGTTATTTCTGCTGCAGGTACAAGGGACAGTTCCCCAAAGCTTCCTAGAGACCCTCTAGTTTTACTAGTATTAGTGAGAAGATCTGAGGCACACACATAATCTCCTGTGAATGGACTCTCTGGCCTTTTGATCATTGAGCAGCTTAAGTTTGTATAGGAATACACATTTTTCCTGCACCACTCTTTTGTAAATTGTCTCAATTTTAATCTGGTTACACCAGGCATTTTCTAAATCAAGTCCTCATTTTATTTTACTTAATGATTATTTTCTCAATTTATCTGTCCCCTCATGCATTTTACTGTAAGCAGCAAGAAGAAACCAGGTGACATCTTCAACACTCTGCTTGGAAATCATCTCAGTTAAATATCAACATTCATCATTTAACAGGAGTGTTCACTCCTTTGGCTTCCATGGGCTAAACTGAATGAAGAATAATTGTCTTGGGCCACACATAAAATACACTAACACTGGTTACAGCGGATGAGCTAAAAACATGTCACAAAAAAACATAATATTTTAAGAACGTTTTACAAGTTTGTGTTGTAAATTCTACACTTTCTGCTACTATATAACAAGGATCTCTAATTATCTAATTTCCAATAACAAGTGCTCACTTTCTGTTGAACCCTCAAAAGCAACATCTTCAACACTCATATTTCTTGCATCAGTTTGCTCAAGGACATGTACACTTTTTCTTATGCTCCTTAAAGTTCTTCTAGTCTCCACTCACTGACCACTTCCAAAGACACTCTCACATTTTAAGTTTCTGTTAAGATAGCAACCCACTTCCAAGTACCAAGATCTGTGTTTTCTTACTGTTGCGCAACAAATGACCACACATTTAGCAGCTTGCAGCCACTAATCCACTGTCTCACAGTTCTGTAGATCATAAGTTTCTTGGACTTGTCTGGGTTCTCATAAGAACCACAGAAAGTTAAATTCAAATTGTTGGTTGGGCTGGGCTCTTATCTGAAGGCTCTGGGCAATAATTCTTTTCCAAGCTCATTAAGGTTGCAGAAATAATCTATTTTCTTGTTTTTGCAAGTCTGAGGTAACTTTTTCTTTGCTGGCTGTCAACTGGGGTCTGCTTTCCACATATACAGGCTACCTGCATTTCCTCTCATGAGACCTCTATCTTCAAACCAGAAGTGATCTGCGGAATTGTTCTCACACTTCCAAACTTTGTGACTTCCTCCATCATTAGCAAGAGAAAATTCTGCTTTTTAAGGAGTCACATAATTAGACTCAGTGAGAACATCTACTTTCTTCCATATTATGTAACAAAAACACAAGAGTAATACCACAATGTGAAGTTCATTGGGACTGTCTTAACGTGCTTCCTAACACATCTAACAATTTAGAATTCAGTGATTTGAGCTATGACCAGGCCTTGAGAAAAATCAAGGTTTTCACTATATGGAACTTAATTTTAAGGACAGTTCAACTTCATGACAGCTATCTATCTGAATAGATTACTGCAAAATTAAATTTATCATTAATTGGTTCACACTCACCAGGATTCCGTTTCTCCACTACTTTGCCCTACCAAGTAACAAATACTACCACTTTTCTACCTCAACTACCTTGCTCTGCCACAAAACTATTTACAAAAACTAGCCCTTTTAGTTAGAACCTAGGCTATGGCAAATATTTAAAAGAGAAAATCATGGCAGGCCTTGTCCTTGTCCTAAGATAAAGCTTATTTATAAACTGGTGTAATTTTGATATATTATTTACTACCCCAAACAGAAAACTACTATATGTATTAAAAACAAAACAAAACAAAAACAAAAAAAATCACTTCTCATCTTGTGTGTGTCCTAGCAATATATTGTAGAAATGGCAGATATTAGTCATATTGAGGCCAGACTACATCCATTAAAGAATTCCTACATTTCTTACAAACTGGTCAAATTCTATTACATTCAGGATCACCTTCCCGGGCCTATAGGATAGCATGGGTGAAATCTGTTGTTTTACGATACTGTTTAATTCTAATTCTTTTTCTTTTCTTTTTCTTTTTATTTATTTATTTTTTTATTTTTTTGGAGTCTTGCTCTGTCTCCCAGGCTGGAGTGCAGTGAGGCGATCTCAGCTTACTGCAACCTCTGCCTCCCAGGTTCAAGTGATTATCCTGCCTCAGCCTCCAGAGTAGCTGGGATTACAGATTTGCGCCACCACATCCGGCTAATTTTTGTATTTTTAGTAGAGACAAGGTTTCACCATGTTGGTCAGGCTAGTCTCAAACTCCTGACCTTGTGATCTGCATGCTTCGGCATCCCAAAGTGCTGGGATTACAGGTGTGAGCCACCACAACTGGCCTAATTCTTCTTTTTGTTGTGTATCGTTGCAAAATTAACTCTTCTTAGTGAGGTTTATCCATTAAATTGAGGGTTAATAGTAGAATGTCAAAATATGCAATATATTTAAATGATCTTCTTCCTCATTTATAACCAATTTCAAGCATCTTTTTTGATATTATTGAAGAAATTATATTTCTTCTCTATTTCATTAGGGAATGAAATAATCAAGCTATGGTTGATATTTCTTTATACATTTCTGTTTCTTATATCCTGATTCACGATTCTAATTAATTAATATTATAATGGGCTATTTTCTGTGACTGAACTAGGGGAATATTTTTCCTAGAAAGCAACTTTGCAACCTGGTCAGAATATTGGAGGACACCCTAAGAAAGACACACTATCTTAGTTTGTTTTCTGTTGCTTATGTCGGAATATCTGACTGCTACTTTATAAGGAAAATGGATTTATTTATTACAGTACAGAGGCTGGGAATTCTAAGGTTGAGGAGCTATATTCTAATGTGAGGCTCTTCTTGCTGGTGGGGACTCTATACAGAGTACCTAGGTGCCCCAGGGCACCACATAGTGAAGGGGCAGAGCATGCTAGCTCTGGTCACTCTTCTCATTCTAATAAAGCCACCACTCACACTCCTATGATAACCCATTTATCTATTATTAGATTAATCCACTCACAAGGGTGGAGCCCTCATAAAGGCCTCGTCTCTCAACAGTGCCATGTTGTGCATTCAATTTCAACATGAGTTATGGAAAGGACAAATATTCAAACTATAGCACAGCCTGAGAAATTGAAACATCTTTTCACTTCTTGTTTCAGAGACCAGCCTTTGAGTTAACTTCTAGAGTGAAAACACATATACACACACATAGATACCCACACAAACTCATACAACATATATCTCCTCATCACATTGAAATTTGAAAGCTAGGATAAAATGTCCAGAAAAAAGGATAAGACACATAATATGAAGACCTGCACTCAAGTAGATTAAGAGACAAAGTTTTTATTGTTTGTGTTTTGCAAAGGAAAAATAAAGTGAAATATGTTTCATAATACTACAAAAAAACAAAGTCTTTAAATCTATAACAAAACAAAGACTGAACTGCTCTGAAGCAATTCAGAAATGGACATACTTTTTAAATATCACATGGAAATGTTAGAAATGTTGAAAATAGCAGAAATTGATAGGGTCTAGTCTCCTGTGAAATTGAGCAATGCATATTCCCCAGCTTACAGAGAATAAAATAGATCAATGCTAGTCAGAAGCTAAAGTGTAAAGTGCTATCAGGCTAGGAGAATAAACAAAATTTATTATGCTGTTGCTATGTGAACAAACTCCTCCTGAGTGTGAGAGAGTTTTAACAAAAATTCCACTAGAAGTACAAATGCATGAACAACTGTAGTCTTCACAGTAAAAGAAGATTATTAAATATAGGTATTCATTTGAAGTACTTCTTTTCAATTTGTGTTTTATAGGGGTTGCTACTTAAAGCCTTGTGACCTCTCAATTATAGTCAAGAAACTCAGCCACTTCGGGAAGCTAGTGGGTTATTTTCTTACATTAAAAGGAAATGTCAAAGTCAGAATACTTATTAGACGAGTAATTCATGCAAACTGCTCTTTAGATACCATGTTTACTTTCTCACAAGAGTATGTTCTTTATCAGAATTTCTTTCTTCAAAAGACACAATTAAAAAATGGAAATACAAGTCACTAGGTGTGATGTAAGACTTATAAAACACAAAACTGATAGACTGGTGTTTAATATGTATGTGTGTGTATGTATATGTATGTGCATATGTGTTCGTATATGTGTATGTGTACATATGTATATATGTATGCATATATATGTGTGTGTATCGATATATAAAGATTTTTTATAAATCAAGGACTGATAAACTAATTTAAAACTGGATAAGATACTTGAAGAGATACTGAGCCGAAAATATGAAAAAATAATCAACTACATTAACAGTCATATAAATGCACACTCATAATAAACAAGACATTGCTACTGACTCAATTGAACTATTATTCTTATAAGGAAAAGACTGGCAATGCCAAGTGTGTGTTTGTGAAGGTCTACAGTCTTTCATATAATATCAATGGGAGTCAAAATCTACCACTAGCTAAAATTCTTAAGAATTTTCTAGTAATGTAAAACATGAGTAAATAACTCATGGAAATGTGTGTAAATATTCATCAAAAGTTATAATAGTTTTATTCCAACATTATTCATAATTTAAAAAAGCAAATGTTCATCAACAGTAAAATGGATACATAATGGCATAGAATACTACACATCAAAGAAAACCAACTAACTAGAGACGTAAACAACATAAATGATTTTAGTCAACATAATGCTTAGCCAATAAAGCCAAATTCAAAAGAATATGCATTCTACAATTAATTTATATAAATTTCAAAAGCAGGCAAAATATATATATGGAACTGGAAGTTATCACAAGGTTGTCTTGGAGAATATGTAAGGGTGATCACTGAAAAGTTAAAAGGGAGGCTTCTAAGGTGAAGGTAATATTATAATTCATGACCTGGATGAAGTTTACATAGGTTCATTTTACATTAATGCATTGAAATGCATGCTTATGATATTTGCACTTTTGTGTACATAGGTTTTAATATTTGAAAATATAACACATGGACACAGGAAGGGGATCATCACACACCGGGGACTATTGTGGGGTTGGGGGGGTGTGGAGGGACAGCATTAGGAGATATACCTAATGCTAAATGACGAGTTAATGGGTGCAGCACACCAACATGGCACATGTATACATATGTAACAAACCTACACGTTGTGCACATGTACCCTAAAACTTAAAGTATAATAATAATAAAATTTAAAAAAAAGAAGAAGAAATACAGTCAAAGTAGGGCCGGGCGCAGTGGTCCACGCCTATAATCCCAGTACTTTGGGAGGCCAAGGCGGGCAGATCACGAGGTCAGGAGATGGAGACCATCCTGGCTAACACGGTGAAACCCCGTCTCTACTAAAAATAAAAAACATTAGCCGGGCATGGTGGCGGACGCCTGTAGTCCCAGCTACTCGGGAGGCTGAGGCAGGAGAATGGCGTGAACCTGGAGGCGGAGCTTGTAGTGAGCAGAGATCAGCCACTGCAGTCCAGCCTGGGGCGACAGAGCCAGACTCCATCTCGAAAGGAAGGAAGGAAGGAAGGAAGGAAGGAAGGAAGGAAGGAAGGAAGGAAGGAAGGAAGGAAGGGAGGGAAGGAAGATGTTCGAAGTATCCTAATAGAAATCATAATTACTTTTTAAATTTTTCTCCTTGAAAAAAATACAACCAATTATCCTCAATAATATAATATGCCATAGATATTGCATATCCTACAATCAAAGAAATGGGCATTGGAAATGTCTTTTAAATATTACCTAGAGTATTCATTGAGATTTACCTGTGAAGTAATAACTAGGCTATAAGTCAAAACACTAGTGCAGCCTTCTGAACTTTATTTTTCTTCTTAGATTAACCAATACATGGCACGAGAAGAGACAAAAATTTAGTAGTTTTTAAATATTTTCTTGACAGGTGTTGGTTATTCCAGTAAAAATTAGTCATTACTGTAATCGCATTTGTTAGTTTATATTTTGTGAGACTGTGTAACATAATATTTGAAAACATGAGGTTTTCCGACGGGGATGGGGACTGTACTCAAGCCTTGGCACTGACTCTTAACAGTTATTTGGCTTCACCACCCTGTTTCTCATGTCTTTATTGGGAAAGAGCTCATTTTCATACTACTAATCTTATATGGTTCTCATGCAACTAATATAATTATGAAAATAAAGCACATCTCATCTCAAGATGCATGGCACATTGAAAATGATCAATAAATATAATTGCATTAATTTAAAAATAATAATGTATCATTCATAATAAAATAGGAAATAAAACCACTAAATAGAATTATCAATGGAAATCTACTTACTTCAAAATTGTACTATGCTGTGTACAACTAGTTTCTAATTCTCTCTGAGTCGCTCAAATAGTTCATAGTTCAGGTTCTACTTTTATATTTCATTGTATTAAATTCCCTTTTGCTTAAAGAAACATGAAGTGCAGATGAAACCTAAGTTATAAAGTAATCAATGACAGACATGATTGCAAATAGCCAACCCTGGAACAATGGGATTTTGAGGCTGGCTATCTAATCTCCTCTGGGTTTTAAAGGTAAAAGAATGAAGTTTAACATTTCTAACATTAGAGAATGAAACCAAAGTAGTCTAAGGTGCACAGTGGAAAAACTGTCATTTAAATAATCACCTGTAGTGACCTGGAATAAAATGCCTAGTGGCAGCATAACTACGGAGGAACAAATATTGACCAACATAGCATTTGTTCTGGGCACACAAAAGATAGAGGTTATAGACTGAGTGGGATAAATGCTTCTCACCATACTGAAAGATTGAAGAAAGAAAACAACAATTTCAGTTCCCTGTTCAAGAAATATCTAGAGTCCGTAAATTTTTATCATCAAAAGCCATACAAAGACTTTGTTACTGGTGGATATGAATTATGATGTCGATTGAACTGACAGACTTCCAGATTTCTTCTGTCAAAGTTATTCATTAGGAATAATGGGGCCTGATAGCTGGAATAACGACATTCAGAAGTATTTAGATAATCTTGAGAGGCAAAAGTTCGAAATTCATCAAGTCTTTCTTTTTTTTTTTTTTTTTTTTTTTTGAGACGGAGTCTCGCTCTGTCGCCCCGGCTGGAGTGCAGTGGCGCAATGCTGGAGTGCAGTGACTGCAAGCTCCGCCTCCCGGGTTCACGCCATTCTCCTGCCTCAGCCTCTCCGAGTAGCTGGGACTACAGGCGCCCGCCACCACCCCCGGCTAATTTTTTTGTATTTTTAGTAGAGACGGGGTTTCACCGTGGTCTCGATCTCCTGACCTCGTGATCCGCCCGCCTCCGCCTCCCAAAGTGCTGGGATTACAAGCGTGAGCCACCGCGCCCGGCCTGAAATTCATCAAGTCTTTCTAGTCAGCAGAGGTGGTTACTCTTTCACTGTCCGATGAAATCTGACTTGCATTAATTGGAAATCCATTAAGACCTCAATTTAAGTAGCTATCTTTTAAGGGCCTGTCAATTTGCTTCATCCTTACCATTCCTGAATACATCTTGATCTGTAATCCTGTTAACATCCCAGGCTATCCCAGGGTGCCAGTTAAGAAGTTAAACCTGGGATGTCAAAAGTATTGCAAGATTTTTAAATCTGTACCTTCAAAACCATGGGTAATTTGTGAGTTTGCTAAACTAAGAAGGGAGGAAAAATGTGCTGAGTTCAAAGTATTTTATCTAGCAGCTAGGAATTTTCTCTTTGTCTCTTTCTCACTTTCTCTGTCACGTCTCTGAAGTAGACTCAATAGTTCTATACTTAGCATGCGATTAAAACACTGGGAATGTCTGGGTGTAGTCAAGAACTGTTCTGTTCATTACAGTATTCATTAGCTAAATGTGACTGCCAAGCAATGGAAATGTGATTAGTCCAAATCAAGATATGTTTTAAGTGTAAAATATACACCATATTTTGAAGCCTTAATACAAAATAAAAGTAAAATATCATTAGTAAATTTTATATTAATTACATGTTAAAGTGATATTTTACATATATTAAATAAAATGTATTACTAAAATCTTTTGCATTTTTTTAGTAAGACTAAAAAATTTGAAAAACACATATGCATTTAACACTATATTTGTATTCCATACAGTATTTTTAGAAGAAAGGATCTGAAGACTTTAAGAGATTGGGGTATTCAAGTGGACTTACGCATTTTTGGTTTACCCATGTGTTAACTAAGTCTCCCTACCAGGCTTGGAAGCCACTTCCTTCACCACTACTTGAACAGTTCATTAGTGAAGAAAGAGGTAATATCCTTGGAAAAAAGCTCAAATGATATATTATGGAATCCCTTAGTATAGGTGGGGAGTTGTAGCTATTGAGTTTTCAACGGGAATGATAGAATGAACCTAGTTTTACTAATCATTGGCCAGTTCTCACAGTTATGACTATAGAGGACAGCAAGGCAGAGTGGAGATTACTGTGGCATGAAGCTGTCAGGATGCAGCACTTGTTCTAAATTAGTCACCAACAAATCATTCTCTTCCTCCCATGTCCATAATGGAGAGGTCAGGTAACCAAAGAGGAGTTGTAAGAGAGGCACACAAATTGTGGGTGTTGTTTATGGGTCTTAGTATTTAATGCAAAAACTATTTCATCAGGAGTGACCAAGACAGCCTCGACGTTTCCTCAGTTAGACTAAACTTTAGAAAGTCATATTCCTGACTCTAGGACCTGAACTCCATTTCCTTAAAGCATTTAGTTTGGAAAATATATAAATTGTAATCTTTTCTCCACAGCTTTGAAATGTAAATCTTTTTAGGAGCCTTTACTAGTCTTTCTCAAGGACCTAGGAGTCATCATTTTGAACTGTAATCATTGAGAAGATAGGATCTCTATTTCTGTTTTCTGTGGGAGCTTAAGAATGGGTTCCTTTGCTTCAAGTTGTGAAACTGCTTCCTGTCATGAAGATACCAGAAAATTCACTTTTCCTTTAAGTCAAGCCAATAAGTAAACACAGATGGCCAGTAAGCCACTCACCCCAGCTTTTAAAAACTTCCATCTTGTTTTGTCAGTGACGTAGAGCTCAGACTAAATTCTGGCCTCTCTCCCCTATTGGAATAATTTTGAATAATGTCTCTTTTTTTGCCTGTTTAACATAGTCCTCTACGATTTTTGCTTTGACAAAAAATTTTACAATGCTTCCACTGTTCCAGAAGCCTACATTGACCTTCAGCCATTATATATTCATCATATTATGGGACCAGTAGGGAAAAAGAGAGAAATGCAGTGGAGACTGTGATGTTATTTTTCTCACCCAAATTTGTTACCTTGTGAATGTAAGCACAATTATGCCAAGAACTTGTGAAGTATTCCATTGTACCTCATAATATTGCTACTCTAGCCATAAAGTTAATGCAAGACTATAGCAACCCAATGTAAGCAGAATGACTGATTATCCCTAAATAAATATTTGAGTCATGCTACAACATATCAAACACTGACTACCTAAGACGCATTTTGGTATTTAACTCAGAACATCTGAGGATAAAGGAACATGCAAATAAGAAAAATGAATATGGAAAAAAGTAATGAAAGAAAGTTGTTGCTAATTTTATATACAGTCCAGTGACAAGATACGGAAAGAAGAGCAATATTAACTACCCATATTTTCTCCTTTGCTTTGTGGGTATTAGGTGCACATTCATCTTTCTTTTTTCTACAGTTAGTTTTTAGTTAAGTGCTGCCTAGGAGAGGCATTCAAAAGAGAAAGAAAAAGAGAAATTACATGTTTTCTTTCCTGTTTCCGGCCCTGGCAGGAGCTGTGGCGGGTATTTGTAGTTGACAGCAATCTCCAGGTGCCTTGGTGTTGAGTTCAGTAGCTGCAGTGGGGTTACAGACTTGAGCATATTATGGGCTACAGCCGCATCAGCAAATATTTGAACCCCTCACTCAGCATAGCAGTGTGAGATTGTAGATGCTTGTTAACACAATTTTCATTTGGCTTGATGAATCCTGCTGTGATATGTTTCTATAACCAACATGTCTGCTGTAGAACTATTATATATTCTATATATCTAGAATGAACATAATGCAATGTGAGCTAAAGTATTTGGAGGTGAGAATAATTCCTATAATATTCAAATTGAATGGACATATAAAACTGAGAAAAGCTCCATATTTTATTATTTAAGTCTATCATATGTATTTTTGTTTCTTTTTGAGACTGGGTCTTGCTCGGTCACTCAGGCTACAGTGTAGTGTCACAATCATGGGTCACTGCCGCCTCAAGCTCCTGGGCTCAAGCAATCCTTCTGCCTCAGCCTCCCAAATTGCTGGGATTACAGATGTGAGCTTCCAAGTGCAGCCTGTGATATTTATTTATAAAAAGGAGAAATGGAAAACACATATAAACAATCTCATAGAGAATTATAAGCCTATTTCACAAATAGATATTTTAATTTCATAAATAAAATACTACTAAACACAGCAACAGATCAGTAATAAAATCTGATAATATAATTTATGGCAAAAATCTAGTCATGCCACAATAATTGAAAAGTCAACAATATTTAATGTACCTAATACATTAAATAACTTGAGACATCTTATTAGACTAAGGGGATTGCTAAATTGCCCTTTTGGGAGTAACATAATATTATTTGGGGAAAATGGTGATTTAATCACTTGGGAGAAAAGAGGATACCTCAAAAGATTTGCTGTGTATAGAACTAAAAGAAAATATGAGAAAGTATAAGAAAAATGTAAGTATAAAAAAGAGACACAGTTTACAATGCTCTGAAGGAAGTGTGTGTGGGAATTCAATTCACACAGCACAATGGAAAGATTACTTAAGAGTCATAGAAAATCATTACACAGATCCTCCTCAGGAATTCTCCAAATCTCTTGACTCTGAAACACTGTGGAATAACATGAGGTTCAAGCGAATTCTATCTTGCATTTCTGGATCAAATTTATATGTAGGCTACATATTTCTGAGGCTCATGATATGTCAGTTGAATGATCATTAGGTACATTTACCAGCTGCATATAAAATTCAATCAAAACCCTTGAACTCTGTGGGAGTAGAAGAGTTCTGATGTTAAATTAATTTGGGCCATCCTTTAAACACACTGAGTCTGAGGAAGTTTTTAGATTATTCTTTTAGATCAGTATAATTGCCCTGGGGTAGATGTTCTTGTGTGCATGCATGTTATGTATATCATATGGGTGTCAGTGTGTATGGACCGTGCATTGTTACACAGTGTTTTGTTTAAACAAAAACCAAGAATGGTAAATATAGGAGGAATTGCAAAAAAATGGGATTCAAATATGTGTCTAAATATATATTTTCAACAATGCACTGGAAATAAAGATGAAATTCAAATCAGATATGCTTAGGCTGATCTAGATACCCCACCTGCTTCAGGTGCCAAGACAAAATCCACCGAAGACCAGCCTCCCACAGTGTGATTGGTGAACATACAAACACTGCTTCTTCTTTAGAGGCTGTAATATATCAGAAACGAGCAATATTCTTGGAAAGTGCAGTGATAAGGAATGGGGAAAAGAGTTTTAAATTGTGGCTCAACATGCACTAGTAGAGGAGTTTCACACCTGGAGGCAAAACAGAAGAAAGAGATTGATAAAGAGTTTCTGAGACTGCCATTAGTACTTAAATGTTGTCTCAGGGCTGCCAATGCCTCGCAGTCATGGAAGTTTGCTGATAAAAATCAAATGAATGTTCTCTACTATAAAAAGACATAAGCCAATTTTTTGACCATGAACACACACTTAGGAGAAAAGGCACCTGGATGTATGTTAGGTTAGACATATTTTTTGACAAATAACACATTTTTTAAAGCACAGTGTTAAAGCATAATCACCATGAATAATTGAATACTGGAACAATTTGTATCAAACTTTATAACAGAAGCTCAGCTTTTCTGAGAGGCTTCTAACTTCTAGTGTTAATGAAATTACTTTAGTATTAAGGAAAGTCCTATTGTAGTGAACAAATGGACTCCCTAACACCTCAAGCATGAAAGAAGGATATTTTATTAGAGAGCTTAAAAAAAAAAAAAGAGAAGTAGCTGACTTGTGAAGAGAAAAAAGTAAGCATTAAGACTCAGAAGTGAGATAAAATGGACATATTCCAGGTTCTAAAAGACAGCTAGTATGTCTAAAGCTCACTGAGCAAGAGGAAGCATAGCAGGAAAGGGTTGCAAAGATAGAGGCCTGTATACCACCAGCTTTAGGGTTTAGACATTGTTTGGAAATGACAGGAAGCAACTGAAGGATTTAAGAAATGTAGCTGAAATCTTCAGTCCATGAAAGTGGGTGTGAGGAATCAGGAGCTCAATAGGTGAATGTAGTGACAATGAGAAAACTGCAAAGCCAGCAGTATCAGTGTCCAAGAAGCTGATACATCTGGCAAGAGAGGAGACTGGAACTCAAAAAGTCCACATGTTCAGTTGGTTTAAGGGTACAATTTATTTTTGAATAGACTACAGGAAAAAAAAAAAAAAACCATGCCTTCCAGGGACAACTAGTTTTAAATTAAGATAAAGATGTAAAGTCATCAGGAAGTAGGAGAGAACAAAGTAGAAGGAGGAATAGAGCATTATGCCAAATCATAGGACATGCAGAAAACAGGGAGATAAGATATGGACGAAGTCCCCGTGACACAGACTAGTGTGAGACATAACGGGAACGTTGATCAACCGGGATGGAAACAGATAGATTGCTGTAGACCTACCATTATAGTTCCCCCTGAGGAGAAAGATGCCTAATTCCTGTAGTTAATACCACATATGGGTTGGAGCAGCAGTGCAGATGAAAGGTAATATTTTGTTAATTTAAAAAAAATGTGATTTATTTCGAGGCCAGCCTGACCAACATGAAGAAACCCCATCTCTACTAAAAAATATAAAATTAGCCGGGCGTAGTGACGCATGCCTGTCATCCCAGCTACTCAGGTGGCTGAGGCAGGAGAATCGCTTGAACCCGAGAGACGGAGGTTGCGGTGAGCCGAGATTGCGCCATTGCACTCCAGCCTGGGCAACAGGAGGGAAACTCCGTCTCGAAAAAAAAAATGTGATTAATTAATTTAGAAAATGAAACGAAACTTTTTTTTTCAATAAAGTATTACAGGCTGCAACATGGCCATTCCATAAACTGGGAAGCACAACCTTCTGCAAAGACCAAAGACAGGCACTTCAATGGAGGAGTGTTTGAGTTTAAGAGTTTATGCTGAATGAGTTGGCTAAGCTTACATATTTAATAGATGGTAGGAGGAGCTATGAATGTACATGAAGGTGGTCCTGACACATGTGTATTGAGCAAACGCACATGTAACATATACCTCATGTTCATTTTGGGGTAGAGACCTAACATTTAAATATATTACAATTAGGCCCTATATCTCCAAAGACCTTTTCAGGACAAGAAGATATGCAAGTTTGCAGCCTCTGTAAACCAGCCAGAACCAGTCCTTGGTTAGTGATTTTCTTATCAGAAGAAAATTACTGAAATCAGTGTCTTGTCCAATCAAAGCTGTAGTATCCGGCTGGTGGAACAGGATGTCAGTTAGTGTCTATGAGGTGGATGAGTTGTAATTGTTTTAATATTGCTTATCTTGTGGCCAGTGCTTGTTTAACTGCTAGAAAAAAAGAAAACTTCCTGTGACTGTTAGAATATACTTTGTTCGTTAAGTGTAGGGGTATGTTACTTAATCCTTGCTTGGCACAGGCTTAGGTCCTGATTATTATTTGGTAACTTATTGCCACAGAGTCTGTTCTGTCAGTCTTAGGATCTCTATTTTAACATTAATGCTGGTCAGTTGTGCATAAACTATAAAAGGCAGGGGGTATAACTAGGCGGATCTGACCTCTCATCTCATCATGGCTGGAACTCAGGTTTAAGGGTTTGTCTGATGTCCCCTTGGCCAAGAGGGTGTCCGTTCAGTTCATGGGGCTGAGGCTTAGGATTTTATTTTTAGTTTTATATATATGCGTATACACACGCACATACACACACACATATATATATATGCATGCTTCTAGCCTATTACACTATCTAAAAATTACATTCTCTTAGTCAAAAAGTAAAAAAAAAAAATTAAACTTGTAACTCAGGTAAAATAGCAATTAATAGAATCTTTTCCCCAAAAGCCCATAGAGATGTCATGCAATAACTCCATCTTTTCCTCTCATTCCACTGCTTGCCAGGACATGTCATCATCACTTTGGCCTTAGGAAGCAGCCAATGTAAAAATGAAAAACACTCATTCTTCTGTAACAAAAATGCTCAGTATATTTGTGTAATATAGGTTACCCAAACTAAAATAAAATGTCTTTAATATTGATACCTAAACTAAGATAAAACTTTTTTATTAATTCTGTAATTTTATATCTAAATTTCAGAGAGGTAAGGTGATGAGTCAGCCATGACCTACTCATTACTCCTTTTTCTATCCTTTATACAGATATGAAATAAATTCTTATGTAAAGAGGTGTTGTAATGCTCCAGGGAAACTGGTGCAAGATCGTTATGTTCAGGGAAGTGAACAAAATATGGATCCACTTGAATCTTGCTGCCATTTTGTGCCCTTCAAATAATTTTAAAAATCTATTTTCTGATCTATTTTGCTTTTATTTTGTTACAATTATCAAATTTAATTAGAATTTTATTTAACCTTTATTTAACCAAATAAACTCCAAATAAAGGCAGTATATCTCTGCTAAATAAGCCTCTCAAAAGAACATTGTCCCTGAGCCATTTTTTCCTAAAAGCACTGAATAAAAATTTTTTTTTTTTTTTTTGAGACGGAGTCTCACTCTGTCGCCCAGGCTGGAGTGCAGTGGCGCGATCTCGGCTCACTGCAAGCTCCGCCTCCTGGGTTCACGCCATTCTCCTGCCTCAGCCTCTCCGAGTAGCTGGGACTACAGGTGCCCGCCACCACGCCCGGCTAATTTTTTTTATATTTTTAGTAGAGACGGGGTTTCACCATGGTCTCGATCTCCTGACCTCGTGATCCGCCCGCCTCGGCCTCCCAAAGTGCTGGGATTACAAGCGTGAGCCACCGCGCCCGGCAGCACTGAATAAAATTTTAACCAATTTAACAAATGCCTCTGAAATTGAAATAAATGACTTCTGATACGGAATTCTAAAAATAGCTTTGTAATTGTCTTTCTTGACATGGCATCAAGGAAATCCACACGTTTCCTCATAAATAAATGTGCAATTTACTTTGGGAGGCCGAGGCGGGCAGATCATGAGGTCAAGAGATCGAGACCACGGTGAAACCCTGTCTCTACTAAAAATACAAAAAATTAGCTGGGCGTGGTGCCAGGCGCCTGTAGTCCCAGCAACTCAGGAGGCTGAGGCAGGAGAATGGCGTGAACCCAGGAGGCGGAGTTTGCAGTGAGCCGAGATCGCGCCCCTGCACTCCAGCCTGGGCGACAGAGCAAGACTCCGTCTCAAAAGAAAAAAAAAATGTGCAATTTAAACAGAATGATTATAACAAAACAAATTTCCACTGGGAACCACAGCAACACTAGAGTAGGAAAATAAATCCTTAGTTATATCAATCATAAAGCAATGCCCACAGACACAGTTACACTCAAAACCATTGCATCATATTTAAGGTAGCTTCATTTTAGTTGTGAGCAAAATAGAAGCTAAGGCTAAAATTTGTCTCAATTCATACTATAAACTTAATTTTCTCTTATTGTAAACAATCTGAATTTAGAAATGAGATATTTATGTTCAATGAAGGATTATCACTTTAATTAAAGTGCCTTAATTAATGGAATTAATTGGAAATTTTATGGTCTACTAGAAATCCCCCATGTTTCAAATCATGAGCTGCCAAAATTTAATAGAAATAAATTTTTCGCTGGAGGCCCTGCCACCCGAGGATTCCTTTAGTACTTTAGGATGCATGTCTGTCCAAAGCTAGTCTACCAAATGTGTAAGAAAAGACTCCACTGTGGGCTTGGTTTCTTTCCTCAGAGTGTTTTCTTTTTTACTCTATCATCAATTTCTGTATTGAAACTAGAAGTATTCAGAGGTCCCTTATGTGTTAGTATGTAAGTAAAAATAAATGATCAACCACATTATAACATCTATTTGTAATAACAGCTTTGGGAAATTGTATGTATTTAACAGGTTAAATCAGATCTTTGTCAGATTTTGAAGAATAATTTCTCCACTATATCTCTTTTCAGAAATGTCTAAAATAAATGATTGGTACATAAGGAAATCTGAGTAATGTTATATTGCCATTGCTCTATTGCTAAGGTATGTCCTGTTTATGAAGAGGTTTTTAAATCATTTGTTATCTCATTAATGATTACTTATAACAATGGTTTTGTACGTATCTTTTAAACCTACGTATATATTCTCATGCACATAGGTAGCAATAGCATCATCCTTGCTTCCCATTATGACTTTCCAAGTCATTGACTCTTTCTGAAAAATCTGCTCCATTTGAAAACCATTAGCTCCATTTGAAAAAGACCCTTTACACTATGCTCTCCACATATTTCTGACATGTGTCAACTTCTTTGTGACTTACTCTTCTTAAATGAAGACTTTTATTCCTGAGTCAAATGCTCTATCTTTTCCAATTCTGTACCATTTCTAGTGATTTTACACTGTTAAACATACATGATAAATCATCCAATATCCTAGACTCTGCTTTTTCAGCTCACCGTTGTTATGATTACTCTCTGATTACTATATTCTATAATTATGTCATTCAGTTTTTCCTTCTTCTACAAACCACTAACTTAACTCATTTCTTCTAAACTATTTGACTTCACTTTTTTTGATCACTATTCATCAGCCTTCCTGTGTTCAGCACTCTCCTTGTCCAGACTTGATTCATTGCCTATCACACGACTCACTCATCAGCCAATGCCCTCAAATCACCTGTGCATCCTTCATTCCTTTTCCCCACATTGAAAAAAAAAATGAAATAGTCACAATAAATGCCTCTCTATTCTGTATTTGAATTTATATTGGTTAGGAAAGCTAACACAAGTGATGAGACTGTTTCCTCTTTTATTTCAGGAGAAATTCTATTACTTTGTTGGCCATTTTCTAATTCATGATGTGAAATTATTATACAAGCTTTTCTATCCCCTTGCTTCCCATTCTCTATCCTTTGCATGCATCTCAGGAGGTATCATCTTCTCTAAGAAAAAAGATGAGCCTAGTTGTGCCCTTGCCTACTGGATTAGTTTCTTCTTCCTGCTGCAGCAAATTACCAAATACATAATGGCTTAAAAAATCATGAGTTTATTTGTTTTACAGTTTTGGACATCAGAATTTCAACAGTGGGTCTAAATGGAATAAAATTAAAATGTCAGCAGGACTTTGTTCTTTCTGAGACTCTAGAGAAGAATCTGTTTTCTTGTATTTTTCAGTTTCTAGAGGCTACTGCATCTCTTGGTTTAAGGGCCCCTTTCAGCAAGGGGATCACTCTTACCTCTGCTTCCATCTTCACGTGTTCTTCTCTTATTTGGATTCTCCTGGCTCCCTCCACGGACCATTGCGATCCGTGGCTCCCTGTCTCCCTCCACGGACCATTCTTCCGTCTCAGAATCCTTAACTTGCTCACATCTACAAAGTCCCTTTTGCCATACAAGGTAATGCATTCACAGGTTTGAGGAATTAGAACATGAGCACCATTGAGGGGTGGGGAAGGCATTATTCAGCCTACCATATCTACAAGACAACCTGCATGTTTACCAGCTCTCTTTCTTCCCGTCTATTTTAATAGGGGAAAAAACGTCCCTTTACCTATCAGAAAAGTCACCCTACTTCTACTCTCTACTTTGGATCTCATTTCCTCCAAATTCCAGAAGGACATTGCTCTTTAATTTACTCTTATTTTCCTTGCAACAGCCATCACTATTTAACACAGAATTAGTTCATCAGTTACCAAATTTAATATAAAAATAATCCACTCTTGACAAAAAAGAAAACAAAACAAAACTCTCTTGACAACACATCCCACAAGAGATACTACCCCTATCATCTACTCACTTTTCGAGCATTGTGTGTTCATGCTATTGTGCTTCATTACTTCCCATTCATTCAACTTTCCTCAAATTGAAATATGTGCCCAACTTTTCTACTGATATTATTCATGTTACAATGAAGAAAACCCCCTATTTGTTTAATGATACTAAATGGAGTGGCTGGGCACCATGGCTCATGCCTGTAATCCCAGCACTTTGGGAGGCCAAGGTGGGCAGATCACGAGGTCAGGAGATCGAGACTATCCTGGCTAACATGGTGAAACCCCATCTCTACTAAAAATATAAAAAAATTAGCTGGGTGTGGTGGCTGGTGCCTGTAGTCCCAGCTAATTTGGATGCTGAGGCAGGAGAATGGCGTGAACCTGGGAGGCGGGGCTTGCAGTGAGCTGAGATCGCACCACTGCACTCAAGCCTGGGCAACAGAGCAAGACTCTGTCTCAAAAGAAAAAAAAAAAGATACTAAATGGAAATAAACTAAGTTCTCTCATCTTATTTAGCCAATTGCTTTCTTTGATTTTAAGAGCACTTCCTACTTGTTTTCATGTGATTCACTGCCCACCCCACTTTAATTTTGTTTTCTAGCTCCCTACTTTTCTGCTTGATCCTATCAGCACTCTCCAGTGTTTTCTCCCTGACTCCATCTTATATCTGCACTGTTTTCCTGACAATATTATCAGTAATGTCTATCTTAACCACCAGTATTTTTATATGAGTCCTCCAGATTTTGGTATCAAACTTTTTGACATCTCTATTTGCCTGTCAGGTATGTACAAAACAATACAAAGACTTATAGAGACATACTTGCAAAGTTTTCAACACTACCACCACTATTATTTTTGTCAACACAAACATAATTTGTCTTCCAGACAATTAATTTGCATCTTATCTGGATTCCTTTCTTCTACTCTCAACCCTGCCTTCATACCAATCAATCACTTCTATCAATGGCTAGCAGGGTGATCCTTTTAGAGTTTAAGTTATGGCATGATCCTTCTCCACTCAAAATTATTTAATGTCTTTATATGCCAGACCAGACTTAAAATTTCTACACAGTCTATAAAACCAGACCATACATTAGCTGGTGTCACATCTCATCTATTCCTGAGCCTATCATCATCAGAGGCTTAATGCAGGTCTCTTGGCCTCCTAGCTTTTGCTTGAACACCCCAGTCTTATACTTGCTATTTATCTGCCTGAAATGTGATTCCCCCAGTGCTATGGTTTGAATGTTTGTATTCCCTCCAAAATTCGTGTTACAACATAATTGCCAAAGAGATAATGTTAAAACGTGGGGCCCTTAACGGGTGCTTACGTCAGGAGACCTCTTTTGAATGGTATTAAGGCTCCTACAAAGAAGGCCTCCAAAATTTTGGGGCCCTTCCCCCTATGACCATGTAAGGACACAGTAATCGACGTGCTACCATGGAAACAGAGATCAGGGTTTCTCAAGACACCGAACTTGCTAGTGACTTAACCTTGGATTTCCCATTCTCCCAATCTATAAGAAATATATATATATTTTTTTTAATAAATGTGCCATTTGGGAGGCCGAGGCGGGTGGATCACCTGAGATCAGGAGTTTGAGACCAGCCTGGCGAACATGGTGAAACCCCATCTCTACTAAAAATATACAAATTAGCCAGACGTGGTGGCAGTCGCCTGTAATTCCAGCTACTCAGGAGGCTGAGGCAGGAGAATTGCTTGAACCAGGGAGGCAGAGGCTGCAGTGAGCTGAGATCGCGCCATTGCACTCCAGCCTGGGCGACAAGAGCAAAATTCTGTCTGAAAAATAAATAAATAAATAAATAAATAAAACAAAACAAATGCATACATAAATAAATGTACCAGTCTCAGATATCTTGTATAGCAGCAAAAACAGAATAAGACACTCGAGTATCGACAAGCCTTGTTCTTTTAATTCCTTATCCCCTCTTTACTTTTTACTCATTACTCTTTATTACCACTTTCTATATTAACTGTTTTCCCATTTATTTTATGATACCACCTGTAGAATTATGATCAGTGATGGTAGAACTTCATATCCTCAGTGGCCTGGCTTAACACATTTGGTGAATGAATAAATGTACTCATATCCCAAATCTCTGGCACTTATTACCCATGTAACTGTTGACATGTTACTTAACAGGTCTAGGGTTAGTAATCTTTTTTCTGAAATTCAAATAAAACTGGACCCAAGTATCATAGAGTTCTAAGCAGGACTATGCAAGATAAACCATTTAGGCCAGTTAACTAATGTTAGCCCCCATGACTTTTTCCTATCGTTCTAGTCTGCTATTCCAAGCATGCTTAATATTATCCTTCTGTATCATTTACAATAGAGAGATATATTCTACTTTCATAAGTGCAATTCTTCCAAAACCAATGCGTCTGGTCCACTCATCTAGTCTCAGGAAATTTAGTATAATTAAGGATAACATACATGGTTTAAACAGCTATTACTTTTACCTCTCTCATTCATTCACTTTCTCCTTGCTGTACCTATAAAGCCTATCAAATATAGGACATTACACACAAAGCATAAAAACATTGAAAAGGTACATCCTTATTTCTCTTTTTTTAGAATCTCATGATACAGAGTAACCAGACACTTCTATTCTACCTTCAAAGTTTAAATTATTTCTGTTAAAATGATCTGTCACCTGAAGCTTCCAAATGTCCAATGTCTGCTTATGTCTTTAAAAGACTGCTTGAAAATGATAGATGAGCAGCAACTGAGATAATTCTTCTATTATAATGTGCATATTGCACAATCAACCACTTGAGCTGATAGTATTCTCATTTGACAACTAATTTCATTCATGACAGCATTATGTATAAGTAAAGATTGATTACTTATATCCCAAATTTCTAAAAAAGAAAAATATATTGTCAAATTAGATTTTTTCATAACATAGCTCCTAACAAAAGTAAACAGAGAAACATAACTAAAGATGCATGAAACAACAAATAGCAAAAGTTTATCTGAAGTAAAACTTAAGATAAAGCAAATAATTAAAATAGTGTATACAATTTACTATATGTATCAGGAGAAAGAAATTCCATAAATTCTAAAGCTGATGAAAATTTACCATCTTATTATTCATTCTTGTTATCCATATTCTTATTCTTATTATCCATATTCTTCATTCATTTCAACATACAAATTAAAAGGCAGTTGCAGTCTTAAAGTATGGTCACTGATACTTTGAGACAAGAATGATACTAATGATTAGTATAAGAAAATTTCTGGGCCGGGCGTGGTGGCTCACACTTGTAATCCCAGCACTTTGGGAGGCCGAGGCGGGCGAATCACGAGGTCAGGAGATCGAGACCACAGTGAAACTCCATCTCTACTAAAAATACAAAAAATTAGCTGGACGTGGTGGTGGGCGCCTGTAGTCCCAGCTACTCGGAGAGGCTGAGGCAGGAGAATGGCGTGAACCCAGGAGGCGGAGCTTGCAGTGAGCCGAGATTGTGCCACTGCACTCCAGCCTGGGCGACAGAGCGAGACTCCATCTCAAAAAAAAAAAAAAGAAAAAGAAAAAGAAAATTTCTGTACTGTCTTAGTCAAATAAGTGTACTACAAAGAGTCCACATAAGGGGTTGATAAAGTTGCTGGTTTTGTATCAAAGAAAAGTTGCAATTATTTGTTATCTTTAGTGCCATATTTTATGTCAGTAAATATTTCAGATAGTGTTTACTGCTTCAAGCAAAATAATTAATTTACTTTAAAAATCTTGCATAGAAATATTTCCCAAGTGTAAGTCATCCTGCTGAGTTTTTTAAATAGGGTAAAAAAAATTCGAAGCTTTATGATAACTTTATGTTTCTTTGTTTCACATTAGTTCTGACTCTGGTTTAGAAATCTAGATGCTTCATTAGTATGGTAAAAAGAAACTAAGTTTTAATATTCCCATGTGTACTCAAATTTTGCATGAGGTGAGAAGTTCATTGACCTCTTGGAATTCAACCCTCGGCTCCAGGAAGAATATCAGGTTCTAAGTTTCTAGTTCTTACAATTGCCAATCAAATCTGCTTTGTATGGGCACTTTCTTCTTATGATCCTGTATATTTAAAGCTCTGCGGTTAAGGAAAATCAAACCATGAAGAATTATTAATGAAGTAAGGATCAATATGTACCTCCATGAATAAAGAATGTAAAATTGACTAAATCCACATTATTTATGTACTTTTCTGTACTTACATTTATTTAGTTCGTTTCTAGATCATTGACATTTAGTTGGTGGCAGTCAGTTACGTGAGGTAGGCCTTTTTGTGTAATAATTGAAAGGGAATTATCATAGGTTTAATAAGAGTTTAATGATGTTCTTGCCCCAATCGTGGAAATCTAAATATGTTTCTTGCCATAGCAAAAAAATTTTTACAGATGTGATTAATTTAAGGAACTTGACATGGAGGGATTATTTGAATGTCTAGATGGATCCAAATATAATCACAAAAGTTCTTCAAAACGGGAGGCAGGATGGCCAGAATCAAAATATTTATTGAGATTTTTTAATGTAATATTTGATGTAATATTTAGTGTTTTTTCAAGGTAAAAAAATAAGTATAATGATAGAGATCGAGAAGAGAGAGAGAGAGAGACTTGAAAGTGCTAAATTTGGCTTTCAATGGGGAGGAAGGGCCCAGGAGCCAAGGAATACAAGTGATCTCTAGAAGCTAGAAAAGGCAGAGTTGGATTCTCTCCTGGGGTCTCCAGAAAGAACATAGCTCTGTTGACCAATTTTTTTTAGGACTTTTGAACTCCAAGACATGAAAAATATTAATTTGTATTATTTTAAATCACTACATTTGTGTTAATTTGTCATAGTAGCAATGGAAGATTAATACAGAAATTATGGGTGGATTAAATATGAAATAAATTATAATAGATAAATTTGTTAGAAAATAACTTCACTTTTAAATGATACTATCTGATTATAACAAGTAAGTAATTGAATTAATGGCTATAGATAATACTTATGTCCCCTCAAAATCTTATGTTAAAACCTAATTCTCCAGAAAGTGGTGGTATTTATAGGTGAGGTCTTTGAGAGGTAATAAGATCATAAGGTCAGAACCCTCGTGTATGGAATTAGTGCCTTTATAAAGACTCCAGGAGCTTGGCATGGTGACTCATGCCTATAATACCAGGGTTTTGTGAGGCCAAGGCAGGAGGATCACTTGAGGCCAGGAGTTTAAGGCTGGCCTGGGCAACATAGTGAAACCTTTCTCTCTACACTTTTTTTTAATGGCCAGACATAATGGGGTACCTGTAGTCCAAGTTACGTAGGAGACTGAGGTGGGAGCATCGCTTGAGCTTGGAGTTTGAGGCTGTCGCCTAGGAGTTTGAGGCTGTTGTCTAGGAGTTTGAGGGTGTCGCAAGCTGTGATCTCACCACTGCACTCCATCCTTGTCCTGGTGACAAGGCAAGAAAGACACTGTCTCAAAAACAAAAAGGAAAGGAAAGGATGTGTATGTGTCAGGAGTATAGATACCATTTTAAAATAATTTTCTGTTTGATATCTACAGGATAAAATAAGAAATTATATTTATGATATTGTAGTTTATTAATGAGTACAGAATTTCATAATAAAATTCTATAGATCTTTTAAAGAAACAAATCAAGCAATTTAAAACTTCTTTTCATATTTCTATAAATAAAACAATTTCTGTAAAGCTAAGTTTTGATAATGTAGGACGTGATCATTTGTTTTCAAAGAATTTCTGCTGTTCTGAAAATTTTTGCCATCAGGAACTTTGAGCCAGTTTTGGCTCCAGCTCTTGTGCCTTGGGGTGATAGACTGTGGGTGACCATCCAACTGCATCAGCAACATCTGGAGCCCCAATCTCCACTGAGAAAAAACAGGGAGGACCAGCAGAACTTATGCCAGATGTACTATAATTATTATATTTGTGAAATAAGTTGGTTTCATGTGCTTTATCACTTTTAACACTTTTTAAATATCTGATAAATTTGGTGCTTCATTTAGGGTCTTTGATAGTATGAAAAATCTCTGAATTTAGTGATAAAAAGATAAAGAATTTTACTATAACTTTCTAAATTTGAAAGGAAGCATGGTAAATAAATAGCAGATTGTTAGATATAGTTTAACTCAACAAATGATCCAGAACCACTACTAAGAAAGACTAATGGCATGGTCTTCTTGTTCCTTTGTTTTAAATCAATCGTTATTAGTGCCTATGGCCAGAACAGTGGGGCAATTTTTATGAAAAAGCACAGAAAAGATGATTTAATTTAATTCTATTTTCAAACTATTTAACAGTACTAGGTAAAGTAACATAAAAAGTAAATTAATGTGCCAGAATCCTCACAGAGTCTAGGAGCTAGAAATACTAAAATACACAAGAAAGAGTGTAACACACCATGGCAGGCACAGTACATTGCCTGGCCAATATGGGTTTATAAACCCCTCTTTTCCCATTGACTTTGTTCCAGTTCAACTTTGCTCAGCCAGTAAAACTTAAGGTCAAGTCTCCTGGGATGTTTTTGGTGAAATTTCTAGTTTCTCACAAATGTGCAAGGCAGAGAGTTTTACCTTCTTACCTTTACCATTTTATTCTACCTAATATTTAGATTTGATGTTAAGGATCGTGATAGCCCTATGGTAATCATAAGGTGATGAATGAAGGACAACAGACAGCAAAAAAGAAATCCTGTATGATTTTTGTTATACACAAATAGATGCCAGCATCCACCACCCTCTAGCCTTCTTGGTAAATGGGTTAATAAATTTCTGCATAGTTTAAGCCCCTATTACTTATGGCCCCTGTTTCTTTCAGCAGACTGCTTTTTCTGATGGTAAAGAAAATATAACTATCTTATGGTCAAAAAGGGACTAAAATAATTTATTTACTTAGTATTAGTGAAAATTTGTAAATTAATGAAATAACGTGGATATGTGTGTATTTCAGCACATTTGCATATATACATACACATATATACATATATATAAATGTCAGTATATGATAAGTATTTTAAGAAAAAATCAGATAAGGATATTAAGATGTCACTTTACATGAGGATTTTTCTGAGGATATGATGTTAAAGTCACATGGATGAATGATATGTTTATGCTCTGTGCTTTAAAATTAATTTTATTGTTCACCTTTAATCTATGGATGAGGAAATAAATCATGGCAGAAGGGCTGAACATTTTTCAAGAATAATAGAAGAAAATAGAAAACAATATGGTAAGAAGCAATAGATCTAAAAGCTATAAAAAAGTGATGACAGAAATATAAATATAAATAAGTAAATGTAAATATGACACGTTTGTACCTTTCTTTGTTTACACCTGTTTGTATTTTGTGATCTTAAATCAAATTCTCTGCCCTCCAAAATGTTTTCTTTGTAATAATCTATTTTTGACTAAAATGATTTAATAATATACATATTATAGAGTCTACATGTTCCCCCGTCTAGGTGAAAAGATATAAATATTATAATTTTTACATTTTTTGAGTATACAGTGAAGTTATTCTTCACTGAATGTTGCTATTCTTTTTTTTTTTTTTTTTTTTTTGAGACCAAGTCTCACTTTGTTGCCAGGCTGGAGTGCAGTGGCATGATCTTGGCTCATTGCAACCCCCACCTCCCAGATTCAAGCAATTCTTCAGCCTCAGTCTCCTGAGTAGCTGGGATTACAGGCGTTCACCACCATGCCCAGCTAATTTTTGTATTTTTAGTAGAGACAGGGTTTCACCATGTTGGCCAGTTTGGTCTCGAACTCCTGACCTCAAGTAATCCGCCCATCTCGACCTATCAAAGTGCTGGGATTGCGGGTGTGAGCCACATCTGGCCACAAATGTTACCATTCTTGAAGATGGAGCTACATATCACTTATAAGCACTTATTTAAAAAAAATTCAAATAGATTATTTGTCAGTAATTCTACACCTAATAATATAATTATCAAAATAGAACTTTGTAGTGTGCATCATAATTCTCCAATATGTTTCATCAGGGAGTCCTTTTAAAGGTTGTACAATAATTTTCACTATTTGAAGGAATAAAACTGAGTTACGAAAATATCAATAACCACAAGGTATGTATTTCTACTCTAGACATGACTTGCTTACTTACTTTTGTTTACTTTTGTTGAATATGCCACAGGATATGTGCATACTGTGGTCTAGGGCTAACCTCTGAACCTCTGAGCTCATTTCTCCGAACTTTTTTTTTTTTTTTTTTTCAGAATCTTTGTGCTCCATGACTGGGGTTCCCATAAGATATTTTTCAATAGGTCACTGCTCAGCGTCACCTTCTCTATGTTTCTCCCTTGTTCCCTGCAAAGTTTATTACATCTGCTCCTTAGCCTCTTGCATTTTGCTGAGAAACCAGTGAAAGAAATGATTTTTGAGATCTTGTATCTATTACATAGACCATATTGCAACTGTATCTCAGATGTTCCTGGAGAAAATGTATGTACCCAAAAAGTGGAAGAAATTTCAGGTAATATAGCAAACCAAATGCAGAATATTTTTTATGGCAAGACATAAATACACTTAAATGTACACTATATATGCAAAGTAACAGATTTTCTAGAAATAGTGAATAAAGAAATAGCAAATAAAAGTGTTATCTGAACCTCCCTTGACTGAGTCACAGTTGGTGACTATATATTCACTTACAGTTAGTGATGCATTTCCAGTGTAGTGTTCTTGAAAATAAACACTGGGCAGGCCAACGGTAATAAGAGCAAACCATTTTGAGGGCTTATTACAAATCACACATCATATTAAGTGCTCTACCTGGATTATCTCATTGACTCCTCAAAAGCACACTACTTAGCACGTGATATCTGCATTCTCAAAGTGGGAAAACTGAGGTGTATAGAATATAAGTGACTGAGATGAGGTCCACATGTATTCGCTGTCATTCCAAAGGTCATACTTTTAACCTACATAACATATCCATGTTCACATCTAGGTCACACAACATTTTCATAGCATTGGTCAGAAGGCTACATGAGGAAAACTCAACAGTTGGGGAAATGTGCATAGTGACAGTGAGAGAGGAAACTGGTATTGTCAACCTACCAAAAAAAAACCCTGTAAGAAAGATTATTGATATTGGTTCACTGTTACTAGAAACTGCCAAATAAATAAATATATGGTGAGGTACATGAACATAAAAGATGCCAAACTGCAACAAATTTACTTTTATTTGCTACTTGCTAACTTGGATTCCAGAAGTTGGGGTGGGATGGGGGTTGTATGGAAGCATCATTACTTAATTTTGCCTGCAGTAGCTTGAAAGTTTTATTTGTCAATGGGCATGAGAGAGTATATTATTCATATAATGGCTATTTCCAGTTTTAAGAGTCTGGTTTTATCACCATTATTTTATAACCAAGCCCTCAGCTAAGCACGGCTGGATGTTGATAGTGCTCTTTTCCTTTTCTCATTATGCACTCTGAGTGCAATACACTGATGAATCAGGCTGAGCGATACCATGTCCTTTGAGCCAGTGTGAGGGGGACGCGTTTTAAATCAGAACACAGGAATAAAATTAAAATGGAACACCATCTCTATTCCCTAGTGAATAAGCTTATATTCTTCCATGAAAACTGATAAATGTCAAAATTCCCTCTGTTGATTGAAGAAAAAGCACATTTTTTTTTTCTTCACTGTTCTGTCTTTTCAGTATAAAAAAGAAGTTGGAGAGAGGACTTGACAAAACACAAATAGTTAGATGCTGAGTCTGGTTGCAGAATAGAAACATTCAAAGACTAAATAGATGAAAAAAGTTGATGAATCATTGCTAATATGACATAAGGGCAAAAAAAAACAAAGATGTTGTGAGCTCCCAAGCTGAGTTCTGGGATACAGAGAAGAACCAGGCCAGGTAAGGACAACCCAGGATTCTGCATTTGGAATCCCCAAAAAGCTACATGAACAACAGTGTTGAATTCCTATAGTCTTTGTGGTACATTAAAACATACACCACACACAAACACACAAAACCTTATTTTGTCAGAGTACCAAGTTGCTTTCTAACTCTAGGTTTGTTTTTTTGTCCACTATTTGCTTCAGCAATACTACAATGATTTGACTTACATCCATCTCTTTCTCAAGCTGCTATTATCTTGTCAAAACTCTTATGGAATAAGACACATATTCCTGAATAACATTTATCACTATTTTGCTATTATCTGATAAAGCTTTCATACTATTACCAGAAATTTCATTCTTGAATATTGTTCTTATGTTATCATTTTTATTTTTTTGCAAATTTTAGTGGTCTCCAGTGACCTGGATAATGGTTTTGAAACAGAAACAAATTCTACAAGGTCCTATGACAATGTGATCATTGTCATGCTATTTCTAGCCTCTTCAACAATGTAACCTGGTACTGTAATTGCTTTGAACATACCATAGATCTCCTCCAATTTATTAGCTCTAATTCATTTATTTATTCCATAAATATTTATTGAGCATCTGCTATGTGGAAGGCATTGTCAAAATTCTTGTGATACAGTGAAAGAAAAAAAGTTGCCATTTTGAAGTCTACATTCCTGTGGGAGAAAGCAAAAGATAAATATGATAAATAAGTATATTACACTGTATATTAAAGGGTGAAAGGGCCGGGCTCGGTGGCTCATGCCTGTAATCCCAGCACTTTGAGAATCCGAGGTGGGCAGATCACGAGGTCAAGAGACGGAGACCATCCTGGCCAACATGGTGAAACCCTGTCTCTACTAAAAATACAAAAATTAGCCAGGTGTGGTGGCGTGAGCCTGTAGTCCCAGCTACTTGGGAGGCTGAGGCAGGAGAATCACTTGAACCTGGGAGGTGGAGGTTGCAGTGAGCCTAGATCACGCCACTGCACTCCAGCCTGGGCAACAGAGCGAGGCTCTGTCTCATAAAAAGAAAAAAAAAAGCAAAAGGTGGTAGGAGTAAAAAAAATACTGAAAAGGAGTGTATGTTGTTGCCGGGGGAGGAGGGTTGAGGATGAATACATTGAGAAATATATATTTTTTATCAATATTTTTGTTCTACAGCTAGAATTAATAGGCCTAACTTTTCCAAAGAGAATCTACATATAATATCCTGCATTTGCAGCAAATACTCTGAAAACTGCTTTCTCCCTGAAAACTGTGTTCCCAAATCTGAATACCTTTTCTCCCTAAAGCTGCATTTGCAGCATTTAAATATTGATGTTCAACAGTATCTCCCAAGGCTCTCTTATTATATTATATTTTACATTTTTGCATTTCTTTTGGGAAAATCATTCACTCTCAGGGCTTCAGTAATCCTTATTGGGCAGATGACATTCACATTTATATATTTGCCAATAGAACTTCCTAGAATACTAGCTCATATACCTCACTAGCTACCAGAGTTATCCATCTGAATGTCTCAACAATACTTCATAGTTTTTAAACTAAATTCTGATCTTTCCTGTGAAACTAGCCCCTGACCCCCCAAAATAAAAATTCTAGAATAGGTGCTATTCATTTTGAAGCCCAAGCCAGAAAACTAGAAGTCATTCTTGATTTATTCCTTTTTTTTCACTAGCCACAACCTACGTCTTAGATTTTTCTCTATTTCTGTTACTGAACTCTTCATGCTCCTGATGCTGGTCTCTATGAATCTACTCTGGTACTCTCCAAACCATTTTACACATTAATACCAAATATATACACACATATACATATGTGTAGCTGTGAAATACATACATATATGTATATATGAAATAAATATATGTATAAAAACATATAAACATCACATTGTACACCATATATACACATATACATGTGTATCTATGGTATATACATATATGTACATATATACACATATATGCACATGTATACATATATGTACACATTTATGTGTGTGTGTGTGTGTATATATATATATACACACATATGGTGGGCTCTATGAATCTACTCTGGTTCTTTCCAATCCATTTTACACATTAAGGCCAAATATACATGTATGTATATATATTTGCCTTAATTTGTGAATGTGTATATAAAATACAATGTTTACAAAAAATACATATATTACATGTAAATATATTTCGCCTTAATGTGTAAAATGGATTGGAGAGGACCAGAGTAGATTCGTAGAGATCAGCATACACACACACACACACACACACACGTATTATATCTTATATCTTTATATATACATGGTGTACAACGTGATGTGTAGATATACATAGTAAGGTGATTACTACAGTTAAGCTAGTTAACATACTTATTATCTCATATAGTTTTCTTTTTTATTTTCCTTTTTTTTATTGTGCATATGTTTGAAACTATTTAACCATTTCCAAGTTTAAATAACTAGTAAGAGTACCTAAAATCTACTCACTTGGGAAATTACCAATAATAATATTGTACAGCATACAGCACAATATTATTAACTACAGGCTTATTTTTTTTTATACGTTAGCTCTCTAGACTTATCTAGCCAATATAACTGCAACTTTGTACCCTTTAACCTATACCTTCCCAATTCTTCACCTACAGCTCCACCCAACCCACCCTAGCATCTGCTAGCCCACTCTACTTTCTGTTTCTATCTATTCCCTTTCTTTCAAAGATTCTGCATATTGAATCTGTGAAAGATGATTATATAAATTGGGCCATTCTTGTCATTCTAACTAAAACAGAGTTGAGAAGCCGGGGGGAAAAACACTCAGGGTGCAGAATGTTTCTCCAAAAAATGTAATTCACTGGAAGCCCTGCAGCTAAAACTGCCTGCCATAACCCTAAACCGGTTTTGTCAAATGGCTCCTAAAAGATCTGCTATAGCTCTAAGACTAGTTTTGCCCACCACCATGACTTACCAGTCACAAATTGCCTCCTCCTCAGAACCTTACTAGCGCCAGTGAAATTTCTCAAAGAGCAATATGTAATATTTATCCTCTTTATAAGACCTCTAACCTTCCTTTTGTTCTTCGGATGTATTGAAGACAACTCGGTTTGCATGTATGCCCTGAATTGCACTTATTTTCTCCCAAATGAACTATTTTAACTTCAGAGATTTGTCTCTATAGCTAATTTGACTTTGACAAATAATAATAATAATAAAAATACTGAGACCCTGCAGTATGTCTGTGTCTGACTCCTTTCAGTTATAATAATATCCTCTAGGTTTATTCATTTTGTAGCACAAAATTTTTTTTAAATTGATTTTATTCACTTGGTTAGTATTTCTCAACCTTTTATCGCTATTTGGAAAAAAAGTACAGTTCTTCAAGAGGTTTAAAGATCCACTAATGTAATCGCTGCCTCCCTTTCTAACCTGGTTAGAACTAATCTGCTCCTGGTTTCTGTGCCCGAACCTTCCTGACCTTGTTTCAGTTTCACCAATGTTCCACGTTTTCTCCTGCCATTGATATTTTGCACATTATTTCCCTTATATTTCATTCTCTTATAATCAGAACTTCCATAATCAGTATTATGCTTTCTATCTTTACTCAAACGTCAGAATTTAGGACATATTCTGACTTGATCATTACACATTATATGCATATAACAAAATACTACAGGTACCTCATAAAGAGATGCAAATTTTATTTATCAATAAAAATAAATACATTAAAAGATTTAAGAAAAGAATTTAGGACAGCTATAAATTCCCCTAAGATACTATTCCTAATCCTCCATTCAAATACAGGGTATTTTTCTAACTTATTTCTCACAGAACCCATTTGCCTTTACAACACATCTCAATCTGTATTTCTACATTGTTGTTTCTTTTTTGTCCAATGCTAGTGTACCCATTATATCAAAAGAATGATAACAAGCAGGGACTATATATCTTTTTGCTCACTATTTTATTCTCAATGTCTTGCTGTGTTCCCAGTACGGAGTAGTGTTACCGACACACCAGGGTTTCGGTGTCAGTCCTGCTGTTTGCCACACAAAAAGCCCATCACTGGCCAGGCACAGTGGCTCACGCCTGTGATCCCAGCACTTGGGAGGCTGAGGCAGGCAGACCACGAGGTCAAGAGATGGAGACCATTCTGGCGAACGTGGTGAATCCCCGTCTCTACTAAGAATACAAAAGTTAGCTGGGCCTGGTGGCGCGCGCTTGTGGTTCCTGTATCAGCCACTCGGGAAGCTGAGACAGGAGAATCACTTGAACCCGTGAGGCAGAAGTTGCAGTGAGCTGAGATGGCACCATTGCACTCCAGCCTAGCGACAGAAAGAGACTCCATCAAAACAAACAAACAAACAAACAAACAAACAAACAAAAAGCCCATCACTGAGAAACTGAGTATTGCCAATGAAAAAGGCTTTAATTGGGTGCTGCGGTCGAGGTGATGACAGCTCAGTCTCAAATCCAACTCCCTGACTGACTAAAACCAGAGATTTATATAGCAGGCAAGAAATGTAACAATGTGTAAGAAAACAGAAACTTGGGAGGGGCAAGGAAGCAACCTTGTTGAATGAGGGGTCCAATATGGTTTCAGTTCTTTGATACTTTTGTGAGAGGCCTGAAGGTCATTTCCTGAGTTAGAAATTCAGTTAGCCGGGCGAGGTGGCGGGCGCCTGTAGTCCCAGCTGCGCGGGAGGCTGAGGCAGGAGAATGGCGTGAACCCAGGGGGCCGGAGCCTGCAGTGAGCCGAGATCGCGCCACTGCACTCCAGCCTGGGTGAAAGAGCGAGACTCCGTCTCAAAAAAAAAATAAAAAATAAAAACAAAAAAGAAATTCAGATAAAACAAATATAAGTATCAAGCTTTTAAGACCAGAAAGGTCAATTTCTACGTTTATCAAAAAAGACAGTCTATTGGGCAATTGGGTGAGTTTCAGTGGGAAATCTCAAATTTGTGAAATGCATGAGGAAACAGGTAAGTCTGCCTCTGGTGTTTTATGAATACAATTTAAACTATTTGAAAAGTTTCCATAACTTCTTACTGCAACTCTCTGGATTAATTAGAAAGACATTGTTTCTATAAAATTGAGATAATTTCATTGTCCAAATAGAAGGAAATGAAAAGATATAAATATTTTCTTTGAATTTTGTTGGTAGCTTCTAAAAAATTAGAATAATTGGCAGCTTCTAAATAATTCTTAAATATTATACTTAGTACAGAAATAATTTGCAAGTTATACATATTTACAACTTGACTTATGCTTTGAAAATATCCTTAAAATAACAGAACCTTATTTATTTGAAATATTTATTATGACTTATTCTGTGTATAGATTTCTCCATTTTACATAACTGATGAGTTCTACATTAGCAATACTATAGCAAGTACTGTTTTTTTAAGTAGAGGTTATAAAGCATCTGTAACTCTTAGAACCTTTGTGATTTTTCTTCAGAGTACCTTCTGAAGTCAAAGGTCTCCAAAAGCAAAGATAAAAGCTATAGATGGACTCTGTAGGGAACAACCACACAGAATGAGTTGAATGATACCCTGGGAGCCATCTTTTGAAGATAGATACTCTCTCTGGGTCAGGTTGGAGTACAGTGTTAATGTCAAACGACCATCACACAAACCGAGCTCCCCTGTGACTCTGGCCGTGATGTATACTCCCAATAAAGAAGTCATTATGAGTTCCTCCAATGACTGACCCCATTTATGTAGTATCTAATCTATTTCTAATGAAAGTACACTGGTTAGATGCACTTACAATCTTTATAAGTAATCATACTCTGCATTTTATACATTCTGGATTGTCCATTTTCCCAAGTCTTTGCGGTGTATGCAATTGCCTGCTATAGAATCATGATTTTGAATTAGAAAAAATAAAATTCCTATATTGAACGGCCTGCCTGAACCTGGAAACAGACCAGACATTTTCTTTATCAGAAAACATGCTATTTAAAAACTAAATTCAAAGAATCAATGGAAGTACTTTAACCTAAGACATTCCAAATAATAGAGAGAGATGCTATCAAAATAGAATGTTTCCAATCCAAATAAAGATTAGCATCCAAGAAGGGGAATAAGGAAAACATTAAATGCCTTATAAATTACAAGGATGTAATTAGTTGGCAGTTTAATTAGCTAATGACTTAAGTTATCTGAGTTCTTAGAGAAGAAGTTCAACATGAATGCTAAGAGTTATGACTGTTATAAGCCAGATAACTCATACTAAGGAAATAATTTATATGAATTAAAAAATATTTTATGAGCTTTAAAATTATAGTGGTGATGGTAGTACATAATTTCAGTATAGCTAGAAAGGAGAAAATATTTATTATGCTTATTAGTGAAGAAAGATAATACTTTTAGCTTAAGAAAAACAATATAAAATAGACATTTCATAAAAGCATATTTTAATGCACCTACATTGTTATCCTATTCCTGTGTTCCATAATTGTTAAGTCTAGTTTCCCAGTGCAGATGATCTATCATATAAATTGACTTGGAATATAATTGATGTTCTTCTCTTATCGGTATACTTCTATTTATGTTTTAGCCATTAAAAATATATATTCAGCATTTCTGCGCTGATTAAATACTATAATAAATCTGATTTTACTGAAAAAGTCAATGCAAATTTATTTTTTAATTGTAATATATTAGTTGTCTCTGAAATTTTTTTTATAATCATTTGAACATTTGAAAAGCAGACAAAGCAAAAATACAGACTAAGGAAATATCTGTATTATTCTTTGAGTATTTTGGTAAACTGTTTCTGTAAACACTTTTATAAATAAACTCTTTAACCTTCCTGGGAGCCTTGCAATTATGACTGACAGTTTTCTTAGTGTGTCTGGAATTGGTGGGTTCTTGGTCTCACTCACTTCAAGAATGAAGCCGCGGACCCTCGCGGTGAGTGTTACGGTTCTTAAAGGCAGCCTGTCCGGAGTTGGAGTTTGTTCCTTCTGGTGGGTTCGTGGTCTCGCTGGCTCAGGAGTGAAGCTGCAGACCTTCGCGGTGTTACAGCACTTAAGGCGGCGCGTCTGGAGTTGTTCGTTCCTCCTGGTGGGTTCATGGTCTCGCTGGCTTCAGGAGTGAAGCTGCAGACCTTCGCAGCTCATAAAGGCAGTGTGCACCCAAAGAGTGAGCCACAGCAAGATTTATTGCAGAGTGAAAGAACAAAGCTTCTACAGTGTGGAAGGGGACCCAGCAAGTTGCCACTGCTGGCTCTGGCAGCCTGCTTTTATTCTCTTATCTGGCCCCACCAACATCCTGCTGATTGGTCTGTTTTGACAGGATGCTGATTGGTGCATTTACAATCCCTGAGCTAGACAGAAAAGTTCTCCACATCCCCACTAGATTAGCTAGATACAGAGTGTGGATTGGTGTATTTTACAAACCCTGAGCTAGACACAGAGTGCCAACTGGTGCATTCTCAATCCCTTAGCTAGACATAAAGGTTCTCCAAGTCCCCACCAGATTAGATACAGAGTGTCAATTGGTGCATTCACAAACCCTGAGCTAGACACAGGGTGCTGATTGGTGCATTTACAAACGAGCTAGATACAGAGTGCTGATTGGTGTATTTACAATCCCTTAGCTAGACATAAAGATTATCCAAGTCCCCACCAGACTCAGGATCCCAGCTGGCTTCACTTAGTGGATTCCGCACCAGGGCCGCAGGTGGAGCTGCCTGCCAGGCCCGCACCGTTTACTCACACTCCTCAGCCCTTGGGCGGTCGATGGGACTGGCCGCCGTGGAGCAGGGGGCGGCGCTCGTCGGAGAGGCTGGTGCTGCGCAGGAGCCCACGGCGGGGTGGGTCGGGGGAGGCTCCGGCATGGCGGGCTGCAGGTCCCGAGCCCTGCCCGCGGGGAGGCAGCTAAGGCCCGGCGAGAAATCAAGCACAGCAGCTGCTGGCCCAGGTGCTAAGCCCCTGACTGCCTGGGGCGGCGGGGTAGGCCGGCCTCTCCGAGTGCGGGCCCGCGAGCCCACGCCCACCCGGAACTCGCGCTGGCCAGCAAGCGCGCGGCGCAGCCCCAGTTCCCGCGCGCCTCTCCCTCCACACCTCCCGGCAAGCTGAGGGAGACGGCTCTGGCCTTGGCCGGCCCAGAAAGGGACTCCCTCAGTACAGCGGCGGTTTGAAGGGCTCCTCAAGCGCGGCCGGAATGGGCGCCGAGGCCCAGGCAGCGCCAAGAGCGAGCGACGGCTGCCAGCATGCTGTCACCTCTCATTAGGATACTTAGAAAGTTTTCTTTAGGTAAGTGAGTTTTACATTCTACTTACTTGCTCATAGTTCTTTAAATATTGCCATTTCTGCTCAAAACCACCATTATAAATAGATAACAATAAATGTCTTCCTATTAGGCCCTGTGTTTACATCGTTATAGCTCCTTCCATCTGCCTACTACCCATCAAAGGCTTCTCATTTTATTTAATCAACTCCAAATCCCTTGTCATAGCTCAGAAGACTGTGTATCATTGTGATAATTTGTTTTATGTGTCAATTTAGCTAGTATAGTACTTAGTTACTTAGTTGAACACTAATATGGATATTGCAGTGAAATCATTTAATAAATGGGGCTAATATCTGAGATAAATCTTTATATGCACACATATGTACATATACACACACATACATGAACATACTTTTCATTCACTCACATGCACATTCACTTACATGCACATGTTCTATTGGTTCTGTTCTCTGGAGAACCTTGACTGACACAATGGTCCATCTCTGTGCTATCTCACCAGCCTCATTTCCCATGAGTGTCTTTCCTACTGAGACTACTCTAGGCGCAATTTTCTTGGGTTTAACATTTTTGAATCAAGGGTGGTTGTTTTTTTCTGGTGCTCAGTGTCCTAATTTGGCCATTATCTTACTACATTTCTTCACCTGTTTCAGGATTCCATTTTCTTTCCTTAAAACTGTCAGCCAAAAACCTTACTGCATGTGGAATTTGCTTCTCGTGATAGGGAATTAGAAATTTCAGATTTTCTTTCTGCATTATTAGTAACCTCAGTTGTCATTCATATTTTATCTCAACATTTTCTTTTAGATTGCTGGTGATATATATATTTTACTTGGGGCAAAAATACAAAACATTTGGGGAATAACACATTTTTGAAGCAAAGTTCTTCAAAAATATTATCTATTTTACCTCAATTGCCTTTTTATCTCCTTATGTGTATATGTGTATCTATGTATCTATCTCTATTGTGCGCATATTATTTTTAAAAATAACAGTGATCTAATTGAGAAAAGAAATGTTGGCACAGCCTGGCCATGGATTCTACTCATTCTTGTTTAATCTAGTTTACATTATGAGATGGGTGAGGTGGAAGTATTCAGATTTCTGACATCTAGTTTTCATGTATCTTGGCAGAGCATTTCATTCAAGTAACTATAACCATTCAAAGTTAACACTTACATTCATACATAATATGTCATACTTAGTAATGTTTTGCTTTGATCTTTGTTCTATTTTCCATTCTAAAAATATTTGATTTTCTTCCAAGACAAAGGGGAATTTCTTTATAGTGCTCTTTGAATTTTTTTAAATTCAACAGATGGCTTACTTCATGAAACTATTTTCTTGCTAAAACTAGCAACAATTTTTAAAAAATCATAAATGGTTATAACTGAGTCTATTCTCTCTTGGTCCCATTTCTTTCTAATTGCAAACCATTCTTCCTGGGAAATAGTATATTTATTCCTTAATAGCCTTTCTCCTCCTGCTGTTTATTCTTTAGCTAAAGTCATAATCTCACATTTGTGACATTATAATCATCTCTACAGTCACTAATTGTTCTAAAATGCTACTTTAGGTGAAGGTATACAGCAGGGATTCAGTAAGCTACGGAAAAAACAATGATGCAATTTTCACCTGTGCACATTTCTTTGTGTGAGGAAAGGAACAATTATCAAGTAGAGGTTGATTTCCTGCAATTGCTTCGTTGTGTTTTTTTTAAGTTTAAAAAAATAGATCATATTTCCTAAGTTAGTTACTTTTTAGTGCTAACTTATTATAATAGATTTTTAAATCACTTTACCTGGTGACTGAGTATAATTAATCGTTTTGCATTTATTTTGCTTTGTAGAATCCAACCTGTGTTTATACTGCCTCAAAGATACAAAAATCCCAATTATTTTCTAAAGATAATATTTGGGATCATTTTGTGTGGGAAAATCTAGATGAAAATAAGTTGTTAAATAAAATCTGTGAAAATAACTTGCACTTTGAAAGTAGAATTATATTTGAAGAAAATCACATAAAATATTGGATTCCTTTTTGGTTCTGTCTCTGCATAATGATACATTTATATTAATTTATATTCATTTAATATATGTTAACATAAGTACAAATCTGACTCAAAAAATTAAATAATTTTTATATATGTATGTGTGTGTATACATATATATGTAATTTAATGAAGACTTCATATATATATTTAATGAAGATTTCCTTAAAGGATATTCATGAACTTTTATTTAACACACTTCTCAGAAAACTTCTGAGATTTCTTCTGTAGACACTCTTTCCTCTTTCCAAATCTCACAATTACAGAGGCATTTATCATTCTTTCCCACTCTCCTGTCAGTGTGCTTTTTTTTGAGTAACACATCTCTCCTCCTTCACCCTTTCACTTATCTTCCAGTATCATGACTGCCCACATACTAAGACTGAGTTCTTCCCTATTGTCTAAAGTAAATGAGCCAGAGGCAAATTGTTCTATTATCTTGTTTCCCTCCATGTACATATATTGTAAGTGTGATATTTTCTTGCATTACGTTCCTTATAAAAACGCTCATGGAATATTTCTGACGCATAATTGTTGCCCATTTTATAAGGATCATAATTTCTTCCTAAGTGCATTGCTAAAATAAACAATGTGTCTTTTTTTTGAGACAGAGTCTCCCTCTGTCACCCAGGCTGGAGTGCAGTGGCTTGATCTTGGCTCACTGCAACCTCCGCCTCCCGGGTTCACACCATTCTCCTGCCTCAGCCTCCTGAGTAGCTGGGACTACAGGCACCCGCCACTACGCCCGGCTAAATTTTTTGTATTTTTAGTAGAGACAGGGTTTCACCGTGTTAGCCAGGATGGTATGGATCTCCTGACCTTGTGATCCACCCCAGTCGGCCTCCCAAAGTGCTGGGATTACAGGCTTGAGCCACCGCGCCCAGCCAACAACCTGTCATTTTATCAATGACTTACTTAGAATAGGATATTAATAAATGTTTACCCATCTGTTAATAAATATCAATACATATTTATCAATTTAGGAAACTAATTTGATCCCCACCTTAATTCTACCTTTTTTTTGAACAATAACAAGCAATCTGGGAAGATAGTTTCACAAGGTATCAGGGCACAGTGCCTTGTTCATTAGGTGCTAAAACACTAGATGTTTTCTCCTGTAGGAATTGCTTTCATTTCTATAAGTTGAAACATTTACCTGTTCAATGAAGCAAATAACTTTATTATATCATATATGTATTGAGGTTTTTGAACCTCTTATGAATTTAATTATTATAGATTGGATATTTAACGTTTGTCCAAGTTGTATTTTTTTCTACATCTATGGATATTCTTTTAGAAGCTCTCTGGGGGACTATCCTTTAGTGCTCGTTTTAGACACTCTGAAAAAAACAAGGCATTGCTGCAGTGGGAGGGCTCCCTTTAATTTGTTCTTGGTTGTTGTATGCCCTTAGAGATTCAAAATCACTTTTCGTTTTTAGCTTAGTGGAATTGAAAAGATTAACTCCAAGAGGGTCAAATCATATGACCTTGGAAAGAGGATTTAATGGAGATATACTATTGATTGTTTCTGAATATCACCTGCCTAAATTTTTGTAGATAGCAAAAGATAAGTAGAACACTGAGAAATAGGCAAAACTTTTAGAGAAGTAACTTTACTATTTCAGGTTATTTTTCCTGTTTTGAGAAATGTATGTTTAATATCTCTTTACCACCTCTTGCAAGTAATAGTTTACCTGTTTATGCATAGCAAATTACCCCTCATGTAGCCTAGAGAAATGCATAAACTCTTTATATAAATGAAAAGCAGTTTGCTTCTTCGAAGAGTAGGTACTACTTCTGGCCCTGCTACTTTCTGTTTTTCAACCTTGCTTAAGTTACCTAAAATTTACTAATGTATAATGACAGAGTGGTACAATATGTGATCTTTAATATCTTTGCATATCTCTGTAAGAAGATGATTTATAACAGGACCTTAATACCTGCCTCTTATTATATTGAGCTCTCTGTTTATATGTGTGTGTATCACAGTATATTTTTGATTCTGTAACTGACATTTTAACATTATTAGGTTAAAATCATGTTAAAACTAATCATGATAAAATGTTAAGTTACATAATCTGACTTGCATTATCTATCTTGCATTGCATCAGTTACCCAAGTTCTAACCTACCATATTTTCCATTATTAAAACACAAAAACATCAGCGGGACAAGTTATTTAATGTCAAAAACTCCCTATGGGTCTTTTTGCAAGTCACCTTGTATTACTGTCTTAAGTATACTCACCTGTTTTATGAGCATGTAATCTTAATAGAACTCCATAATTCTATTATAAATATGTGATAATTTTTAAAATAATATATGAAAATGCTAAAAATAGTAAAGAAGAATAAAGATATTTTATAGACTCATTTTTTTTTTAATTTTAGTATTGGAAAGACCTGAAAGAAAACACCACCTCTTATTCCTGAATTATTTCAATAAATGGTCATTCAGCTTCTGAATGCTTCCACTGACAGGGGATCCAAAAACTTCCAAGCTGCCCACTTTCAATTATGAACAACTAGCAGTACTTCCATGTAGTGAACTAAGCTTTATCTCTTTGTGACTTTAATTGTTATCTCTAGTCCATCTCTTTGAGGTAGTATGATCTAATTTTCTAAGGAAATTTGTTCAAACATTTGAGTATAATTATTATAGGCCCTATAGTATTTCTATTTTTTAGAATAAACATTGCCAGCTTCTTTAATTATTTTTATAAACTCATAATTAATGATCTTAACACATGCTTCTGAATATACAGAAATTTATCAATTTAGTGTCCAGGAACAAACATAAAGCTGCAGCTGTGAGAATTTAATCCTGAGTCGATTGGGATCTCATATTCTTTGACTGGATATAATCTTTAATTAAAATTGCTTAAAGTAAAGACACATATTTATAACAGCCCAAGCACACTTTTAGTTTTAATGCAGGCAATTCTAAATTTGGAATATTCTTCAGAAATAAAACCATTGCTCAAATTATCTGCATTCTTACTATTCCATAACTTTGGTAAGTTACTTGATGTAGTTTCAAAATGTCCATGTTTATATATGTATATTTAATAAAATTGAAAGTTAACCATTCACTAAACTCTGAATAGAGATAATTTTTTTGAGTAGTAAAAAAGTATACAATGGGTATCTTAGTCTGTTAGGGCTGCAAGAAAAAAATATAGATGGAGTGGCTTTTAAACAACATGTCATGGGTAATCAGCAACTATCTCAGGAAGATTTATTAGAGAAAGTATAAAAATACATTGCAAGGAAGCAACAGGCAGGCCAGCAAGTGAGGATCTGACTGCAAAGAGACAAAGACTTTCTGCGGATTTTATAGGATGGTGTCTGTACTGTGTGCTGAGGAGGGCTTTGTGCAATATTGATAATGCCAAGGTTGTAGTGAGTTAACTTGCAGTTTTTATTATCACCTGAGGGTCTGACAGTAGCTGGTCTGAAGGATTGTGAGTTATTTGTGCAGGAGGGCTATGAGTTCTGGACCATGAAGAAAGGTAGACTTTTAGCTTATCTGTATTCTTTTTTTCTTTTCCTTGGTGTCACCAGCCTGACTCCGTTTTGCTAATTAGGACTGCACACAATAGAAATTTATTTCTCACCATTTTAAGGGCTGAGAAGTGCAAGATTAATTAAGTGAAATTTTAGAGGCTGAGAAGTGCTGGGCAGGACATATTTCCTATAGATAGCAGTTTATTAATGTAACCACATACGTGATGAAAGGGGCAAGGGATCCCTCTGGTGTCTCTTTTGTAAAGGCACTAAAATCCCATTCATAAGCCCTGTGCTGTCATGGCTTAATCACTTCCCAAAGGTTCCACCTCCTAATACTTGGAGGGTTAAAATTCCAATGCATGAATTTGGGGTCAACATAAATATCCAATCCTTTGCAATGGATAAACAAACTCTAACTACAAACTAGGTGACAGTCTGCCATTCAAATAATAGTTGGACTAGAGAAATGTTATAGGAAGAATGAGAACAATATGGGGAATGAATGAATAATCATGGTAATGTATTCCCTAGCAAGATCAATTAATGAGAAGCCTTACATTAGTGAGTAAAAATGGGCACTAAAGCAGACATGTCTCTGAAAGGGAGTTGAAGATCAATGCAGTAGAATCTAGGAAATCATCTATTTACTATTTTATTAGTAAAGGTTCTCAAGAGGGACAGAACTAATAGGATATATATATATTAATATGTATATTTATATATGTTTATGTATATTTTTATATTTATATATATATATATATGTAAAGGGGTGTTGATTAAGTTTTAACTTACATGATCACAAGGTCCCACAATAGGCTGTCTACAAGCTGAGGAGCAAGGAGAGCCAGTCCAAGTCCAAAAACTGAAGAACTTGGAGTCCCATGTTCGAGGGCAGGAAGCATCCAGAATGGGAGAAAGATGTGGGCTGGGAGACTAGGCCACTCTCTCCTTTTCACATTTTTCTTCCTGCTTTATATTGGCTGGCAACTGATTAGATTGTGCCCACCAGATTAATGGTGGATCTGCCTTCCCCAGCCCACTGACTCAAATGTTAATCTCTTTTGGCAACACCCTCAAAGATACACCCAGTATCAATACTTTGTATCCTTCAATCCAATCAAGTTGACACTCAGTATTAACCATCACAACTATTACCACCTTGAGTTGAGCCTCTGTGGTAAACTGTTCTGACATTGGGAAATGAAAGAGGAATAATGCACAATTCAAGTTCCCAGAGTTCACAGTCTAACAAAGATCATTAACCCATGAACTTGTGTATTACTTGTTCTCATGCTGCTATAAAGAACTGCCAGAAACTGGGTAATGTGTAAAGAAAAGAAGTTTAAGAAAATGTGGCACATATACACCATGGAATACTATGCAGCCATAAAAAAGGATGAGTTCATGTCCTTTGCAGGGACATGGATGAAGCTGGAAACCATCATTCTCAGCAAACTATCACAAGGACAAAAAAACAGACACCACATGTTCTCACTCATAGGTGGGAATTGAACAATGAGAACACTTGGACACAGGAAGGGGAACATCACACATTGGGGCCTGTCCTGGGGTGGGTGGAGTGGGGAGGGATAGCGTTAGGAGATATGCCTAAGGTAAATGACGAGTTAATGGCTGCAGCACACCAACATGGCACATGTAAACATATGTAACAAAGGTGCACGTTGTGTACATGTACCCTAGAACTTAAAATAAAAAAATATATATATATAAAAGAAAAGTTTAATTGACTCACAGTTCTGCATGGCTGGGGAGACCTCAGGAAACTTACAATCATGTTGAGTCCAGAATTAGTGGGTTCTTGGTCTTGCTGACTTCAAGAATGAAGCCACAGACCCTCGCGGTGAGTGTTACAGTTCTTAAAGATGGTGTGTCCGGAGTTTGTTCCTTCAGATGTTCAGATGTGTCTGGAGTTTCTTCTGGTGGGTTCGTAGTCTCACTGACTTCAGGAGTGAAGCTGCAGATCTTCGCAGTCAGTGTTACAGCTCTTAAAGGTGGCACGTCCAGAGTTGTTCATTCCTCCCGGTGGGTTCATGGTCTTGCTGACTTTGGGAGTGAAGCTGCAGACTTTTGCGGTGAGTATTACATTTCATAAAGGTGGCACGTCCGGAGTTGTTCATTCCTCCCGTCTGGAGTTGTTCGTTCCTGCCGGTGGGTTCGTAGTCTTGCTGGCTCCAGGAGTGAAGCTACAGACCTTTGCAGTGAGTGTTACAGCTCTTAAAGGCCGTGCGGACCCAAAGAGTGAGCAACAGCAAGATTTATTGCGAAGAGCGAAAGAACAAAGCTTCCACAGCCTGGAAGGGGACCTCAGCAGGTTGCCGATGCTGGCTCTGGTGGTCTGCTTTTTTCCCCTTATCTGGCCCCACCCACATCCTGCTGATAGATCCATTTTACAGAGAGCTGATTGGTCCACTTTAAAGAGAGCTGATTGGTGTGTTTACAATCCTTTAGCTAGACAGAAAAGTTCTTCAAGTCCCCACCCGATTAGCCAGACACAGAGCACTGATTGGTGCGTTTATAGTCCTTCAGCCAGACAGAAAATTTCTCCAAGTCCGCACCCATCCCAGAAGCCCAGCTGGCTTCACGTCTCACTGGCACTTGCGGCGGGATTTTGGGGCACCTAGCCCAGGCACTCCGGCAGCCCAGAGGGAGCTCATCCCAGACAACCAAGAGGAAAAGAGGGGAAAAGAGAAAGAGACAGAGACCTGCCATCATGGCCAACCACACCACAAAGAGGGAATAGCGGTCCATGCACGGGACTCAGCTTCCCATCAAGCCCAGCAGGCACTCACTGGTTGCACAGAGTACGGGCCCACGGAGCCCGCACCCACCAGGAAATGCGTTGGCCTGTGAGTGCCACCTCCCGCCTGCGCCTCTCCCTCCACACCTCCCTGGGAGCATAGGGAGCCGGCTCTGGCCTCTGCCAGCCCCAGAGAGGAGCCACTACAGCGCAGCAGCGGGCTGAAGGGCTCCTCCAGTGTGGCCAGAGCAGACGCTGAGGCCGAGGAGGTGCCTAAAGAGAGTGAGGGCTGCTAGCACGTTGTCACCTCTCAGTGGCAGAAAGGGAAGCAAACACGTCCTTCTACACATGATGGCAGGGAGGAGAATTGCAAGAAGGGTAAATGCCAGACACTTATAAAACCATCGGATCCCATGAGACTAGTTTATTATCACAAGAACAGCATGGGAGAAACCATCCCCATTATTTAACTACCTCCACCTGGTCCCACCCTTGATATATGGGGGTTATGGGGATTACAATTCAAGGTGAGATTCGGGTAGGGACACAGAGCCAAACCATATCAACTTGCTATAATAAAATTTGCTGGGAATGGAATTACATAGTAAAACTAAGTCTTGATATTGATAAAATTGCATAGTTTCCACATATGTCCATGTAAAAATGTAGGGTAGCTAAAAATAGAATGGAAATATAATATGTACATACTACAAAAAATGCAATTGACAAAAAAGTAAAATGCCTAACAAGCATAAACCATTTTATGAAATAGCAAAAATAAAAACTAAAATCTTAGTCACCACCTTAAACATGAATGTGTTCTTTTTCCTTGTTAAGGAATCAAATTTAGCAAAGTTAAATTTATCTTTTTGCTATTTACAAGAAATTTTAACCAAAAATAAAATTGTATCTAAAGATTGAAAGGAAGAAAAAATATATATTTTAATCAGTTAATGTTAACAAGGCCAGGCATAGTGATACTAGTAGCAGAAAAATCCACAGCCATTATTCTCAGAGCTTGACCTATTAGTTGCCTAAAAATAGAAGTGCACAGTTTTAAATAAAATTAAAAACAAGGTTGACTTAAAAATTAATATTACGTAAATTTTTATGTATGCAATTAAAATACATTGCACCCTTCAAGTAAAAAAATAAAATAAATGAAACATTGTAGCAAAATTAAGAATTGGCTTACAAAATAGAAAAATACCTATAAATATATACATATTCCAAAGTCAGAAATCATACAGGCTGTAACCTATAATTAGAATGCAGTGAAACTATATTATAATGAATATAAATATGCAATTAAAGAAATCTGTTTTTATTATTTCATTCAGTCTTCTAAATAAGTCCTAATCACAGATAAAATGTAAAAGCAAATATGTACAGCATAATAAATAAATTCATCATTAGATAAAAATTACTATAATTTTTTGTCACTAATAAATAGAATTATATATACCAACCACGACTATGAAAAGTTGAAAAATAATTAAAAGTTAGCTTAAGGGATAGAAGAAAACATTGATAATGAAAGTGAAAATCTATGAAGTCAAAATTTAAAAAGAACTAAAAATCGAGACTTTGAAATGACCAATTTATTCAACAAAAACTGTTAATGCTTTCAAATACAAAAAGTTACAGATATACTCACATATACACACACCCCACAAATACACATCCACCATGAAGAAATAGAAGTAAATATAATAATACTAAAATAAGTTTCACAGTAACAAGATGAAATTGACAATTTTGTAGTGGCATACATATTGGTAAAATTTAGGAGTTATAGTAAAACCAAGAAGTAGAAAACCTCAATAGAACATTAAATGCTAAATATATTTTAAGCATTGTCTAAGGATTACTCCAAGAAGAAGCACCAAATTAAGGTAACTTAACAAGGAAATTCTATTTTACTTGAATCAGCTGGATTGTCCATACACACTTAATTTTAAACATAAGGCAGAAAGTTTTCCTCAAATAGTGTTAATATGCAATTATAACTATGATTTCCATTTGGTATATTAATATACATGTCTATTTCTATCATTTTCCAGTCAATCTTCTATCTACATGTTTATATACAAGATCATTCATTGTTCGCAATTTGATCAAAAGAAGAAAATAATTTAGAGCTTTTAAAATATTCTGATATGAATCTCCTATTTAAATATTTATATCATATATGTTAATTTAATAATGGGAGGTAAATTAATATAAAATTTTAACTTATAGTCAAGACATAAGTTAGATCATTTTGGACTCAGGGTACTAGTGAAATAGGGCTTAATATAAAGATTTAAAGTCAGGTAGTGTTGCGATGGATGCCTTAGAAGTAGAGGCTGAGTCGGAAATTCAAGTGCACATAAAACTTTAAGGCTTTATGGGTATATATGTGAAGGAAAAATGAAGTGCTCATGCAGCTTTAATTCCTGTTTAGGAAAAATTTGTAATGAGGGAAATAAAGTAGAATAAAGAAAATGAAAGAGACTAGCAGGATTGTGCTCTCCATTAAACTCTAAGCTTAGTCCACTCTAAGGGTAGATTCTGCAACATAAAAATGTACTTCAGTTGAATCAATTGATATAGTTGTTTGTACCTCTTATAATTCATAATTGGCTGTGGGTCAGCTGTTAAGAAGGAAAGCATGCTACTCTTTGCAAGGCAGTGCCAGTTACGTCAGTTCTCTGGAGAACCGAAGCAACTGTGAGTTATTAACTGCCAACACTCAATAGCAGCTAGAAGAGAAATAAACTGACCTGGCAAAAGGGATCTGGAGGAGACAACTTGAATCTACTGTCTCCATCCTTTGTACCATTTAATTCATTTTTTTTCTTCTGGAGAAACTTAAAAGAAGAGCCATAACAGAATGAATTGCACTCCCTGTTGCTAAAGCTATTTCTAGTTTCAGGACTATTACTCATCATCTTCATCCTGGAACACCCATTCAAAATGCTTCCCTCCCGTTATATATAGCACTTCTGCTGATCTAGGTACCCTGTCGGTTGGGATAAAGCAGACTTTCATTTCTGAATTGTCTGTATCCCTGGTTTAACTTGCACAAACCCAGCTGTGGTTGCTATATTTGTTCATTTATAATTAAAACTGAACCTGGAAGTACAAAAAGATACACCTTAGCACATTAAACTAAGTTCCAGGCATATTCCCTTCCTATGCCATTGCAACAGTACTACTCATAAATTTATTTCCAATAATTCTGCTAGCTTGATATTTCTTCATGCCTGTTGATCTACTGACATAAAAAGCATCAAATGACCAAGTGAAAGCTGGGGTTTTAAGTTTGGAGGTGCAATTACTGTGTTTTTATGGTGGTGTTTCTGCTCAGAAAAACAGGATTTCTAATCTCACAGAGCCAAAATGTTTGGGGATGGATTGTACAAAGTTACCATATGAGTCACAAGGAGTTCTGATAGATAGTGTCATTCCTGTTTATGTTCCTCAGTTCCCAGATCCATTCTAGGTATTGCACACACAGTACCAGATAATGAGTGGGCTTTAGTTTAAAATATAAAAGTACTCTGAAGGTTTACTCACCATCTGATACGGTTTGGATATTTATCCCCCCAAATCTCATGTTGAAATGTAACCCCCAGTGTTGGAGGTGGGGCCTGGTGTAAGGTGTTTGGATCATTGAGGCGGGTCTCTCATGGCTTGGAGCGAGCTGTCTTCAGGATAGTGAGTGATTTCACATAAAATCTGATTGTTCAAAAGTGTAGTGATACCTCCCCCCACTCTGTCTTCCTCTTGCTTCTGCCATGTGACATGTCTGCTTCCACTTTTTTTGTCCATCGTGATTGAAAACTCCCTGAGGCCTCCCTGGAAGCTGAGCACGTGCCAGCATAATACTTGTATAGCCTGCAGAACTGTGAGCCAATTAAACCTCTTTACTTTATAAGTTACCTAGGCTCAGGCTCAGATATTTTCTTATGGAAATGCAAGAATGGCATAATACATCATTCTTTTTTTTTTTTTTTTTTTTTTTTTTTTTGAGACGGAGTCTTGCTCTGTCACCAGGCTGGAGTGCAGTGGCACGATCTCGGCTCACTGCAACTTCTGCCTCCTGGGTTCAAGCGATTCTTCTGCCTTAGCCTCCCTAGTAGCTGGGACTATAGGTGTGTGCCAACATGCCTAGCTAATTTTTGTGTTTTTAGTAGAGAACGGGTTTCACAATGTGAAACATCATTCTTAAAGGGTATCACCTTCAAGCTGTCACACGATCTGTGTCATTAGGCATATATATTCGAAGGGAAAGAAATCAGTATGTTGAAGAGATGCCTCACACTCATGTTCATTGTAGCATTATTCACAGTAACCAAGGTATGGGATCACACTAAGTGTCCATCAACAGACAAATGTATAAAGAAATTTTGTACATAATGGAATGCTTTTCACTTATAAAAAAAGAATGAAATTATATCATTTGCAGCAACATGCATGAGCCTGGAGGACATTATGTAGGTGAAATAAACCAGGCACAGAAAAAAAAATACCACATGATATTGGGGAAGCTAAAAAAGTTGATGCCATAGAAGTAGAGAGTTTTGGGGGATTAGGGAGTTGGGGATAGGGGAAGATTTTCTAACGGATACAAAATTACAGCTAGATAGGAAGAATAACTTGCAGTGTTTTAAAACACTGTAGGGTGACTTTAGTTAATAATTTATGGTATATTTCAAATAGCGATGAGATAAAATTTTGAATGTTCTCAACACAAAGAAATTATAAATGTTTGAGGTGATGAGTAAGCTATTTACCCTGATTTGATCATTACATACTGTATAAGTGAATTGAAATATCACTCTGTACCCCGTAAATATGTACAAGTATAATGTTATGCGCCAATTAAAAACAATAATAATTTTAAAGCAGAGAAAATACCAAGTATAGCTGAGGATATAGAGAACACTGGTGAATCCTGAAGTTAGTATACAATGGTGCAATGTTTATGAAAAACATGGCAGTTCCTCAAAAAATTAAACACAGACTTAACATATGATTTAGATTTTCATTTCTGGAAATATACACCTAAAAGAAAATAGAAACTCAAAAAGATAGTGTTAGTATAACCATTTTCATAGCAACTTTATTTAAAATAGCTAAATGTTGGAAGCAACCCAAATGCCCATTGACAGTTGAGTGGATAAACAAAATGTGACCTGTACATACAATGGAATATTATTCAACTTTAAAAAGGAAGGAATTTCTGACACATGGTACAATATGGCACAACACTGAAAACATTATTCCAACTGAAATAAGCCAATCACAAACAGGCAAATATGGTATAATTCCACTTATATGAGATACCTAGTATAGTCTAATTTGTGATGACAGAAAATAGAATGGTTGTTGCTATGACAGGGAGAAGGGGCAATGGGGAATTATTGTTTAATGGGAATACAGTTCCAGCTTGGAAAGATACTAAAGTTCTAGAGCTGGATGGTAATAATGGTTGCACAACAATGTGAATATACTTGATCCCACTGAATTTAACAAATAAAAATTGTTAGTATGGTAAAAAAAAAAAACATTTCACTATCTGGACGTCAGTGATGGCCAATGCACCTGATGGTCATGTGACTACTGTCTCAAGTCCTCTTCTGCAAAATTATTATCTTGGCATGATTGTTTTTCAATTAACTGCACACTCCTTTAGTGCTTAGATAGTGTGCTATGGGAAGTCCTGAGGGGGGAGAAAACATATAGCCAGGATATGTGCAAATCTCATAGATATTCACAGAATGAATAGCTCCCCATTCCAGAATGGAAGAGATCTGATACAATCAACCTACCACTCCATGGCTACCAAGCATCCTGAAGGGTGAGGCTATTTTGTGGGCTCACCAACAGCCTTTATTGCTTGTAGGTAGTACATTATTCAGCAGTCATCACTAGAGCAACGTTGGAAAGCAGGATCTCATACCTTAGTCCCATGCAGAGCTTCCATTTCTGCTACTCAATTTACTTTGTACATAGGCCTACCACACAAAATGACCAAGGGCAAAGGCATGCTGACATCAACTGATCAAGTCACCATTGGGTATCTCATGTCTTTTTCTTAGGGTTCTCTTGTGTGTGCTGGTGAATACTGTAAGCTTTTCACACCCTGGTCAATACATGTGCCTCTAGACTACATATCCCTAACCATCCAATCAGCTAAGCAATTTCCTGCCATTTGTAATTCCATATCTGTTCTTACTGGGGACCACTTCTCTCTTCCCACAAGGTAGACTACTGAGTGCACTACCTAAAGTAAATTTAGAGTCATCTTTGGGTGAGGGGATAAGGATACAGCTGTCCATTTGTGGCATGCACAGCGTATTAAGCTGTCTCATCTCTGAACTCGCTCTGATTGCTTCGCTTTAACTAACTTGGTCATTAGGATCCTCTGTGAGGCCACAGATAAGAGCTGAAGAAGAGGTGTCAGTATAGCAGAGATAGGTCGCACAGAATAGGGGGCTAGGTCACTTTACACAGCTTATGTATGCTGTCTGTCCAATGCAGGAAAACTAACTTCCATGTTATGAAGGATTGTTTTCTGAGCTTGTGAGTTGGTGGGTTTGACAGCAGCCAGCGTATGATGGGCAGGTCTGGCTGCATGGTCATGTGATATGTCATAGTCAGATATTCTGTAACCTCCAAGGGACTAGTGGCATGTCAAGAGCTATTATATTTTTTACCCTAGAAATCTAGAGGTTGGTAATGTGGGTTTTCTTTTGCACTTGACAGAAATTTCAGATGACACTTTTCTACCGTAGATATCTATCATAGTTTGGGTCTGCCAGATCGCATAGTCTAAACTGCTAAGCTGCCTGCATAATGAGCTAGACCTGCTACAGAGCCATTTCTGACTCTGAACTCAATTCAAAATTACCCGTCTTCTGCACACCTATTAAGTAGGTAAGAACAGTATTCTCAAAAGTATCATATTCTAAATCCTAATGGTAAGAAGATCTACCAACTGCTCAGCTTCTTTCTCAGAGACAGACAAGGATTGCAAGGTACTACAAACTGATTTTTTTACTTTAAAGGGGATATCCTGGAATGTCCTCGACAATTCAACTCCTAAAATCTTAACCCAAGTGGCAGGTCTTTGAATCTTTGGGAGGGTTATATCCATCATCTAGAGAAGATATATCTTCCCAGGACATCCAGATTAGATGCCATTTTGTTCTCATCAGATTTAATTATCGTGATGGCATTGATAGAGTGGTTCTATGACATGTTCATAGGAATGCCAGATGGGTCTAGATTCTGTCATACTATGTTGTAACAGAGTGAAAAATAATGAACTTAGCATTGGGGCAGGACCATATAGTTGTCTGTACGATGTGAATGCTATCGCATATAATTTTCCACACTGACGGGTATGGAAATTATATTTGTCCAGAGAAAGTTTATTCTGGTGGCCAAGATTGTGTTGGTTGGCTCTAGTAAAAATTCCTTATCCAGCACAGCAGCTGCAACTGGGACTACTATTTGATTATGTTTGTGGTATCCCACTTTCACCTGTCATTGTCCATTTTGCAAGTGCCAAACTGGTGAGCAAAATGAGAAATATGAGAAGACAAGATTCATGCATCTTTTAGGACATTTTGGGTGAACCTAATTTATGTCATTCCCCTAGAATGCAATTATTTTTATTTTACTCATAGTGAAGACAGTAAGTCAGTTTTAAGGTACTTTATTTAGCTTTTTCTGTTACAATAGATCTAACTCTTCAGGCAAGGAAAGAAAACTGAGTCATTTTCCAATTTCTAGGCAAATGCAATCTAATTATATATTCAGCAAATTACTACCAGGTAGGTCTATGCTTCTAGTGGACTCACTGTGAGATGGACTGGCATAAAGACTCCTTTAATACCTGACTCCCATATATCCTTAGTCCAATAGGGGAACTATGCTAGCACTTTGGATTCCCAGGTATTTGTATCAACTCTACCCTTGTAATCAAGGGTTCTCAAAAGATCTGGAAAGTTCCTTTTCCTCGTGTGTAGTTACCTAATAATATAGTTTTGGGTCCATTTTCAGCAGAGTTCTTGCATCTCTACTACATTTGGAGAGTTATTGGAATAATCAATACTACATGCACTTACTAGAGTGTTTAAAGGATGTTTCTTCATGAGAACCCAATCTTTTCTTGGACTAGTTCTCTCTTTCAGTCAATAGGTCTGAAAACTGGAGAAAGGATTAAGACTATCATGGTAGCAATTGAGTTCAGTCTTACTCTCATTCAATATTAACCACTTGTGATTACACATAAACAATACTGTTATTGCTTACTTGTTTATATTGCTTACTGGAACACCAAATTATACTATCCATCTCTGTAGATTCTAGCAAGTCAAAAGCCCCAGCTATCATTCTGAACCTGTTGCTCGTTATGGTAATTATACCCACCTTATTTCTATTTGTAAATGCTGCCACCCGGCCTTTGAATTGCTACATATGATCATACCATTTGCTACCAGGATGACTAACTCTGTCATAGCCTCTCCTACCGTTAATTCTGGTCTACCAAGTAATAGGCATGACAAGCCTACTCAAGGAAGCTTATGCTTCTCTCGCCACTGTGTTTGTTTTTACCTTAGGTAAAGAACAACTAAGGCTTTCCTGATATCCCTTTAACTGTTCATAAATACAATTTGCTGTCATAAAAGATTTTAATCTCGGCCAAGCATGGTGACTCACACCTGTAATCCCAGCACTTGGGAGACCAAGGCGGGTAGATCACCTGAGGTCAGGAGTTCGAGACCAGCCTGGCCAACATGGCAAAACCATGTCTCTATTAAAAAATACCAAAAAAATTAGCTGGACGTGGTGGTGCAGGCCTGTAGTCACAGCTACTCAGGAGGCTGAGGCAGGAGAATTGCTTGAACCTGGCAGGTGGAGGTGGCAGTGAGCTGAGATTGTACCACTGCACTCCAGCCTGGGTGACGGAGTGAGACTCCAACTCAAAAAAATAAAATAATCTCAGCAAAGTTGGAGGCTTTTCCTTACAGAGTAGCCCCATGATAGCGTCAAAATGATGGGAGCCTTTTGTGCTCTTCCATAGTCTTTCATGACAGTTCTCATACCTCTACTTCTTTAATGTGAGCCATTGCTTTTCTCAAACTTCTCAGAGCCACTCCGCCTGTAATAGAACACAACTTGGGATTCTTGCCAGGATGTTAAACCCTATGTCATGGCAGAGTGACTCTATGTTAACAAACATTCTCTTATTCACCTTTACATTTTACTTCCTTAGGAGGCATACCTAGTTCTACTCTCTCAGGCACATGATAGCCAGGTCTTACAGCTTCTTCAGTATATGATCCTTCTCTTTCTTTAGCAAACCCAGAACTTGCCTAGTAAAATCGCATAGAGATTTAACCCTAGTTATTGGTCTAAGAAAGAAGAGATGAAGGCAGATTCCAAGGAAGGAAGCATTATCTTACAAGATACCTTCTTACTGGACATTTGTATAGTTCTTAAGCAAGGCACCTTTCTACCTTTGCACTGAGGAAGGGAAACAGTTAAGTGAATTGTTCCATCCATTGATATTATGCAAATGTATCTAAACTTGATTTAGTATTTATGATTTTGTTAATACCTTAATCTTGTCATTTTCTGTCTTTAAATGTTAGAGATATGGTTTGAGACAGGGCATTCTTTTCTACCTGTGTTACATTCCAGATTAACACAGGTAAAGGCTTAGCAGCTACATTCCATAATGAGCAATGAGTAGAATTGAGGTTCGTCAGCCAGTAAGTAACCCAACTCTAGAATCTCATCCATAGAGCTTACTTTGGAGGACCAATTTTGTTTTTCCTTCCTTTATCCAGCACTCTTCAAATGCACTCCTGTCCTACCCTCCCAGTTCCTGCCTTTACAAGTTGACCAGTTTTTGCAGCTCCTTTGCCATGTAATCTATTTCCTTAATCTTGCTCAGTTGCTTCCTATAGTTATATAACCCTAAATACTGGTGTGGTAGAGGGAAGGGAAGAGTACCAAATGTCTTAGTTTGGGTTTCCAAGAAACAGAGATTGAGAAAAGTATTAAAGTGCCTGTCACTTTATAATAAAGTGTGTTTCAGGAAAACCTGCAACCGAGGAAATGAAAAAAGGTAGAGAAGGGAAAAGAGCTTGGCAAGGATTCAGTTTCAGGTAAAGCCTTGCTAGGGTTGCCTCTACCTGAGCAAGGAAATCTAGGCTCTTGTATGTCCATATTAGTGAGCCATTAGCTATCACTCATCCCAGGAGTGGGGGTTGGGTAAACAAAATTTCCCAGACTAAGGTGGCTCTCATTAGTTGTGGCTAATTCTTTAGTGAAGATAGGATAGGTTTGGAAGAGGAGGAGGAGCTGGATATGATACTCATTTCTTACAGTTTCTGGGAGTTGGATGCACTTATCCTTTAAAAAAGATCCTTAAAAGTAACATATTTTAAACATGTAATTCTATTTTTTTTCTACTTATATTGTCTAGCAATGTAACTCAGAAAACTGCTTTACTTCTTTTTAGCTCTTGTATCTAGAAATGAGGGGAACTGACTGAATGTTAGCTAGGGCTTAGTGACATCTAACATTCTTTTTCTCAATATGGAGAAAAAAGTACCTTACTTAAGTCTTCTTTTAATGAACTTATAAGATAATTATTTGAAAGATAGCATTTAATCTATAAAGTTGTATACATATGCAAAATATTTCTAATTACATAATTATTAATTGACCAAAATATCCATTATCAATTTATACTAATAAATAATACAAAACAATATAAAGTTGCAACTGTATTACATATGTCTGCATCCAGGCATATTACATGAAGGGTTATAATAGAGGATGCATATGTTAATTACAGCAAGATTTCTCAACCTCAGCACTAGTAATATTTTGGGCCAGATAATTCTTTGTTGTAAAGAGTTGTCCTGTGCTTTGTTGGATGTTTGGTAACATCCTTAGCCTTTACCTACTTGATACTCCCAGTTGAAAATTGTTGGTTTAGAACAAAAGCATAACAACATATGTCACCTTCTTCTGCAGCAGACTACTTGGGTAGTCAAAAGAGAGTCCAGACTTCTGTATGAGACAATACTAAGGAGTTCAGAATAAAATGAAAATGTTTCCTTTTTAAATTATTTGAAATCCAAATTAATACCTGTTGTTAGTTTCCATGGGAAGCCTAACTAAGATATATATTAATATGCATTTTTAATTGAGAATTTCTCTGGCTTTGAGCTGAAGTAGATATACCAAAGAGATTGGCACTGAGATTTCAGAAAATGTGTAATTCACAATGTCTGTATTGTATTACTCAGGGTGGAGTGCAGAAGCAGAAGGCCTGAATGGTTCAACAGGTCACCCAAGTAATGTGGAGAAATGCAGTGGTAGACTGATAGTCTAGGGATGGCAGAGCTAGATATGCTCCAGCAACTAGCAAAAAAGAGGAAGTATGCCATATTCTGAATAATGCTGAAATTCTCATCTATTGTGTTCTACCTTTCTTTGAAAGCCTACTACTTATAACAGACTAAAGGTGGTACAGTTCTAATGAGCTAGAATTTGTTAATTAAGTGGGGAGTTTTTCAACACCAACTCTCCAATATGGTCATTGAAAGGATGGAAGCATCTGAGCTATGGAGAAAAGTCATTGCAACATACAGACTTTGCAGAGCAGCAAAATCAAAAATAATCCAAGCAGCTTATTCAGAATCAGAAAAGACAAGAGAATTAGGCACCTCAATGAGCTGACTCAGAAACAGGCACAAATCATAACTCTTTTTCTCTAAATATTCTAGGAAGAGAAGAATCCTTGAAAGTGTGTGATTTCTTATACCTAAGGGAATATGTATCAGGAGAGAGGTGATGGTGGTGGTTGACAGGAGACAGATGCTGAGATTAAAGCAGTTTTCCTTGAAATCCGTTATCAGCAGATACGAAAATACCAATTTTAAGATTGCCTGTTTCATTTTGGGGCCAGTCCTCCTCTTTAGTCAAACTTTGTACCCCTGGGCTGTATGTTATGACAGTTGTCACACCCCCCACTGATCGAAACAAAGAATGTCTGGAAGAGCTCAATTTAATTCTATAATTGCAACAGAAAGAAACAGATGAAAAACATAGAAAATGCTTGGTTGCCATTTGCCAATTTAGGCAACTACTCTGATACAATATCTACTGTTCAAGCAAATACTAATCATCTATGTATCTGAGTACTAACTTAAAGAAATGTACTTTTAAGTTTCTGATAAAACCCTTATGAGCACATGTCACATTCTTCTGCTTGACTTTATGTCACATCTCTTCCTTTCCCATTATATTTTGACTCAGACCCATTCTTCTCCCTCAAGGCAGAGATCAGCCTGACCTATTTTATTTAATTGCCATTTGGATTTCAGGGGATTTTTCATTTTGAAAAGTAGGATTTTTCTAACGGAAGGTATTTCAGTAAAATGTACTTTGAAAATTAAACAATTGAGGTGAACTAGTTATATAATGAGTTCCACTAAACAAATTCTAATATGAAAAACAAGCAAAAGTAAAATAGAATTTTCATCATGTGTCAAAATCTAAGCAGTTTCAATAAAGCTAATTAAAAATCTTTCTCATTTTCACAGTGGGTGATAGTTTCAATCAAGACTCTAATAACTCTTTCAAAAAATTATTAAACTATAAATGTGTTTTTATATCAAGTATCAATTTTCAGGTTGATTTAGCTACAAAAGTGTATGATTTTAAAGTAAAAAGTTATTTGTGCTCATCAAATGAGTCATAGTAGAGGCATTAACACACTGCCTCTTTTAAAGTATATTCAAATATTATAGTTTTAGATTATACTATATAATCTATATATAAAAGTATATATAGATATGCATTTAGATTAAAGTATACTCAAATATTATAGTTTTAAGGAGAATTTTGAATACCTATCTAGGATGCTAAATTAGATGTGTTTTATTTTTGTTGTAGGGATATCAGATTCTTGCATGTGTTACATTATATGCCACTACCACGTCATTGCCACTGTGCACTGAACATGAAGCCAGGTAAACATTGAGAGGAGGAAACCTATAAGCACTTGCTCTCTGAGTTATGTTGATTTAGCCTTCATTGCTCTCAAATCCTCACCTTAGAACAAAGCTTCCTTGTTCATTAATTGTGAGCAGAGCTTCCCACTGCTTCCTCTGAGCAGGTTGTTTTCACTCTGCTTCAGTTTCTAACCTCTGATAATCCAGCCTTTGGTGATATTATGAAGGTTTAATAGTAATAGTTTAATAGTAAGGACATTTTTAAATTTTCAGATGATTCTTTCTTATATTGTGCTGAATTTAGCTCACGCACAGTAGCTATTCTTCCTTTTTCTATCCCTAGTGTTGTACTTTAATGCACGCATTCATTTCAAACGTATTTATCAAAGATGAACTCTGTGCTAGGTGCTGTTCAAAGAACAACATCAAATACTGACAGAGAACATTACTATGTGTCATCTTTTCAAATATTTGAGGACATTTGCCTATTTTTTTCATGTTAAAGTTGAAAGTGTGTGTCAATCATTTTCTGTTGATTTTACCTCTTAAACAGCACTAATTCACATGTTTATTTATCTTCACTGCCACAGTCTTAGTGAAAGCTTTCTAGTTATTCTTGCATATACATAAGGTTCACTAATTATCCATTCAATAAGGATAGTAATCCGTAAAATATGCAAAGCTGATAAATTTTCTCCCTGGTTAGCCTCTATAAACAGATTTTCTTTGCAGCACAAATATAATCTATAAGTTTTATAAAACGTTTTACAAATAATCTGCTTGATCTGACCCTTGCATACATTTTCAACATCAATTTCCACTATTTTCCCTTTGGGCATATGACTATTCATTCAGATATGAAGGATTCTGAGCTGTTTCCTGCCTCCCGGCCTTTGCACATGCACTTCCTCTCTCTGTTTTTTCACTTCATCCTACTCTCTTCTGGGAAAACTACTCACCATTTTTCAGGAGTGACCTGAAAAAAAAGCTGACTCAAACTATCCCATGGCAGAAATTGCTAGCTGTTTATCAAAATCCATTTATTCTTCTGAACTATTTGCCAGACATGTAACTAAGTGAAACCGAAGTGGAAAGGATGTGTGTTACTATAGGGAAAAGGCTTTTATGAAGTAGTGTGTCTCTTACAGCTCTCATTTTCCTCTCCCTGGATTCATGTAAAAACAAGGCCCAGTAGAATTGCAGAATCACTTGGAAACTGGCTCAGTGAGATCTGACCGAATGGAGGAAAGCCATACCTTAAAGAGTACATCTTCCATGAACTACTAAGCAAGTTTAGTGCTACAATGCTTTATGATCATCTTCTGTTGCCTATTTTCCTTTCTGATCATATTTTAAATATTCCGTAGTTGACATTATCATTGCCAAGCACAGTTGAAGACAGAAGAGAAAAATAAACAGAGTCACAAGACTTGTGTTATGGAGGGGTAAAACATAAACAAACCAACACATATTTACCATTGCTGGTATACAAAGAGAAGAATAAGGTGGTTAAGAAAGCTAATTATAGAGGTAACGTTACCAAAATTGGCAAAATGGGAAAGTCCAGAGCTCAGTCCGTCCTCAAACGCAACTAATGAGCTGGCAAAAATCAATAGAAGTGACTTTCCAGAACACTGGAATCTATTTGAAACCTTACTCCAAACGGGGGATGGCTTGAAAACAGAAGCTGTTGCTTTGTGCTGAGTGCACTGTCCTGGTTTAAATAGCCTGACTACCAAACTCCATACACAAGATTGACAGCAGCAGTGAGGATGGCAGCTGGAATTCTATTTCCTCAGCCAGTGCCAGAGGAAACAGACCCTGTTCTTTTATTTTATTTTTTTATAATTATACTTTAAGTCCTAGGGTACATGTGCACAACGTGCAGGTTTGTTACATAGGTATACATGTGCCATGTTGGTTTGCTGCACCCATCAACTCGTCATTTACATTAGGTATTTCTCCTAATTGTATCCCTCCTCCAGCCTCCCACCCCCCGACAGTCCCCGGTGTGTGATGTTCCCTGTCCTGTGTCCAAGTGTTCTCATTGTTCTCATCCACCAATGAGTAAGAACATGTGGTTGTTTGGTGTTCTGTCCTTGTGATAGTTTGCTGAGAATGATGGTTTCCAGCTTCATCCATGTCCCTGCAAAGGATATGAACTCATCCTTTCTTATGGCTGCATAGTATTCCAGGCAGTATTCCATCCATGGTGTATATGTGCTACAATTTCTTAATCCAGGTAACAGATCTTATTCTGAAAGAATTGTAGTTGAGGCCTCAGTCTGCCTGGTGGCTCCTCAAATCCATGTGCAAAGTCTTCCCTTTGCTTTGCCTGACATGGGGTCTTCCCAGGGCTGGATAACTTTCTGGGCAGCTGTGGCTAAAGACTTTGAAAGATACAGGTATTGGCCTTACCAGCCTGGGGCAAGAACCATTATTTTTTATTTTCAGAATTATTTTGGCTATTCAAATTTATTTTCATTTCCACGTACATTTTGAACCAACCTATTGATTTTTGCCAAAATACTAATAGAATTTTAGGGAAATTGTGTTAAATCTTTACATCATTTGGGGAAAAATTGACAATGTTACTTCTAATAATGACAATGGTGTATAGCTCCTTTTATTTGAATCTTCTTTAATTTGTTTTATTATCCTATTATAGATTTTAGTATAAAGCTCTTGAACACATTCTGTTAGATTTGTACCTATATAGTCCATTTTTATTACATTGTTTTAATTGTATCATTTATGATATTTCAACAACCAAATTTTCATTTTTGTTTTATAAAAATGCAGTGGATTTTTGCATTTATCTTATATGGTGAAATATTGTTAAAATCACATATTAGTTTTAGCAGCTCATTGATAAATTCTTTGAAATATTTTCTAAGTTGATTCATATTCTCTGTGAATATAGTTTTATTTCTTCCTTAACAAACTGTACAATTTTATGTTGTTTATCTGCTCATTGCACTGACTAGAAACTTTAGTATGTTAAAAAATAATTGAGCATAGTGGATATAGGTGATTTTGCTCACAAACTTGGGGAAAAATAATTAGGTCATTGACCATTAAGCATAATTGTAGCTATAAAATTTTAATAAACTTTTATTTTATAATAGTTTCAGATTCCCAGAAAAATTGCAAATATAGGACAGACAGCTCTTTTGTACCCTACACAGTAGGGTACAAAATTATGAGAAATGCTATCATACATTTCTCATAATTTATGATCCAATATTGATGTATTTATTTTTCCAATTAAAAAATGATGTTTTCTGATTTGGGTATTAGAGTAGTGCTGATATTATACAATAATTAGGGGAGAGTTTGCTCTTATTCTATTTTCTAGACAAATATACTCACTGAAATCAACTGGGCCTGGAGATTTGATTCTTGGAAATACTTTAACTAAAAATGCATTGTCTTATATATAATAAAGACTATTCATGTCAAATTATTTTCCTTGCATGAACATCGGGATTCATAGCTCTAAAAAATTGCCCAATTTTATCTAAGTTGTAGGTTTATGAACATTAAAGAAATAATGGCTCATTGTTTTTAAATTTTCTCTATGGTCTACAGTGGTATCCATTCTCTGATTGTTTGGGAATCTGCATCTTTATTTTTTACCTGATTTGTCTGCCTAGACATTTTTCAAGTTATTAATAATTTAAATAATGTGGGGTTTGAGGGTTTCTTGTTTTATTGATTTTCTTCCTTATCTATTTTCAATTCACTTGATTTTCATTTATTTCTTTATTATTTCATTTATTTTGATGTCTTTGGGTAGACAGCATTCCAATACCTTCTCTTTTGCATACTTTCTAACAAGAAGTCTGCTGTATTTCATATATTTGTTGTTTTGTGTGCAATTAATCCCTCCTCTTCTCCTTTATGACTTTCTCACCAATTATACTGTGGTATTTTTAAGGGTCTTTCTTTTTCTTCTTTTGCTATTTATTTTGCTTAAGTTTATCTGTGTATTTGGGATGTGTGATTTGATAGCTCACTAATTTAGGAAATTTTTCAACCATTATCTCTTCAGATAGTGAATGAAGTATTTTTCTCTATCTTTTTCTATGCCAAAAAGTATGCTGTATTATTTGGCATTTGCCATAGCTCTTAGATGTTTTGCTTTATATTTTTTCTATCACTATTTTTCTTCTTTAATTTTATTTTTGTAAATTCTATTTGCCTATATTCAAGTAAGTTGATTCTTTAATTGGCTAAATAAGCATTTATTAGCCTGCCAAAATTATTCTTCATTTCTATTAGTGTAATTTTTTAGTTCTAGCATTTTTATTTGTTCTTTTGCTTATAGTTTCCTTCTCTCTGCTAAAATTCTCTATCTGTTTATATATGCCATTGAAATTTTCCACTTCTAACATATTAATTCTTGCTATTTAAAATGTTCTAGCTGATTATTCCAACATCTACTCAATCTCTGATTGCTTTATTTTATTATCCATTTTTACCTTTACAATGGGTTTTTATCTTGTGTTTTTTGTATCATAAACCCTTTCTGAATGCTAGATATTGTAGGGAACACTTGAAGTTGAGATAAATTATATTTATAATTTCAAATATTCACACCTCTCTTGCTGCTATGTCACTGATGTAGGGAGTTGAAATATTATTCTTCTTCTTTTTCTGTTTTCTTTTTTTTTGAGTTGGTGGAGTCTTACTCTGTCACCCAAGCTGGAGTGCAGCGGCATGATCTTAGCTCACTGCAACCTCCACCTCCCAGGTTCAAGCAATTCTTCTGCCTCAGCCTCCCAAGTAGTTGGGACTACAGGCACGTGCCACCATGCTTGGCTAACTTTTGTATTCTTTAGTAAAGATGGGGTTTCACCATTTGGACAGGCTGATCTCGAAATCCCGACCTCGTGATCAACGTGCTTCGGCCTCCCAAAGTGCTGGGTTTACAAGTGTGAGCCACAACGCCTGGCCAGGAGTTGAAATATTCTAATCATTTCTAAACCTATGTTTTCTGCTTCATTCTGTTATGGTTATTATGAGTGAAACATGGTCTCAGTGTCCTCTGGTGGTTTTTTTTTTTTGAGACAGAGTTTAGCTCTTGTTGCCCAGGCTAGAGTGCAATGGCATGATCTTCACTTATCGCAACCTCTGCCTCCTGACTTCAAGCGATTCTCCTGCCTCAGCCTCCCGAGTAGCTGGGATTACAGGCATGCAGCACCATACCCGGCTAATTTTGTATTTTTAGTACAGATGGGGTTTCTCCATGTTGGTCAGGCTGGTCTCAAACTCCCGACCTCAGGTGATTCACCCGCCTCAGCCTCCCAAAGTTCTGGGATTACAGATGTGAGCCACTGCGCCTGGCCTCTAGTGTTCTTATGATTAAAGTGTGGCTGCTTTGTTGACATTGTCACTCAATATTCTTATTGCACCCTCACCTTTAGGACTTTTCTGTGTTTTTCCTCAGAGAGTGTCTTTGTTTATGCTATTGTTCCTCCTCTAGTTGTAGATAGTAGCTGCTTTTTTCAGTGAGTGCTTGCCTGCTGGAGAAAATGTAAGATCAACAAGAAAGGCCCATTTCTGAGACCAAGAAAAGCAAGGTATACTATAAGCTAAATATGCTGAGGACAACTAAGAATATCCTCATCACCCACTGCCAGGCTGAAGTAAATTATATGTATGCCTGCAAATGGCCACACCCTCAGGATAAAAATATTTTTTGTCCTCTTTCATACCCTTTTGTTTTTTTTTTTTGAGATAGAGTTTTGCTGGGAGTGCAATGGAATGATCTCGGCTCACCGCAACCACCACGTCCCAGGTTCAAGTGATTCTCCTGCCTCAGCCTCCCGAGTAAGTGGGATTACAGGCATGCACCACCACACCCAGCTAATTTTTTTTATTTTTAGTAGAAACAGGTTTCTTCATGTTGCTCATGCTGGTCTCAAACTCCCGACCTCAGGTGATCTGCCTGCCTTGGCATCCCGAAGTGCTGGGATTACAAGCATAAGCCACTGCACCGAGCCCTCTTTCATACTTTAAAAAACAAAAACAATAACACTATACCTTGTTGTCCTCCATATTTGTTGCCCTTTCACTTTCAAATTTAGGCTTTTGTCTTCAGAAGCAGAGTTTTGTCAAGGCTTTTTGCCTCTTCCCTTGTGGCTGCTGATAACCTTCTTCCAGGCCTGTACCAGGTAGTTGGGTTTATCCTACCTTTTACTCATCGCTCAGACTAACTTCTCTGTGCCTTATGGAGTTTCATGATGAATAGCACAAGAGTGCCTGCAAAATCTCCAACATGTCTGCAGCTCTCATGTTAAGCTACAATCAGTCTTTAGCAATAAACTGAAAATTGTAACGGAAATTTTCTTACTTTTGAAACAGACATATTAATCCCATCAAAAAAATTTTAAAATCAACATAGAAATCGACATTTCTAGTGTTAAAACTTGAAAAGTACATTTGTTTTATCTGAGTTCTTTCCTCTGGAAAAGACCCTCAGGACTTGCAAAAGGTATCAAAGAACTAAAACTCCCCAGCTTATCACATCCAGACAGTGAGATGCCAGGCCCTGCATTTGCTTCCTACCCCTCCCGAGTGCCTGTTTTCCCATACATAGTTACATTTCTTCCCTGCTGTATAAACCTCTATGTTTAGTCAGTCAGGGAGATGGATTTGAGACTGATCTCCCATTTCCTCTGCTGCAGCCCCCAATTAAAGCCTTCTTCCTTGGCAATAATTGCTGTCTTAGTGATTGGGTTTCTGTACAGCAAGCAGCAGGACCAAGACTCAACCCCTGAGTTTCAGTAACAGATTTTGGTTCCCTGACAGAAACCTGTTGCTTGTGGCTCAGCTGTCATGGGCTGGGAGTTTCAGAAGCCCTCCTGAGCAGTGTTGTGGGTCCCGACAACAAGATCTGCTGCTCTCAATTTGGGAAATTTTAAAGGAATTTCCTCTTGCAGACTGACAAGCCCAGTTGACGGACAGAGGGAAGCACTCTGAGTGTTTCAGTATGGACACTTGGGGGCTTGTTTGTAATTGTGTGTCGTGTGTGTGTCCAGGCAAGTGAGTGTGTTTTGTGGCTACCAGACAGTGCTCCCCTGAATTTGGAAAATTCTGAAGGAATTTCCATTTACAGGTTGAAAAAGCCCAACATATCGAGAGGAATGCACCCTGACTGTTTCAGTTTGGACACTTTTGGAGATTGTCTGTTGCTGCAGAAGTTGAATGGCGTTTTGGTGATTGTGTGTGTGTGTGTGTGTGTGTGTGAATGTAGGTTATGGGAAGTTAGAATTCACTAAACTGATATTTTTTTGTAATGCTGTTTGGCCCCAGTATTCTTTGGAATTTGGAGTTTGCTGTTGAATTAAAAAGTGAGATGGATTTCTATGTCTTCAGGGTTTTATGTTGCTGTTCTAAGCAAGGTTGGGCCTCCTTATTAGGGTCCAAGTGATATTCTTCTGTGGTGCTGTTTGGCTCCAGTGTTCTTTGGAGTCTGGGAAAGTTTGGTCCTCAAAAATTAAACTGTCATGGAAACAGCTTTACCAAAAAGTTTAGTTCACAGCCTTCATTGGATAGCCTACTGGGGTGAAAAAAATATGTAGCCATGTAAACTGGTGAGTTTGTATGGCTATCTCATGGCTACAGTTCTGAGATAAAAGCCATCGGATCTTTGTTTTTATGTGTGTATACATTCTATATGTATTTATGTATATACATTTATTATGTTAAATGTTGTATCTACCAAATTGGCTTATAAATGAAAGATCACTCATAAATTAAGTAAGCTTAAAGTATTTTTCAAGTCCCCGTGACATAAGTAAACCTTTAATAAACAATCTGGCTTTAAAATTATTGATAAAATATAAATAGAAGTATCTTCAGAATTGTCAGCATACATCTTTGTCTGGTTTATATTTGTCTCTGCTAGATATTTTGAGGTATCAGGGTTTGGCATAGAAGGTTATAAAATGATAAACCCAGCCAAAAAGTACTAATCTTGGTTTATGTCTCTTATTTGACAAATGAGACTAATTTAATACTGTTAGCTGAATCTTCTGCATTATTGCCAAAAATACTTCTGTATTCAATGTTAAAGTTCTTACTTAGGTGAGCATTTGGTGTTCACTGGCTATAAAAAAATTATTAACAAAGAAATAGCTAACTTTAAATGAAGACAAGTTGTATCTAATATCACAGTTTTCAAAAGTAACTAGAACTTAAAAATGAAAAAACATGAGTGCATGTAAGTGAGATAAATGTTGTAGGTAAACTTTTTGTGTAATTTAAAATCTTAAACTTGTTTTAGATTTTATAATAGATGCTCATTGGATATCTGGGGCATTTACAATTAAGAAAAGTTTATGAGATGGGGAAATATGTTTCTAAAAATTGTGGAATGGTTCCCATTAATAAAATGCTAATATCTAATAGCTAGTTCAGGTTTTCTTACTTCCTAGGTTTTCACTAAAATTTGAGGTTACTAAGGATAAGAATTATATATTCTGGTTAATATAATATAATATTAACCAGAATGTATAATTCTGTATATAAAATATGCCAAACGTGTTTTTATAGAGAAAAAGAATCATTTTACTAATTTATAAGTTATCAAAAGGTTAATTCAAATTATGTATTAGAAAAGGCTATTTATAAAACAGGGTAGTAAGTAACCAGTAAATATTGAAGAGAGATATAAACACAGTTATGGATATGAAGATGTGTTTTTGGTAAGGAAAGTTATAAAGAAAAACGTATAGTTTTGCATGGGAAAAGATCATGTGTGGTGAATTCTTCTCCTCAAGTAAAATGACTGGATGACTGGTTGTTTATTAAAAAAAAAAAAAAAAAAAAAAAGAAAAGAAAGAAAATTTAGGACAAAACAGAAAGTTGAAGCATATCATAGATGGTCTGTGTAAGTCATATGCAGTTTTTGTCCTGTTTCTCCATGTGTCTATATTCATGCACTTAACAAAGAAAATAGAAAGTGGAAAAAGTTTAGGTAATAAGATATTATCTAAAGCCTGATAGAAAATTGGAGAAATTTGGTTGATTAATATTGCTTATAGTTAAGGCTCTTTGTCTTGATGAAGGTAAAATAAGAAATATAATAAATAAATACATTGGCAGTTTGGCATTCTTTTTTAATATAATTAAACATGCAGCTAGATTTAGTGTGGAGCCAAATTTCTCATAAATACTTGCATTGCTTCACACTATATTTGCTATTCTGCATAGACAGTGCTAGCACTAAGGTACTTACTGATCATGTATCTAAAATGAATTACTTAATTGCACAAAATAAATAGTGTTATTGATGGACTTACAAGTCATTAAATTGTATATCAGGAACAAAATATCCACCTTGTGTTTTATTAGGCCCTGGGTGACACTTCAGCTTCTCAGGTAAACTGAGTAGGGGGAAAAATTGGGGGTTCATTTCCTGTTTATTTGTTTTTGCTTCTAGTTTTATGTGCTGATTGTTCTCCCTTGAGTTTTACTTATATATACATATATAAAACCATTCATTTATTTTAGTTTCCAATAAAGGCTTTTATTGGGTTCTACGAATAGTCATTTTGTTTCCTATGCATTTCCAACAGTTCACAATTTGCTCTATTTTTGTTTTGTTTTGAGATGGGGTCTCACACTGTCACCAGGCTGGAATGCAGTGGTGCGATCTTGGCTCACTGCAACCTTCAACTCCCTGCTTCAAGCGATTCTTCTGCCTCAGCTTCCCAAGTAGCTGGGATTACAGGCACACGCCAACAAGCCCAGCTAATTTTTGTATTTTAAGTAGAGATGGGGTTTCACCATGTTGGCCAGGATGGTCTCGATCTCCTGACCTCGTGATTCCTACACCTCCACCTCCCAAAGTGATGGGATTACAGGTGTGAGCCACCATGTCCTACCAATTTGCTCTATTTATCTAAAGTTCATAAGTTACTTTTGTCAAGCCTCCAAAAATTGATAAAGGACACCAGCTATTTAAAGTTTGTTTGGTTTTGCTTAGCTCTAATTATCTAGAGAGCCACAAGAGCTTTAATGTTCCTAGCAAAAAAAAAAAAAGGACTTTTTTCTACAAGTTCTGAACAGAGATAGTACATTATTTATTTTGTTATTTGAAAAGGCGGATGATAATTAAAATGTTTAAATGGCGTTTATTTCCAGGTTATTCAGTCTAATCAATAATTGGAGTTGATTTTCTGATATTTTCCTTCAGATAATGAAGAAACACTGTGACATGGGTACAAACTTCTAATGGTTGGTCTCGTCCTTAAGGAAATTATATTGAATGGGATTAATCTCAAACTAATTTAGTTGTGGTGACCATTCTTAAATTAAGTGACATTCACTTGGATTAAGTAGTAATAAGCATATGTGAGACTTTCTAGTGATTTTTGATCCCAAGCCATTTGTCACTGATGGGCCTCTATGTGTATACTTGAAAACAAAACGTGTACAATTGTTGCACTAGTTTGAAGATATTAGTGGCGAAAGTTACCTAATCAGTTGCCAGTACTGTATCTATAAATCAATTGGAAATGTGTGATCATGCTCTTTTAAATAGCCAAAAATAAGTTACTGTGTGGTTGTTCTTACTTTGTTTCTGTTTTGTAGTATAATATTTAAGTGGAAGGACGTTATTTCTCCTCATATTTAATTTCTAACTGATATTTGCATTTACTGTTTTTTAATGATGGGGAGAAAAGTTAGTTGTCTTACTGATGCAGGATTTTTCTCAGACCCTATGACAGACTCACAACAGGGGCACCCCACTCTACTTGGCCCACTACACTCAACCTCTTGCAGGAAGGAGCATGTGAGCAAGTGAGTGTGGGACCTGGCAAGCCAGTCTGGGCAACGACACGGGCACAAACTCTGTGCATGTCCCATGGCCAGACCAGACGTGAATATGTAAGTGTGGAATCTAGCCAGTTGCTCTGGGTGCTAGCAGGAGCGAACTCCATACGGGACCCTTGGCAGTGCCCAAGTGTGGGTGCCTGCAACCCTGAAGCCCCAGAGGGGGTGTTACAGTGTTCTTTTAGTTCTGCTGTCTGCAGACTGCAGTGTGTTAGCAGCTCAGTTTGCTCCTTGCAGCGGCACCCTAGTGAGGATGCCCATGAACCCAAGGCCCCAGAGAGGGTGTTACAGTGCTTTCTTAGTTACAACATCCATGGACAGCAGTGTGTTAGAAACTCAGTAGGCCCCTTGCCTCATTGCATGGGGTGGCCATCCTCCACCATCAAGGACAAAGGGCTGGTGTGCTGGCCTTTCTGGATAGCCATACACAGGGGTCCTGAGCTCTCGTGTGGTGTCCAAGAAGAATGAGGTTGCACAGACAATTGAAGGGCAGATAATTTTATTAAGCAACGAAAATGGCTCTCCATGTAGAGGCAAGCTGCAGAGGAGACTGTGTGGGCTGGTCATTTTCCCCCATAGTCAGGTTGTCTCTTCCATAGTCCAGCCATCTCTTCCCTGAAGTCCAGCCATCTCACTGAAGTCTGGCCATCTTCCCCTCTACCAAATGAGTCTGGGGTCTTCATACAGGATGGGGGCCCCACAGGATGGGGGCGGGAGGGCTGCAGGTAGTTTTGGAAAAGGCAACATTCAATTCATAAAAATACATTATGTATGGATAGAGTGGGCAAACAAGAATAGAATTTCTCACTTTGGAGTGTGGGTTTCAGGCATGGATTGAAGGTGGGGTTTCACCGGGGACCCAACCTTGTCTGCCTAGAATTTCTCTGCCTCTTACCTCTATCATTACTTTTATAAGATTGGCAAAAAACCTGTTAATTTTTGATGCTTTTGGTCACAGTTCTGTCATTAGAATGCTAGCAGTTGGGCATATGCAAGGAGTAATCTAACCACTTTAATACAATGAAGTACTGCAGGCAGTCACTACAGGACACCAAATCATAGTGTTTTATTTTGTAATATATTAGACAGAATGATAGGATTTTCTGTAGTATAAATATCCTATTAACTAATCCTTGTGCTATTAAGTTACAGGTCTTTGACTCCTGGGTCTGAAAAAGTCACTGCTAAATCTTGAGCATTGACACTAGTTGAGTTCTTGTCTTCAGACCCAGGAGAACATGACAATCAAAATGAACTGTTTTCTTGAGACACAGGGCCAGAAATTAAAACCATTCAATTGAGGCCCAAGGACTATTGTAGAAAAGGTGGGCATGTGAGATTGTAAGAACCAATTTTGAGGGATAAAATTAGTTCAGAATTTTTCAATGAATTAAACATTAATATCAAAAGCACGCTGATTCAAGGCCCGAGTCTGGGCTCATGTGTCATAATAATAGGGTTTTCTTGAAGTATTGATCTACTTTTTAATAAAGAATTGTAAAAGGTTATAAAAAGTTTATGGATATCTTACCTTATGATCAAACTGATTTTAATTAAATCAGTTTATAAAATTTTGTTAAAATTAACTTTCACATTAATAATATATCATACAAAGGTAACATTTTTATTTTCACTTTTGAACATAATGTTTGTGTAATATTACTAAGAGATAAAATATTTTTGTTTACCTTTTATGTGAACTGCAGGGAAAAAGTGGAGTGGGGACAGACAGATTTATTTGGCCTCATACTGTCTTTATTAGATCTTATTGTTTGGGAACCTGAATCTCCTCTCTATTAAAAGGTAAACATTTCAGTTTTATCATTTTGGCTAAATGAATGACTATTTTATAGTGATTTATGATCCTATTTTGTGATTTCAAATGTCTTAATACTTTGATATTTGTCAAACTTCCCAAGAGCAAAATTTCAAGTTCTAAATTCAGTCTTTTTTACCTCAAAATAACTCTTTTGGATATTAGGTTTCCTGAAGTCCAAGGGAGATATATTGGTCTTATTAGTTATGTTAGAATTATTCATCAAGCATTATCAAATCTGAGATGGCATTTAGTTTCCTTTAGGTTATATTTATATAGATGTTTTGTTAATATGTATTCCAAGATTGTAGGATATTCATAAAATTCTGACATGTCTTAATATATGTTGTCAGTAATAATTATGATGATCATGTTAAATTGTTGTATGCCACAGAAATCTAATTTTATTGTCAACTGTGTCTTTTTAACTATGGCTGACTAAAGACTTTTGTCATCCACAATTGTTGTTTTGCTTTGATCCTTCTCAGGAAGACATTTATAATCAGCTGCAGTCCAGGGCTTGCTTCTTTGAGGAAGTTCATGAAAATGACTGCTGAATGCAGATTTCTGATAATTTTGGAGATTGTGTCATTGTGTGTCCGGAATTGGTGGGTTCTTGGTCTCACTGACTTCAAGAATGAAGCCGCAGATCCTCGCAGTGAGTGTTACTGTTCTAAAGGCAGCGTGTCCGGAGTTTGTTCCTTCTGATGTTTGGATGTGTTCGGAGTTTCTTCCTTCTGGTGGGTTCATGGTCTCGCTGGCTCAGAAGTGAAGCTGCAGACCTTCGTAGTGAGTGTTACAGCTCTTAAGGGAGCACGTCTGGAGTTGTTCGTTCCTCCCGGTGGGCTCATGGTCTCGCTGGCTTCAGGAGTGAAGCTGCAGACCTTTGCAGTGAATGTTACAGCTCTTAAGGTGGCACGTCTGGAGTTGTTCGTTCCTCCCGGTGGGCTCGTGGTCTCACTGGCTTCAGGAGTGAAGCTGCAGACCTTCGCAGTGAGTGTTACAGCTCTTAAGGTAGCACGTCTGGAGTTGTTCATTCCTCCTGGTGGGCTCGTGGTCTCGCTGGCTTCAGGAGTGAAGCTGCAGACCTTCTCAGTGAGTGTTACAGTTCGTAAAAGCAGTGTGGACCCAAAGAGTGAGCAGTAGCAAGATTTATCGCAACGAGCGAAAGAACAAAGCTTCCACAGTGTGGAAGGGACAAGAGTGGGTTGCCACTGCTGGCTCGGGCAGCCTGCTTTTATTCTATCTGGCCCACCCACGTCCTGCTGATTGGTAGAGCCGAGTGGTCTGTTTTGACAGGGCGCTGATTGGTGCATTTACAAACCTTGAGCTAGACATAAAGGTTCTCCAAGGCCCCACCAGAGCAGCTAGATACAGTGTTGATTGGTACATTCACAGAACCTGAGCTAGACACTATGCTGATTGGTGTATTTACAATCCCTGAGCTAGCTGTAAAGGTTCTCCACATCTCCACCAGACTCAGCCCAGCTGGCTTCACCCAGTAGATCCTGCACCGGGGCTGCAGGTGGAGCCGCCTGCCGGTTGTGCCGGCACTCCTCAGCCCTTGGGTGGTCAATGGGACTAGGCGCCGTGGAGCAGGGGGTGGCGCTCGTCCGGGAGGCTTGGGCCGCACAGGAGCCCATGGAGGGGGTGGGAGGCTCAGGCATGGTGGGCTGCAGGTCCCGAGCCCTGCCCCGTGGGAAGGCAGCTAAGGCTTGGGGAGAAATCGAGCACAGTGCCGGTGGGCTGGCACTGCTGGGGGACCCAGTACACCCTCTGCAGCCGCTGGCCCGGGTGCTAAGTCCCTCATTGCCTGGGCCAGCAGGGCTGGCCAGCTGCTCTGAGTGCGGGCCCACCAAGCCCACGCCCACCCGGAACTCCAGCTGGCCCGCAAGCGCTGCTGGCAGCCCTGGTTCCCGCTCGCGCCTCTCCCTCCACACCTCCCTGCAAGCTGAGGGAGCTGGCTCCCACCTTGGCCAGCCCAGAAAGGGGCTCCCACAGTGCGGCAGTGGGCTGAAGGGCTCCTCAAGTGTCGCCAAAGTGGGAGCCCAGGCAGAGGAGGCGCTGAGAGCAAGCGAGGGCTGTGAGGACTGCCAGCATGCTGTCACCTCTCAATTGGACAAGAGAGAAAATTTCCAGGGCACTAATTAAAAGGCTTATGTGTTAATGAAGATTGCTAACCATATGAATCAGAGCAGGAGTTGATTAAATGGATTGAACTGATGGAGGATTGAAATAATTTTTTGTTTGAAACATTGATTCTTCAGAGTCTGGATAACTTTTTTCCTTTTGAGCTATTTATAGCCTTTAACAATTGAGTATACTATTATAAACATAATTTGAGGCATTTTTCTCCACTTGCCTAATTTCTCCAGAATTTGTAAATTTTTTGTATTTATGAATATTTTTAATTAATACAACTTCTTTGAATAAGTTCATTAAGAATCTAACAGGATACAAGTGAAGGTACTGGTTATTTGCCCAGGGCTTTGACTGAAATGATCTTGTGAGATGTCTAGCAAGGCCAATTTAGGAGAGCCTATGTGGACAATTAGTCTTACTGCATTTTGTGTGGGTAATTAGGCCAAGTATATGGGACTGCAGCTTACTTTGCAGGTAGGTTGATCCTGCTGTGATTTGTCTTTGGTGGAAGTGGCGGGCTGGAGAGAGAAAGATTGTGTTTCAGAAGAAAACTAGTCACTCATGCTATGGAGCTTCCCACAATGCCCTCCTCAGCATGAAGAAGCCAGAAAAATTGACAACAGATTCACCATGATTGAAGAATGGATAAATAGAAAAAAGGGGCTGAAACCAACCCAAATGTCCCATAGACTCTTTTTGTTTTTATTTTGATAAACATAGAAATTGACTCTTCTGGTCTTAAATCTTGAAACTGATGCCAGTTTTATGTGGGTTCTTTCCTCAGAAATGGACCCTCAGGACTATTAAAAAGTATCAAAGAACTGACACTTGCATCCAGGCAATAATATGCTGGGCCCGTCATCCATGATTGCTTCCTTACCCCACCTGAGTTCCTGTTTTTTTCATGCATAGTTACATTTCTTCCTTGCTAAGTAAACCCATAATTTTAGTTCATCAGTGAAATGGACTTAAGACTGATCTCCCATTTCCTTGGGTGCAGTACCTGATTAGCCTCCTTCTTTGTTAATACTCATCATTTCAGTGATTGGCTTTCTGCGCTGAGAGCAGCAGGACCTAGACTGAAACCCTGGCATTTAGATAACACTTTAATGGCGGCATTCTTTTCCTTCCCCTCTGCCATTAGTGAGCCGGTCCTTGGACTCTATTTCTCATTACATGCATCTATTACTGTTTATTTATTTATTTTTAATTTTATGCTACTACATTCCTCTGTAACCTCAAACCTTTGATAAGTTTAAGAAGTCCTTTTTTTTAGATTATCATGCCTTTGACGTTGTTATTTCTGTAGAAATAATACCCCTTCCAGCTTTATACTTGCAGAGCTTTCTAGAGGGACAGAACTAATAGGATATATGTATATATGAAAGGGAGTTTATTAAGGATGATTGACATACATGATAACAAGATAACCTCCCACGATAGTCCATCTACAAGTCGAGGAGCAAAGAAACCAGTGGTGGATCACTTTGAGTCCCAAAACCTCAAAAGTAGGGAAGCTGACAGTGCAGCCTTCAGTCTCTGGCCAAAGGCCCAAGAGCCTCTGGCGAACCACTGGTGTAAGTCCAAGAATCCAAAAGCTGAAAAACTGGGAGTCTAATGTTTGAGGGCAGGAAGCAGATAATATGGGAGAAAGATGAAAGCCAGAAGACTCAGCAAGTCAAGTCCTTCCAATTTCTTTCTGCTTGTTTTATTCTAGCCATGCTGGCAGCTGATTAGATGGTGCCCACCAAGATTGATGGTGGGTTTGCCTTTCCCAGTCCACTGATTCAAATCTTAATCTCCTTTGGCAACACCCTCACAGACGTACCCAGGAACAATACTTTGCATTCCTCAATTCAGTCAAGTTGACATTGAATATTAATAATCATACTACTTCTTAGGCAAAAGTTGGAATCATGATTTATATTTTAACATATAATTTCATTTATTGTTATAATATACTCATTTGGGTACTCTCCTGTAGGTTCCTTTATTTTAATAATGTAATTTATATTCTAGGTTTCCCAAATTGTCAATAGTTTTAAGAATCTTTTACAAAAACTTCCTCTCACTCACTAGTATGATTCCCATAGAGAGAGAATCTATCAGTCTAAAATACAACTCAATTCTTTTTGTGTTTTCTTTTCTGTCTAATATCTGTAGTGAGTGTTTCATCTTATATTCCTTGCTTTAGCATCCTAAGTCTATAAATTTGCCAGGCACATGGATTACAGAAAGAGCTATTTATCCTTCCCAAACTAGAATCATTTAATTCATTTTAAATTCCCTTAATAAGGCATAAAGTAGTCTGTGCTGATGCATTCAAATCTAGACATATCTATACTGAATGGTTTTCTGACAACTCTTAGTATTGATTCTCCCACTGCAACTTTAAAAAGTTCTGTCGATTTTAATTCATCAGGGCTACTTCTGGGAGAGACTTTTCAGTTTGTTTACAAACTCTCTTTCTCTCTTACTCGATCTCTTCCATATTACTCTGCTTTCTAGCAGTACTCCAAGATTTATTATAAGGTTAAAATTTACCTTTATAAAAACTGCTTGTTTGTAGAAACAAACAGCAAATATATTTAGAAGCAAAGATAGAACTAGAACAAGACAGACCCAACTTTGCAAACCTAATGTAAAAGCTGGCTAACGTCAGGATAGTAGACGGATGCAAAACTTTTGGGTGTAAATTTACTGATTAATGATGTATTTAAAAGAAAAAAATGAACTTTTGCAATGAGCTAGTTATGGCAGTTGGTATCTCATTCAAGTTGTCAAACACTATCACCAGTAGTAGTAAATGATTATTAAGATTGATCAATTAATATGGAACTATTTTAAAAGTTTTTTTAAGTTTGATTAAATTATACTATTGTTTTTAAAAAACAAAGATAAATAATGGATACCATCATGTTGAAAATGATGATTCCACATGACATTTCCTAATCAGAGCATCAGCTTCTGAGTGGGCTTTTAAGACCATAACACAAGGTGATGGTGGGAGTGATGCTTTAGGCTCAACAGTTATGCATCAATGGCAAGGAGAGGGCTGTTTAAAGTAAGACAATGGCAAGTGGAGCATGTAATCATAAAATTGATCCACATTTTATGTCCATGCTTCTCTTGTAAGGTGTATTTTTTTTAATTGATTAACAGTAGTAAACCTTCTGTGTGTATGAATATATATGTGTATATACATTGTATATGTGTATACACATAAATAATGAGAGTGGGAGAAACCGAGTTTTTTTAAACCAAAAATGGAAAGCAAACCCAAAAACTGAGCAAATTTTATGATGTGAGTCTGAAAATGTATCTAAAAGAGTGTGGGAAAGCTTCAAGGGTTGCATCTTCAAATGATACGGTGTACGTGTGTGTGTATGTATATATGCATGTGTATATTCTTATATATTTTTTATTCCCTCCAGTTCTCTTCATTTGTTCTGAATTCCAGTTACACAGATTTCAGGCTCTTTAATATTATCTAACTGATTCTATGGCTCTGTTCATTTTCATTTATATTTTTGTGTGTGTGTGTCTGTGTGTGTGTGTGTGTGTGCGTGTGGTGGTGGTTGTTTTTCACTTATTTGCTCTTCCTTCAAGGTCACTTTCTCTTTCCCTTGTTATTTCCATTAAGGTTTATGTTCATCTAGTGAATTTACTATTTAGATGTACTTTTCACATCTAAGTTACATTTTACAATTGCTTCCTCCTTATAATATGTAGATATATTAAGAATTCCTGTCTTTCCTTAATTATGAGCATATTATGGTGATCTTTATTTATGGTAGTTATATTTGCTATTTTAACATTTATGTCTGCTATTTACAATATCGAGGTTATCTCGTTATTGGTTTCATTTTTTTCCTTTTGAGAGTGTTTCCCATTTTCCCAGTTTTTCTTATATAATTTTAGATGGAGTCTTCAAAATTATGAATAGAAACTTGGAAAGACAGAAGATTAAGTCATTTTTCTCTGTTGAGAGTTGTTTCTGTTTAGCATTCAACTATCTTCACTGGACACAAATCACAAATCAAACCTGTTTATTGGCCCCATCCACTGTCTCATTTTAGATATATAATTGTTGCTGAGTTTTTTTCTTAAATCTGTTCCACACCTGCATAGTTCAAGGGTCAGAGAGAGCTATGGTAGACATAATTTGCCATCTCTCTTTTTTTTTCTTTTCTCCAATTTTCACAAGTTTTTCCTCTTTTTGAGCAACCACTGATCCCCATTTTCAGTTCTCTAATTTTCCAGGCAACAATGACGGGATTTCCGTTGTCACCTGATGTAATACAATATGCAGAATCTCCAGATAAAATCCACAAAAAATTGAATCGTACTTCATAAAAATCCCCTTCTCTGAGCATGTACCTGCACCAAAATATGACAAATTCTTTTGTGAACCAGTGCTGTCTTGTATCATATCAAATTTCACAGTGGTTTTCTGAAGGCAGCCATTTCGGTCAGATCTTACTCATTAACAGCTTATGTCCTGTCAATATTCTTTACTGATTACATGGTATATTAGACTCATTGTGGCCCAAGGCTTTTAAAATCATTCCTTGGCCAGTAATGCTTCAGACCTTTACTTTATGTATGCTACTGAAACTAATCTTCAAATATGTTTGCATTATTCTTTTGACCAGAATATTCTCCCCTTTCTGTGATCAGCAACAACCCCATTGCACATCTAGCATTGTTTTATAATCACTATTGGCTTAACTATTAATTTCAGTAAAGCATATGCATCTTACAATTCAGAACCATACTTTAATGTTTCTCTATATCACCAAGGTCTATCTAAGTCCTCATTCATAAAGAGTAGCTAATATATGTATGCTGGATGAATGAAAGGAATAAGATGAGTAAAATTAAACTAAACCATTCTGTAATCGCCTCTGTTGCTCCTTTGTTGATAGGGAACGTATTTGGTGTAAGTCTTGCCTCTGGATCTGGGAAAATTTTGTATATTATGTCCAGAAAATCATCATGGAAGCTAAATGAATGCTAAAGTTAAATGGAAACATATTGATAAAGTGAATTTAAAAAATAGTTGGGGAAGGTGATTTTTCTGAAAGATATTCAAAACTTGTAAAATACTACTAAATGTTTCAACAAACACTTCAGCTATCAAGAGAAGCACTCTGGTAACTTGAAGAAATATGCATCCTTCAAGTGCTACATTATTCACATTGGAAGAAACAGCTTCATAAATAAATCACAAGGCAGAAATGCAGAGTTTTTAATCTATGACAAATAAGGATGTTTTGCACATTCTATAGTAGACATGTGTTTTTTTGGTGCTGCTTAGCATTTCGTAAAATATCCGACTCGTTACCTGTCCTAGAGTCTCAGCCTTAAACCATGCAACATCAAAACCATTCTTTGTAGATTCTTCTAGTTACTATTTCAGTCTAAAGATCACTAAGGACTTAAAAAAATACAGTATTTCATGTTATTTCACCTTTTATACTTCTCACTGAGATGTGTATTACATTGGTGTGAAAATGATCATTATTACCTTTTATCTAATAATGTTAATTTGAAGTATATTTTAAGACATTCTTCTGCCCTCTATAAAAATATAGTAAGAAAAAGTAATAATAGATTCAAATTCAGTATGTAGTTGTGATATTCTGTGCTAGGTACTATTGTAGATATTAGAGACTTATAAAATATGGCCTTCACTCAGGGGAATTATAATTGATTCAGAAAATACTACAGAATACAAAATATGTCCCAGTTATATTAACAATAAAGACTACATTGACAAAAAGATTGGAAAGTATTGAGGGACTTGATAGGATAATAGATATCACCGATAATCCCTTTTCTTGAGGAATGTTAGCACTGTAAATCATTTTTATACCAATGTTTTTTTACACAAGATATGTATGGGGCTTATAACTTTTTTCATTTTGTAACTTATTTAATCTAGTTTTTATATCCCAATTAGCCTGATTATTACACATTTTATATTATACAAATATCAAAATATTACAAATACTTTAAAAATATGTACAACTATTATATATCCATTTAAAGAAGAAAAGTGTTAACTACATAGATTTATGTAATTTTTTTGTTTTGAGGCGGAGTCTCACTCTGTTGCCCAGGCTGGAGTGCAGTGGCACAGTCTTGGCTCACTGCAAGCTCCGCCTCCCGGGTTCACGCCATTCTCCTGTCTCAGCCTCCTGAGTAGCTGGGACTACAGGCGCCCGCCACTACGCCCGGCTAATTTTTTTTGTATTTTTAGTAGAGACGGGGTTTCACCTTGTTAGCCAGGATGGTCTCAATCTCCTGACCTCGTGATCTGCCCGCCTCGGCCTCCCAAAGTGCTGGGATTACAGGCGTGAGCCGCCGAACTCGGCCAATTTAATATTTTTTGAAATGTTATCTCTGCCTTTGTAGCTTGTCTAAAAAAATACAATATTCAAAATATATTACTTTTAAAAATACAGAAATTATTTGTCATAAATATAATTATATTTTCACTGATAATTATGGCATGTAAGAGGTAAAAATAATTTTACACATTCATATAAATCAGATATCCATTTACAAAATTTATCTAGTCAGAGCATATATTCTTTTCTAGGTCCCGTGATTAAAAAAACAAAGACATATCTGCTAAGAGGATCAAACTCCACAGTTACAGTCAATAGTCACACTTGGCCCTACTTCTTACCACACTCATACAAGATAGCTTCAAGGATCTGAAGTAAAGTGACACTGGTGGCTATGTTGAAGAAAAAAAGAATGTGATCATAATATGTTGGTTTGCTTTGTGTTAAAAAATAAATATTTTTTTGCAAATAATTTAGGCAGGTGTACACATCAAACTTTTGTTTTATTTTGCTGTAAGGTAATAAAGGTCTTAAGCAAGCAAATTAAATATTTTACTCTCATGAGGGTGATTTTATAAGACAAGATAAAGCCAAAACTTAGTTACTACAATTACTTGTTACTATGATAATCTCTTTATCAATATAAACTTAAATTGTATGTTTCAGTATTTATAGCAAGTATGTGGGAGACAAAGACTAAGATTAGCCCACTCTTTAATCTATACTTTTTGGTAAGTCCTCTGAAGTTCTATTTAAACATAGAAACCTACAGTATATCACCCAGTCATATCTCTTAACTTGTGGAGAAATTCTACTAAGAAAATGATTCTGACATCTGAGAGGTTTGAAAACAAGGTGCAAAAGTAGTGTTACAATGTTCAAGTCCCTCACTGCAGTTGTCACTGTAGTCAACCCTACTGTGGTGGTTCAGTGGCTCAATGACCTAAACCATTCAGTTTCCCCCCTTCCCTTTGTTTTCTTAAAGTGTGTTTGATTTAGCTTTCTTATCATGAGCAGCACAAAGTCAGAGATAACCAGGTCTAGGCAGGCTTGTGTCTTTCCACAATGTCAGACTTTTATTGATGCAGTTTCAATCCTAAAAGCAAGCCTCATGGGGTTCCCAAGGATGCAATTCTGCTTAGTTCTTCCTGTTCACAGTAGTCAGAGCTGTGAGCATGCAGGCTCAAACAATTCCACAAGTCAGTCAATATTGCAATCCATACACAATAGTATACATAGTTAATATAAAAATGTTATAAATTAAACAATCCACAGCAAACAAAGTATAATAACATTTAATATCAAGAGAAAATGGTTAGGAAAAAGGGTTAATGAATCAGTTCATGGAGAGCAACATGGACAAAAACACAATGTCCTGCCTTGGCTCTGTACAGCCCATCAGCATCAGCATCTTGCAAGGAAATGTCTTTGATGTTGGCAGAGCTTTAGGCTGGGGTTGCCAGGTGCTTATCACAAGTGACAGCAAGACGTTGTCTATAAAAATGTATGTTTATAGCTGATGAAGTCCTGCTCTTTTTATGGCCACAGAATCCCCTGGTGAGGATTGATAGTGGAGGAGTGTACTTGGTTATATCCTTATCTGGTTGGATGCAGTCTTTATTGATTAGGCAAACATATTGTCTGTGTTGGCATGGTGCCTATTGAAATGCAAGATGGAGCCTTTTTCTAATAAGGAGTTACTTGTGTAAGGGGTGCTGTTAGAGAAGTATCTTGATTATTAGGAAAGAAGATCACAAAAAAATGTCATGGAAGTTTAACAAGATTCAACATAGAAAGTTTAGAACACCAAAGGAGAAAGCCGTGAAAACAAAATGGGAAAGCGAAATGAAATCATGGCATTCTGAAAGTGTCTCAGCGATGTTTTGGGACCCAAAAAGAGAAATATTAGAAATAGACTTTCTACTTTTATTGAGAAGAAACTGGAAGCCATTTTTTTCTTATTTTCTCTCCTCAATATTATGAGCTCAGTTGGAATTACATACATGTTGACAAAATTTTAATGTGTTTTAGGCACCAGAAACCTTGACAAACATTGAAATAAACTGGTGAATATCGACTAATTGTTAGATTGATTTTTCATAGCAGTTGAGGCTTCCTGTACTAGAGGCATTTTTAAAAAGATTGAAATATCATTGTGCACAATATGGGCAACAGTACAAGAGTGTTGATGGTACAGAAGAATGGAAGTCAATGAAAAATATTTGACTTAAACGATGCATTAAAAAGTTAGACATCTGTAAGTCTGGACTAAGCAGTATCAAATCTATTGCACTCTCATAATTTGGGGATTCTTGGAGATTCCTGAATTGTTATATTTCAAAGATATTCTGGAAATAAAATGAATCAAGAAGAACTGAGGTGAGGACATGCAACCAAACCCAAGAATGTCTAAATTTATAAATATTTCTCAGAGAATTTGAAAATATGAAGTGTTTATATTAAAATTTTAAGAAACCTTTAAAAATGTTAATTTCTAAATAAATAAATTTTAGGTCTATCATTACTGTATTTTAAAAATGTCTTTAAAATAAAATTAGCTCTGATTTATTAAAAGTACTTGTTGAGGATATTCAGTTTAAGAACAATAAAAACAAATTATTTTGCTATACTGACCAGATTCCTAATAAAAATTGTTACGGCACCAAGAAAGTTAACTATTTTAATATTTACTCTAACAAAGTTAGTTTCTTAAATGTTATACTCACACAGGCTTTCCTTTAACCTGTCTTTAAACTTAGGTTGATGGAAAGGTCACTGGTAACAATGATAAACTTTGAGTGCCTTAATGATGGATTTTTATTCAGTTGCTCATCCCCAGGGGAGTTCTATATCTAGAAAGAAGGGAGCAGTAATTAAAAGCACAGAGTTCTTCAGGGTTTCTACTATAAGTGTAACTCAGGCTTGCTAAGGATTAATGCAGATTCTAGCTGAATTCCTAGACTGCTAATGCATTCAATCACTCAGATGGTGCTAAAATATTGCAGAATAATCCTTAGAGAAATTTTGTAACCATTTTTGTTTTGCATCCTAATAGAATGTTCAGAGACAGAAAGCAATTTTTAACATTAATTATACATTCTATGAAAAGCTCTAACTAATCTTACAACTACATGCATAGAAATTCCTTAAGTATACATTGATAGAGTTTAGAAGCTCATAATAGTTTGATTTTACAGTACTTTAAAGTGTTAGGGAATAAAAACAAGTAAAAATTCATTTGATATTCAAAAAAATCCAAAGTAGAGGTGATGAATAAATAATAGATTTTCAGATAATACTTTAAAAATTCTTTGTACATGTTTATGGAAAACCATTTGATACCTTCAAAACATAATTACATTTGGCCGGGCGCGGTGGCTCACGCTTGTAATCCCAGCACTTTGGGAGGCCGAGGCGGGCAGATCGCAAGGTCAGGAGATCGAGACCACGGTGAAACCCCGTCTCTACTAAAAATACAAAAAATTAGCCAGGCGTGGTGGCAGGCGCCTGTAGTCCCAGCTACTCGGAGAGGCTGAGGCAGGAGAATGGCGTGAACCCGGGAGGCGGAGCTTGCAGTGAGCCGAGATCGCGCCACTGCACTCCAGCCTGGGCGACAGAGCAAGACTCCGTCTCAAAAAAAAAACAAAAAAATACATAATTACATTTGTGAAAAACAAACAAAAACATACTGATATAATCCTAAACAATACAATTTGTATTTTATTTTTGTATATGAAAGCCATGTATGTTAATTTTCACTTCAAAACCAGCAACTTAATTATGTATTTATAAATGTTGAAGAACTCCGATTTTATGTTTTGTGATCACAATTACAGAATAATTTCAGTAAGATATATATCAAAACAAAATATGCCCTTACGTTTTAGTGATGTTTAAAAGTACATTTGAAGAGTTATAAATGTGTTTCAATTTTTTTGGGTCAAATTTTCAGTTTGCTTAATCATGATGTTCAAACATAGAAGTTTATTAAAAGTGGAATAAATATGGTCTTGTAATAGCTTCGATATTTTAAAATCTACTTAAAAATACACATATTAAATAGACCCTATTGTATAAATACATACATGCTTAATTTGTACACAAAATTGATCTTCCTCCATAGAATGTAAACTACAACAAAGCAGAATTTTTTGTTCGGTTGTTTTCTCTGCTGTAATATAGTTCCAAGTTCTAGAATAGTGCATGGCACTTACTGAGTTCACAAAGAATATTTTTAATATAGACTGTGATGGTTAATTTTATGTATTAACGAGGTTGTGTCACAGGGTGGCCAGGTACTGGGTTAAACCTTGTTCTGGGTTTGTCTGGGAGGATATTTTGGATGAGATTAACATTTGAATTGCCAGACTGAGTAGAGCAGATTGCTGTCACTAATGTGGTGGCCTTCATCCAACCAGTTGAAACCTTGAATAGAACAAAAAAGCTGACTCTTCTGTAAGTAAGAGGAAATTCCTCCTGACTGACTGATTGAGCTGGAACATTCACCTTTTTCTTACCTTTTGATTCAAGCTGATACATGAGCTCTTTGTGAGTCATGAGTGTGTCAGATTTTGAACCACACCATTGGCTCTCCTGGGTCTCTAGCCTGCTGACTGTAGTTTGGGACTTCTCAACCTCCAAAATCATTTGAGCCAATTCCTTATAATAAATCTCTCTCTCTCTTACCCTCCACACACAGACACACACACACACACACACACACACACACCCTGGTGGTTCTGATTCTCTAGAGAACACTGATTAATAGAGGTAGAGGTACATTTTAAAAATTCTATTTTTTCCAAAAAGACAAGAACTTTTTATTTATTTATTAAAGCCAAGATGAACAGTCAACTATAGAAAAATAAATACGTTTTTAAAACTAAATGTTCATCAACCCATATGAAAACATGTGTACTGGTAGAAGTATTGTCAGACACTCAGCAGGGTCTCGGGATGCTGGTGAGACCTCAGCCCCAGCTGGTTCCCAGACCCTTGACATAATTGCAAGAAAGAATTCACGGATAAGTCAGAATGAAGCAAAAGGCAAGAAATCTTATTGCAAAACAAAAGTATACACTGAAGAGAGAAGTGCAGGCATGCTCATGAGAACGAGTCACACACCACGGAGTTTGGGTTTCTCATTTTATGGGTGTTTATTTAATTAGAGGGTGAAATAACTCAATATTCTGGAACAACGGGGGATTTCAGGGATGCCCCTCTTTGCTGTCCTCTTTTTCCCTTATTTGGGCTTGCCCAGAATATTTATGGACATGTCACCTTGACCGAAATTTTGGCCATTTACTCTCTCTTATTTTGGGTTTTCTGTTACCCTGTGGATTTATTTTTGTATAGTTCCTGTTTTAGTTGTTGTTTGGATTTTTCCATCCTCCTGTGACTACCCAGTGCTATTCCTATCTCAGAAGCAATTATGTACTATTCAAATAAAGTACCAACATTCAAACATTTTCTCTATTTAAAGGGTTGTTCATTTTTTCTATTATCATTCATTGACTTTTCCAAATTTTTATTTGTATTGTTTCAGCCATTAAGTTGTGTTGATTTGTTACTGCAGCAATTGTTTAAAAAATTATAAACCCTTCTATCTCAATGATCACATTTTGTTAATCTCCTTGGCTGACCTTTCTGATCTCCTCTTCTATGTGTCAGATGGGAATTTTAGGAGCTCTCCTCTTTCTTACCTAAATTCACTCATTTTTATTTATTTATTTATTTTTGTCCAGTCTCAGAACTTTGAAGACCACTGTTATGGGTTGAAGTGTGCTCTCTCCCAATGTGTTGACATCTTAACCCACAGTGCCAGCGAATGTTATTTTGTTTGGAAATAGGATCTTTACAGTCCCTTTACAGACTTGATTAATTTGATTAATCAAGTAAGTTCGAGTTAAGATGCTGCCATTAAGGTGGGTCTTAATCCAACAGAACCAATGCCCTTATAAATAGAGAAAAGATGTCATGTAAAGACGGAGATACACAGGAAGAGTACCATGCAATGACAGAAGCAGAGATTGGAATGATGCAGCTGTGGGACAAGGAGAAGCAAGGATTGATGGCCATCACAAGAAGCTACAAAGAGACAAGGAAGGATTCTGCTCAGACTTTCAGAAGGAGCATGACCACGATGAGACCATGATTGTGGACTTTTAGCTTCTAGAATTGTGAGGCAGTTGTGTTGTTGGTTTGTTTGTTTGTTTCAAGCCACGTAGTCTGTAGTACTTTGTTATGGCAGCCCTAGGAAACCATCTACGATGCTGCTGCTCATTCATTCCCAGAAACAAACTTCTCTATCCAACTGCTTACTAGATATTTTGATCACAAATTATATTGGATTATATTTTTCCCAATGCGGCATACCCAGTGCCCCCTTTTGAAGTCCCTTCTGCATGGTGAGGAACAGCTAAGAGCATATCCTGGTGTCTGCTGCCCTCTATGGTTCTTGTTAGGACTATCGGTGGGAAGGTTTCAATATCCGGATAGCAAAAGGATAGGAAGATCATTATTCTCTAATGGAAGTAGCAGCCAGATGTGTGGGTAGGCATGAGAGTCACAGCCAGATACATGAGAACCTGAGAATCAGCTGATTCATTGCTACATACTGAGACAATGTGAACTTTGTCAGTAAGTCTTAAGATTTAAAAATTTCCAGAAAACACTTGAGAACTATGGGCTTCAGTGCTTTCGTGTCTGCCTCACCTCTAGCTACAATTTCCCTGACCTTCAGTAATGATTTCCCTGATCAATGTACCTGAATTCCCAAATCATCCAACATTGGTATGAATCCTAATTTCTATATCCAATGGAGTTTTAATTTCTTTATCAAATTTATTTTCCTGAACAAACTCAAAGCAAAACCAAAGAGCACAATAAGCATCTCAACTTTACCATGCCCAAGACTAACTCCTGCCCTTTGCTGTCCTCTGTTCTGACCCCAGACCTGCTTCTTCCAAAGTATTCCCAGCTCAGTCCATAGAAACTTTATCCATCTAGGTGATTTGGCTATGACTACTATAATTACCCTTCATTGCAATATTTCTCTCACACCTCATTCCCAGTTCAGTAGTATATTTTATTTTAAAATACACAAAAATCTGATTATGTCTCACTACTTTTTCACTACCACCACACTGGTCTATTCACAGTTGTTTGAATTCTAATTATTGTCATAGTCTCAACTGGTGTTTCTTCTGCTGTTACTGCCTTACAGATTATTTTCAACACAGAAGACCAAAGCTTAATTTTTTCAAATAATAAAGAAAATGTAAATGAATTAACATTTTCAAAGTGGTATATACTGTTATACTATATAGAACTACATTATTTTGTCTGAGTGTATTGAAGGCACAGTGGCTCATACTTTTAATCCCAGCAACTGAGGAGGCTGAGGCAGGAGGATTACTTGAGGCCAGGAGTTTGAGAGTACATGTAAATGGTGTTATATAGTGACTGTGAGCCCTCTCAACTTTGAGTCTATCTATGCCACCTGTTAGCTGGGTGGGCTTAGGAAAATGATGTAATCTCTGTTAAATGCAATTTGTTCTTCTCTAAAATAAGCTGATAATACTTTCTAATAGAATTGTTAGCACAGGACCTAATAAAATGTGCTCTAAAATGGTGACAGTAATTACTATCATAGAAAAAAACTGGATCCCTTGAATTGTAAAATATGACCAAAGTTTATTGTTACTAACCTCCCATGCAACATTTATCCAAAGGCATAAATACAAGAACATAAATACAGATATCTTTCCATTCCCAGGAAGAAATGTCTCTTTGGGTTTGGCAGATGGTCCCTGAACAAGTTTGAACAATTTTTGGGGATCATTAACTCTGAATTAGTTAAGAAGAATAAGCAAATCTTGCATGTGAGAAACTAGTCCATTTACCTTACAAAGCAATCAAAGCAAATTTCTTGTGGGAAAAGTGGTGGAACTGTCAGCAGTAGGATATAACAAGAAAATATCCTTAATTCAGAAAGAAAAGATGGTGGTTCATTTTCCTTCTCTTTGCCTCTGTCTCTTCCTCTTTCTCTCTCGCTATCTGTCCCTCTCGCTCTCTCTTCGTCTCTCCCTCCCTCCCTCTTATCTATCTATCTATCTATCTATCTATCTATCTATATCTATCATCTATGTGTCTATGTATGTATATATGTATGTATGTATTTATCTCCATCCTTCCTACCTATGTATCTATCATTTATCTATGTATGTATAAATCTACCAATTAATCTCTCATCTGCTTTCTGGAAAAAAGAATTGACTTTTACAAATGTTATTTTCTTTACCTCTCAATTACCATCACAAATTATAAAATATCACTTTTAGTCCTTATGAAGTATCTTCTAATGGTTGTATTTTTTTCTTAGTTAAGTTAAAAAACAATTTTCAGAGAATTTAATGAGAACCATCTGTCCAATTACTGTCTTAAAATATTATTCAGCCTTGAGGCACTTGGTGGTGTGGAGAGAAGGTTGAATGATGTGGTTTTGTTTGTTGTCTGCCTATGTGATGCCAACACCAGATATGGCCATTTTTTCACCACGTTGTCAATTATAGGTATAGGCAGGTTACTAACTCACTGTTTAAAACAAGATCTCTTTCAACTTATTTAGCTTACTTCAATATGTCAGTTTTTCTGAATACTTCAGGTGGTATTTGAGCACCAAGGATTAATAGGCTGCTCCAAGATCTCATTGGCTTGCAGGAAACTTACTGAGTGTCTAAAGCACGTAACACACTATCCACTGTGTATTTCCATTTAAACATTTTACACGTTTTATCTCCCTGGAATTCTTTTCACCTGTAATGTGGGCTCAAGTCTCCTCTACACTCTCAAAACTCCTAAACTAATGGGTGAATTGCTTAAATTTCAACCCACCCAGGGATCTACTAATATTGAAGTCTTTATATTTCTCCTTATGATTTTCTAGCTCCATATACCTAGAAAAGAATGAGCAGATTTGTAAAGTTTAGGTTGCATTGTGTCTATCAGATAAATATGTCTTGTGTTTCCCTCAGCCTTGCTATCCCTCCAAAAAAAAAAAAAAAAAAAAAAAAGGCATAGTTTTTACTTCTTAAATGTCTATTGTCTGAGGAAGGTCAGTCTTTATAATCTAGCCATCTGAATGCAGTAACCATCAAGAAACAGAAAAATCACATAATATTTTAAAATATCTTCATACTAGACTTTACGTTACACCGAATCTTTCAATTTGACTTCTGCATTCTTAAAATATGTATTTTATTTTTGCTAAAAAATAATTCAGTTTTCAGGACTCTAAAGGCTTCTCCAGATTTAGAGTTGACTTCTCTGGGTTTTATGATTAGACCTAGATATCTTAAAATGAATGTTTTAATATTTTGGCCATAGTAGATAAAACTACTACATTAATATTTAAGGTCATCAAAGGGTATGTGATAATTTAATATGAATCTGACGATTTTATTATTACTAGAACTAAATGTTTTCTAGTTGAGATGCATTTTGTGGCTCCCCAATTCAAAAGAATCACAGTAAGACCTGTTTATTTTCTTTCTTAATAAGTATACATTTAGAGAAAAGCAGCTAAATTATAGGTCAAAATACATGGCAAAGCTCCAGTTATGTAAACTTTATTGTGAAGTTATATTCTAAAAAGTACTTACATAAAATTGTTCTATGGGTGAAAATTTACATCATTTAATGTTTTTGTCATAATAAACTCTTTGTATATTTTTACACACATTAAGAGAATTTTATTAAATACATTCCCAGAAGCAGATATGTCAGGGCAAAGACACACACACATAAAATGACAGTATATAATGCTGTAAACCAAAAATAAAATCCTAAGCCCCCCAACCAACTGAACGAAATCCCCTCTTGGCCAAGAGGACCCCAGAGAAACCTGAAAAGCTGGATTGTTGGCCATGATGGAAGGGGGGGCTGGACAGTTCTCATTATATCCTCTCCCTTTTGGAGTTTAGGCATAACTGATCAGCGTTAACATTGAAATAGAGAATGTAAGACTGACAAAATAGACTCTGTGACAGTAAGTTACCAAATTCCAACTTGAATCTGGTATAGCATCACATGACAGATAGCATGAAGGAAATAAAAATATTTTACCTCAAAATAAATTTGACACATTTTGAAATGGCCCTGCAAAACCATCTCTTGTGGGGAAAATTTGCATCCGTAGAGAATCTCCATTAATGCAGCAGGCCTTCCCTTTGTAGGCCTATGTCTTTCCCAGATCTAGGACAGATTAAAAGAGTCTAACCTTTAAGGTCTGAAAAGAGACATTTATCATTGATTCTCTCTGAAGGCTGCTACCTGGAGGCATCATCTGCCTCATGAGAACCTTGGCCTCCACGACCCCCCTTATCTTAACTCAAGCGTTTACTTCAAGTCTTTAGGCAAAGCTTAACTCTTTCAACCAACTGCCAATCAATCAGAAACTCTTTGAATACACCTATGACTTGTGAATCACCCTACTTCAAGGTATTCTGCCTCCTTAGGCTAAACCAACTTACATCTTCCACGTATTGACTTATGATTTACCTAAAATGCATTGACTTAATGGTTTTACCTAAAAGGTCTGAAGCCAAACCATACCCTGGATACCTCGGATACACTTTCTCAGGACTGCTTGAGACTGTTCCCTGAGCCATAGTCACTCATATTAGCTCAGAATAAACCACTTTAAATATTTTACAGTTTTGTTTTTCTGTTAACAATGCCAAATTATTCCCCAAAAGTGGCCACAATCATCTTTCAATCAAAGGTTATACATGACATGGTTAATTTTCCTAAGTCTAGACTAGTGTTTATAAGCAATGATTTTAATTCTTCTTTAATACAGTAATTGAGAAATGGAAATATAGTAACTGAGAAATTTGTTTTAGTTTCTTATATTATAAAGTCACATATTTATTGACATTGTACATTTATTTTCTTGAGTCGTCACTTTTTTGTATCATTTTCTATATTTTTATTAAACTTTATGTATTATAGAATATAATCTTTTGCCAGTTCATGTTCCAATTTTTGGTTTGTTATTGTTACTATTTTTAAAACAATTGATTAACTTTTCTTTAGCTATTGTATAATGTACTCATTTCAGGTTATTCTTTTATTATAGTAACTGTAAGTTTTATTTTATAGAAATTATCTTTGTCTCTTTCCCAAATCTAGCTTCTGTTTATAATATTTTGAATTCTTACATTTTAGTGTCTGTTAGATTCTAGCCATGATATTCTGTATCCTTATATTTTTCTTTTTTTTCCTTTAATGTCCCTGAGGGCATTTAAACATAAATGGTTTGAGTCTCTTTCCAATTGCTCTGTTATGTTTAGCTCCTGGCATGCGGATTTGACAGCTCCTAGATGTACAAATTGTCAGTTGCTACTGAGTGCCCAGTATTACTAATAACTTACCCAATGACTTGGTTTGACTGAACTTTAGTGGATTTTCTTTCCTCCCCACGGGCCCTTAAATTTTGGCTTGACTTCAAGCTTTAGCAATCAATATGGTGCCACAGAGAAGAACATTTCCTGTTAAATCAGCAGGTGAGGGTGAACAGACAACCTGATTATGGTGTCTGCTCACGCCTACCTGCTTGTTCTACTTACCTACAAAGTTCCTGCCAGCCTTGTTTGTCTGTTTGTTATTTTGACTGTCACTTTTCCTGACCATTCGTAGTTGTTAAGTTCCACTAATTGCAGGCTGATTGCTCTGATGTTTTCAATAATGCTTTGGAACATAACCTGCCCCATAGACTAATCTAATCAAATACCAGCACTTAGAAGGGAGAATTCCTGAAGTCAGTATTTTAGATTTGTTCTGACCACAGGAGGGCTTTTCCAGCCATCTCTCTCCCTGTTAATCTTTGGCAAATTAACCAGCTTACATTTCAGTCTCTATTTTAAACAAACCTACCAATTCTTCCCAATTGCCCTTCATCACAACTTTCACTGGTTCAAGAGCTTTCGTAGGCTTGAACATCTCCGTGCACTGTTGCAAGTAAAGTCAATTTTGAGGGGAGGGATGGGAGTTTTGTATTGTGGACTGCTTCCCCCAGGGCAAAGTCCCTGAGCTACAGTGTTTTTGCTGTGGGCGTGGACAATGGTGTGCTTCTGTCTGAAGACACTCCCACTTTAGGAACTGAGCGTCAGTGGATAGGGAAGGCAACTGCACTGGGTCTTCTTGACTTGCCTCTCACAGCAATGAGTCACAGCAAAGGCAGTCAGGACCCCAGAATTCTCAGAGGCACAGGGTGGAGCTTAGTGGAAGAGTATTCTCTGCCTCTTGGCCACAATCACCAGGAACTTAGCCTCCACAGTAGGTAGCTGGGGGAAGCATGAGAAATGCTGTCTTGCCTGTCTTTGGAAAATGGCCTTTTTCTTGGGACCTGCAGGGAGAAAGGGAGCCCTGCGTTCTTGGCTGTACCAGTCCAAAGTGGAGTTTTCATCTCAAACAGCTGGGGGAAGGATGGAGGACAGGCAGTCAGATACACAGATTCTGCAGATTCACAATTCTTAATGAGTTTTCGTAGATTTTCTTGAATAAATATTTCTTCATTTGTTTTATTCCCTTAGGGTTATTTTCAGATACTTTAAAAAATACATTACAACAATTTTCACTATATATGCTGAGGAGCTTCTTCTGCTGTCAAATGAGAAGTGGTTCGCTATGTTTACTTTTAATATCATTTTTTGTCACTTTGATTAAATAGGTAGCCAAGTATTGTTTCTCAAAACCCATGATTCTACTTAATCAAATGCTCAAACTTTCTGACAACTTTTAATATTTTTCTCTTCCTCAAAGCAAGTCCTAAAATAAAGATTTATTTTCCACATAAAACTGTCTTTGAGATTTTCCAGAGAGTCTGGAAAATCACAAAGGATTTGCTCTTTGACCTTGTAATGACAGAGGTGCTAGAAAAGATTAGGGTTATTTGATATATTGTTAAATTTTATAGGGAATGTTGTCAAGTCAAATGAAATACTTGGCCCTTCCTATGTTAAATATGTATAAATAAATTATTAATATAAATATTTTAGAGACTGTATAAGGCTCCTAGTAATTTATCAATGCTGTCACTGTTCTGATATATTTCTATTTGTCAAAATTCAGTCCTGTTTTGCTTGATGTTTATTAAGCAAAAAAGTATAGTGTTATCAGTCATAATTTCAGTAACCTTTAACATATTAACTTGGTAACTGTTAAATGTCTCTCATTTGAATCCAGTATAGTCTAGGTCAGTGGTTTTCAATTAAGAATTAACATTACTTATTATAGAGTTTGTTTCTTTTTTTAATTTAAGTTTTTTTCTTCTTCTTGAGGTGCTTATTTTTGTACGTGACTGAATTCTTTAGTGGTGATTTCTGAGATTTTGGTGCACCCATCACCTGTAGCCTTTTCTCTCTCACCCGCCTCCCACCCTTTCCTCCGACTCCCCAAAGTCCATTGTATCATTTGTATCATTCTTTTTTTTTTTTTTTGAGACGGAGTCTCCCTCTCTCCCCCAGGCTGGAGTGCAGTGGCATGATCTCGGCTCACTGCAAGCTCCCCTTCCTGGGTTCACGCCATTCTCTTGCCTCAGCCTCCAGAGTAGTTGGAACTACAGGCTCCCTCCACCACGCCCGGGTAATTTTATTTTTGTATTTTCAGTAGAGATGGGGTTTCACCGTGTTAGCCATGATGGTCTTGATCTCCTGACCTTGTGATCCACCCGCCTTGGCCTCCCAAAGTGCTGGGATTACAGGCGTGAGCCACTGTGACCAGCCAGTCCTTTGTATCATTTTTATGCCTTTGCGCCCTCATGGCTTAGCTCCCACTTACAAGTAAGACCGTATAATGTTTGGTTTTCCACTCCTGAGTTATGTCACATAATACTGGTCTCCAGTTCCATCCAGGTTACTGTGAATCCCATTATTTCATTCATTTTTATGGCTGAGTGGTAATCCATGGTGAGTGAATATATACATATATATACATATATATATGTATATATATGTATATATTCACATTTTCTTTGTCCACTCGTTGATTGATGTGCATTTGGGCTGGTTCCATATTTTTGCAATTGAGAATTGTGCTGCTATAAACATGAGTATGCAAGTATCTTTTTTGTATAATGATTTGTTTTCCTCTGGGCAGATACCCAGTAGTGGAATTGCTGAATCAAATGGTAGTTTTACTTTTAGTTTTTTAAGGAGTCTCCACACTGTTTTCCGTAGTGGTCAGACTAGTTTACATACCCACTAACAGTGGAAAAGTGTTCATTTTTCACAGTGGAAAATATAAAAGTGTTCCCTTTTCACCATAGCCATGCCAACATCTATTATTTCATTTATTTTATTTTTTTATTGTGACCACCTTTTCAGGAGTAAGGTGGTATTGCATTGTGGTTTTGATTTGCATTTCTCTGATTTTTACTTATGCTGAGCGTTTTTTCATATGTTTCTTGGCCTACTTTTATGTCTTCTTTTGAGAATTGTCTATTCCTGTCCTTAGCCCAATTTTTGATGGGATTGCTTGTTTTTTGTTTTTTGTTTTTTTTTTTCTTGCTGATTTGTTTGAGTTCATGTAGATTCTGGATGTCAGTCCTTTGCCAGAGGTATAGATTGTGAAGATTTTCTCCCACTCTGTTTACTCTGCTGATTGTTTCTTTTGCTGGGCAGAATCTTTTTAGTTTAATTAGGTGCCACCTATTCATCTTTGCTTTTGTTGCATTTGCTTTTGGGTTCTTGGTAATGAAGTCTTTGCCTAAGCCAGTATCTAGATGTGTTTTTCCAATGTTATCTTCTAGAATTTTTTTATGATTTCAGGTCTTAGATTTACGTCCTTGATCCACCTTGAGTTGATTTTTGTATAAGGTGAGAGATGAAGATCCAGTTTCATTCTTCTACATGTGGCTTGCCAATTATCCCAGTGCCATTTGTTGAATAGGATGTCCCTTCCCCACCTATGTTTTTGTTTGCTTTTTCAAAGAACACTTGACTGTAAGTATTTGACTTTATTTCTGGGTTCTCTATTCTGTTCCGTTGGTCTATGTGCGTATTTTTATAGAAGCACCATGTTGTTTTTGGTGACTCTGGCATTATAGTACAGCTCAAAGTCGAGTAATGTGATGCCTCCAGATTTATTCTTTTGCTTATTCCTGCTTTGTCTGTGTGGACTCTTTTTTCGTTCCATGTGAATTTTAGAATTGTTTTTTCTAGTTCTGTGAAGAATGATGGTGGTATTTTGATGAGACTTGTTTGATTTGTAGATTTCATTTGGCAGTATGGTCATTTTTACAATATTGATTCTGCCTATCCATGAGCATGGGATATGTTTCCGTTTGTGTTGTCTATTATTTCTGTCAGCAGTGTTTTGTAGTTTTCCATGTAGAGGTGTTTCACCTCCTTGGCTAATTATATTCCTAAGTATTTTATTTTGTTTGCAGTTATTGTAAAAGGGGTTGAGTTCTTGATTTTATTCTCAACTTAGTCGCTACTGGTATATGGCAGAGCTACTGTTTTGTGTACATTAATTTAATATCCTGCAACTTTGCTGAATTCATTTACAAGTTCTAGGAGCTATCTGGATGAGTATTTAGGGTTTCTAGGCATATGATCATGTCATCAGCAAACAGCGACAGTTTGACTTCCTCTTTACTAATTTGAATGCCCTTGATTTCTTTCTCTTGTCTAACTGCTGAGGCTAGGACTTTCAGTACTATGTTGAATAGAAGTAATGAAAGTGGACATTCTTGTCTTGTTCCAGTTCTTGTCTTGTTCAGTATAATGTTGGCTGCGGGTTTGTCGTAGGTGGCTTTTGTTACTTTAAAGTATGTCCCTTCTATACCAATTTTGGTGAGGGTTTTAAGCATAAAGGGAGGCTAGATTTTGCCAAATACTTTTTCTGCATCTATTAAGATGATCATGTGGTTTTTGTTTTTAATTCCGTTTATGTGGGGTATCACATTGACTTGAGTATGTTAAACCATCCCTGCATCCCTGGTATGATACCAACTTGATTATGGTGGAATGTCTTTTTGATATGCTGTTGGATTCAGTTACTGAGTATTTTGTTGTTTTTTTGTTGTTGTTGTTGCTTTGTTTTTTTGAGACAAGAGTTTCATTCTTGTTGCCCAGGGTAGAGTGCAATGGCACAATCTTGGCTCACTGCAGCCTCTATCTCCTGGGTTCAAGTGATTCTCTTGCCTCAGCCTCCTGAGTAGCTGGGATTACAGGTGCCTGTCACCACGCCCAGCTAATTTTTTGTATTTTTAGTAGAGACTGGGTTTCGCCATGTTGACCAGGCTGGTCTCTAACTCCTGGCCTCGGGTTATCCGCCCACCTCGGCCTCCAAAGTGCTGGAATTACAAGCGTGAGCCACCGCACTTGGCCAGTTACTAAGTATTTTGTGAGGATTTTTGCATATATGTTTATCAGGGATATTGGTCTGTAGTTTTCTGTTTGGGTTATCTCCTTTCCTGATTTTGGTATTAGGGTGAGGCTGGCTTCATAGAATGATTTAGGAAGGATTCCTTCTTTCTCTATCCTGCGGAATAGTGTCAAGAGGATCAGTACCAATTCCTTTTTGAATGTCTGATAGAATTCAGCTGTGAATCCTTCTAGTCTTGGACTTTTTTTGTGTGTTGGAAGCTTTTAAATTACCATTTCAATCTTGCTGCTTGTTATTGCTCTGTTTAGAGTTTCTATTTCATCCTGATTTAATCTAGGAGGGTCGTATATTTCCAGAAATTTATCCATCTCCTCTAGATTTTCTAGTTTATGCAGGTAAAGGTGTGCATAGTAGCCTTGAATGATCTTTTGTATTTTTGTCATATTGGTTGTAATAGCTCCTGTTTCATTTCATTGATATACAGATGCTACTTCAGACTTACTGAATGTGTTTACTTAATAGTCTTAATGTATCTTCATATATTTTAATTATTGGCTTGTTATTTTTATAGTATGTTATGTTTTGGAATTGTCATATATCTGAAGTTTTTTCTGTAAATATTATGTTCATCTCTTCATAAATTAGATGCATTTTATCTTTGTTGAAAACAAAATTAATAATTAAATTTATTAGACAATTTCTCTAAAACATTTGGGGTTTACTTTGTTTTGTTTTGCATTCCACAGAAGCAACCTTGCCACTTACATTATTTTTATAATAACTTTTATGTGACATTTTAGTTTCAAAAATTATTAGCACGATTGCCAGAACCATTTTAAGCCTTTTATCATCTACATGTAGTTTTTAACTCTCATGCCTGCCTGAAAGCACTTTTGAGTCAACTACAGGTCAGATTTGTCAAAAAAAAAAAAGATTTTCTTACAGACTCATAAAAATTACTGTCAGCCAGGTATTTTTGAGCAAGGTCTCTGATAGAATAATTTAAATAACATTTAGACCATCTCAGTGGACTGAGTCAGGATATGAAGAATTCCCATAAACCAAAAAGCAGATGGGATAATGAGATGCTATCCCAAGACTGAGCAGAACAGAAAATTAATCACAACAGTCCCCAATTCATCTGTGGTTTCCTTTTCCTCCATTTTAGTTACCTGAGGTCAACTGTGGTGTTTTCCTTTTCCTCCATTTCAGTTACCTGAGGTCAACTGTGGTCTGAAAATATTTAATGAAAAATTCCAGAAATCAACAATTCATAAGTTTTAAATTTCACACCATTCTGAGTAGTGTGGTAAGATATTGTACTGTCCCACTCTGTCCTTCCCAGGACATGAATTGTCCTTTTGTCCACAATCTCCATGTTGTATATGTTAAACACTCATGAGTCACTAAATAGCATCTTTGGTCTGGATTATCATATCCCTTATCATATCAATTGCCCTGGTAGACCTGTGCTTGTGTTCAAGTAATCCATATTTTACTTAATAATGGCCCCAAAGCATAAGAGTAGTATTGCTAACATATTGCTATAGTTGTTATACTTGTTCTGTTTTTAGTTGTTGTTGTTGATCTCTTACTCTGCCTAATTCTCAAATTAAACTTTATCATGGTATGTATAGGAAAAATATAATATAGTGTTAAGTGCTATCCATGGTTTCATGTATCTCCTGGGGGCCTTAAAATGTATGCCCTGTGGACAAGGTTGGACTATTATACATAAGACTGAATAAACTTATGTATAATTTTGAGATAAAAAAGGATAATTATGGTTTTGTTTGAAACAAAATGGTTGCCTTGATGTTCTATTTTCTGGACTTAAGAAACATTTCTTTTCCTTTAAGCTATTTACAACCCATAAAACTTAGTCGACTATACTTTTGTAAACAGGATTAAAATATTTATCTTTTCTCTCTGCCTGGCTCCTCTTTGAAATCTGTTATTATTACTTTCATGACAATATAATTATTGCAGAGATTCCATAAGAGTCTGCCCTACTTATTAAAGAAATACATTGGTCATGCAACCGAGGATTTGACTGAAATGTCATATTTAAGAATATTGCTCATTTAATCAAATATGACAAGACACTTTTAAGAAGGTACGATTAACTTAATGGAACCAATGCCTACAAAGCTCTCTTGAGAAAATTGGCTTGTTGACTGGGTTATAAGGTTTCCAGTCTTTCAAATGAGTGGGCAAGTTCACTTCCTGTCAGACCTAGGAGTCTTAGCATATTTTGGATACAAAGAGAAAAGTGAAATTCATTCAAATCTGTAAGTACTACACATAAAATTGTATGGTAAGCTCTTAGCTCGGCTTCATAGCTTCCAGAGGCTTTTAAAAGTCTAGTCCGATACATTTTATGTAAACTTCTAGCAAAGCAAGTTAAGCAAGGCTTTAAGGTAAATTATCATTGTTGTAGCACCTATATAAAGAATCAGGCCAAACCTAACAAGGCTAGTCTTACTTTGTTATCAAGAATAATGGATCCTTGAAATTATCTATAATCAAAAGGAGAGTGACTGTAAAATAAACATTTTGTTTATCAGAAAATTATAAGACATACTTTTGGTTTACATTTCCTCTGTCAAACAGCTTTGTCCCTTACTATGAACTGGACTGTGTCCTGTCACGTAACACAAATTGTCAACCATTACCAAATGTTCAATCCTTCCATTTTCTTTCATCATCTCTTAAAATCTTCCAAACCAATTTGTCCATTTTTTTTCTCTCTCTCCTGACTTGGTATCACCAAGAACTAAAACTTGACTGTCCAACACCTTATTGGATCTAAAAAGTACTGCAAGCTAGAGTCCAATGATTTGATGTGTACTTTGAAGGACTCATCATTGTTGCAGTTATATCATGCACAACTTTTTGTGCTTGTGCCACTGCCACGTGGGCAACTCGAGAAATTCATTGAATCTTTGCTATGATTTGCTAAGAGAATAACCAGGACTATGTGGCAATCTTACCAAAACCGCTAACATCATCACCAGAGAACTATAAAATGGAGTGCTGTTTCAAAACATATGGCAGTGGACATAATTTGTGCTTTCTAGCAGGACATTTGCACAGTGGTCAGAGCAATTACTGTATGTATTTTTTTTCACAATCTCTCTGATGTCTATGCCATAACCAAAAATATTCAGACCACAACTTTGAAAATTTGATGAATTGCCAGTCCTCCTTACTCCACAACCTAAGGATTCTTCAGTCCTGAAATATTCTCATCTTCCCACAAACTTCCCTTCAAAACTTACATATTGGACTTATTCACTTATTTTTTTTTTTTTTTTTTTTTTTGAGACGGAGTCTCGCTCTATCGCCCAGGCTGGAATGCAGTGGTGCAATCTCGGCTCACTGCAAGCTCCGCCTCCTGGGTCCACGCCATTCTCCTGCCTCAGCCTCTCCGAGTAGCTGGGACTACAGGCGCCCGCTGCCTCGCCTGGCTAATTTTTTGTATTTTTAGTAGAGACGGGGTTTCACTGTGTTAGCCAGGATGGTCTCGATCTCCTGACCTCGTGATCCGCCCGCCTCGGCCTCCCAAAGTGCTGGGATTACAAGCGTGAGCCACCGCGCCCGGCTATTCACTTATTTAGTCTTTAATAATTATTATTTTTATTATATTCTTGGCATATCTTTTGTCTAGTGCCTAATATATAAGGCCTTCCAACAACTGCCATTCTCACAAATGTTCCAGAGATGAGACAGCCCATCCTGCAAGGACAACAAACTCATAAAGGCCAGTCTATCTCTGAAAACTGCTTTGACTAATCTCGGCCTCACAGTGACTCCTGTTCTATTCCTGTCAGTGCCTAAAGGGCACATTTTTTGTCTAACAACAGGAGGTGCTGACCAAGTGCTCACAACATACTGTAACTTACCCAGTGTCTTGGCTTGTCCAAACTTTAGTCACGCTTCCCATCTCCCCACTCTGGCCCCTAAAATTTGACTAAATCCAGAGTTAAGCAAATGCTAATGTGCAGAACATCCTCCCTTAACAACTCATTCTCAGAGTCAGCTGACAACAGAGAACATTTTCTATTGGACTGTTCCATTGATGCTGCATATTCACTCCCATACCTGCACTTCACCCCTACATGAGCAGGATTTGCAGGAATTTCCCCACAAAGTTCCTGTATACCCTGTTTAAACCTCCCTAAATAAGAAAGCTCTTTTTCTGTGTGATTTTGAGAAGCTTGTTGCAGACACTGAGGTCAGAGTGCTTTCTCTATTGTAGTAGTCTTTTCAAATAAAATCTCTCCTTTCTTAAGTCTGGATTTGTTTTTAAATTGAGAGTTGGAAATAAGTTTCTATGTATGCTTTGTGATTACAGCATGTGAGCTCATTCACCAGGGCTTTATGTTCTCCATTCATAGGTAAGACAGGCTTTGCTCAGCTGCTTGATTTATGGAATTTATCAGTTTTAGCTATAGCCATGCAACAGTCTTAAGGCCTTGACTCTGATCTTCATAGTAGTTTAAAAATCCAAGCCTCTAAGCACATTTCCAATCAAAATATACCCTGGGGATAATGCAACTTTGATTTCAGTCTACCACTGTGGTTTTGAGGGTTTTTTTGTTAATTGGCACCTGGGCATCCCTCTTTTTTATTTTTAAGCTCATATACATTAAAATTGCTTTTGTATTCAATATTTCATATGTTTGAAGTAGAAAGGCATTATAAAACATCAGTTAAATACATCATAGTAAAAGAAATTACTCATTGGAAAGTTTGTAGAATAATTTATTAAACATTATTTTATGTATTTTAAAATAGTTGAGCTCTATGCTTTGGAATAGGAAAAATACGTAGTTTACATTGCATTGTTAAGTAAAGCAGTAAATTATTATATTCTTGCATATCTTTTGTCTAGTGCCTGATAATATAAGACCTTCCAACAACTGCCAGTCTCACAAATGCTCCAGAGATGAGACAGCCCATCCTTCAAGGCCATACTATTCATAAGATAATTTCCTTTTGTTAAAACATATTTGTGGCATAATGGTATTTACATAGATATAAATGATAATTCTTAGAAGGATATATTTAATATTAATAATAGCTTTAGGAAGTAGGATTGGAATAAGATTATAAGCTCTTCTCAGAAATCCTTGATTGATGGCCTTTTATATTGTTTAAATTTGCTCTTCGTTTTTCCTTTTCTCTTACAATGTATCAGTGAGCAATTTTTGTGAGCGCTTCTAAAAGATAAATTCATAGATAATAGTGCTCAAAGCATGAATGGTAGAAGTTTTTCAGGAAATTATATTATTAATGTGTGTTCTTTATAGGACTTTAGAAAATATTACTAAATTGTTTAATATCATTAAATATTGTGATTAAATATAATTTAAAGTTGTTTTTTATTCTTGGGTAAGAAAACTAAGTGATGAAAGATTCTTAAAGAGACCGTGTGATTTTCATTCTATAGAAGGGAGAAACTGGCCAGGCGCGGTGGCTCACGCCTGTAATCCCAGCACTTTGGGAGGCCGAGGCAGGCGGATCACGAGGTCAGGAGATGGAGACCATCCTGGCTAACACGGTGAAACCTCATCTCTACTAAAAATACAAAAAAAATTATCCAGGCGTGGTGGTGGGCGCCTGTAGTCCCAGCTACTTGGGAGGCTGTGTGTATTTTTGTTGTTGTTGCAAAAGTTTTTTTTTTAAATATTCTGGATAGTAACCTCTTATTAGATATATAATTTGCAAGAATTCCCTCTCATTTTGTGGGTGGTCTTTCACTCTATTAATTGAGTCCCTAATACACAAAAGTTATTTTGAAGTAATCCAATTTATCAATTTTCGTAGGTTTTATCTCAATGAATTTTTTATTTTACTTAAGTTGTCTTTTTTGGCATATTATGTTTCTTATATTCCTTAATTACCCTTTAGTGTTGGTATAATCAATTTCCATTTGTCTTTTTTTCTGTATTAGTCTGACTAGAGGTTGATCAACTTTACTGATGTTCTCAAACAATAACTTTTTATTTTGAGGATTTTTCTCTGTTAATTTTCTGTTTTTCTATTTCATTAATTACTAGTTTGATCTCTGCCATTTTCTTATTTCTTCTTGTATTTTTCTAAATTCTTAAAGGAGAAGCTGAGTTCATTAAGTGTATGTAATTTTGTTTTCTAATGTTTACTATTATAAATATCTCACTAAGTACTGCTTTACAGATATCTTGTAGATTTTGGTATGTTGTATTTCATTTTTATTTGTTCAGAATATGTACTTTTTAATTTTGATTTCTTCTTTAACATATGTTCTGTTTAGAAGCATTTTTTTTTTCAATTTCTATATATTAGAGAATTTTCCTGATACCTTTCTGTTGTTTTTTTTTCTAATTAAATCCCACTGTGATCAGAGAATATATTAGGTAGACTTTTATCTATTTAAATATGTTAAGATTTTTATAATGGGCCATGGATATATTACAGGGAGAGGCTACTGACATATCTGACTGTGATTGTGGATTCTTTTATTTCTTCATATGATTTTATCAGTTTGTTTCATATATTTGAAGCTATGTTATTAAGTGTGTAAATATTTTGGATTTGTAGATCCTCTTGCCAAATTGACCCCCTTTATGAGTAGGTGTTGATTATTTTACCCAATCTGGTAATAATCAGGATGTCTTCCAATAATGTCTTCTAATCAGGATGTTTCCAACATTTTAATTTAATGTCATTATTGATAAAGTATATCTATAGCCTTACTGGTTGTTTTTCTTGTGATTTTACTGGTTGGTCCATTGGTTGTTCTTACTTTTTCCTCATTTTCTGGTTGTATTGTATTATTTAAATTTTTATGATTCCGTTTTACCTACATTATTGGCTTATTATTTGAAAACTTTTTATATCTTTTATTTATTGCCCTAGAGTTTACAAAAGGCATCTTGCTTTTATTACAATCTTCCTGTCAATTGTATTACACCATTTCATGTGCAGTATAAAATACCAAGTGTTTATTTCTAAAAGCTTGTTTTATTGGAAATATTTGTCATATAAAACTTAGTTTTTAGTAGTTACAATGAAACAAAATTTAGGATAGGAAAAATATCATCTGAACTATATTGTTATGCTTAAAATTTCCACCAACAGCAAAGGCTTAAAACTCTAACACTCATTTGTCAAAAGCTACTTACAGCCTATTTGTCAAAGAAGCATCAGTTTCTATGGGAATGAAATGAAGTACTCTCAGCAATGGGTTACAGAAGTGTGTTAAATTTCAATGACTGAAACTCAGCACTCCTCTAATAACATAACTAATCACTCAGTGATAAATTCAGCAATAGTTTTTCAAACACATTCTTAGAGTGACTAGCATAATTCTCTGAATAGTGGCTAACTTAAAATGAATATTTATAGACCAGTTTTTGAAATTATTACAACGTAAATTGTGCATCTTTAACCCTGTACAAAATCACCATGTGATAGAATTCACAACTTGGTTGTTCATTTAAGTAAAATATTTTCAATATAACATTACTATTCAGAAATGAATAATGAATAGAAAGCAATTGAATTCTCTGTGGGAACTTGGATATACAAGGCCTGTTATTTGTCATCACAGTATTGGCTTCCAAGTTTAAGAGCCGAATCCTCTTATTTACCAAAATACATACTTAGAATCTCCTGATGTGATGAAATTATCATTGATGTAGTAAATCACTTCCTAGATTGACTTCCACTTGACAATGTATCAATGTCTGAGGCATAGGATATTTTTTCCCCAGAAATACTTTATTTACCAACATGATGTGATTTTAGTGTATGCTTTATTTAATCCTCAATGAAAAATATTTTTTAAAATCTCTACATACTCTTGGCGGGGCGCGGTGGCTCATGAGGCCTGTAATCCCAGCACTTTGGGAGGCCGACGTGGGTGGATGACAAGGTCAAGAGATCAAGACCATCCTGGCCAACATGGTGAAACCCCGTCTCTACTAAAAATACAAAAATTAGCTGGGCCTGTGGCACACGCCTGTAGTCCTAGCTACTCAGGAGGCTGAGGCAGGAGAATTGCTTGAACCCGGGAGGCAGAGCTTGCAGTGAGCCGAGGTTGCACCACTGCACTCCAGCCTGAGTGACAGAGCGAGAAAAAAAAAAAAATCTCTACATACTCTAAATAATAGGCTTTACTTAGACAAAGTAAAGAATTTTTGTTATTCAAGTTATAGTCATAGCAATTTATGTCAAGAAATTTAGCTGAATAATCTTATTATTTAACAAAGTTTTCTTGTTTGTTTTGGTTGAAAACATTTTGAAGAAAAACAAACCTAAGTATGAAAACAAATAAAAGCACACCTTTTAATATATTTCTTCAGAGAGAGTCAACACGTGTAAATTAACATGCTCCCTCCCCATCCCGAGTGCTGACGTCCTCTGTTAATTTTTACTCAATGTTTTTGGCTCAGTTACAGTGCCTCTTAATTCAGGGCTCAGTTCTGACCACCAAATATGAGAAGACACAATGAAGAAGCTGGTGGATATTCAAGTGGTGCAAAGACTAAGAAATGCTTAAATGAATGCGAATTATGAAATGTTTAAATTAGTTCTTATAATACCTGCCTTTCATTTGAAGTGCTTAGTTTGTTAACATGTAATGAAAATATTTATATGGTTGAATTTAGGTCTGCTTTTTTTTTCTGACTGCTCTTCTTATTTTATGTTCCTCTCTGTCCCACTTCTGGCTTTTTTAAATTATTTGGACACTTCTAAAATTATTATTTTTACTTATTTATTTTTTGAGACGGAGCCTCGCTTTCTCACCCAGATTGGAGTGCAGTGGCGCGATCTCAGCTCACTGCAACCATCTGCTCCCAGGTTCAAGCGATTCTTCTGCCTCAGCCTCCACAGTAGCTGGGACTATAAGAGCATGCCATCATGCTCGGCTACTTTTTGGATTTCTTTAATAGAGATAGGGTTTCACCGTGTTAGCCAGAATGGTCTGGATCTCCTGACCTCATAATCCACCCGCCTCGGTCTCCCAAAGTGCTGGGATTACAGGCGTGAGACACCGTGCCCAGCCCTAAAATTTAACTTTTGAACTTTTCTATTGACCTTTCAGCTCAACCTCTTTGCATTATATCTTTTAGGGATTTACTTAGGGATTAATATTTATTGCATACCTTTTTATGTAGTATGTTTACTGATAACCTTCAATGATGTAAATTCATTTATCCACCATATCAACCTTTATACTATAGGTGTCATATGTATTGCTACCACATATACCTTACTCCCACAAAAAAAGTGTTAAAATGTTTGAACAGTCATGTAAATTTTAAATAAATATTAAAAATATTATTGTATATATAAAACTATATTTACTATTTCTGATGTTCTTCATTTTCTTATTTTGGTGGACAGATTTTGCCTTCTGTATATTTCCCTTCAGTTTGAAAAGCTTCCCTTAGCATTTCTTGTATCGCAAGTCTAGTGACAGCAAATTTTCTTATTTTTTTCTTTCTCTGAAAATGTTTTTATTTTAAATTCACTTTTGAAGGAGATTTAAAGGAATACAGAATTACCAGTTGAAAGTCTTTATTTTTATTTTTTTCTTCTGTCTCTTAAAGCTGTTGTCCCTCTCTCTGTGGTCACCATAGTTTCTACATTTGTGATAATTAAAATTACTGGCTATTTTCAAGATTTTTTCTTATTATTTTTGGTTTTTAGAAGTTTAAATATGATGTGCCTAGGATGATTCTCTTTGAATTCCTCTCATTTGGGGATTTTCTTGTATCTATAACTTTATGTCTTTTGCCAGAGTTGGAAAACGTTGGCCACAATTTTAGTTTTCTCTTCTTCCTTTATGACTCAAATCATGTAAATATTAGAACTTGGTGAAATTCTCTAAAAAGTGTGTACGCCACTTTTTGCATGTTAACATGGTTTCAGTGCCCTAGGATATCAGACTAGCAGTGAAATGCATGGATACATTGTAAGTTCTGCCTACATTTTTGAAGGACTGACAGAAAGTTTTTCACAGCAGCTGCGGCATTTGCATTGTACATTTCCACTAGCAGTGGTATAAAGGTTGCAGTTTCTCCACATCTTTGCTTACAGTAGATTTTTTATATTTTTTGTTGGTTGCTCGGATGGTTAGATTTGGTTTGGTTATAGTTGTGTTGGTAGGCGTAAAGTGGTATTTTTATTGCAGTTTTGTTTGCATTTTTGTAATGACCAATGATGTTGAGTACCTTTTCCTGTGTCTACTGGTCATATGTGTGTTTTCCTTGCAGAAATATCTGTTAAATTTTTTTCTTTTTAATGATTTTATTATTTTAGTAGACATGATTTAAAAATATATTTTAGATACTAAGAACTTATTAGATACATGATTTATAAATATTGCCTCTCATTTTATAAGTTGGCCGTTTTTACTTTTTTGATAGGGTCCTCTGAGTAACACAAGTTTTTGTTTTGTTTTCTAATTGTGATGACATCCAATTTATTTAATTCTTTTTATCTTTGTTCTTTTGGTGACATATTTAAGAAGCCATTACCTAATCCAAGATCACAAAATTTTACACCTACGTTTTCTTCTAAGATTTTTATGTATTACATTTAAGTCTTTCATCCATTTGAGCTAACATTTGTATATAGTATGTGGTAGTGGTCCACTTTTTTATTTTCCACGCAGATGTCCAGTTGTCCCAGCACCACTTGTTGAAAAGACTATTCTTCCCTTATTGAATAATCATACCTCCCTGATGTGTTTACTTCTGAACTTTCAATTATAATCCATTGATTTATATGCTTATCCTTATGCCAGTGCCACACTGCTTTAATTACTGCAGCTTTGTATTGAGTTTGGAAATCAGACATCTGAGTCCTACAATTTTGTTTTTATTTTAAAAACTGTTTTGGCTATTCAGGTCCCTTATATTTTTATATGCATTTCAAGAGCAGCTTGTAGGCCAAAAAGGCTGTTGCAATTTTGATTAGGGACAGCATTGAATCTGTAGGTCAATTTAGTGGCTTGCTATCTTAACAACATTATATCTTCCAATCAATGAATAAGAGATGACTTTTCCTTTGTTGGTCTTATTTAATTTCTCACAATGTTTTATATCTTACACTTCCTTGGTTAACTATATACTTACACACTTGCCTATGTTATTATAAATGAAATTGTTCTTTTATAGATTGTTCATGATCATTGTACAGAAATTAAACTGATTTTCATATTGAGCTTGTATCTGCTACTTTGCTGAACTTCTTTATTAAGGCTTATAGATTCGTGTGTATGTGTATTATTAAGGTTTTCTATCAATAAAGTCATAAATGAAATGGGAATTGAGATAATTTTACTTCATTGATTCCAGTAGGAATACCTTTTATGTCTTTTTCTTGTCCAATTTATCTGGCTAGAACTTCTAGTATAATGTGGAATAGAATTGGCAAGGATGGACACTCTTGTCTTATTCCTGATCTAGTGAGGAAAGCTTTTTTCAATATTATATATAATGCTAGCTGTGGGATTTTGGAGATCACTTTAACAAGATAAAGAAAATTTTCTTCCATTTCTACTTTGATGAATCTTTTATCATGTTAAAGTGTATATTTTGTCTATTTTTAAAAATCAATTGAGATAATTATTTGTCTTTATTTTACTAATATCAGATATTACCTTGATTGATTTCATATTTTGTGCCTATGTTGCATTATTGTGGTGAATTCTATTTGATCGTAGTGTATAATCTTTTAATATGCTGCTGGATTTTGTTTGCTAGTATTTTGTTGAAGATAGTTGTATCTATATTTATATGGTATGCTGGTCTGTAGTTTTTATTTCTTGTGATGTCTTTGTCTGGCTTTGACGACAGGGTAATACTGGCCTCATAAAATAATTTGGAAAGTATTTTCTCATCTTTATAGAGTAATATGAGAAGTAATGATGTTAATTTCCTTTAAAGCCTTGATTAAAACAGAGAAGGCATTTCTCCTTGGGCTTTTTTTTGTTGAAGCACTCACTCCTCCATATCAATAGCAGATTCTCTTACTGTTATTTAAATAGTAATTTTTAAAATAGGCAGATGCTACTTATAATAGCCCTATAGTTATTTAACATGGGGGAGCTATGTATTTGGATATATACAAACACACAGAGTGAGAAATATAAACTATTTTCTATAAATATTCACACATGGGTAGGCAACTAGATAGTAGTATGCTGTATAACAAGTTACAATTTGAAAACATGAAGAATTTTTTTGGCATATTTTTCTTTTTTTTTTTTTTTTTTTTTTTTTTTAGACAGAGTTTTGCTCTTGTTGCCCAGGCTGTAGTGCAATGGCGTGACCTTGACTCACTGCAACCTCCCCCTGCAGGGTTCAAGTGATCCCCTGCCTCAGCTTCCCGAATAGCTGGGATTACAGACATGCACCACTACGCCTAGCTAATTTTGTATTTTTATTAGAGACAGGGTTTCTCCATGTTGGTCAGGCTGGTCTCGAACTCCCAACCTCAGGTTATCTGCCCGCCTCAGCCTCACAAAGTGCTGGGATTACAGGCGTGAGCCACCACGCCTGGCCGAGCATAGACTTTTAAATGAAGGAACTAAATTATTTAAAGTGTGTAAGATCTTCTGAATACACTTTACACAAAACATACTTATGAATAAGTGTCTCTAGAGGATGAAAAGAGAAAAATTAACTCATTCGTTGAAGAACCTGAAATTCTATGTATAAAAAAATGGGCAATTGTGTATCTATACATATAAATATATGTATACATGTATGCACATATCTACACACATGTATCTCCAACAAAATCTAGTAATATATTTTAATATATTCATTAAATAATTATGGCAGAAAAATTTTATAAATGAATTACACTTTTAAAAAAATTTTGAGCATTCTAATTATAAACCTCTCCAGATATCTGTAGAAAATAGATTTAAGAGAACAGCTGTTTTACTATTTAGTCACAATATCTGAGTTAATACGAACTGTCAGTTCTTTAATTGAAAGCATTTTTGTTTTTCATTTTCAGCTTTTACTATCACATTAAATCTAAATTAAACACTTATTGGAGACACTCAATTTTAAATCTTACCCTTTTATTTACTTTAATTGACAGTTAGATGCCAAATAGATTTGGCATTCTAATTATATACTTAGTAAGATTTCTGCACAGAAGTCTAAAGCACTTGTTCTTCTATTAAGTTTTGCTTTGTTATCTTCAGCTTCCTCAATTTCTCACTTCTATTTATTTTGTCACTTAATTTCTTATTTATTCACAGTTCGATTATGACACCTGGATAATTTTTCTAGTGACTTTGCTTAAGTTGTTCCCTAATATTATTACTAATAGCAACAATAAATGAACTTATAATTTGAAAATTAGATCTGGAAAAAAATATTCATTTTTTTACCTATTTATAGAAAAAATTTTTGCTACAGAATACTTATTTTTATTCATGTTTATAGACTCTTCCAAGCATAACTTATTTAAAATAAGACATACATAACAATAATTTTCTGTGTTTATAACTGTCAAAATAACTTTTTCAAAACATTACAGATAGTTGAAAATAATATTAAACTGTAGCAAATATTTTTATTAGATTTTATTATGGACTTTTACAAAATTATATTTTCTTTATACAATCTGATTATTTTTGAAGTAATCTATGCACATATAGAAAATACTACATCTTTATATATGAAACCATGACTGAGACCATTACTTTAAGCTAAGAAAGTTTACAGTTGAATAATTTATTACCTAGTTTACTGGTTTATTTGTAAATATAACTTTTGAAATGCATATATATGTATGTATTGAAAAAGATGTAAACATAGATTTTAATATAGGCAAAGTGACTAATAGATTTTCTATGTTAAATATTATGCATTTTAGAGTTTTCATTTTTAAAATAATAAATTTAATAAAATTAAAATGGCACTATTAATAACAATTAATTAAGATAGGCACATGAGCAGCATGCTCATGAAATGGTAGAACCCATGGGTGACCACTGGCATTAGATCAAGCTGAAGAAGTTTAAGATTTAAAGACTTTCATTTACACAAACTCCCTACAAGACCCTAGGAGAGGTATTAAGTACGGTTTCATAAAACGAATTGTGCCCTACCTTCACCTCCCATAAATTCACTGAAGCCCTAACCATCAATGTGACTGTATTTGGAGACAGAGCCTATGAGAAAGTAACTAAGGTTAAATGAGGTCATAAGGTTGAACACTGATCTAATAATGTCATTATAAGAAGCGACAGCAGAGAGCTCTCTCTCCCCATGCACCCGCGCTGAGGAAAGGGCAACATGAGGACATAGTGAGATTGCGGCCACCTGCAAACCAGGAAAGACGCCTTCACCAGAGACAGAATTTGTTAGCACCTCTATCAGTGGAATTCCAGCTTCCAGAACTTTGAGAAAATAAATTTCTGTGAAGTCACCCAGTCTGTGATACTTTGTTATGGAATACTGAGATGACTAATATATAGGGTCCTATGTTTTTGTAACAATTTCTTTATTTTAAAATATTTTATTTGCATTTGCTTAAACCAAGTTTGTTACCCCTCTTATTTGTTCTCCGTCCCACCTTTCCTACTGTCGATGGTGCTACAGTGCTTCCAGATAATTTTAGGATCTGGTTCAGAAGAAGAATCTGGATTTTGTGGAATAAATGTTTTTCCGTATTACAGACACTTCCACAGAAAATCAAATTTTTGCTCTCTGTTTAATCTAGGAGTGCTTTCAGAAGTAATTCTATTGCCCACAATCCCTAGTCCGTCGCTATTGTGCAAGAGAAGTAGGGCTAGAAGAAATATCACAACATCAACATGATACAACAAACTGCCTAGCGTCAGTTATGAGGAGTCGATTAAATAGAAGAAACAAGATTCCACATGTTTGGAACCAGAAGATAGTCTGTGAAAAATTATACTAATCATCAGGAATATAAAACAATATGCAAAAGATTGGTTCTTACTGATGTCTAATCAAAAAGGAAGAAATGTTCTGTCAGGCACATACACTATGATGCATCATATGCCAGATAAGAAAAAAAATAGATATTTTTCTTTGTGGGGGCATTATATAAAGTAGAATTTATCAGAAACCTCGTATTTATAGGGCACAAGTTGGTATCATTAAAACAAATATTGAGTACGTCTGCGTGTGAGATCACACGTTTTATATATTACAACTTATTATTGTGTTGTGTCAGCTCATTGGCCAAAGATTTGTTTCTTGTTTGTTTGACACAAAATACTGACATTGACAAAGATAATAGACAATTCATAATACAAATAACACTATCAGAGCATCAGTGACAAACTGGCTAATTAGTAGTATCAATTCAGCCAGTATATAAAAAGTCACCCCAGATGAAAATTTGCAATGACTTGTAGTTCTGTAGTCTAAGTAGAAGAAACCTGGTAATAGTTTCCCCAAATTTAACAATAAGCCTGAATATTTGATAATGATTTCAGTATTAAGCTGTGTACCTGAATTGAACACTTTCTAAACTTACTTCCCTTTAATAACAATAATAGTGATAAATGTAACAAATTTTAACAAGCATGCTAGAAGAAAGAGAAAACTAGTTTTCTGTAATTTATATAGAAAATTATATTATGAAATCATTATCCTTTGAACGAGTCATGAAATATGCCACCAATATTTTAGAAAAAAACATATTCTACAGTTGTGTTGAGCTGTTTATTAATAAAAATGTTTTGTTATTTTTCTGAACTATGTGAATTTTGTGGTATTTGTAATTGGTGGTGATTTACTTTCTCATGCTAAACTTTTATTCTTATGTAAGCTAGTAACATTAATTTTGAATTCTTTTTCTTAGAAGACTCCACAAATTGCATATGCTTCTGAAACCACAAACTCTAGATCCTCCCTTGCCTGTATCTCTATAAAATATCTATACCAATAATTATCATATGTTAAGAATCATAGAGAATATTATTTCTTCAATTTTACAGTTGAGTGGACTGAGTGGTAACCACATTTACACAAATAAGAATTGAATCAAATAATTGAATTGTCAATTGAATAGAGCTCATATCTGTCTAACTCAAAAGTTTGAGCTATATTTCTGTTAAAACCTGCTACATCTGATATACACGAATAGTTGGATTTTTTCTATTGTTTGAGTCTCCGTTTTCAACTGTGTCCTTTTCTCAATTTGTGTTTCTTCTTACTCTCATTGTCCTGCCCAGCCTCCATCCCACAGCTTGCCTTTTCTATTTATTTAATATATTATTATTTCTATTTATTTAATATATGGTTTTGTCTCACTTACCTCAATCTGAGCCATTTCATCTCCCTGATCATTAAATCTTGAATATTCATTTCTCTAAGGATGGAAAAAGGTGATTACTTTCATACACACATTTTTTTAAAAAATTAGTAGCTCTATTGAGATATAATTGATATACCAAAACTGTACTTATTTTTTGTGTACAAATTGATGAGTTTGGACATATGCAAACAGCTGTGATGACATCACCACAGTCAAGGAAGTAGACATATCTGACACCTCCCAAAGTATTCTTGTTTCTTTTTGTTTCCTTCTGTCTTTTTATTTTGTTTCTATGGTAAGAACACGACATGAAATCTATGCTCTTAGCAAATTTTGAAATACACAATACCACCTTGGTTAACTGTAGGCGCTATATTTTACAACAGGTATTGGGATCGTACTCAGTTGTACAATTGTAACTTTATACCGGTTGAATAACATCTCACCATTTCTTCCACCACCCAGCCCCTGAAAACCAACATTGTATTTTTGGCTTCTATAATTTTAACTATTTTAGATATTTTCTATAAGTGGAATCACTCAGCATTTTTCTTCTGTGACTGACTGAATTCACTTAGCATAATATCATCCAGGACCCACTATGTTGCTACAAATGGAAGGATAGATTTCCTTCTTCTTTAAGGGCGAATTATGTTCCATGAAGTGTAGATACCACAGTTTCTTTATCTATTTTTATTCATTGGCCCATGGACACTTGGACTGTTTTCATGTCTTGGCTATTGTTAATAATGCTGCAGTAAACATAGGCATGAAGATATCCCTTTGAGATCCTGATTCCTATTCCCTTGCATATTTAGCCAGGAGAAAGATGGCAGGATCATACCATAGTTTCATTTTTAACTTTTCTGGGAACATCTATACTATGTTCCATAGCTGCCAAACCATTTTACATTCCCACCAACAGCATACAAGGATTCCAGTTTCTTCACATTCTCACCAATTATTATATTTTCTATTTCATAATAACCTTCCTAGCATATGTGAGGTGATATTTCATTGTATTGTAGTTTCCAACTACTTTTGCCCAATAATTAATGATGTTGAGCATTTTTTTCGTATATCTTTTGGCCATTGGTATGCCTTCTTTTAAGAAATGTCCATTCATGTCGTTTTCCCATCTTTAATCAGGTTGTTTTTTGTTTTCCTTAGTTGTAGAGGTTCATTATATAGTTTGAAAACTAACTTCCTTATCAGATATTTGGCTTGAAATATTTTCTCCTATTCCATAGGGTGCCTTTTCATTCTGTTGATGGTTTACTTTACTGTATAGAATCTTTTTAGTTTGATGTAGTCTCACTTGCTATTTTCCTTTTGTTGCCTGAGCTTTTGGTGTCGTATCCAGGAAACAGTTGCCAAGACCAATGTCATAAAGCTCTTCCTCCATATTTCTTTGTGGGAGTTTTACAGTTGCAGGTCTTAAGTTTAAGTCTTTATTCCATTTGGTGTTGAATTTTGTGTATGGGGTGAGATAAGGATCTGGACTTACTCTTTTGCATATAGATATCTAGTTTGCCAAACATCATTTAATGAAGAGAGTGTCATTTCCCCATTGTGTGTTCCTGGCACCTTTGTCTAAGAGCAATTGACATTACGTGCATGAATTTATTTCTGGACCTCCATTTTGTCCCATTGGTCTTTATGTCTGTCTTCGTGTGTGTGTGTGTGTGTGTGTGTGTGTGTCAGTGCCATACTGTTTCATTACTGTAGCTTTGTAATATATTTTGAGATCAGGATGTGATATGCTTCCATCTTTGTCTTTTTTCTCAAGATTATTAAATGGAAATAGTTATCATTATCCCAATAGTTTCATATAAGGAACAGTTTATGAAGTGATAAATCTTGGCAAATTCAATTACATTGAAAAATTCTACATAGCCGTTAAGGATCACAGCAAACTTTGGAAAGTAAGTTTGTTTGACTCCAATTAACAGACCTTTAACCAGAATGATATGCTACTTTCCAGTTACTTTTAGATTTTGTTTACAAAACAAAACTGGGTTTGAAAGAGACCAGTAAATATGAGCTCATCTGTTCATCCAATGATGCTGCCCAATGTAAATACGAATATTTCATGATGTAAGTCCACTCTTTCTGATTATAATTTAAGGAAGGTAAAAATCAAAGTTCAGAAACAATATAATTCACACAAATGTAACATGGAAAAAAAAAGTAATCCTACTGGAAATTGTGATACATTACAGACAATAATATATAATTACAATCAGAGGAATAATATGAGCTTACTCAAATTCAGTGAAAAGGAATTTAAGCTTGGTCTTTTACTCATCTTTCTCCTCATGACATTTTTAACTTTCTGGAACCATCTTATATGTAAATGAGTTTCTATTATGATAGCTTTCATATGCATTGATGTTTCTATTTGTGCAGTGAAACATTGAACTCAAACTAGAAATAACATGTATCCCCCTGTAATTATGAATGAAGGCACGCAGATATATATTTTAAGTACAAGGCTTTTATTCCACTAGATTAGAACTTTCAAGAACATGTGTAATGAAGGATAATTGGCTTTATTTATTTGCATTGTTGAACATGCTCCATTGTGGGCCCGAATGCCAAGAAGAACTAATGACATTTTGAAAGAATTATTGTGTGTTGTGTTAGGTGTAAGGCATATTCTTATTTTGTTTTCAGCAAAATTTTAAATTAACAACAAAAATTGTTCTATTTTTATTTTGGCAATTCTATCAAAGCTACAGTTTTATTGAGTAGATTTGCCTAAAATTAGCCAATCTTATCAGATATATTTGCCTAGGATATGTGGTGTATACTTTTGGCTGATAAGATATATTTGTCAAAATTATATACCACATATTTGCCATATATATTTGGATAAAATATGTGGAATATGTGGTATATATTTTGGTATGGATCTGCACATGTATGTGTGTGTGTGCATGTTTGTATTGATTGACATATTTCTCATTCTCCACCATAATACATATCTTTCTGGAAAGTATTGATTTTCTATGTTTTATTGACCAGCCATACATTAATATGTATAAAACTATGTATACATTTTATTAATTAAATAAACTATAGAAAAATTAAAGCTTTGTTATCCTGGGCTCTGCTTCTCTCTAGGTTTTCCAATTTTATTCATCTCTATGTATTTACTAAGGAATGCAAATTATTTTAATTTTTAAATATTATTTAAAAGTACATTTGATATACATTTAAAAACTTAATTGGTTTCCTAATTTAAGTAATATTAAAGATGACTTTCCAGAACATTTGAATGTGAGTTAAAAATGGAGAAATCATTAACTTTGTAATATTTCTGACATCAAGTTTTCTATATACTTTGTTTGCTAAGATGAGTATTCTGCCATGGGAAAAATCATTTTTCTCTTCTTTGGCTGAACTTTCCATCTTTGTTACCTAATTGGTTTGCTTGCCAGAATTAATTGACAAGGTTGTCTCTGGAAACATTATGTAAATTCTATTTGGCAGCTCTTTATAAGCTAAATTGATAGCTATATAATATTGTTTAAGTGTGCAATTCCCCAAATGGAAATATGCCATAATTTATTTCGAGTTCAGAATCATAGCATATTGCACCAAATCACAGCAATACTGCACCAAAAAGTTTTGCATAGAAAAGATCCTACACAAAACTATTTATTTGCTTGTAATAGCAGAATTATTTTCTGTTTTTGTTTTCAACTATTTTTGACATGGGATCTCACTCTATTCCCCAGGCTGCAGTGCAGTAGCATGATCACAGCTCACTGCAGCCTTGAACGCCCAGGCTTAAGCAGTCCTTCCATCTCAGCCTCTTGAGGAGCTAGGAATACATATGTGTGCTACTGCATCTGGGTAGTTATTATTTTTTTGTTTGTCTGTTTATTTATTTATTTATTTATTTTGAGATGGTGTCTTGCTGTATTGCCCAGGTTGCAGTGCAGTGGCATGATCATAGCTCACTTAGCCTCGAACTCCCGGGTTGAAACAATTCTCCCACTTCAATCTCCCGAGTAGCTGGAACCACAGGCATGTGCCACGAAGTATTCATCCTGAGCTCAAGCGATTGCCTTGCCTTGGCCTCCCAGAGTGCTGGGACTATAGGTGTGAGCCACTGCACCTGGCTCTGGTTAATTTAAAAACTTTTTTGTTTTTGTTTTTGTGGGGTTTTTTTTTTTTTTTTTTTGGAGATACAAGGTCTCAACTATGTTGCCCAGGCTGGTCATGAACTCTTGGGCTCAAATGATCCTCCTGCCTCAACTTCTGAAAATGCTGGAATTACAGATGTAAGCCAATATGTTAGGTATAAAAACACTTATTTTTAATGGTGTTCTAAAAGCAATTTGGACTGTAATGTATTTCGTATCATGTCATATGCACATTTGTTTTGTATTGTCCTGGAAAAGTTTCAGTGTTTATACAAACTAAGAAAATCTTGATTTTCCAAATCTGTGAAAGCCACATTACTCCCATTAGGCGTGTCTGCTGGAATAGAGCCAGCAGAAGCAATGTGCCTTTTCAATTAACAGTCTTTCTATGCATAATTGCTGTGATCTCATTTAAAATCCAAAGTTTCCTAGTGGTTTGGATAAATTTGGAATCTGTGCCTTATTGTTTTCTAGCTCATTCTGATTTGGATATATTTTATACCTGAATTGTAAGGTTAAATAAATCAAGAGATTGTTATATATATTATAATTATGTATTATATGATATATAATTATATTATATATGATATATTTATATAAATATATGATATATAAACATATATCATATATTTACATTTATAAATGTATCATATATATTATATATGATATATAAATATATATCATATATTTACATTTATAAATGTATCATATATAAATATATATGATATATATATCATACATTTATATAAATGTATCATATATAAATATATATGATATATATATCATACATTTATATAAATATATCATATATAGTAAATATATATATAAGTTGAATCTATAACATTTCCTTTTACAAGTAAACATCCAAAGAATCTTCTAAATGAATCTTAAATTATGGTGCTTCCATAGTATGGGATGAGCAATAAAATTCTTTTAATTTGATGCAATTTTATTTATATAGTTTTTCACATGTAAGATCTGAGGGTGAGAGGTAATATATATATTATATAATATCTATTTATATATACTTATATATAATTTTATATATTATATGTATTTATACATGACATTATATATTATATACGTCATATATATTTTTATTATATATATGTATTCCTCTGAAATTATGATTCTTCTCCTTTCCGTTATTCATTTTGAAGGACCTTTGGAATGATTAGCAAAAACTGGAACAGGGAGTTGGTTTCCTTTTTAAGTTTGTATTTTATTTTTCTGTCGTACATTCTTTAATCAATGCTGCTCCTTGTGCTTTCAATTACTCTATACATGAAAATTATCTAGTTTTTTGAATTCAAGTGAAATATCACTTTCTTGATTTAAACATTAATGAGAATAATAAACAAAATAATAGCGAACACATTATATGTACCACCTTCACTTTCACCAAGGGTTTCATATGCAAAATTTTGTTAAATCCCAATCTCAACTATATGAACTAATTGTCATGATCTATCTCAACAGTACAGGTGTGGATAATGATATTTAGTGAATCTAAATAACTTGTCCATAGTTATACAGCTCAAGCACTTGACTCTACATGCATAATGTTAGCCATCCCTCCCTCCTTATCATGTTATGCTCTAGTTATTTTGTGAGTATATTGTCCAGCTGTAATCTTTAAATTCTGTAGTGGGTGCATGACGAATGAATATTAGGCAAATGAATAATCAAAAGGTTTTCAATGTGAGGAATTTAGTATGTTCTCATATTTAACACGGGCTCTCTTTGTATTCAGTAAATGGTGTTGAAAATAGGGGCCATTTTTGGGTAGAATGTCTGTCACTCAGGGTATCACGTGTCCCTCGAGGCTCATATTCACATCTAAAAGAAATAATTCTTGAACAAAAACACAAACAAATACTAAAAGGACTTTCAACAACATTTTTAGCAGTTCCATGAGCAGATTTGTCAGTGCTTACATCACAGTGATTTCAACTGAAATGAAAAACGGTATTCAAAGCTTTACTTCACTATCAGTAACCTAAAAGAAACTTCATAGTTACAGGTGCTCTGCAGAAAGACATCCCCTCTGGGCTACAAATGCAGGATATTCAAATTGCCAACTTCAAGAGATAGCTCAGAGGACACCACATTAAAAATAATGTTCTGGAAACTGACAATTATATGGAGAGAAATTTGAGGAAGCTGAGAATTTTGCGTGAGAGTTGATGAAATACTATTTTTAAATAATTATTGCAATCCATTTCCCCCCTTACTTGAGAAAATACAAGCTATAGAATGAATGAATAATTTTATTGATAGAAGTATAATATCTACCACATAGATATTAGAAGGATTAAAATGTTATCTATTTGGACTATTGTAAAACAGCAATATAATCTGAGAATTGAAAAAAATTAAAATAATGACAAATACTTTTAATCCAAGAATTCTTTCAACATTAATTTTAATTAAAAACAAGTATAAAATATGTATTCACATCTTGTATTGTTTATTTATATAACAAATAGACTTGCTATATTTTATGTAATTTTTTGAGAAATCTCTGGTTATTTGGTCAATTGACAACTTCAGTCTCTAGGGTTTTCTGGGGTGAAATGATTAGGTTTCTTTATTATTCACATGAAAGTCTACATTTTAGACTTACGGGACTGCTTTGGCCTCAACAAAAATTGTTATTTCTGAAAGTAGAATATCTAGGGGGAATAAAAAGATCTCTAGGAATATTTTTGTTTCAAGTTTAAGCTAATATAAAATGCTCATCAGCTATATAAATTACTTTATTTAAGTTGAATATATAACATTTCCCTTTACAAGTAAACATCCAAAGAATCTTCTAAATGAATTTTAAATTATGGTGTTTCCATAGCATCGGATGAGCAATAAAATTCTCTTAATTTGATACATTTTTTATTTATATAGTTTCTCAAATCTAAGATCTGAGGGTGAGCGATAATAAATTACTGAGACTGTAAATCGTAGACCCAATAAATGGCAGATCCTGAAATTTAACCTGTTTTCTAATGCTACCATCCATCTTATTTCTTGGATGGTTCTCTTTTTTTCTAACCTGCTCATGCTATTACCTATTTACCAAATATAGAGGAAATCACTTAAAATTGTAGTTTCTGCACCTGTAGAAATGGAAAACTTGTGACTTATGACATTTAAAATCCCTTCAGACTCTGGAAGAATATTAAAATGACTCAGATTTTAAAAATATTTCTGTTTTATTCCATGTGTTAGCAAAACCATGTTAAAATCAAGGGCATACCAAAAGAGTGATAACAGTCGCTTACATTCATTTATCAATGAACTGGAAGTGATTAGACTTAGAGACACAAAATAAGATATCCAGAGCTCAGGAGCACAATGATCCTACTAGAATTGGAGATAAATGATTAGCCAAAAATAGTAAGTTATCTACTTTCCTGAAAAGCATCTTTCTCAGTGAGGGTTTGCTTACTGGGCTTTGCACACTTTGAATTATTTTTTTAACTATCTGTGACTTCAGCATTTATCTAGAGGTAATATTTATAGACTAGTTTTTATTTTCAAAATGCTCTCACATATTTCACCTAATACCATTCTATTATAATACTCCAAATTACATTTCATAAGGTTTAACTTCATTTTGCAGGTGCTGACTTTGATATGTTAAGAGAAATTGTATGTGAAATATTTACATATTCACTGGTATTTAATGAACAAGGTTTAGGTAAAATGTATGTCTTGCAGCTACTGGCAAGCTCCTCTCAAATCAAACATTGCAATATGATTCTTTTGTTGAGATATAACACAATGTTTGAGGATTATGACTACTTATAATGTATTGTTAAAATTCAAATCAGATAGTAAGAAGTTAGCTTTGTACACACAATTGAGAATCTTTTTGTAAATGCAAGTACATTCAATTACCTTTGTAATATGTGCATGTTTCAAAGTAACTATCTTTAAGTCATATATTTTATCACTTGTTATACTAATATATTTAAGGTACTATTATGGGTATAGAATATATTTACTTAGTCATATAGAATGCATTAACTGTGTAGTACAAAAGTCACTGCCCAGTACTCAAATAAACTAAATTTAAAACCAAAAAAAACCCAAATTTTCTGATTAAAAAATTCAGAGAGAAACTTGAATTTGGGATATAACTGGCTCCATATAATATATATTAGCATATATTAGCATCTTTGACATTTAGTGTAATGAATAATTTTCTAGGAGAATTGTTCATTCATTATTTTCAGTGGAAGGATCATTCACTATTATTTCACTACCAGTACAGTCATGTTTTCTCTACTTTTCATTTATAATATTTTCGTGGAGTACACAGATAAAGCTTTTTCCTCTTTCATTCTATCAGCCAAAATGCTATCAAATGGAATGAGTAAGTGGCTGGGTAGAGAAGCCTGGGGCTTTTCATTTAAGGTCACTGTGAGGTCTGAGTGTTGTTGTGTTTCTGTGTCGCGCTGTGCAGGGATTTATTTATAATCTAGAGCATACATATCCACAAACAGCTAAAATCCCTGCTGTGTTCCCAATAAAAATTTAACATATTCTGCTCCATTTACAACAGGACTGTAATCAGGGCTGTAGATGCTAGATCACCAGCACTGCATAGTTAGGGGAATACAGAGATATTGACTCTCCTAGGTGTAAAACATAATTAAAGGTATTTGCAGAAGAGTAGATTCCTTGTCATTCTTAATGAAGTAATGACATATTGTGCATAAGCTCTGGAGAAAGAACACATTCCTGTGCTCAAATGTCAGCACTGCTACTGATTTTAACTATTTTAGCTTGGTATATCAATAAAACAAAGGGTCACTTTTATCACTTGCAAAAATAATAATTCCAAAAAGCATTATTTCTAAAATCTACTCAAATTCTAAAATTCAGTGACTTTTCTTTTTTAATTTAATATTGTAAAATGAATTACTTGCTTCTAATTATGTTTTCTTTGCAATGTGTTTCAATAAATGTTGTAGAACAACATACAATAAAAGTGTGTGGCATTCTTTTATCTTCCTTAATCAAGGTTAAGATCGGAAATTACAATCAAACCTTTTAGCTTTAAGTGATCATCTTAATTTCTTATCAAGCTATTTTTGGAAACAATGATGCTTAAAATACTGTCATTGTAGCCATTATTTTTTAATCCAAATGTTGAAATTTCTAGTATTCACTTACATACACACCAGCACAAATTAATATGTAGATAACTGGGGTTATATTTTTAAAACCCTAGAAAGAAGTGATTACGTCACACATGGATTTTTAAGAAACATACCTGGAATATGCATTTAGATGGCCTAACCAAAGAAGGCACTAGACTCTGTCTCGATATCACAAATGTGTGCAACATTCTTAAGATCTATAATGTTGTAAGCATGTGTGGGTTTTGGATAAGGACATGATCGGTAAATAATGGACTTTTAAAAATAGGTAATAAATAGTCGATATATTTAGCACTGATTCATATTGTACATTTTGTTCATTTGATTTGATTTTTTGTTCTATTTTTAATATTTTAATAAATGATTTGACCCAATTTTCTTTCACTTGTCTAAGTATTAATTGTATTAGATGGCACTAGAATGAGCATAGGACTTGAGAACTATTCCCTAGTCTATTGCTCTACAAAGTTCCAAATCAATTAACCATCAAAGCAAGGACTACTAAATTTGAATTACTTCTTTCTCCTATTAACTTTCGGAGTGACCTATAATTTTAGTTCAATTACACAAGTTGTATAAAACCCTTAAGATGAAATATAGAATATAAAAACTTTCCAATTTGTTAATTAAACAAATAACCTCATAATGTCAAAAATGAAAAAAAAGTTTTTATATGTTTTCTAAGTCATCAATTACTTATTCACATTTTGAAAATTTCTGAGACATTTCTTCCTCCACACAAATAAAGTTTGGATTGCCTGCAAATGCTTACAGAATGTTAATTTAACACAAGTTCATTTGAATTTGATTTTCCCTTCAAAATTCCTACAAAACATCATTTTATCATTGTTTTACAAGTGAGAAATTTGTAATCACAACTCTCAAGGAGTTGTGATGTCAAAAGTTATGAATTTAAAGGTGTATTAAGGCCATGCAGGTAGTATATATAAATAAATCAAGCAGGCAGGCATTGAAAAATAAACATTGGTGCATCTGTGACACAAAATATAGCCTGTGCTCTCTTTAATTCTTCACAGTTATCACTTCAGTGTATTTGAGCTGGACTTCCAAATGTCAGTGTTCATTGTTTTTGCCTGAGGGCTTTCTCTGACTATTGGGGCTCAATTTTCAGCACACACACAGCCAACCAGATGTGTTCACATTAAGGTATCCCAGGAGCAGCCCTCAATCAATGACTGATGGAGGGCCAAGCACTGACATCCCAGCTCCCTTGTCCTGTGGGAGGAACAACTGAAGTGCTTGTTCTATATCTGCTCTCACAGTTCTCCTGAAAGATTAAGCTCCAATTACCCACTGCAGTAGGTTTTCTGCTAATGGGATAATGTTGGTTTTTTGTCCTTCCTTGTCTCACTTCCTTATTCCTTGTCAGTATTTCTTGGATCACTCCTGAAATAAACTACTTCCATTCAAATATTCACCTCAGCATATGCTTCTAGAAGAACTGAGAACCAACATATCTGACTAAATGTGTTTAAATTAAAATAAATAAAAACCTATAAAGGACAAGATAACATGCACACCTACTGTCATTTTGCTACACTTCTTAAATCGTTACTAAAACATTTTAGTCACTACCTGCACACATGGTTCAGTTAGCAGCCTTTAACGCCATTTGGAACTGTTGTCACAGAAGAGGTTAAAGCACATTGGCCTAATTTCTACTCAAATTAAAATCACTTTTAGGCTCATATATCCTGTATTTCACTTTATTTTCAGTCCTATGCCTAAATGTCCAGAAAAGAGGCAATTAATTAAACCGGCCTGAATTTTAGCTTATAAACACTACATACAAACATATTTCATCTACCTGTTTATCTGTTTATTTTTTTAGAGGGCATTCTGGAGTGCAGTGGCGTGATCCTAGCTGGTGCAGCCTCGTACTCATGGGCTCAAGCAATCCTCCTGTCTCAGCCTCCCAAGGAGCTGGCACATACCACCATGCCTGGCTAACTTGTTTTATTTTTTGTACACTTGGAGTCTTGCTTTGTTGCCTGAGCTGGTCTTGATCTCCTGGCCTCAAACAATCCTCCTGCCTCCACCTCCCAAAACACTGGAATTACAGGTAGATGTCACCATACCCAGCTATTTGTTTTTAAAAATTCTTTTCCAGAGAAGAGGTCTTTCTAGGTTGCCTCATCTGTGTATTTTTGATAAAACAAGTAGATCTTGATTTTAAACATTTATTTCCAACAGGGGAATGGGGCATTTTATCTTCCCTGTCATTAGTCTTCTTTAGCCTTGAGGACAGAACTTGATTTCTTGGGTCTTAAGTGTCTGAATGTCCCTTCAGTCGTTAGTTGAAGAGTTACAGATATTATCGCCTTTATTAAAGCCCCTGAGTTTTCTTCAGGTATTCTGCTGTTCCACACTGGTTACCAAATTGTTTGGCAAAATCCAGCATTTGAGAACCCTCCCTTGTACCACATGAACACTTTGAAGTCTTGCCAGGCCTTCAGAGAGCAGCTGAAAATTAGGGAAGAATTCTAAATATCTCTGGGTGTTTCTGGAAAATTTCCTTTCAATCTGAGGACATCTGAAACTAACAGCCTTACTCTTTTCTCTTCCTCTCCCTTCCCTTTATCTTCCTTCCTTTTCTTTTCCTTCTGGATCCTCATGTTCCACCTGGCTTCCCTCATCTCCCCTTGCCTGCCTCCATCACTGTATTCCCTCTTTCTTCAGCCCCATTCTCCTGTAACATTTTATAATTGGGGAACAAACAAACAAGCAAAAACAGAAGATAAATTATCTTAAGATACTTTTTTGCAATTACTTGTCAAAAAAATTTTCCTAAATGTTAAGAAGCACAGAGCTGCATTCTCAGCCTATTGGGCAGTAGGTTGCCTATGGATAAAGGAGATATCAAAGAAGAAATATATTTTCATATGTAAAAACTCTTTTGCACTATAAAGTTAGCTGTGACTCAATCTACTTTGGGAATTTGTTTTTAAATTTAATACTGGGTAGCAGAGATATCCAAAGCAGAGTTCATATGATAGTGCATTGCTATTTTGAAATTAATAATAAAAAGGATTACTATTTCTTTCCTCTTCTTTTCTTTCTGCTTTTTTTTTTTTTTTTTTTTTTTTAAACAGGGTTTCCTTATGTCGCCCAGGCTGGAGTGCAGTGGTGCAATCATAGCTCACTTCAGCCTTGAACTCCTGGGCTCAGCCTTCCAGAGGGCTGGGAATTTATAGGTATGAGTTACCACCCCCAGCTTATTATTTCTATTTAGCATTTATCTTGTAATTTGTATTGTATCTTTCAAATCAGTATTGCAATATGCTCTGTATATTGGAACAGTATCTGAAATAAAACATACTTAATTTTTTTGTTACTACCAGAAAATACTAAAAAGTAAAGACTCAAAAGCTTATTTTTTTTTCTCCCACTATGTTTTTATCTCAGGTCTTAAGAAAAATGAACACTTGACCACAGATTGAGCCTCACTAAATATAGGCAGACATCTTTGATCTTTGAATTTCCTCTAAGTAGATCTTCAAATGTGTATCCGGTACTGCTACTAAGATATCTCAGTTACTCTAGTCATAAGCAATCACAACCAGACCCTAAATACCACCAGAGCACACTGATGCTCTTTCGAATCATAGTTTTTAACTATTTTTTGCTGATGTTTTGCTGAATGCATCCATATTTCAGAAAGATAAAAAACTGCATATCCTGAAGTGCTGCATATCTGAAAAAGCATTTTTTCCTTCATATTAGTTGTATACTCAGGCTAAACACACAGTTCTAGGTCTCAAATTTTCCACATCTAATTCCTTTTCTGAGGCTCATTTGATTTTCTTCTGTCTTTCTCCCTCTTATTTGAATCCCTGGACTTTTGTTTTTTTTTGAATTGGAATTTTTTCTTAAATAAAAGTATATTGAGACATCAAGATGGGAAAGGATCCCTGGAGAAACTCCAAGCAGCCTGCACACGGGGGTGGAGCCACATAAGTTGACACCCTTTGCAGCTGGCAGGAGTCAGGCTCCTTCCCTTCCTATGTGGAACCTGAGATTTGAATTGAGGGTGGGAAGAGCTCTAGCAGGGACTCTGGCTTTGTGAGAGCCCCTATTTCCCCCTTTTCTTCCTTTTCACCCAATAAAACTCTGCCTTACTTACCCTTCAAACCGTCTGCAAACCTAAATCTTTGTGGCCGTGGAATGGACAAGGACCCCATCTTTAGCTGAAATAAGGAAAAGTCCTGCAACAATAGGATTTAATTTGGCCTAACCTGAAAGCAGAACCTACGACAAGGATTTAATTACAGCTAGTTTATTTGGAAGATGACACCATGAAGGAAGAGTGAGGGAACAGAGTGTGAGACAGAGAAGTGGAAAGGCAATACAGAGTATATTAGTGAGATTGCTCATTTGGGCCCCTCGGTGCTCAATTTTACCAGAACCTTTGAAAGAAAATGCCACTTATGACTGTTCATCTGAAGGACAAGAGGTTGGGATACTTGCCCACTCCAACCATTATCCATCAGGTGAGGACTTCTTCTAGGTGTTTAATTTTCTTGTACATTTAATATTTTCTTAGATGCTATACAGGGGCTCCTACAACTTTTAAGAAAATACTCAAGAGTAGCAATCATGGGTGAGTGTTTGACAAGGAGCACAGAAGAAAAAATGTCTGCCTAAGTATAAAATTGAAAGAAGTCACATGAAATCATTTTGGGGATCTAATTGGCTTTCATCCCAATTGTTGCTGAGCTCAGGGAAATAGTACTAACCCATACCCAGCTCCTGAAGGCAAGACTTATTTTTCACCTTAGATTCATCCCCTTATTTATTTTACCCACATTACCTATTCGTTATGAATACTTGACGGCCCACTCTCCAGGAAACCTCCTGAATTTGGTTACTTTTATCACCTGTACTCCTAAGGCCCTAGTCTGAGACAGGATAATTTCCTACCTGCACTGCATAAGAATCCTGTTCATGTCTTTCTTCCTCTACTCTAGCCTCTGACATCCATTTACCGTATAACAGCCACAGTGATATTGTTAAGGGGTACATTTTTTAAGGCATCTATCTCCTGATTAAATTTATCCCGTCTTTCCACAGTATTCTGAATAAGATCCTACCTAGTCTCTTCCCTGATCTGGCTCCAACCAACCCCTCCAATCCCCTCGTCCTACACCAGCTAACCCTCATTGATTATGCTATAAAAACTTGATCTCCCTAAATATGTCAAACTCATACTACCTTTGTTCTCACTGCCAATTTGGCCGGCAGGGAGGGCAGATATGATTCCCTCGAATCTTCCAAGTGTAGCCTTCTTGGTTCAGGTCTCAATTCAAATGCACCCCCTGCAGTCAGGCCTACCCTGCCATTAAGATCAAAGACCATTTTCAGCTCTATCTCTAAGATAGCCTTCCATTTTATATTGTTCCCTGCACTTAATACTTCGAATAAATGCTCATTTACTAATGTGTTTACATAAATTCACAGTGCTCTCTCTCATGGAACATAAGGGATATTCTGTTATGTTTTATTCTGTTGTTTATATTTATGTTTTATTCTTGTCTCTTCTAGACAATTAATAATATGTTTTGACTATCTGAAATGTATGTATCAGGTAAATTCTATGATCAATCACTAGAATTATTTGCCTACTTAAAACTCTTAATTATTTCTTGTTTTTTTTCATTGTTTTTCAGGCTTACTTGTCGAAAACTTAGCCCAATAACTCTTCCCCAAGTTAGTGCAAGAACTAGTGTGCTTCAAGATATATGGAGAAAAACACCTTTATCCTGACTGGTTTAAGTTTAAATTACTCAGCACTACTCTTCTCTGGCCTTTAGCAATGCCTAGAAAAAGTTTTATATTCCATCACCTTTATCACTCTACTAGGTGAGAATTTGTGATCTTAGATTCCTTTTGCAGTTCAAACAACGAACCACATCCTATCTCTTATTGTTGATATCACTTCCTTTTTTCACTGAGAAAAGAGGAACAATCAAAAGAGTTTCCATCACCATGCCTACACACTTTTCTTTTCTGTAACCATGTACTGTACCTTCTGTTCTGTTCCAAAGATGAACTACCTGAGCTCCTAGCTGAAACCAATCCCTGTACTGACTCACTGAATGTTGTCAGGAAAATATTAAAAACAAAATTTCCTGCCAACCCAGAAACACCCCCACAAAAGAATAGAGAGAAAAGTTTTATTACTGAATGAACCTTAAATCAGAATGTGGTATACATCATAGGCAGCCTGTTAAAGAGAATGCAAAGGCAGAAAGAACTCTTATCCTTTGTTAAGCCAAGCAGATACAACTCTTTACATACATGTGCTCAATACATACTTGTTTTCAAGAGGATGTGACAGCAACATTTGTTACACATTGTTCATCCTAAATTCACCTGGTACTTGTGATGATTGTGTCAGCTAATTGGCTTTATTTAAAGGAAAAGTAAACAATGCATTTATGATGGATAGTAGTTTTGCAGCTTGGAGTGAGGTACCCACTGAAGTTAGGCTCTTACACTCCCAGAGAAACTGGAGATAGAGGCTCTATATTCCTTGATGATTGCATTTCAAAGACATACCTCCCAAGTCCTTGAGAAAAACATCCCTGGGCCATAAAATCAGCAAGATGTTTATTTGGCATTTACAATGATTTACATACATATCAAAGAAGCAGAAAAAGAATTTACAATGACCAGCTCTCTAAAGAAACTGCTCTAAGAAAAAAGAAAGGAGAAGTAGTTTATTTTCCTTCTTACAGAAAGGAAAATTATTATTATTTTTCTTCAGATTTGCATTTACTCTTACAATACTATCCTTTTTTTTCTTCTCTAGCATCAAATATTCCTATTTTGGATTGTTTCCATAAACATATAAGTGTGCCATAATTTCTGTCCCAACGAAAAATAAAAAAAAAAAAAACGATGCACTATTGTCTTTCCATCCTTTTATGATTATAGTCCTTCGTTTTGCACAAGACTCTATAAAGATTTGTCTATTAAAACTGATTCCAATTTCTCTTGGAAAATACATATTCAGGACACCAAAACTTCTTATGCCAAAGGGAAATTTAAGCTTGGAGGCTGAGTCACCCTATGCTGTCATCCTCTTCCCTGATGAATAACATGAATAACTTTTACTTTACAACCTGGTGTCAAAACATTATACAGTGGTGGCTCATGCCTGTAATCCCTGCACTTTGGAAGGCCAAGGTGGTTAGATGGCTTCAGCCCAGGAGTTTGAGACCAGCTTGGGCAACATGGCAAAACCCCTTCTCTGCAAATAATACCAAAATTATCTGGGTGTGGTGGCATGTGCCTGTGGTCCCAGCTACTCAGGTAGCTGAGGTGGGAGGATCGCTGGAGCTCAGAAGGCAGAAGCTGCAGTGAGCCATGCTCATGCCACTGCACTCTGGTGGAGATTCTGTCTCAAAAAGAAAAAAAAAAAAAAAAAAAACCACCAAAAACACAAACAAAACCCATTATACATTAGACAGACCCCACAGTAAGGCAAAAACCTCAAAACCTCAGACATTTCCTGATGACTACTCACCACAAAAACACTCATAAGTAAATTCTTTACCAGCCTCAAAACCTTCAAATGTATATCTTCCAACAAAACAAGGTCACGTAAATTGAAACTCTAGATCTGCAATAGATGTCTAGCTCCTAAATCAAAAGTCTGTTGGCTTCCACACTGATAGATATCCATTATTAGTTTATATTTCTGGTGCAAAACAAAGGTAAGATGAGATCAATTGTTCCTTCACCCCCTACCCAGAAATCTGCATAATTGTTTTCTTATTCTATTTCCTTTTTCTTCAAATGTTCACTTTATCTTATGTAAAATGTAGATTTACTGAGCACTAACTAAAATCTCACAAGTATGTAATGATTTGTCTCACTGCATCCTCCCCTCTTTTTAGGAAAATGTATAAATACTAAACCTCCTGAGAACCTCTTTGGGAAAAACAGTGATGGTTGTGTCTGTGACTTATGTGAAAGCTGGCTTGATTAACCTCAACTGGCCTCATTCACTCATTTCATTTAACATTTTGAAATATTTGAACCTACTCCACCTATTCCAGCCAACCACAAGACTTTTCCTGTCATGTTTTCTAATGATATCCATGTTGCCAAATCCTATTATTATTTGTCAATATTCATCTGTCTTTAACACCAACAACATTTAGCACATTTAACTTTCGTTGGAACACTTTCTCCACTTGGTTTTTAGTTTACCACACTCATCCTGTTTTCCTCGTATTTTAAACAATGTACCTCAGTATGCTTTGCTGGATTCTCTTCATCTAAATATTCTAACCTCTTAATACTGGAGTGTGTTAGGGCTCAGTCCTTGGAATGAGTCTTTCTATCCATATTTACTCCTTCAGTGGTGTCATACACCTTCCTGCTTTTCCATATTAAATACATACATATACTAATATTTCACAAGTTTTCCTTTCTAGCCTAGGTCTCTCCCAGGAACCATAGAATCTTGAATCTTAAAGAATAATAAACAAACATCAAAAACAATGCACCTAGAACTGAGCTTCTGATATTCCCCACATGCCTTATCTTTTCATAGTCTTTCTCATTTTGGTAAATGGTAACGATGATTTTTCAGTAGCTCAGGATCCAAATTTCAAGCTATTGCAAAACCTTTTCAACATTTCTCATTTTCCTTTTCCTGCTTTACTTTTCTCTTTTGTTTTTGTGGCCATATAACATGTTGCATATTTAATATATTTATCTTGATTACTTTCAAACTCTCTCAGTAGAAAGTCAACTTCAAGAAAGAGTATGTTTTCCTCATCCGTATATTCCTAGTGTCTAAAGCTGTGCCTATCACAATGAAGGCTCAATAAATGTCTGTTAAATAAATGAATAAAAATTGAATAAGTATTTTCTGAATCAGTCAAATTTATTTTAAATTTCCTGGATGCTGAAGTATAAAGGAGTAAAACAGATATAGAAATAGGAATATGTTTAATGATATGGTTTGGTTGTGTCCCTACCCAAATCTCATCTTGAATTGTAGTTCCCATAATCCCCATGTGTCATGGGAGGTAATTTAATCAAAGGGCAATTACCCTCATGCTGTTCTGGTGATAGTAAGTGGATTCTCACAAGATCTGATGGTTTTATAAGGGGCTTCTCACACTTTACTTGGCAATTTTATCTCCTGCCACCATGTGAAGAAGGACACGTTCCCTTCCCCTTCCACTGTGACTATAAGCTTCCTGAGGCCTCTGCAGCCATGTGGAACTGTGGGTCAATTAAACCTCTTTCCTTTGTAAATTACCCAGTCTTATGTATTTCTTCATAGCAGAGTGAAAATGGACTAATACATTTAACTACTAAGATAAATCTAAAATTGAGATATGTAATTGAGTTGGTTGGTTCGAAATATAAAATTGTGTAACATAAGCAGTGAAATTCACTCTGAAGAAAGAGTGTCCATGTCTCTTGGTGTACCTTTAACTCTATTTAGTTGTACGGTAAAAATAATTGATCACTACAGCATTTTGACATATAAAATGCAATTTTGCCAATGAAAATACATCAGGCTTACTTAGAAATCCTTATGTCCTCTTAATAATGGGCCATTTGCATTCTTTTATATATATTCTTATCAATGTTTTTTTCTTCTTTTTTAAAAGCTTTTCCCTCTGCCTGTTACCACTTTTCTGTTATAACTTCAGGTTATCTTACTGACTGACAATTATTTTTCTGAATTCTTTCTTTTGTGATGAAGAGAAATGAGATTTCCCTGGAGTAACCTGTGTATGCTGTACAGGAATTACACATCATTGCTGTACAGGAATTACACATCATTACTTTTAGAGATTTGCTCTGAAACACTCTGGACTGATTTTACATTGTTTAGACATGATTTGGTGATGACAGTTCAAGAATCTGTTTACATTCTCTTTTCCAAAAGAGAAACCACACTCTTCAATATTTAAGGAAATAGAATAATAGTTATGATTTAATGTGTTTTTCTTCAGCTTGCACATCAATCATTTGTTTGGGGTCTCTAAAGTAATATTTTCTTTATTGTGAGCACCTAGTAGTATTTTAAAATACGTTTTAAAATTGTTATCACTCTATAAAGCATAGTGGTTCATTTTGCAGTGAAAACTTTTGGCTTATGTTATTGAATAACAATTATATGAAATTAAAATAATTTAATTAATTTAGTGGTAACAACAGTTATACTTTCAATTATTTATATAGGCTGAATCAATTAGTTTGGTAGGTATTATTTAATTTAACTTTTACAAGAATACGTGTAATACTACACTAGTTTCATTTCCATTTTGCAAATGAATGAACTAATTTGTGGTTATTAAATGTATTGCTAAATCTTAAACCAATATTTTGGGGAAGAATGGGTATTTGTAAAATTGAGGAATTTAGATTACATTTGCACTCATAGGTGTGATCTCCTGTACCAAAATCCTTAGTATAGAAGGGCACTGTGCACAGCTACAAACTTTATGTCTTCCAACTCCAGACATTGCCTTACATATGTGATGTGAAAGATGTTTATTGAATGTGTGCAGTGGGGCAGCTCTGGATACAGTTAGAATTAACACATTTTCTATTTCTTCTTCCATGTGGTAAATATAATTCATAAGCCATTATTAGTTAGCATAACATAATGATCATTTATTAATTTCATTTGATGAACATATTTTATCACATATCTAAATTGTATTTTTTACATCCCAGACCCTCTAACTGGAATTTTTTTAGTAGTTTGGCTTTAAGTTTTATGTTTGTGGCTGTGTCTTAATTTACCTAGATATTTACCTTGTCCATCTAGATTTAATTTTCCTTGATTAAAATAAAACACTATTTTTGACCACTTAAGAGTGAAATGCAGCATCCAAAAATATAGATGCAATGTTTACTTTGTGAAAACGATGCTCTGGATTTTTATATATTCAAAATGTAAGAAAATACAGAGAAGTTACTAGGTAAAAAATACTGCAGATGTGGATATATATTAATGGATTTGTGTCATTAAAAGTATTCTGCTCTATAATTTATTAAGCTGAGACAATAATATATGAATTTTACATGTTACTTTGATATGTATTAATGAAGCAAAAGCCAGTAAGTGCGAGAACCAATATATCTATATTTAAATAATATAACGTGTTCAAACAAGAATTATTCTTTTTAATTTAGGATTAATACTGCATGGAAAGAATTATTCTAAAAGAAGTAATACTCTAGTTAGAAAGTTAACAAAATCTTTAAAGCATATAATATGGAAAAATAAGCACAAAAATAAAAATAAATATGGTTTTGGATATTGGAATTTGCATTTTTAAAAATTGATTTTCCTTATAGAGTCAAAAATTAGATGTGACTTGTTTTTCCTCATTAAATATTACAATCACACTTGTTCCATTGTACATCATTGAAATAATGCCAATTATGTGATTATTTCTCTGATAACTATATACTGAAGAGAAGAAAATATTTCATCAGAAATTCATAATTTTAAAATTAAAAATGTACATTTTATTGTCTAGTTCTATCATCTTGGAAACCATAGTTAACAATGGGAACATCAGTAAATATGTATTACATAGTTAAACTATTATTGTATTAGTTTGATTTTGCATTACTATAAAGAAATGCCTGAGACTGGGTAATTTATAAAAAAAAAAAAGTTTAACTGGCTTATGATTTTGAAGTTTGTACAAGAAGCATGGCTGAGGAGGCCTCAGGGAGCATTTACTGGTGGCAGAAGGCAAAGGGAAAGCAGGCAAGCCCTTATGTGGTCGAAGCAGGAGGAAGAGTGAGAGGGAAGGTGTCACACACTTTTAAACAACCAGATCTCACACTTTTAAACAACCAGATCTCTGGAGAACTCTTATCACCAGATTAGCTCCAAAGGAGGAAAGCTACCCATGTGATCCAATCACCTCCTACCAGGCCCCACCTCCTACATTGAGATTACAGTTCAACATGAGATTTGGATAGGGACACACATCCAAACCAGATCAATAATCATTTGAAAAAAGATATTCCAGTCGGTGATAATGCCAGTCATTATATCTCTCTAAAGGAAAATGTTGGAAGTCCTCTATATGTGATGTGATTTTTTACTGAATTTGTGTAAATAGTTGCAAAGATGGTGATGATTATCCCAGATGGAGTCACTCTTTCCTTGCATAGTGTAGTAACTATGTGATAATAGTAAGTAATTTTCTATTGTGGGGAATTGAGAATTGCTAATCATTTATTCGCAAATGATATATGCATTCTTTCTACTCTCCAGCATAATACTTTGATTAGTAGAACAATCCTGAAAACAAAATAATCTGTTCTTAAAGAGACAACTAATGAATAAGTTTTCTAATATACAATATTGTGCTGGTACATAATACATGTCAAATTCAATAATGTAGTTTGCTAAATGAATAAATAATCTGATAAATATTATTCATATTGAGTGTAAATTAGGCTTTTAATTATACTGACATTTGCCAGTCATCTTAATTTTAATAATATCATGGCCTATATTTTATTTTTGTTCAATTTTTTTTCTTAGTGACTACCATATTGTCTGGATGGTGGAGAGAGGAAGTGCTAAAAATTTTGGTGATAAATCAGTGTACATGTGTACACATACTTTGATTCCATGCTTAATAGATATTTTGTTAAAAATGATAGTTTAGAGAAAAGCACTAACTTTAAGTTTAAAATAAGAGAAAGTAAATACAACTTTAAATAGCCAATAACATTTCCTACTTTTATAAAGAAACAGTTAAAATGAGTTTACAGAGCAATCATTAGATAATAAAAATTAAGTTGTCAATAATGTAGTTTGTTGACAAACATATAATGTAATATCTATAGTTTCTTCACAGTTAAGCATTTTTCTGAATAATTTAAGTGAGATTAGATATAACGCTTAAATATTTACAAGCATTGGAATGATAAAATAATTGATAATTTGACAAATACTGATTGCATCTTGGTGGAAATTCTTTTGAAGGAGCAGAAGAAATGATATCTAAAGACAGTCATTAAGTACTTCATAGTCTCATGAAATTTTGAGGAGCAATAAAATGAATTTATATCACATTATTTATTGGATGAATAATCATCAGTTTTTGAAATAATGACATTTTCTCTATTTGTCTTTGTGAACTGTTACCAATCTCAACTCAGTCTAATAAAACTCAGAGAAAGAGGCTACTTATTTTATTTTAACACAACATGTAGCTTTAGTGATTTAGCTTGAATTTTTAGAACATAAACTAATGTTTTACCGGGATATTTTTCTCAGTAAGAAAGATTTCCTTTAAAATATAGATAGCGTTTTAAAGTATTCATTTTAATATTGTATTTATTTAGGTTTTATTCTTTCCTTATTTTTTATATATGCATATATACACAAATACATAAATATAAGTATATATACACATATATCAAACATATCTATAAAGAATCTAAATATAATACATGCATATGTATTTTAAAGTAGACCAAAACTTTCTTATAGTGAAGAATACTTACCTATTTTTAGTTCCTATTGATAGTTCATTGAGCAAATGAAATTTTCTGTGATTCTAAGATCCGGTTGATTGTAAGCCATAATATTCATTTAATAACACTGTAGCATTAAATACATTTACTGGATTGTAAAAAGAGGAGTTTGCTAAAATATCTGCATGTCAAATTAGGGCCGTATGGTTGCTGCAAACCCAGGAATGTTTGGTAATTACAGTCTTCTTACATTATAGTTGTTCAATAAATAACTTGATATCTGTGACAAAAAAAAGATTTTTTTTTCTAATTTATCCCTAGTTAGTTATGTGACTATAAGCCAATGTTGGTATTTGCTTTTCTAATTCATAAAACAGTAACAACAAAAATAAATAGGGTCTTATTTTGTATGTAACTGCTTTTTAAAAAATGATTTTATTTTACATATTTTTGTGTTATTGATACATAATGTGTTACGTATTTCTGGGGTACATGTAAGAGCTCTTTACATGCATAGAATATGTTATGACCAAGTCAGGCATTTCCAGTATCCATCACCTTGAGTCCTTATTTCTTTGTTTTGGAACTTCTTAATTATTATTACCTTACTACAGCAGATCACCCAAATATAAAAATATCTACACCAAGGTATATGCCTGGAAGTGTATCTTTATAAAGAAGGAATGCTTTGTTGTTGATGGTGGTAGTTTGTGTGTTACAGGAAAGGCATCCTGATCCAGACCCCAAGAGAGGGTACTTGGATATTGCTCAAGAAAGAATTCTGGGGGAGTCCACATTGCAAAGTGAAAGCTAGTTTTTTAAGAAAGTAAAGGAATCAAAGAATAGCTACTCCATAGTCAGAGCAGCCCCCGAGGGCTGTTGATTGCCCATTTTTATGGTAATTTCTTGCTGATATGCTAAACAAGGGGTGGATTATTTAGGCCTCCCCTTTTTAGACCCTGTAGAGTAACTTCCTGATGTTGCCATGACATTTTGTAAGCTGTCATGGTACTGATGGAAGTGTAGCAGTGAGGACGACCAGAGGTCACTTTCGTCACCGTTTTGGTTTTGGTGGGTTTTGGCCAGCTCCTTTCCTGCAACTTGTTTTATCAGCAAGGTTTTTATGACCTGTATTTTGTGTTGACCTCCTGACTCATCTTGTAACTTAGAATGCCTTAGACATGTGGGAATTCGGCCCAGTAGGTTTCAGCCTCATTTTACCCAGCTCCTGTTTAAGATGGAGTTGCTCTGGTTCACATGCTGCTGACATGTGTGTCTGTGTAAACAAATACCAATTACTATTCTTGTACTATTGAACTTATTCTTTCACCTGGGAAATAAATTTAAATGTTCTCTAATTTTTCAGAGACAGTTTTGCTCAGAATTTTGGTGTGTGTTTTGATTAGTGCAGTCAAATATTTCATTTGTACTTTTTCTTCTTTGACTGAAAAACTAGCAGGAATGAGATTGCTATTTAAGTGGCCTCTACTAAGCTGTACCAAGTACTATCTCACTGTTTCATCATGTCATACACTCTCCTAAATAAATCTATGAAAACAGAAAAAAATATACAATGCACAATATTAAAAAAATAACTCCGGGCCAGGCGTGGTGGCTCACACCTGTAATCCCAGCACTTTGGGAGGACAAGGTGGGTGAATCACGAGGTCAGGAGATCGAGACCATCCTGGCTAACACGGTGAAACCCCATCTCTACTAAAAATACACACACAAAAAATAGCCATGTGTAGTGGCATGTGCCTATAGTCCCAGCTACTCTGGAGGCTGAGGCAGGAGAATCACTTGAACCCGGGAGACAGAGGTTGCAGTGAGTCAAGATCACACCACTGCACTCCAGCCTGGGTGACAGAGCAAGATTCCATCTCCAAAAAAAAAAAAAAAGAAAAGAAAAAAAAGAAAACTGCAAACTATTAATGAAATCTGGCTGGAAGACCCATAATGGACATGAAAATGAAACAATTAGCAAAACTGTTAACCAGCATATGACTTGTCCTCTGTAGCACTGTTGTGTTAGTCTTGGAAAACATTTACATCTCTTTTGTTTTGCCCTGAGCTGCCATAGTCTGAATATTTGTGCCCCTTAACCCCAAGCCCAACCCCAAATTCATATGTTGAAGTTGTAACCTTCAAGGTATGATATTAGAAGGTGGGGCCTTTGGGAGGTGATTATAATTGCAGAGCCCTTATAAAAGAGGATTCAGAGAGCTTCCTCACCCCTTCTACTGTAAACCAAAAACAAAATTCTGAGTCCCCCAGTCAACTGAATGGACACTTTTTCTTGAAGGACATTCTAAAGTAAACCTGAAACACTAGTTCAGATCATAATGGGAGTGAGTATTTGGATACACCTCATTATACTTCCCTCTCTTTAGATTTCAGGCACAGTTGACTAGCATTAACATTAAAACCGAGACCTTAAGACTAATAAAGTAGATTCTTTGTAGCAATAAGATACCAACATGACAAATAGCAGGCCCTGAAAGAAACTGAAGTATTTTAACCCAATATATGTATATTTTTTGACATACTTTGAAATGGCCCTGCAAAGCTGTATCTTGGGAAAATCTACATTATGTAGAAAATCACCTGCCCTTTTCAGGTCTTTGTTCAAACCCAGGAGAGAATTACCTAAGAGTCTAGCACCATTTTAAGTCTGATAAGAAACATTTACATTTACAATCTATTCTCTCTGAAGCCTGCTACCTAGAAGCTTCATCTACATAATAACAACACTGGTCTCCATGACCCTTTGTCTTAATCCCAGATAGTCCCTTCTATTGATTCTTGATCTTTAGATAAAATCTCTTTCAATCAATTGCTAATTGCCTATCAGAAAATCTTTGAATCTACCTATGATTTGGAAGCTCCTGCTTACAGTTACCCCACCTTTCTTGACAGAACCAATGTACATCTTATATATATTGATTGATGTCTTATGTCTCCCAAAAATGTATAAAACCAAATCGTAACCCTACCACCTTGGGTACATGTTCTCAGGATTTTCTGGGGCTGTTTTGTGAGCCATTAGTCCCTCATGTTTAGCTCAGAATAAACCTCTTCAAATATTTTACAGAGTTTGCCTCTTTTTGTTGATACTACCAATGGTGAAATAGCAAAATGATGACTGTCAATGAGCCAGAAAGCTCATCATACTCCCAGACATTGAATCTGCCAGCACCTTGATCTTAGACTTGCCAGCCTTCACAGCTATGAGAAATAAATTACTGTTACTTGTAATCCACCTGGCTCATAATATTTTGCTATAGCAGCCTGAATAGAATAAGCCATGAATCACGTTATCTTTATTCAACAAATAAGTAGGCATTTGTCCAATTTTTAATTCAAGGAGCTTCTAAATTAGCGAGAGGGCAGTTGAAAAGTCATTAGTGATCTACTCCTATACTCACCAATCCACAAAAACATTTTTTTATAACCATTCAAATATTAACTTTCCCAGCATTAATATTACTGGGAACAAGATACATTTGATACCAGCTGAGCATTGTAACATAGGAAGTTCATTTTAAAAAGTGGTCCAGCATTTAAAATTCCATGTATCTAAGTCATCAGTGGATAAATCCTCTGAAGATATTCACTAAATTATTGTATAGATATTTAAACTGTGAGGTTGAGTAATGAAGAATAACACAAGTTTTCACAGCAAACTCCTCCCCTTGCTCCCCTTCTGACAAATAAATTTACTAGAATAAAATTAATGTGAGCATTATCAAGAACAATTCAAAGATTTTATCTCTTGGTCAATATTGCCTTTGATTGTTACAAATAATAATATCAATGAATAAACAGAAAAAGAGATAAAACAGACAAAGGGAGATGAACTAAGGCTCCAGGAAGGGATGATTGTCACAATAATGAAAATGAGATCATGCTATAATCATACAATTTACTATAAAATTATATAAAAGTATTAGAAAAAACATTTCTTGGTATGTTCATAGGGAGGTGACAAAACGTCTTATTGCAATAGGATCAATACATCGACAATAATTGTTATTTTAAAAATACAAGAAGGTAAATTACAAACAGCTGAATAAGTATTTTGATATGTATTTTATAGAGGCATGATAATAAATGCAAAAACAAATAATATATTGTCCAATCAAAGGAACAATAGAAGTAGAATTGAAAATTAAATAGGTCAAAATAGTCATTGAAGGAAGTTGAAAATAAATGAAATTTTAGAAGAGTAAAATAGTGTTTAAAAAAGGCAAATCTTCACAGGATAGTTTAATAAGAACAGAAATAATAAAAGAAAATAATACACATATAATAATACATATGTAAAAAACTCAAACAATCTTTATATTATAATTTTTATTGATTGGAAGAATACAGGTCATAAAAACTTAATTCTCAGACTAGAAGAAATAACCTAAAAATAATCAAACAAAATTTTTCTTAATAAAAGTTTGGTTATATATATGAAGAAGAAAATAATGTTGTTTGCATCTAGTGCTTTTTATTTTTCTTTAGCAGTAAAATACTATTTTACTGAACTTTGCATATGTATTCAGGCCAAACAATAAAAAAGGAAAAAAGTAAGTAATGATATTTGAGCATTATATTAATGTATTTTTTGGAAGAAAGAAAAGCCAGTTCATCTAGTTTAACACATAATGTATAACATCTAAATAAATCTCGGAAAAAAACCATTTAAATTAACTACAATATTTTATTAGCATTGAGCCATATTTCCTTTATTTGCCAAGAAATAAAATCAGGCTAGATTCACTCACATTAAATGTCAGACAGCAATGTGATAGCATCTTTTGAATACTGAAAGAATTCTAAAGTAAGAATGTTATACTCAGGGGAATAGTCACCCATGTAGAAAATCAGACACAAGGCATTTCCAAATAAACAGAAAGTCAGATAATGTACTGCTCTTGATCACTTTCATTTCTTCTTCCTGTTGCACACATACAGTGTTAAGTAACTTGCAACCAATAGATAAATACATCCAAACAAATGATACAAATGATAAAGTGAAAACATAATGATAAAGTACACTTTAAATGACTTGTCTTAGGAAAGAAGATATGGAGTATCTAACATTTAGTAAACATGATAGTTATCTAACACTTCAAATTGTATTGAAAGGTATTTGGAAATTGCAAAAACCTAAAGATATCCTTATACTATAGAGGAGAAAATAAAAAGATACTGCTCTTGTTTGACAAGAATGGTTAATCTTAAATGTATGTTTTACACATGTAACAATGATAAAATTAAAAGCATTATGTATAATGATAATTTCTGAGGAAATAAAAGCAGAACAATATAGTCTAAACAATAAAAAGCACACCAACTAAATTTATTTTTAGTACTAAATAAATGACATAGAGAAAAAAAGACCACTATGAGAACAAAAAATCATGCGTTCTGAAACTTATACATTTTAAAAATATATATAGTTGTGTAAAACAGGTCTAATCACATTTTTTTATAGAATAAATAAATTTAAAACAAAATGTGTTAATATTTTTAATAAAGAAAATGAATGAGCATATGTCAGGCATTCTAAATATAACAACATATTCAACAAGAGATGTGTATATAAATATTCATGGCTGCCTTGTTTGTAACATTAGAAAGAAAAAAGATGTCATCCAAACTTCTATTAAAAAAAGAATAACTATATTTACTATGGTGCAATTAAGCAAGAAAATACTATATATATATATATATATATATATATATATATATATATATATTTTTTTTTTTTTTTTTTTTTTTTTTTTTTTTAAAGTAAAGACAAATATGCCGGGCGTAGTGGCTCATACCTGTAATCCCAGCACTTTGGGAGGCCGAGGCGGGCGCATCACGAGGTCAGGAGATTGAGATCATCCTGGCCAACATGGTGAAACCCCATCTCTAATAAAATACAAAAAAAAAAAAAAAATCAGCTGAGCATGGTGGCAGGTGCCCATAGTCCCAGCTACTCAGGAGGCTGAGGCAGGAGAATTGCTTGAACCCAGGAGGCAGAGGTTGCAGTGAGCCAAGGTCGTGCCACTGCACTCCAGCCTGGCAACAGAGTGAGACTCCATCTAAAAAAAAAGAAAATTAAAGTAAATGAATTAAATTACCTCCCACTGTGTCCTTTCCATAACATGTGGGGATTATGGGAACTACAATTCAAGAGGGTGGGGACACAGCCAATCCATATCATACATATGCATAATAATATTAAAAATGGAGAAAAAAAGCTAAAAGCAAACCCATGGTAATAGCCCTGTGGAATGAGAGAGATAAGCACTTGGGTAACAGTACTCCACAAGGAATTTCATTTTTTTTAGATTTATCTTTTTCTTACTTATTAAAATATATTTTACTTAATTGCATCTAGCATGAAGAAGCATATCTTTTGATGTAATCATAATGCAAAATTATTCTTTTCTTGTCATACTTTAATTTTAGTAAATTTCCCCTCTTTCTCCTCCCCTACCCCATAGTAGTTTTTCCAGGGCAAGTTACATTAATTTTCCATTAATCTTAGATAGTAGACATCGCTGAAGAATCTTTATGTTGTAGCACAGTCTCAGTATACAAATTAAAACCTCCATGCTGCATGCTTCGTTCAATCTTTACTTCCAGATAAGTCTATTCCTTTTGCTAAGTTGATTTGGGTGACCACCTTTTATCTGGAAAAGGTTTTTGGTTGGTTTGGCTTTTTCTCCTAGTTTCACTCAATCTCAATTTCCTACTTACAACAATTTTTCCCTACAGAGTGAAATGAAGGAGGCTTTAGGGGACTGGACACTTATTAAATGGATGAGTCTTTTCATTGTTTCTAGGTCTCAAAGACAGTTTAAACTCCTGCTCCCTTTAGTGGGAAACTCTGTGTGTGTGTGTGTGTGTGTGTGTGTGTGTGTTTTTGTTTATGTCTTTTAATTTTTTTTTTTAATTTTCACTTTTGGAGATACTGATATCATTGAGACTTGTCAACACTATACCATAACGTAGGCAAATCATATTTTCCTTTATAACATTCCCTAAGATATGCTACACCAGTGTCTACTCTATGAGAACTCTTATTTTGGAAATCACCTTACCACCAGCACAGCCCCTTTGATACAACATCCTTTTTTAAATGACCCTAAGTAAATACTTCTACTACAAGTTTCACACATATTTTGGGGATTTACTTATCTTAGGTCAAGCTTGAAGAGACTATGTGCTTTTAATCTTTCCTTCTCTTTCCTACTGCTGAAACACCTGGCCAAGTTTTTTCTTGTCCAATGTTTTTCCAGGTTTGTGTTCAAAACTAGCCCATTCTCTCTATAAATACAAGCATCATATATGAAGTATTCTCTGCAGTTGTTTGAAGGACCCCTCACTGTAAGCACTACTTTCCCACCATGAAGGAGGAATTAGGATTATGGCAGAGATTTCTCCTAAGAAATAGTCCTGAATTTTCCTGAATTTTATTCTCTGCCCTCTGCTGTACTTTTTATGCTCTTGATCTATCTGAGAATTCTAAGAATTATGAAATTAGTTTTTATTAATTTTAGTTGTAAATTCTACATGAGTATAATTTTTATACTCACTTTGGTATCTGATATCGATCGTATTCATGCTGCATTCAAAAGTGAAGCAAAAAGGGTACCATTTAAAAATTCTATTGCATTTCATGTATGCTGATGTTATATTAGTTTTTATTCCTATTGTATCAAATTACAACAAATTTAGTGGCTTAAAAATAACAAGTTTATTATTTTATAGTTCTTATAGGTCAGAAATCTCACATGGGTCTCACTGGACTAAAACCAAGAGCAAGGCTGTATTCTTCCCTTGGAGCTATTGGAGAAAATGTATTTTCTTGCTCATTCAAGTCGTTGAAAGAATTCAATTCCCTCTGATTACAGAACTGAGTTCATA